>NC_057862.1:239220886-239863340 GCF_019393635.1 Dromiciops gliroides
ATACACTCAGGTTCCTAAGAGATACAGGAAGCTCCAACTTCCAGTTTCACAATCTTTGTTATTGGACAGAATGTTCTCCTTGAGTCCCTCTCTCTTATCCTACCTACGTGAACTGGGGTGGATGACGCGGAAGGAAATCTGAGGGTCCCCTTGAACTCTGTTTGGGGCTTAAAGCCAGAAATTTAGAGCAAGCCCTGAACAACCAGCTCTTTAGTTCTTTTTTGAGCCTTATCCTGGCCTCTTTAAATCTCAAAGGAAAGAACTAGTCCCTTGTCTTTCTTTCCTTTCTCTTGACCAAACTTGACCCCTTTAAACTCTCTCTGGGATCAACCCCAAAGCTCCATAACCTCTGACTAGATTAATGTATTCATTCCTTTAATCAATCAATATGCATTCACTAACCAACTATGTGCCAGAGACTGTGCTAGGCTTGAGATATTAAAACAAAAGTGAATTAGTTCCTGACCTCAAGGAGTTTACATTTAGTCATGGGAGACAACATGTGCATATATAAAGCATACACAGAATAAAAACAAAAAAAAGATTTAAGGTGATTTTTTTTTGGCAGGGAGGATACTAGACTCTAGGGAGACTACGAAAATACCTACTAGAATTCTCTATCTACAGTACATCATCACTGTGGTTTTTAAAATAAAAAAAAAAAATTATTTATTTATTTATTTTTGCTGGGCAGTGAGGGTTAAGTGACTTGCCCAGGGTCACACAGCTAGTGAGTGTCAAGTGTCTGAGGTTGAATTTGAACTCTGGTCCTCCTGAATTCAGGGCTGGTGTTTTATCCACTTCTTCACCTAGCTGCCCCTCCCCCCATCACTGTTTTTAAGGTAAGGAACGAGAGGGCCAGTGTTGGCCACCCCTCATTATTCTGGGGGGAAGAAATGTTTTCCTGTCCATAAAGAGTCTTCATTTGTAATTTGGGTAAAGGGGAAGGGACATTTAATTTAATTGTATTACTACCTTCCATGCTTTCTTGGCCTCAATTCAACACACATTTATTAAGGGTCAACTATGTGCAAGGATGTTGGGATGGGTGTTTCCTATAATGATGGGAAATTCCATTGAGGCTGATATTGGTAAACTGCTTGGTCACTAAGTAATTCATTGAGGCAGTATGGTAGGGCTTAGTTGATGGAAAGATGATGGAAGTATTCTAAATAAACGAAATTTTTCCTTTTGTTTGGAGACATGCCTTCTCCCTTCTACCACTTCTCTATCTCCATCACCCTTTTATTAAATATTGCATTTGGGCAATATAAAAATCTAAACAGGGAGTGTGTAAATGTATGTATTTTAATAAAGAGAATTTAAGTTCATGCCTTATGGTACAAACAAGGCTCAATGAAGGCTGCTCTAACATGCAGACAAAAAAGAACCAGAAAGTTTCTGGGAGATTTTGGAATTCTGAGCTCCATAGGCAAAGAATGAAGAATCTGTTTTCTCTAAAAAGAATGTTGTCCCATTGGTAAGCAGGATTCAAGGACATAGGGAAAGAGTTAGCTCATTTGGTTATCTTCTCACCCATCTAGCCATTCTCTCCAACAGGAATACTAATACCTAGAGTACTAGATTTAGAGCACAGTCCTGGGAATTCATATCATACAATACCCTCTGGGCCTAGTCACTCAGATGCCTGTTGGACCACTATGTCCTAGGGAAGCAATGGTTAGGGCACTAAATTTAGAGTGAGATCTGGAGTCTGGTCATTTCTCTGCCTGTGACCTGCTGTGTGAACTTAAGCAAAATAATCTAAAACAAAATAGTCTTCTTAAGGTATATAGATCTGACTTTGCTGCTACCTTCCTCATTATTCTTCAAGAGCTCTCCATTGTTTATAAGATAAAATGCAGACTCTTTAGGTTGGCAATGAAGGCTCTCCAGAGATTGGTTCCTACTTAACTTTATACCTTTATTCCATATTACTCTCCTTTATGAGCTACATATTTCAAACAAATTAGACCACTGACTATTCCCAAACTATTTTCTGCCTCTGTGCATTTTCTTACATTATTCCCCATGCCTGGAATTTACTCTCTCTTGATCTTTTCCTCCCAGAATCCTTACCTTCCTTCCTTCCTTCCTTCCTTCCTTCCTTCCTTCCTTCCTTCCTTCCTTCCTTCCTTCCTTCCTTCCTTCCTTCCTTCCTTCCTTCCTTCCTTCCTTCCTTCCTTCCTTCCTTCCTTCCTTCCTTCCTTCCTTCCTTTCTTTCTTTCTTTCTCAAGGCAATTGGGGTTAAGTGACTTGCCCAGGGCCACACAGCTAGTGTTAAGTGTCTGAGGCCAGATTTGAACTCAGGTGCTCCTGACTCCAGGCTGGTGCTCTATCCACTACGCCACCTAGCTGCCCCCTTACCTCTCTTCAAGACTTAGGTCACCTTCTCAGTCCCTGGATAGTAGTGTCCTTTCCCTCTTCAATTTTCCTTGAACTATATATTTTTTTATACATGTTCTATACCCACATTAGGATGCAATCTTCTCAGCAGAGCTGGCTCACTTGCTAGCTGTACCCTATATATGAGAGTCCTCCTGCTTTTGTCCATTTGTCCAGGCAACCCCCCAGCACTCCACACCATTCCTGGAATGCTCTCCTGCCTCATCTACAACTCATTGAATCCCTAGCACCCTTAAAAGCATAGCTGAGGTAAAAATCTACTGTAGGAGGCCTTTCCTGATTCCCCTTGCTACTTGTGCTCTTCTCCCAGCCCCTGAACATTTTTTTTGCATGTGCTTACTTCTCTGTTTATATGTTGTTTCAACACACTAGCATCTAAATTCCTTGAGGGCAGGAACCATTTTATTTTTGCCTTGGTGTATACACAGTGCCTTGAACAGTGCCTAGTTATGATAGAAACCCAATCAATACTTGTTGAATTGAACAGAATTGGATTGAATACATGCGCTTTGAAGGTAGGAACTATTTGACTTGTGTCTTTGTATTCCTTGTAACTGGAACATAGTAGGTCCCCAGTGAGTGCTTATTGAGTTACACTGAGCTTAAGCAAGTTGTGGAAATGCTTCGGGATCGTTTTTCCATCTACAAAATGGGAAAGATTATACCAGTTACTTTCATCTCTCATCAGACTTCAAAGATAAATGAGAAAATACATAGAAGATGCTTTGACCTCCTTAGAAGAAAGAGCTTTATAAATCTACAGCCTGATTATTAGAGAATCCTAGAACAATAGGGCTAGAGGAGACCTTGAAAGGGATAGAGATAGAATGCCTTTCCTCCAGAAGCTCAGAATATCACATGCCATTTAATTAATCCTGACAATATCCTTGTGGGGGACAAAGAAAACAGGCAACATTGCTATTGTTCCTCAGATGAAGCAACTGAGCACACAGGTGAATTGATTTGTGTGAATCAGGAATCGGACTCCCAGTTTAAGCCTTTCTCTGTTGTGACCTCTTATGATTGTGTCCTTATGCATTGTGAAGGACAAGGTGAGTATCTGATCAGATATAGGATGCAGCAGAACTGCCGCTTGCATTAGATTTGCTCTCGAGTCACCTGAAAAATTAGGTTTGAAAGGCCTTCCCAGAACAGCGAGCAATAGGGGGAAAGTTAGTTTCTCCTGTTAGCCCAATAAGAATATGGTTACCTTTTAAGGGGGCTGTATTTCAGTTTCTGTGTTTGCCACATGTGTGTTTGCAACAATGCACTTAGGAGACAAGAATTTGTGTTTTAGAAGCTATTATTCCAAACACCAGGTCACTCTATTACTTAGCACTGCTCAAAGTCAACTTTTCCCCCCTCCTCCGCATGGTTACACTGATGGGAATCAATAGACTAATCAGAAAACCCAAAGTCTGGCTTAGTTACCCTTTCTTGAATGTGTATGTGTCTGATAGCTAAGCAGAAACCTAAGCTCTTCGAAACACTGCTTCTGAATCGACTGCTCTTATTCACCACCCTTGGCTTTCTAATCACCTTTTCCTTCATTGTGACTAAAAAACAAACAAACCACCCATCCTCCCCTCCCCTCCCCTGCCCCCCAACCCCCAACACAGACAAAAAAAGGACAAAAAACAAGTGTCAAGATATCCTCTGGAGGATTGCTTGACTGTTTCTGTTCCTTCATGGCAGGGAGGGAGTGGGGAAGAGAAGAAGGTTGGAGGGAGGGAGGACCCTTTGTCCGTGACCTTCTCCTTTCTGCCTCCCTTTGGGCCCCAGCAGTAAGGGACAAAACTCCATTTTCAGAGAGATAGTGGAAGAGACTTTGAAGAGGTGTGCTCTCTGACTCCTCTGCATTCCCTTCTTCCATATTTCCAAAGAAGGTACATAACATGCCCATTCCATCCACTCTAGTGTCTACTCCCTTTATCAGGGAATAAAGATATTTGAAGGATGTAGTCCCCCAGGAGCATATAAAAAGGATTAGAAGATTTAGAGTTTGAAGGGACCTTAGAAATAATCTAGTTCAAACATTCCTCATTTTACAGATAGGGAAAAATGAGGCTAAGAGAAACTAAGTAACTTGACAAGGTCCCGTAGGTAGGAAGTAGCAGTCTTTATTTTAAAAGTTTAGTGCTTTTCCAATTCATGGGAATGGCATCAGGCACCTTTGAGTTTCTGGGATGACTGTTGTTGAGCCTGATAGGGAAGAAATCATTCTCCTTCACCTGAGTTTGGGGTCATGTTTTTTTCCCCCTAGCTATTCCTCCATATGCTTGTTCATTCATTCAGTGTTTATTGATTCTCTACTAGGAATAAAGCATTTTACTATGCCCAGAGAGGGATCTATTAGAGGGATGAGACAAAATCACTGACCTCCAGGATCTTATAGTCTAGTTGGAAGAGCCCATTTCCACATAAAACTAGTATAAATATATATATATATATATATGATATATAAAGTGCCATCATGACTAGGCAATTCATGAGAAGTGATATGATTGGGGAAGACTTTATGGAGGAGGAGAGAAGGGCACTTTTGGAAAGGGAAGCATCATGAGAAAAAGCATGACATTAGGAATAATCATGTGTGTGTATTGTGGGGGGAGGAGGGGAGAAGAGGGATGTGAGATAGTGAGAAGACTGACCTGCCTGGAGGAGTGGGTATTTGGTAGGGAGTAGTAGTAGTAGTAGTAGTAGTAGTAGTAGTAGTAGTAGTAGTAGTAGTAGTAGTAGTAGTAGTGGTGGTGGTAGTGGTAGTAGTAGCAGCAGCAGCAGCAGTATTATTACTACTACTACTACTAGTAACAATATCAACAATAATAATAACAATAATAATAATTAGGCTTTGTATAGTTCTTTAAAATGTGCAAGTGCTATAAATGTTATCTTATTTAGGCACTAGGTTATTAAGGTGTTGGAATTCTATTTTTACATTGAGAAGGTACCTTAACCATGCCCTCCCCATACACACACACACATATATACACAGAATCCGAGAACCTCAGAATTGGAAGAGACCTCAGGGGCTTTCTAATCTCACTTGTACTTGAACTAGAATCTACTCTACAACATCTCCTCTAAGTAGGGGTTCAACTTTTGCTTGTAGACTTCCAGTGTGTAGGAGCCCCACTATCCTCCACAGAAGCCTATTCCCCTTTTAGATGATGCTACTTGTTAGAAGTCCTTCCTTACATCATACCTACATTGTGTTCTTTGCAGTTCTCACCCGTTGTTTCTATTTATGTCCTCTGGGGTCAAGAAAATTAAGTTTATTCCTTTTTTTCCTAAAACTCAGGTCTGACCATGCCCTTCCCGATTCCCCCCCACCCCCCTCTGCATTCAATGAACTCCAGTGACTCCCTGTCATCTTCAGAATCAGATATGAAATGTTTTGGTTGGTTTTGAAAGCTCTTCAAAACCTGACCCCTTCCTACCTCTCCAATCTTTTTATAACTTTATTCCCTCTTGTACTCTATAATTTAGTAACATTAGCCTTGTTGTTGTTGTTGTTGTTGTTTTTGGTAAGGCAATTAGGGTCAAGTGACTTGCCCAGGGTCACACAGTGTCAAGTGTCTGAGGCCAGATTTGAACTCAGGTCCTCCTGAATCCAGGGCTGGTGCTTTATCCCCTGTGCCACCTAGCTGCCCCAACCTTGACCTTTTTTAAGCTAAGGTCTTTCCTAGGTCTCAGTTTGCCTAAGGCAATACCCATTCAGTGATTTAAGGCTAGGTAAGAAATGAGGCCTAGTTTGCCTACTCAAAAAAAAAAATCAATCTGGACAGAGAAGACTTTCAGGGTTTCTGACCAGAACAGAAATAATTATTATTTATACTCACTCTGTTCCATCAAACCCCAAACAATGACCAAGTGAGACTTTATCTAGTGTCTATTATTGTCCAGTCAGTGAGAGCCAGAGTGATTTGGGTTTAAGGCATGGTAAAGTAGCTCCATTTGAATCCCAATAAACTTTATCAAAGCTTTATTCAGAGCTCAATTTCAAGAAATCATAAATGGGGGCAGCTAGGTGGCGCAGTGGATAGAGCACCGGCCCTGGATTCAGGAGGACCTGAGTTCAAATCCAGACTCAGACATTTGACACTTACTAGCTGTGTGACCCCAAGCAAGTCACTTAACCCCAATTGCCTCACCAAAAAACAAAACAAAACAAATCATAAATGAAACTACAGGGGACAGAAGAGTTCATTGTCCTAGTTTTTAAAAAAATGATAGAATAAATAATCAGGGAGAGGAAAAAAAATCTAGCCCCCAAACTTCAAGATATCTTACAAGGTTTAAGTGATCAAAATTTATATTGCTTTGGGCAGAGCATCCAAAAGACCAAGGTATGATCTGTTTTCACTGGCTGTCTCCCATGCCTGGCTCCTCACCTCTGCTTCCTGGCTTCCCTGAAGGCTCAGCCTAAATCCCACCTTCTACAAGAGGCCTTTCTAGGTTTCCTTCCCTGTGAATGGTTTCTCTCTGAGATTACCTCCCTCATATACTGTATGTAGCTTGTGTGGACATAGTTGTTTGCAGGTTGTCTTTTCCATGAGAATGTGGACTCGTTGAGGAGGTGAAGCATCATGAGGTCTCTCCTCTGCACAACTGTCCCCAGTCCCTTCAGCTGATACTATTATGGCATGAATTGGACACTCTTCATTATTCTTCATTGTTCTCTCTTTGATGTGTCCCTATCCAATCTCTTTATTTTGCAACTGAAGTTCGAAGAGTTTAAGTGATTTTTTTCCTGATGTCTCATAGGAAGTAACATTCAAACATTCAGGAAGACGACATTCAAACCCAGCCCCTCACTACAGACCTAATGTTTTTTCCTACTACCTCCCAAAGGCTTCCCTTACATATAGGGAAGGATAAGACTGTGGAGACTTTGGAATATCTGGCTGAGGAATCTGGAAGTTTTCATGTGTAATGGGGACATGGACCGTTTTTCTCCCCATTTTCCAGATGAGGAAACTGAGACTCAGAGACGTGAAGGAAGTTAATGGCTAAGCCAGAACTTGATCTCAGGCCTTCTGAGTCTTGGGCTCTTTTTGGTCTACTATAAGTACACTTATTCTGTCCCTTAATTGTTTTTATCCTCTGATGACATGTTCACACAGATTATTGAATTTAGATTTAGGATGTATAAAATTCTGACTTTTACACACACACACACACACACACACACACACACACACATACACACACACACGTTGTCAGATCCAAAAGATTAGAAGCCTATCTTCAACATCTTTCCCTTCCTTTCCTCCCCCCATGAAAGAAAAGGAGAATATTTTACTTATGTTGGGCAATTTGAGGGATTGGAATGACTGCTAACAGTATCTCTGACTTTGAACATTAGGGAGATGGACTTCACTTAAGATTAGGCAGATGGTATTTCATTCACAAAGATTTTACATAATAGGGAGTGAACTTAATCCAGGTCAATGATCCCTCTAATTTTTTCCATCTGTGTTTGACGTTCTATTACATGCACCATCAAAGTAATATGCAGATGTGCACCACTGATAGGAACAAAAGGTAGACAGAACAAATAACCTAAATAAGTTACCACAATTATGAAAAAGGAAAAATGTTAAAGTATAATATGATGGGCTTCTTAACAGTTTTAATATGAAGTCATGTAAAAACTAAGCATTATGTTTAGTAGTTGTTACATCACATGTTACATCACATGTGTTCTTTAACATACATAATTATAACTCCCTTGACTTCTTGTCTGGGTGATTCATGTCAGTAGGAAATACTTTGAAGCTAGGGAAAGTTCAACATTCCACCTTCTGGCTTCTCTTCTTTATTCATGCTTCTTTTAATCACAGCACATTGAGTAGGAGCTTCAGACATGAAGGATGAGAAGGGAGGCAAGAATAGGTTCTGAGATTAATTTAGCTATGTTGAATTTAGAAAACATGAATGAACTTATTTATGAAAGACAAAGTGACAAAATCTTAGATGGAGGACAGGAGAGGGGCATAATTGTTAGGTGCTTAAATTTTTCCTTCCTTCCTTCCTCCCTCTTCTTTTCTTCCTCCCTCACTCCTTCCTTCTTTCCTTCCTTCTTTTCTCTTATTTTATTCCTGTGTCCCTCCCTCCTTCCTTCCTTCCTTCCTCCCTCCCCTCCCCTCCCTTCCTTCCTTTTCTTTTCTCCCTCCCTCCCTCTTTCCTTCCTTCCTCTTCTTTTCTTCCTCCCTCCCTCTTTCCTTCCTTTCTCCCTTCCTCCCTACTTCCTTCCTCCCTCTCTCCCTCCCTCCTTCCTCTTCTTTTCTTCTTCCCTCCCTCCGTCCTTCCTTCCTTCCTCCCTCTCTCCCTCCCTCCCTCCTTCTTTCCTTCCTCCCTCTCTCCCTCCCTCCTTTCCTTCCTTCCTTCCTCCCTCTCTCCCTCCCTCCTTCCTTCTTTCCTTCCTTCCTTCATCCTTCCCTCCCTCCTTGCCTTTCATTACATCCATGTAACACAATTTGTTTAGCCATTGCCCAATTTAATCCCCCTTCAAGTTCTTTCCTATTAACAGTATTACTGTGAATATTTTGGTGTGTATGGGATGTTTCTTTCTGTTTTAGATGTTCTTGGGGAATAGCCTATCAGTAGGATCTCTGAGTTAAATTCTAGAGGAGACTTTGACTCATTTAATAAATAAATAAATATGTGCATATATTAAAGGTCTTGAAGGAACATTTTTGTCACAATTTTCAGTATAATTTCAATGAAATTTGCTATAATTGTGAATTGGTTATACCCCCCCCCCCCAGGTTTATATGCTACATAAGGGTTGTGTTGTGTTTTTTTTTTTTTAAAGCAACTTTGTATCTCCATCAGCATCCGGCATAATGCTTTACAGGTACTTAATGTTTGTTGAGTTGAGAGACAGAAGTGGTATTTCAGGAAAAGTAGTCTGTATGACTGATTGGAAGATGGAGAAGTTTTAGATGCAGATCAGTAAGTAAATGCTTGTTCATTCAATAAGCATTTACTAAGGGCCCACTATAGTCAAAGAACTGTGGATTCAAAGCACAATGAAAAACATAGCCTCTGCCCTCAGGGAGTTTACATGCTATTGGGGATTCTATAGGGTCCTAATGACAGTAATGTGGGCATGAAGTAAGGAGTGTTAGAATGAGGGTGGCAGTGAGACTAAGTCTACCCAAATGTGTTATGAAAACTCTTATAGGAAGAAAGGAAGGAGACAAGCATTTAAGTGCCTACTATGTGCTAGACAGTGTTCTAAGCACTTGCCTCATCAATCCTCATAACAACCTTGGGAAGTGGGTGCTTTTATTATCTCCAGTTTGCAGATGATGAAACTGAAGCAAAGAGTAATTAAGTGACTTGCCCAGAGTCATGTAACTAGTAAGTTACTGGATACCAGTAAGAGACTGGATTTGAACTCAGGTCTTCTTCACTCCAGGCCTAGAGCTCTATCCTCTATGTCACCTAGATGCTTCCATCAAAATTAAAATTAGATAAGCAAACAAACCACATATAGCTCTAAAAGTTGGGGTAGAGATTGCCAAGTAATTAGGACTTTAATCATGGTTTCATTTGAATATAGAGGAACTCACTCAACCTCTCTGGGCCTCAGTTTCCTGATCTGTAAAATGAGGGGGATGGGGTAGATTACCTCTGAGATTTCTTTTGACTCAAAACCTATGAAATAAAAAGTGTATAAAACATCTCTACACATGATGTATGTCTATATACATATAATAGACCGCCTGAAGTCACAAGTCCTCTTTAAAACTGACCTGTTCAAAGGGCCTAATAGGTTCACAGGTACATAACATCCTCTTCCTTGCATTATGGAACATTTGCTGTTTTTTTCCCCATGTGTTTCTTTTGACATACCTAGTGAAAATAGCAGGGCCATGAAATTAATTTGTCACCCTAGTGCCAACTTCACTCTCTAGGCTTATGGCCTGAGAAGGGTTTTTCAAAACATATGTTTTTCATCTATGTGTTAATTCCTTCTCTTTACCCTTTCTCAACCACCCTCTTTTCTCCTGAAACTTAATTTATAGTAATTGCTCTCAGGTTTGGCAACACCTGTCAGGCTATCACTTTGTCCAATAAGCCATGCCCAACCTAGAATTTTCCAGGCTTTCAACTGGGAAAGATTGTTCAGATCCTATAGAGACTCTCTTATGTCTTGAGAGGGTGTGTGTGTGTGTGTGTGTGTGTGTGTGTGTGTGTGTGTCTCCCTTGAACTGAAATGAGAATTTTGTTCCTTTTGAAATTCATTATAGTTGACTCACTAGCCTAAGCTGCTAGAAAAAAAAAAAGTATTTGGGGAATGACATTCTTTGCCTTAATGCAGGCTTAGCTCTTTAGCTGCGGATTTTCAGGTGCTTTCGGATTGGTCCCTTACTCCATATTGGTCTTGGCTTCCAGGTGTTAAACAGGTTAAGAAGTGGATGGTTGCATGAAAAGTGCTTGTTTTGAGTGGAATATGAGATTAAGCTCCTGAAGGCATAGTTGAAATTTGGGTTTGAAGCATCTAATGAGATTTTTCTGAATTGTCGTTTGTAGCTGAGTTAAAAGGTAAATGAAGAAGCTTCACTAATGTGGGTGCGAAAAGTTAAAAATAGCTTTAATTTGAACTCGGGCTTTGTAAATGGAAGTTACACAGATAACTTCTGTTCTCTTCCCATCTACACGTTTATTTACAGTGTAGCCACATGCCATTCATTTACTTTCTCTATAGTATGGTGTAGTGACTAGAATGCTTGCTGGAATTGGAGTCAGAGGAGGCCGGCATATGAATTCTGCTTATTTTACTTACCAGCTATGTGACTAGCGGCCAGTTGCTTTTCTGAACCCTCAGTCTGCTCATTTGTAAAATGGGTATCATAATGAGTCCAGCAGTGATTTCACAGGGCTGTTGGGAAGATCAAATGAGATAATGTATGCTGAGTCAACTAGCATTTTCAAAACCACTTTCAGACCCTGTGCTAAGCCATGGGGATACAATGAAAGTATAAAACAATACATGCTCTCTCTGCTCTCAAAGAGCTTCCATTTTAATGGGGGAGACAACATGTAAACCAATTATATATAGATATACACGCACACACACTATATATGTATATATATATGTATATATGCTAAATTGGAGGTAATCTCAGAGGGAAGATAATAGCATTAATGGCAGGGCCTCAAAAAAAGTGGAATTTTGGCTGAGTCTTAAAGGAAGCCGGGAAGCCAGATGGCAAACTTTGTAAATCTCAAAGTGCTATAGAAAAGCCAGCTATTATTACTTTTTTTTTCCAAATGAAGATAGACTTAATTTCTTCCCTCTACCCAACTGGGAAGCAAAACAAGCAAAATTCTTGTTACAAAAATATATAGTCAAACAAAACAAATTCCTGCATTGGACATATGAAAGAAAATCTCAATCTCCACTCTGAGTTCATATTGCATTATGACTCCTCTGGCATTGTGGTTGGTCACTGTGTTGATCAGAGTTCCTAAAGTCTTTCAAAGTTGATTGTCTCTAAGATATTGTTGCTATTCTATAAATTGTTCTCCTGGTTCTGCTCATCTCACTCTGTATCACTTCATACAAGTCTTCCTAGGTTTTTCTGAAACCACTTCCTATTATTATTATTATTATTATTATTATTTTCCGGGGCAATGAGGGCTAAGTGACTTGTCCAGGATCACACAGCTAGTAAGTGTCAAGTGTCTGAGGTCAGGTTTGAGCTCAGGTCCTTCTGAATCCAGGTCCTGTGCTTTATCCACTGTGCCACCTATAGCCCCCCTTCCTATTATTATTAGTTTTAAAAATTTTATTTAAAATTTATTTTTGTGGGGCAATGAGGGTTAAGTGACTTCCCTAGGGTCACACAGCTAGTAAGTATCTGAAACTGGATTTGAACTCAGGCCTCCTGAATCCAGGGCTGGTACTTTATCCACTGTGCCACCTAGCTGTCTCCCACTTCCTATTATTATTATTTTTTGTTTGTTTTTTGGTGAGGCAATTGGGGTTAAGTAACTTGCCTAGGGTCACACAGCTAGTAAGTGTCAAGTGCCCAAGGCCGGATTTGAACTCAGGTACTCCTGAATCCAGGGCTGATGCTTTATCCACTGTGCCACCTAGCTGCCCCCTATTATTTTTAACAGTAACATCATTGCCTTTATTTATATGTGTGTGTGTGTGTGTGTGTATGCTGGAGCCAACTCAAATAGCTTTGAGAAAGTTATTAAATTTTCAGTGTGAACACTTGCCCTTCAGAAATCACCAATGCTAGAAATCAGGCATTGAATTATTGTTTTTTGATTGTCTAGATTTAGGAAAGTGATGGAGAAAATGTTGACAATACAGATTGCATTTTGTGTGCAAAAAAATGTATCATGTATACAGTTTTCCTGGAGAGATGATTGTTAAACATTTACCAGCATGCCACTGCATGAATTTTCAAGGAACTATGTAAGGGTGTCACTCAGGCCAGGTTTCCTCACTATATTTAATAGCGGCATTGGCAGGAAGTGAGCAATATTAAGTGTGAAGAGATATGTAATTTGAAAAATTTTCAGGGGTTAGGGAAGTCTCTGGAGCCCAAATAAACCAATTTGTGGCAATCACCAAGGTGGGTAATTGGAAGGGTATTGGAAAAGCCCAGGCAGAAGAGATGGCAGGGAGGGGCTTATCTAGCTTCTTGGGAATGTTGCTGCCCTTTTTGCCCAGAAGGTTTTCCTTACTCTCTTGGAATTCAGAGAAATGCCAGCTCAGACCTAAAGCAAAACTCATCCCACTCCTACAATTTCAAGTTACAGAGAGCAGCAAACTTCCACTTTGCAGTTATTGTTCTCATTCAGCTGATAAAAGTCACTATGCATTTCTTAAGCTCCTACTATGTGCATTGTATGATGCACTTCTCATGCTGTTGATAAGAAAGGATTGTTTCATGTAGAAATTCTTTTCCTACCTTGAACCTGCTTTTTGGCTGATATTTAAATGTGTTGGCTGAAGTGAGTCTATTTTCTCTCTCTCCATAGCCCCTTCAGTGGTACCGCCTTAACAGAACTTTAGCAAATAGTTATTCTATACTGTGCAAACAGAAAGACTGTGCAAAGGGCAAGGACCCTGAGATGGTTCCAAAAGGTCTGCCATGTCTGTTTGCAGGCATCCTCTAATCCTGCTAATTGGTTTGTTCTTCAGTCCCTTGCTTCAGCTCCCTCAATCTTTCACATAACTCGGGGTATCAACCAGAACCAAATTCAGGTTGAAATTGAATGCACTGTCCTGCTCAGAATCTGATTTGCCAAATTTTGGCAGGTGCCTCCCCAATTTAGAACTTTTGGTAGGGAATCTCTTTCTTGAGCAGCACAGAAACAAGATCTTAGGAGTATAGCTATGTCCTGTGCATGTCAAGGTGCTGCTTGTATCATGTGAAGAACTGTTCTCAGGGTGAAACAATCAGAGCTTGGCCCAGGGTGATAACATCTAAAGGGTGCTGGCAGTCCCATTATGGGAAGTCTTTCTTACCCCTAGCTGTTATAATCCTAATGAACTTCTCCTTATCCTCTATGGTGGTGTTGAACATTTGTATTTATTTTTTTGTATTTGCTTTATTT
Organism: Dromiciops gliroides; assembly: GCF_019393635.1. Classification (NCBI taxonomy): domain Eukaryota; kingdom Metazoa; phylum Chordata; class Mammalia; order Microbiotheria; family Microbiotheriidae; genus Dromiciops; species Dromiciops gliroides. The sequence goes on from NC_057862.1 coordinate 239,234,888, forward strand.
ATTTATTTATTTTTGGCGGGGCAATGAGGGTTAAGTGACTTGCCCAAGATCACACAGCTAGTAAGTGTCAAATGTCTGAGGCATGATTTGAACTCATGTCCTCCTGAATCCAGGGCTGGTGCTTTATCCACTGCACCACCTAGATGCCCCCTTATCCTCTATAGTGGCAGCTGTATCCTGGAGGTACTTTTTTCCTGACTTTGCCAGCAGTAGTCAATCCTTCAATAGGGAAGGACTCTTACGGTTTTCCATTGTACACTTCTTTTCTGGTGGCTACACCTCCGTGAGCTCCCCTGTCTCTCACTATTCCCTTTTGCCTCGGTCATAAAGAATCCTAGTAGCCTTTAATTGTGTGTAGCTTCCTGTGTAGGAATTATGAGCTGATCTTTCTTATTTGAGGTCTACTCAACTCTTTGATCTAAGCCATGACTCGGGAGAATAACTAAGTTCATAAGTACTGACTTGAGTATGTTTTATTCTGTAATGGTCCAGTGTTTGTGTTAGAATCTATCTCCTGTGGGTAGAGAAAACTTGTCAAACACTGGTAAATCTTTTCTCAGCCATTGTGAACATAGTAGTATCATCTGTACAGGATTGACTAGGAAGATTCCCAAGGTAATAGACAAGGAAAGTGTCTAGGAGTAGTAGGCTACTATTATTTCCTCCTTCTCTTGCTTATCTTCCTTAAAGTCAACAGTTAGTCAACAAGTATTTTTCAAATGTTTATTCAGTGCCAGGCACTGTGTTAAGGTTCAGTATGAACCTTAGTATGAAGAAAGGCAAAAACATGGTCCTTGCCCTCAAGGAGCTCATGTTCTACTACCCGCCCCCCCCCCCCATTTTTGCATTAGTCATATTGTGAAAGAAGAATCAGAACACAAAGGAAAAACCTCAAAAAAGAAAAAAAAACAGCCTAAAAGTTCATTGGTTCAATCTGCATTCAGAATCCACAGTTCTTTTTTCTGGATGTGGAGAACATTTTCTATCATGAATTCTTTGGAATTGTCTTGGATCATTGCACTGCTGAGAAGAGTCAAGTCTATCATAGCTGCTCATCACACAATGTTGCTGTTAGTGTGCACAGTGTTCTCCTGGTTCTGCTCACTTCACTCAGCATCAGTCCACTTAAGTCTTTCCAGGTTTTTCTGAAATCTGCCTGCTCATTATTTCTTACAGGACAATAGTATTCCATTATATTCATATACCACAATTTGTTCAGCCATTCCCTAATTGATGGGAATTCCTTTGATTTTCAATTCTTTTCCAGAAGAAAGAGAGCTACTATAAATATTTCTGTACATGTGGGTCCTTTTCCCTTTTTTTTTAATGATCTCTTTGGGATACAGACCTAGTAGTGGTATTACTGAGTCAAAGGGTATGCACAGTCCCATAGCCCTTTGGACATAGTAAGGAGCTCATATTCTAATAGGGGAGACAACATGCCAAAAATTGTACATAAAAGGTATATCCATGTCCTTTAACCCAGCTTACACCCACTGCTCCAAATACTACAAATTAGTTGACAGATCATTAAGCAACTTTGGAGTATAGATTGTGTCAATAATGGGGCATATGGGTCATGGTATATAGCAATGTGTTTTATGGATTCAAGAAAGAAGGGTGTCTCTTGAGACCATTATTTACTTTGAGAAACACATAGAAGAAGAGGAGGAAGATGGGAAATGGAGCTTTATAGGGAGTCAGAAAGCCTTCAACACTCTGTGGCATCCATAGAGGAGATCTTGAATGAAATGAAAGGGGAAATAGGAAATAAAGACTGGATCTTGATTTCACTGGTATAGAGAATGTTCAGGTGAAAAAAGGAAAATAATAAATGTTGGAGAAGTTGTGGAAAAATTGGAACACTAATGCATTGTTGGTGGAACTGTGAACTGATCCAACCATTCTGGAGATAAGCTATAAAGCTGTGCATACCATTTGACCCACTATTAGGTCTTTTTCCCAAAGAGATCATAAAAAAAGGGAAAAAGGGGCAACTAGATGGCGCAGTGGATAGAGCACCGACCATGGAGTCAGGAGTACCTGAGTTCAAATCCAGCCTCAGACACTTAACACTTACTAGCTGTGTGACCCTGGGCAAGTCACTTAATCCCAATTGCCTCACTTAAAAAAAAAAAGGAAAAGGAACCATATGTACAAACATATTTATAGCTGTTCTTTTTTTGGTGGCAAGGAATTGGAAATTGAGGGGTTGCCCATCAATTGGGGAATGGCTGAATAAGTTGTGGTATATGAATGCAATGGAATACTATTGTGCTGCAAGAAACAATGAGCAGGCAGATTTCAGAGAAACCTGGAAGGACTTGCATGAACTGATGATGAGTGAGATGAGCAGAACCAGGAGAACATTGTACACAATATCAACAACATTATGTGTTGATCAACTGTGATAGACTTGATTCTTCTCAGCAATACAATGGTCCAAGATAATACCAAAGGACTTATGATAGAAAATGCTTTCCAAATCCAGAAAAAAACAAACCTGTGGAATCTAGATGCAGATTCAACCATACTATTTCTATTGTTTTTTTTTTGTTGTTGTTCCTTTTTTTTTTTTAAGGTTTTTCCTTTTTGCTCTGATTCTTCTCTCACAACATGACTAATGCAGAAATATGTTTAATGTGATTGTACGTATATAACCTATATCAGATTACTTGCTGTCTTGGGAAGGAGGGAGGGAGGGGAGGGAGGGAGAAAAATTTGAAACTAGAAATCTTAGAAAAACAAATGTTGAAAACTATTTCTAAATGTAACTGGAAAATAATAAAATATTTATATGGAAAAAAAAAGAAAAAAAAGAGAATGTTCAGGTGAAGAAACTCCCACTATGAATGCAGATGGATACCTTCTCTGTAACTTCTAGTCTTTAAATAGAATTGTGCAGAGCACTGAGAGGTTGTGACTTCCCCAGGGATAGACAGCCAATATATTACAAAAACAGCACTTGAACCCTAGTCTTCTTGTCTTCCTGGACAGTTCTCTAGTCACTATATCATGTTGCTCCTGTTCCTTCCTTGCACATATTACAATATGGACCCTTAGATTCTAGCGGTCACTTGTATCCTAGTTCCAGAATATTATCAATTTCTACATCACCAAAATATGGAACTCAAGTTGGTATAGTATTGCTGTTTACTCTTGACCAATTTCACTTTGCAAGCTGGGTGCCCTAAGGTTGTACATGTTTGTTTTTGACCAAATAGTACACATAAGTTATCTACTGGTTCAGCATAGCCCTTTGCTTTCTCCACCAGGCTCTTGGCAAGTGTGGTTCTGAGTTTTGCTAACTTTAAAAGGTAAAGGAAACCTGGAGGCTGGGAAGTCATGGTCTTATCTATGCCACTAACTAGCACTGTGCTACTGGTAATTTGCTGGAACTCTTTGTCTCAGCAATATACGGTAAAAATTTACAAAATAATCCTACCCTTTGACCAAATATTTCATTGTTGGGAATATACCCTGACAATGTTATGAAAAGTACACAAAAAAGGGCTCTTATTTTTCATACTGTTATTTGTAGCTTCAAAAAGCTATAAGCAACCTAAATATCCAGCAACAGGGGAATAGATAAATTGGTTACATTCAATCAATCCATCAACAAACATTTATTAAGTACCTTTTATGTGCCAAATACTCTGCTAGGTGCTGGAGATACAAATACAAAGAATGAAACAGTGCCTACTTTCAAAGAGCTTACTTTTTTCCTTTTAATTTTACATATTTTGAATTTAACAAACACCAAATAAAATGAGTGTATATGTCTATATTGTAGAACAGCAAAGGATAGTGGCTTAAAATGTTAATCTCTATTATATAGAGCTTGCTCTTTGTGTATTTAATTTTAACATTTAACTTTCAGAGCTGTCCTGTTTGTCTCTTACTTCCTTCTGTTCTCTTCTCATTTTTTGGGTGGTGAGGATCACACTATCCCTATGTCCTTCATCTCCCCATTGGGAAAAAAGCCAAACAAAATTCTTATAATAAATATATACTCAAGCCAAACAATTGACCATATCAATAAAACACACACAAACATGTTTCATTCTGTATTTTGAGTCTATCATCTCTCTCGAAGGAGATGAGTAGCAAGCTTCATCATCAGTACCCTGAAATTGTGGTTGGTCATTATGTTGACCAAAGTTCTCAAGTGTTTCAACCTTGATTCCTTTTTTCTTTATTTTTGTTATTATTTAAATTGTCTTCCTGGTTCTACATTCTTCCACTTTGTATCAGTTCATGTAAGTACTCTGTCTCAGTTTCCATTTCTTTGCCACTACAAAAAACAGTTATAAATATTTTTGTACATGAGTCTTTTTCTTCTTTTATCTCTTTGAGGTACAGTAGTATTGTTCACAGTAGGTAGGGTCAAAGACATGTGAAGTATAGTAACTTTTTTTTTTGTGAGGCAATTGGGGTTAAGTGACTTGCCCAGGGTCACATAGCTAGTAAGTATTAAGTGTCTGAGGTCAGATTTGAACTCAGGTCCTCCTGACTCCAGGGTTGGTGCTCTATCCACTGTGCCACCTAGCTGCCCCAAAGTATAGTGACTTTTTGGGCATAGTTCCAAATTAATTTTTGGAATGGCTGGACCAATCTATCATTCTACCAACAATACATTAATGAGTCTGTTTTTCCATAGTTCCACCCACATTTGTCACCTTATTTTTGTCATCTTTTACAATTTAATGAGTATGAGGCAGAACCTCAGAGCTGATTTAATTCAAATTTTTCTAATTACTAGTGACTCGGAACATTTTTTTACATGTCTATAAATTGCTTATATGCATACCATAGAAAACTGTTCATATCCTTTGATAATTTATCAGCTGATGAAATAACTCCTGTTCTTATACATTAGAATAAATTCCTCATATATCTTGGGAATGAGATGGGTACATTGGGGCAAGTTTGTACTGGAGGGCTGATTGCTAAATTTTCAGTGTGTGCATTTGCATCTCTGAAATTGGCAAATATTACGAATCAGGACTTGATTTATTGTTTTGTTGATTGTCTAGACCTAAGAAAACAATGGAGTAAAATATTGACAATGTAAATTAAACAAAAAGTGTTGTGTATTTTCAGAGAGCTAGTTGTTAAATATTTATAGTACATTTCTGCTCTTAACAGAGAAACTTTTCACAAATATTCTTCCCATTCACCCCTCCTCTAGGGAACTGGTTTCCATTATCTAATTTTAGCTGCATTAATTTTGTTTGTACAAAAACTTACATTTTTTTCTGTAATCCAAATAATGCATTTTATCATTGGGAATCTTCGTTATCCCTTGTTTGGTCTTGAATCCTTTCTTCTATGCATAGATTTAAAAGGTAATTTATTTTTTGCTCCTTTAATTTATGATGTGATTTAAAGTGTATCTATTTGAACCTTATTTTCGTATATGGTGTGAGGTGCTGATCTAAGCCCAATTTCTGCCAGATTGCTTTCCAATTTTTCCAATTAATAATGAATCCTTACTTCGGAACTTATATTCTAACATTAATGAATTGTGATAAAATTAATTCATTAAATGTAATCAAGACTGAAAAGTATGAGGGAATATAAAGAAATCTGGATAGACCTTTATAAAATAATGGAGAGGGAAAAAAAGCAGAACTAGAGCAGAATACAAACTGACCATATATATATTTGAGAAGAAAAATGTATAAAACCAATGGACAAACAAAAGATCATGGTATAGTAGAAAATGTGGTAGATCAAGAATTAGAGGACCTGGGGTTCGAGTTTTTATTTTTATTTTTTGGTGAGGCAATTGGGGTTAAGTGACTTGCCCAGGGTAACACAGCTCGTAAGTGTTAAGTGTCTGAGGCCGGATTTGAACTCAGGTCCTCTTGAATCCAGGGCCCGTGCTCTATCCACCTAGCTGCCCCTCTCGAGTTTTTTTTTTTAATAATAATAAAGATTTTTATTACTAGTTTTGGGTTCCAATTTTTATCCTTCTTTCCCTCCCTCCCCATGCCCCTCCTTGAAGTGGCAAACAATCAGATATGGGTTATACATGTATGATTATGCAAAACATTACCATATTTGTCATTTTGTACAAGGAGGGGTTCAAGTTTTGACCTTTGTGAAGCTGGTCAAGTCATTTAAACTCTTGGGGCTTCATTTGTTTGTTTATTTGGTTTTTTTTTTGTTTTGGTTTTTGTGGGGCAGTGGGGGTTAAGTGACTTGCCCAGGGTCACACAGCTAGTAAGTGTCAAGTGTCTGAGGCCAGATTTGAACTCAGTTCCTTTTGAATCCAGGGCTGGTGCTCTATCTACTGCGCCGCCTAGCTGCCCCCTTGGGTCTTCATTTGTACAATGAGAGGGTTGGAGGAGATGACCTCTAAGGTCCCTTCCAGTTCTAATCTATGATTTTATAATCCAGAAGGACATAAAGACTGACTGAAAAGTTATGGCATTTTTGTGTATAGCAAGGCTGAATACATCTCAGCTAGCAAATCAGAATGTACTTTTCCACTCAATCCTATATTTTGACAGCACATAATGCTGCCTTTTAAAAAAATTTGCTCCACTCCCTCTTTCTATCATATGTTTTCTCAATCCAGCCCCTGTATGATACTGCCTAGGTCCCTCGGTCACCTTCTTCTACACTGCTGCCCCATGGCTTTTTTCTTCTTTTTTTGCTGTTGGATTATTTCATTATTAAATATATGCAGGTGTCTAACCTGCAAAAAAAAAAAAAGTGAACTTGGGCAAGTTACTTAACTTCCTTGGATCACAGTTTCCTCCTCTGTAAAACACACAGGTTGAATTAGATGACCTTTAAGATCCCTAACGGCTTTAAATCAGCTAATGGCAATTCCTTCATATGGAATTTTTCACCCTGGCAAATGGAATTGTTGCAGACTTTTTCTTTAATTCCACTTATACCACAGGTGGGAAAGGCAAGTGTCCTTACCCTTAGTTAACAGACTGGGGAGATTTTTCATAGAGTTAGTAATGAAACTGACAGAAACTAAGCCTTTTGCTCTCAATTTAGTCTCCTGACCCTCCTCCTGTTACTTTTCATATTCTATATCAAAGCCTTCAGCATCCTTTTAAGTTTGCATAGCCTGGGCTCTGATCACCTAGGGGTGTGCACACTTATTATTAATATTAAAGGTGAGGGCTTCCTATGCATATTTTCCTCTCTTTCCCCCTATAAAGCTCTTCTGGGAAGAAATGGGTAGGCAAGAGTCAGTATGGAAAGAAAACGGCTTCCCTATTTGATTCCAGTTTATTGTACATGTGGGTTCTTTCTGGGGACATTCCTCACTGGTCATTAGGAGTGAAGTTCAAACCTCAATGGATTCACTCCAGAATTTTCCCCAACTTTTACAGAGTTTCAGGGGCAGACTGGGATCTACTTCTAGATCCCACTTTATTTTGTTACAAAAAAAACACCAGACCCCCCCCAAAAAACAGAAGAGGACAAACTCTGGGACTCATATTTTTCTTTGTTTTAGTTGAATTCTAAATTTAAAGTTGATTGTGCTCAAGTCAATATTTGAAATCACCCTGATTGTGTGTGGAATCCTGAGCTACCACTCTTAAAGCTGTCACTTTACTTAACATAGGTACATGAAAAATGTCCAATTCAGAAAAATAAAATGGTACAATTTTTCCCCCAAATAATATATTGTTAGTCAGCCAAACACCATACTAAGCACTAGGGACACAAAGAAAAGCAAAAGACAGATCCTGGACTCAAGGAAGTCACAGTCCAATGGGAGAGAAGATATTCAAACAACTATACATACAAGATATATACCAGACTAAAAGAGATAGTCAGCAGGGGGAAGGCACCAGTATTAAGGGGGAATCAGAAAAGACTTCTCTTAGAAGATGGGCTTTTAGCTGAGATTTGAAGGAAGCCTCTGACGCCAAGAGGCAGAGATGAGGACAGTATTCCAGGCTTGGGAAACAGTCAGTAAAAGTGCCCATAGTCCAGAAATAGAGTGCTTTGGTTGAGAAATAGCAAGAAGTTCAGTGTCACTAGATGACAGAGTACATGGGGTAAGGGATGAGGTGTAAGGAGTAAGAAGACGGAAAGATAGAAGAGAGCCAGGTTGTGAAGGGCTTTGAATGCCAAGCAGGATTTTTCATTTGATCCTGGGGGTGATAGGGAGCCCCTGGAGTTTATTGAATGAGGGGAGAGGGCTTTAGGAAGATTAATTTGACAGCCGCAAGTGGAGGATATTTGATGGTTGGACTGAACAAATGATCAAAAGCAGTGGAATATCCCTTATCTTTTTTTACACTGAGTAAATGGAAAATAATCTTAGTCTTCTAGAAAATCTATAAAAGTGAACTTTCTTTGAAAAATTATAAAAGCAGCATGGTGCAGTTAAAAATAATGTTGGATTTCGAGTTATGACCTGGGTTCAAATTCTACCACCTACTCGGACAGTTATTTCACCTAAGAGGGGTTTTAGTTTCCTTAATTATAAAATGGGAGGAAGACTCTAAGGTACTTTCTGGCCTTAAGTTCCTTATGGCTCTATGTACCATATGATATTTAGTATTATATATGGCTTTTATGAACTTGTGGGCTGTTTAGTAATTACTGAACAGTAAGCAAATTATTCTAGAACCCAGCCATTCATTATTTTTTTTGTTTGTTTTGTTTTGATTTTTTTGGTGAGGCAATTGGGGTTAAGTGACTTCCCCAGGGTCACACAGCTAGTAAGTGTCAAGTGTCTGAGGCCAGATTTGAACTCAGGTCCTCTTGCATTCATTATTTATATGAAAAAAAACAAGTTGGTTTAAAAATATACACTCATGTATTTTTATAGACCTATCCAGAAGACAGTGTAAAATTGTGCATGTGTGTGTACATGAGAATGTGCATGAGAGAGAGAGAGTGAGAGAGAGAGACAGAGAGAGAGTGTGTGTGTGTGTGTGTGTGTGTATGTGAGAGAGACAGAGAGAAAGTTTGTGGTACTTTTATAACAACTGACCAATGGGTGGCATTTTTTTCAAGGAATCTCAGGCAAAATATTAAAGGTCAAATAAATGTGTAACAAAAGAATGTGTGATGTTTATTACTAAATTCTATAGCAAGCTGAAATCTTTATAAGCATGTGTTGGAGTCTGCTCTATAGCTATTCACTTAAGGCTGAGAAGGCAGAAGGGACATGGAAATACAACTCACAGCTTATTTCTACTCATTTCAGGAAGGACAAAAAAATTCGGTTTTAGTGGGGGAAATTGGATCCAGATTTCAGTTTTCCCTCATCCCACAGACCCGGTCATTATTTCAGAGTAAGGTTTACAGCTTCCAATCCAGATCTAGTAATTTAAGCATATAATCCCCATACTTTGTACAAGCACAGCTGTCTTAGTATATGGCCTCGAGATTGCCCCCTCCTTAGGGATAAAGAAATATGGAAGCCTTGAGAGCCACTATGAGCAATAGACACACCAAAACATATAGGTTTCAAGCCACTTTCTTCTTCATTGCTGCTGAGGAATGCTTATATTCTTCTGCTTGCTTATTCATACTTCCTCTGCAAAGAGACTCTCTTCTGAGAAGTAGGACCTGGCACTCTGTCCCAGATCTCCATTTAATGCTGGACTGTCCCTTCAGATTCCTAATCTTACTTTCCTGCTTCACCTCTTGATTTTTGAATCTCCAAAAAGGATAATTCTCTTTGAAGAGCACTTGTAAGGATTAATCGCTATCTGCAACATTCTTTCAAAGGGGAAGCCTATTCACTGGCTCTATTCTCCTCCAAGATGGTACTAGTTATACCTGGCTTGACCAACTGGAATGATGAGGGCTTCTTTGATTGGCTGACTTTATTTGTACAATTGTGTCTGATAATTAAACAGAGTGCAAGGGTTCTTACACACATGTATGTGTATGTGAATATATATATATTATATATAAGGTATGTGTGTTGCCTCATGTAGGTTATGTATGTCCACATGGGTATATACTAATAGATCTTTGTGTGGGTATTTTGCTTGTTGTACATTCTTCATTGTAAGAAGCAGTATTTGCATCCAAATTATCTTCTCCAGAGAAGTCAGTTTGTGATCATCTATGTCCTTGTGGTATTTGGAATTGTTTTTCTTTTAAACTTTTATAAGTACACTTATTAACTGAGGGTTGTAATCTGCTACCTCTCAAAGAAGTTCCTTTACCAGCTCATTTATATGTTAATTGTATGTGGTTTGGGGAGGGAAAAGATGTTACCTGTCTTAAAGATAAGTCTTCTCATCTTAATGAATGTTTTGTTAGGGTTGCTTAATAGAAGAAATAGAGACTGCAACCCACTTAACCAAAGGGACACCATTATAAATAGTGAGTTAAGCATCTGGGGCTTCTAAGGAAAAGGCTGATATATTAAATAAATACCAAAACACCAAAAAAGTTTTATTTTAAGGGAAGACCAAACAGTAGATTGCTTTACAGTTAATTAATAACATTCTGAGGTCTGCAGGCTTCATAGAAGGGTTGTAGACAAAAAGAGTTGGTTGACCAAATTGGAATTTTTTTGGGGGGCCAGGGGAGTAGGTGGGGGTGTAGGGCATGTTTCTTCTCTCTGAACTCTAGGAGTGATTTCAGTTAACAGGAGTTAACAAAGATGGAATACTAATCTTTGTAGCCAACCCATACTGAAAACGGTCCATGAGTCAGCTGATCTTTTTGACTGGTTTTGTTTAGACTCCCTATGAACAGCATTTGCAGTAGATGTTAACACCTCTCAGGATTTTGGGTCTCTCTCCCAACCCCCTAGTCTCAAGAGCTTAGCATCTTTAGTGATAAAGATCTTTAAAAAATTTCCCCTAGCAAAATTAACTTAATATGTCAACCAGGGAAATGCTGACTTCTCACCATGTCTCAGAAGAGAGTGACAAGTCACAAAGCTTGAGGTGTGGAGCTGCTGTTCTGAGCATGGCTACACATACACTAAAGGAGAGGTTCTAACCCCAGGGGGACTGATCTTGGAGAAAGGTTGAACTTCTACAGGTTTGTGGGACACGGATCAAAGGGTAGAGTTGAGGGTAGCTAATATTGTGATATAAAATGGAGGCAGTGGGTAGAGAACTGGAGATGGAGTTAGCAATACTTGACTTCAAATCTCAGACACTTATTAGCTGTGTCATCCTGGGTGGGTCACTTAACCTTTGCCTACCTCAATATCCTAATTTTTTGTAAAATGAGGAATAGATTAGTTGACTATTTTAGCACCTAATAATGTGCTTTGTGCACACTTAAATAATGTGGCTAATAATAGTATCCACCTCACAGCGTTTTTGTGAGGATTGAATGAGAATATATGTAATTGTTGTTTAGTTTCAATCATGTCTGACTCTTTGGGACCCCATTTGGGGTTTGCTTGGCAAAGATACTGGAGTGGTTTGTTATTTCCTTCTCCAGCTCATCTTATAGATGAGGAAACTGAGGCAAGCAGGGTTAAGTGACTTGCCCAGGGTCACACAGCTGGCAAGTATTTGAGGCCAGATTTGAACTCATGAAGATGAATCTGCCTAACTCCTGGTCCAGCGCTCTATCTGCTCTATCCACTGTGCCACTCATCTGCCCAAACGAATGTAAAGTGCTTTGCAAATCTTAAAACACCTTATAAATGCTAGTTATTATAGTATTTACAAAGATCTATATATTTCTCCTGCCAACCCTGGGAGTTAGGTGGTACAAATGTTACTATCCTATTTAACAGAGGAGAAAGCCAGAGCTTAAGAGAGGCTGGGACTTAATTTTATGGAGGTGGCTGGTGATTGTCAGAGCTGGGGCTTGAGCCCACGTGTTCTGAATCCCAAGTCAATTTTCTTCCCGCTAGTACAATGGACACTTTTTTTTTTGGGTCTGGACCTATGATTTCATCGGTGTAAGGAACCTTTGCTGAGGATACAGATCAGATAGATTTTACAGAGTTGTTGGAGGGATCAAGAAAATAAGTGACTGGACCGAGATAAAACAACCAGTATGTTTCAGAGTCTGGATTTGAAAAGAAATCCTCTTTGACTCTGAGACTGACCTCTCCACTATGCCATGCTGCCTTTTACTACAATGTATATGTGTGCGAGCATGTTGTTGGCCATGTACCTATGTAGCTCATACCTCAGAGAGGACGAACTCACTTGTAAAATTCAGGCTTGGTATATTTGTATGGTAATAATGGGGTCTATCTTTTAGATCCATTTAAGTCATTTGGGATGAAATTTCCTCTTTTTTTTTTCTGGGGCAATGAGGGTGAAGTGACTTGCCCAGGGGTCATACAGCTAGTAAGCATCAAGTGTCTGAGGCTGGATTTGAACTCAGGTCCTCCTGAATCCAGGGCCCATGCTTTATCCACTGCACCACCTAACTGCCCTGAAATTTCCTCTTGAGCTGTTTGGTTACTTCTAGCCTTTCCAGGGGTATAGGCAGAATGATTGTTGGTGAGCTCATGGGAATCTCTTGACTGTTAACCCAATTCTCCCATGGTCCAGCAACTACCTGGTAGATACTTTTGGAGAGTCTTTAACTTGGGTCCACTCACTGTTGGCATAATTATGGGGTGGGGAGGTGATGCATTTCCTAATTCACTGTAATGTCACAGAGTTATTTAGATCCTAGATCAATAGGGTTTGATGGTTCCTATAAGCCCTAGAGAGATTAGCAAAGAGTTGGGTTACTTCTAGTTTTAGTTCCCTTTCCAACCACCCACTAAAATTCATTCCCTTTCTGGATACACTGCACAGGAATGTTAAGGGTTTCTTTCTTTCTTTTTTTTTTTTGCAGGGAAGCAAGACAGGCTCTCTTTCCATATGATACCTTGAATAGATGTATAATATGATACCTTCTAGGCACCCCCTGTAAGAGGACACCCTGGCTCCTTATATGAGGGTGCTCTAGTAGTCAATTCTGCTGTTTCTACTCTAGCGGAATGTGACCGAGAAAGGAAATTAGGCTGCTCTCCAAGGATGGAGGCTTTATGGACACTATGCGTTTATTCCTCCCCGACCATTTACAAGGTTCATAGACCTAGAGACAGAACAGGCTGTTGTAGAATTGCTAGCGTTTACGTTATGCTTTAAGGTTTGCAAAGCACTTTACACACATTCTTTCATTTGATCCTCACCACAGCCCTAGGAGGTAGGTGTGATTATTATTCCCATTCTACAGATGAGAAAATGGAGGCAGGCAGAAATGAAGTGAATGTTCCCAGGGTCACACAAGTACTAAGTGTCTGGGTTCAGAATTTGAGCTTATGTCTTTCTGACTCCCAGGCTGGCATTCTATCTCTTGTGTCACTCTGCTGCCTCATATGGAGACCATTTACTCCAACTTCCTCATTTTACAGTTGAATAAATAGGCCTTGATTTTAAATGCAATTTCAGACCTGAATGAGATCTTGAGAAAATATTTACTTCTCAGGCAGGTTGTATGGGGGTGTTCAGGGAGGGCTAGTACCTCTGATGTTATGGCTGGCTGCTGAGCCCTCTTCAGGGCTGCTCATCCATCTTTGGTGTCCACCTGGCATTTTCACCTGTGGCTCCAAGAAGCTGCAGCGTGAACAGCAGCCACACCCTGTTAAGCTGTCTCAGCAAACAGGCTCAGGCTAAACCAGACTGAGGGTAACTGACAGGCCTCAAACATTATTGATGAGTTAGGGTGGGTGCCCACCCCAAGCATGTGAAAACTTTCCCTGGTGAAATGGGTAGATGAGAACAATCTATTCCAACAACCATGAAGGTGGCTGAAGCAGGCATTGTGGAGTGCTTAGAGCTTGGTCAGACGTCCAAGACGTCCAGGTCATCATTGAATTCCAGGCCATCGCCAGTCATCTTGGCTATTGTCTTGCCCCTGGACTTTGATGACTCTGGAAGAGAGAATGAGGCTGATGACTTTGTGTAACTTTGTCTTACTTAAATCCAATTCATGTGCCATACCAATCAGGCTACCTAAAAATTATTTTATACAGCTAGAAAAAATAATAACAAAATTCATCTGGAAAAACAAAAAATCAAGAATATCCAGGGAAATAATGAAAAAAAATTCACAGGAAGGTGGGTTAGCGGTACCAAACCTGGAGCTTTACTATAAAGCGGCAGTCATCAAAACTATCTGGTACTGGCTAAAAAATAGAGTGGTAGATCAATGGAATAGGCTAGGCTCAGGAAATGCAGTAGTAAATGACACTAGTAATGTAGTGTTTGATAAACCCAAAGACTCCAGCTTCTGGGATAGGAACTCAGTATTTGACAAAAACTGCTGGGAAAACTGGAAGATAGTATGGCAGAAATTAGGCTTAGACCAACATCTTACACCTTATACTAAAATAAGGTCAAAATGGATACATGATTTAGACATAAGAGGTGATACCATAGGTAAATTAGGAGAGAAAGGAATAGTGTACCTATCAGATCTTTGGAAAGGAGAACAGTTTTTGACCAAACATGAGATAGAGTATATTATAAAATGCAAAGTGGATGATTTTGATTATATTAAATTAAAAAATTTTTGTACAAACAGAAGCAATGCATCCAAAATTAGAAGGGAGGCAGAAAGCTGGGAAACAATTTTTGAGGCCAGTGCTTCTGATAAAGGCCTCATCTCTAAAATATATAGGGAATTAAATCAAATTTATAAGAATCCAAGTCATTCCCCAATTGAGAAATGGTCAAAGGATATGAACAGGCAGTTTTCTGATGAAGAAACCAAAGCTATCTATTCCCATATGAAAAAATGCTCTAAATCTCTAATGATTAGAGAGATGCAAATTAAAACAACTCTGAGGTACCACCTGACACCTATCAGATTGGCTAAAATGACAAAAAAGGAAGATAATAAATGTTGGAGAGGCTGTGGGAAAATTGGAACACTAATGCATTGTTGGTGGAGCTGTGAGCTGATCCAACCATTCTGGAGAGCAATTTGGAATTATGCCCAAAGGGCGATAAAGCTGTGCATACCCTTTGACCCAGCAATCCCACTTTTAGGTCTTTTGCCCAAAGAAATCATGGAAGGGGGAAAGGGACCCACATGTACAAAAATATTTATAGCTGCTCTTTACGTGGTAGCAAGGAATTGGAAGTTGAGGGGGTGCCCATCAATTGGGGAATGGCTGGACAAGTTGTGGTATATGAATACAATGGAATACTATTGTGCTGTAAGAAATGATGAGCAGGAAGAGTTCAGAGAAACCTGGAGGGTCTTACGTGAGCTGATGATGAGTGAGATGAGCAGAACCAGAAGAACATTGTACACAGTATCATCAACATTGAGTGTTGACCTACTGTGATGGACTATATTCTTCTCACCAATGCAATGGCACAGAAGAGTTCCAGGGAACTCATGATAGAAGAGGATCTCCAAATCCAAGAAAAAAAAAGAAAGAAAGAACTGTGGAGGATAGATGCTGATTGAACCATATTATTTCTTTTGTTTTGGGTGCTGTTGTTATTTTTTTCTATTTTGAGGTTTTGCATCACTGCTCTGATTCTTTCTCTTGTAACAGGATTAATGCAGAAATAGGATTAATGTTATTATGTGTATATATATATGTGTGTGTATATATATATATATATATATCTATATGTATATATATAGAGATATACAGATATAACCTATATCAGATTACCTGCTGTCTAGGGGAGGGGGTAGGGAGGGGAGGGAGGGAGAAAAATCTGAAATTGTAAAGCATGTATAAACAAAAGTTGAGAACTATCTTTACATGTAACGGAAAAAATAAAATATCTCATAAAAAAAATAAATCCAATTCATGCATGAGTCAAAACATCACCTCATGATGTCATTGGTCCTCTTTGAGAATGGAGGACAGACAACGACAATAATAACAATAACTTCTCAAAAAGAGGTGACAGACTTTAGTACACAAAAAAGGTTAGTACAAACTCAGTAGTGATAGGGTCATGTGAACTTATTTTGTTTTAGTTTAAAGTGGTTTTATCCAGAAAGAGGGGTGTTGTCTTCTGTTTTTGTTAGCGAGTGTCACCCCTTCCCCTCTCCGCTCTGAAGTCAACCTTCTACCATAGCTATTGGCTCCTCTCTGCAGAGGTAACTCATGATGACATGTAGTGCCTAAATGTTTCTTATTATTATCTAGCTGTTTCATGTATACATGTCTTATTTTCCCAACTAGATTGCAAGCTCCTTAAGGGTAGGGAATGTGCATTATTTTTGTTGTTGTTGTTTATTTGAACACAGTAGATGCTTAATAAACACTTTCTAAAATTACTCATACTGAACTCACTGCAATGGTTATGCTGTCCCGTCTCTGCCTGTGTTGGCTTTCTGGGCAATCCTAGCACCTTATAGCCCTCTGCCAATCAGGGGGATGGTTTCATTGCCTCTCATAGCCTTCTGAATATGCTTAGGTGAGAGCTCTTCCCAGGTAGCAGGCAGAATAGGGTGAGCCAACAGTTTTGCTCTCATATAAGGGCTCCCTTCTGGTATTGACTGGGTACTAATCTTGTCTTCCCTAATTCTCTCTGACCTTTCAAACTCTTGATTCTGGCTACCTAGGCCTATGGTACCTGTTTGCCCTTCTCTGGCTTAACAGACTTCTCTGGACTTGACTTCCTACCTTCGTAGACTGTTCACCTAGCTGTCCAGGTTTCAGGCCTTGGAACTTTTAGGCATAGCTAAACAACTTGTGCACAGGAATGAAGTCCTTTCCCTCACATCTTCTATTTCTACTGGTTATCTCTGATTTATAGCCTAACTTTCATTCAACCCAGGGCTCTTTTTTTTTTAATTAAGGCTAAACTTAACTCCCACTCAGAACCATACAACCTCCCCCTTCAAAGGCCATACTGTCCTGTGGTGCTGGAACCTTATAATGAACCTGTTTCCATTTCTCTGTTTCCCACTTTGTCCCAGTTGATTAAATTGTTTTATGCTATCTCTGTGAAAATATTCTTGATTGCCATTTAAGATAATTGAGTCTGTCTTTCTTCCAAATCATTTGTAAAAAGAAATACAATAATACTAAGATTATGTTGGTGGGTGTGTGGAACTGGGGTTTTGACCCTGGTTAGAATTATAATGGATTTTGTATTAAGGTTGACTACTTGAGGGTCGGCACTGAACAGTTGGATTTTAGAAATTGCTTTTTTTCTAAAGAAAAAGCCAGTATCCCCCCTCCTCCTTCCCTTCCATATGACTTCCACCCACCTCAAGTTAGACTAACCACTCTTTGTATCCACATGAGCATTTCCTAGGATTGGAAAGTGCCCCCATCTCCCTTACCACTCCCACATATACTTCTTTTTTGATTGGGGAGGGGGGATTGTACTGTATCCAGGCTGGTCAGAGTTTTACAGTAGACTAAGATTATATTGATTCTATTTATTTTATCACTCAGCGCATTTTTATACTGTGGTATAAAATCTATTTAGTAGATTCATTCTAGTTGTCATAACTTCTCTTAAGGATAATTGGGTTTTAAAGATAATCTATCCTGAATTGAAGGCCAATGGTCTTTTCCAGTTCTTCCCCCTCCCCCAATTGGGGGTAGGGGTGGTGGAGATAATTAACAATAAGAAAATAAATCCTCTATTTGATTGAATTTAGAGAGTTCCTCCCCTGAGATGTAAACTCCTTAAGGACAGGAACTATATTTTGCTTTTTTTTTCTTCCATATATTCTCACTGCTAAGCTAAGTGCCAAGAACATAGTAAACATTTAATATATGCTTGTCGATTAAAAGAGAAGTGTGTGACCTTTTTATTGAAGAACTGATGCTACCAAGGTTGCCAATTTTCCTGTTATGCTGAGGATATCCAAAATTTTAATCATTTGCTTATTCATTTCATTCCTGTGATTACTGGAAATCAACCCCCTCTTTTTAAAGGTATGATAATACCAGGGGAAATGTGATGTCAACGGGATCTCTTGTCTAACCTCCAACCGTAACTCAAATCGTGGTTACTGACTGTAGTTTGAAACTGTGAACAACTGCAAGTAACACAGAGACATATTTGCTATTCAGGAAATTGTCATCCCCTCCCCCACCCTCCCCTTTTAAGGTATGACAATACCAAGGGAAGTGTGATGTCAAAAGGCTCTTTTGTCTAACCTCCAACCGTAACTCAAATTGTGGTTCCTGTAGTTTGAAATCATGAACAACTGCAAGTAACGCAGAGATATATTTGCTCTTAAGTTCCAGCAGCACCTTTTATAAATAGGAACTGAATCTTTCGAAGAACTCAAGTGAGCTTGTTAGCTTTGGCTTTGTCGCTACTTCCTGATCCCCAACCATGAGGTTTGAAACAATATTCTTCAGAGTCACAACAAAATGATACTGTGTGCACCTCTGTTCTTCCTAGGAAATCTAGACATTTCATAGTTGTGTCTCAAAAAAGCTCTATGGAACACATATACAGCCAGGATCATCATGGGATCACAGATTTACAGCTGGGAGGGACCTCAGAGGTTGCCTAGGCCAACCCTCTTATTTTACCAAAGAGGAAACTGAGGCTCAGAGAAGTGACTAGCATCATACAGGTAACCCTAAGGCAGGGCTAGACTTGGAATGAGGGCCAAGATTTGAACCCAGCTTCTCTGTCTCTATATCCAATTTGCTTTCTACTTCACTACTCTACTGGAAGGATTATTAGAGATCACCTATCCCAACCCCTTTACTTTACAGATGAAGAAACTGAAGAAGAGATGTTTCATTTTATAGTTTGGGAAAATGGCAGCCCAAAGTCAAAATAATACATTGAGGAACTGGATGTATGGAGTCCCATAGTTCTAATCTCTAACATCTGTCCTTTTCTGTTGGACATTTGAAATATGATGAAACTACCTGAGGAGATAGGAATAGAAGCCTGGAGCTAGAAGGAACCCCAGAGTATATTTAACTTTAAATTTCCATGTGAGGAAACTGAGGCTCTGAGAATGACTGACCAAGTCTTGCTATTCTCTTCCTTTGGAAGAGTGACCTTCAAATGGAGCCTTTTAACAATTGAAGCCTGGACAAGGCAACTCAGTGGCTTAGAGTTAATAAAGTCAATATTACTACCCCAATATGCATTATCCTATTATGGAGTAAAACTCTTGCTCCATCATGATATTAGGCTACATATCCCTGACTGTTGTATTAACTTCCTAAGCCTCCCTGCTTTTGCTCTGTCCCCTCTTATTTTCCACACAGCTGCCAAGCTCATATACCTAAAGCACCAGTCTTATGGTGTTACTTCCCTATTCAAGAAACATCAGGGGTTCCATATTATTAAAAGCCCTTAACAGTCTGGTTCCTGCCTTTCTGATTTACTTCATAGGAATCCCTCTCATATACTCCACATTGTCCTCTAACTGACCCTCTTGAGGTTCTCTGTACATGAATGGCAGAGTCAGAGAATATGAGTGCACACCATGGTTCTGCCACTCTTTACTTGTGTGACATTGTGCCAACTACTTAAAGTCTCTGGGCCTCAGTTTCCTCATTTTTAAAATGAGGGGGAATGGGCTAGATCTGAGGTATAAAACACATGGTCTAAGCTAGATTAAAATGTAATTGGGAGGGGCAGCTAGGTGGCGAAGTGGATAAAGCACCGGCCCTGGATTCAGGAGGACCTGAGTTCAAATCTGGCCTCAGACACTTGACACTTACTAGCTATGTGACCCTGGGCAAGTCACTTAACCCTCATTGCCCTGCAAAAAAATGTAATTGGGAATTATTTAACAAAATAAATAAAAATACAATAGAACACAGAAAATGTTGAAATGGGGGTTTCTAAGTCAATCTATTACCCTAGGCAGCATTTCTATTTGAGTTTGACATGACTGGGCTAGACGACCTCTCAGGTTCTTTCTAGCTGTACATTTATGCTTTTAAGACAGACTGCTTCATTTTTCTGTATCTTTGCCCAGGAATGTTCTTTTTCCTTGCTTCTGCCTCTTGGTATTCCTTTAAGGCTCAGGTCAAGGGCTATTCCATTTCACAAGATCTTTTCTGACCTTTCACTCTATCCCCCTCAAATGAGTTCCTCCCCTGCCTCCTTCCCAATTTATTTTGTTAGATATGTACGTGTTCTATTCTAGCAGAAGATGATTTCTTTGAGGTTGGGGATTATTTCATATTTTGTCTTTGTATCCCTACCACCCAACCTAGTGAGCTGCACATAGTAGTCACTTACATGCTTGTTAAATTGAGTTAGATAGGATCAGTCACCTGGGAAGCATGTGGTATTAACCACAGGAGGGACTATTCAAGAGAATACTGATGACTCAGCACACACCCGTCACCACTCTAGAAAAATTTTAAAAAGCAAAAGGTTGTGGTGGTTTTGAATCACACAACATGGCTCATTTTCATAAAATAAAGACAGTCCATTTAGACAGGTGTCTTTCTGCAGGTCGTTATTTAGTCTACATCTTATTATTTAATTCACACATTATTTCACTATTTATGAGCTAATTGTTTCATATTCTACATATGTTCGATGCTTTTCTGTTTCCAGGGTGGCTAAGCCTTTTGTGATGGTGACCCAACAGAATGCTCCAATCTCCCCATCTCAAGGGAGTAGGATGGTATTGAAAAGTAGGCCATCCAGTTGTCCTACCTTTAGAACAGGTAAAAAGGAGATTGGTGTGCTGAAAACTAGGACAGTTCTACCAAGTATGACACCTGGCCCCTGAATAGTATCAGCGACCAGTTTAACATCAAATACTTGAACTTTTATGTGTGTCTCTTTCTTTTCCTTCCCAGCCCATCACTACTCTTCCCAGTTACAGTATCTACTAAACAAAAACTAAAAACAGCAACTGTTTGTTTGGTGGGTGAAGGAAGCTGATACCCAGAATTAACAGCACAGTATCTGAGCCATTGCCTTGGAATTCTGACTAGAGTGAGGTTGAGTTGGCATATTGGGGACATCCCATGGAACATACTCAGAGTTGCCATTCCTTGTTCTTGTTGACTGCCTGGGAATTTCAGAGTCTGCTTCCAGATGTGTGTGACTCAGGGATAAAGGGATTTCACTTTGAGATGACAGAGTCCCCTTCTGGGTTTATAGAGCCAATAGAACTGGTGACTCAGTGGATGTTGAAAAAAGAGTACCCTCTGCTCTCATCTTCTCCCTTCCTTTCAGTCTGCAAATTGTATCATGACTATTTCAAGCTTCTTCCTGAAAGGGAGGTGAAAGGGGGGAAGGGGCATCTTATCTTGATTCTCAACCCCAGCTTTCATGGGGCTGTAAGCCTAGGAAACCCTGCCTAGAAAGTCTGAGTTTCGATTATGCTTCTTCCTTTTTGTCTGTTCTTTTTGGATCTTAGTATCTAGCCTGAGATGAACATATCCAGGCTTAGAAGAGACCATGTGAATTCAAGAGGTTCTGCATCTCAATGGGTTGGAACTGAATGATGATGTCAGGGAAAGAATCCTAGCCAACTACCCCAGCACTCTTAAAGAGGAGGGCCCATGGACAAGAAGACTAGTCCAAGCCTAGCCATTTTCTGAGCAGACATGGATCTGGAGCTCTTTGAACAGTGCAGAACCCAATTGAAATGTCAAATAACTAAACATCAGTCTTGCAAACTGCTTTGTGTTCTGGTATAGTTTAAGTATCAGATTCCCAGTAGATTGTAACAGTAGTTGTTACTGAATACGTTTTAAGTTGTTCTGTTAATATACTGTGGGTATATGTTTAACATTGTGTGTGTGTGTGTGTGTGTGTGTGTGTGTTTGAATAAATCACTGTCCCATACTTGATTCATATTGTACACTGAATATTGTGATGACTTTTCCTTCTTGAGGAAACCTTAAATGTGAGTCTTGGTTATCACTTAAGCTGTAAGTAAAATTGTCCATGAGGGTGGGGATTATTTCAAATTTTGTCTTTGTATCCTTACCACCCAACCTAGTGAGCTGCACATAGTAGTCACTTACATGCTTGTTGAATTGAGTTAGGTAGGATCAGTCACCTGGGAAGCATGTGGTATTAACTGCAGGAGGGACTTTTCAAGAGAGGACCGATGACTCAGCACACACCTGTCACCACATAGGAAAAGGGAGTCTAACTCCTTTCATTATAGCCAGGATTTCCTTAGAACTGAACTGGGTCTTGAGCAGAAGTGACCCTTAGTGGAGAGCAGAATGGTGCCTACAGGAGAGATGGGTGGTGTAGTGGATAGAATGCGGGGCCTGGGGTCAGAAACAACTGAGTAAAAATCCTGCCTCAGATACTTGCTAGCTGTGTAACTGGGCAAGCTACTTAACTTAACTCATTCTCCTCATTGGTAATATGAGGATAATAATAGCCTCTGCCTCTTAGGTTGTTGTGGGGATATAACAAGATCATATTTATAAAGCACTTTGCAAACCTTAAAGTTTTACATAAATGCTTTTGCTGCTATTATTATTATTATCGTCATCATCATCATTATCAACCTTTGTTCTTTAAGTTTAGACAAGAAAGACATGGGAGTGAATGATGAAGATAGCATCTAAAACTTTTTTAACCCATCTTTTGATTTTATGTCAACTTAATTTCAAAATATACCTCTTTTCCTCCTTTATCTAGTGGACCATCTCTTGTAACAAATAATCTTTTTAAAAAGAGGGGGAAAAAAAGTCAGTTCAGCAAAGCTGACCAGCACAACAACTGGGTCTGACCAGACATGTAATATTCTACCCCCAGTCAAGCACCCCCTGCTGCCTGACACCTTTCCTGATCTCTCCTCCCATCCCCCAGCTGCTGGTGCCTATATTTAGCCATAATTACCTTATACTGATTATCTTTGCCATATTTACCTTAGACTCATTTTATGTGTATGTATATGTGTATGTATGCATACACACACAGACAGGTTGTCCCTCCTCATAGAACTTAAACTACTTGAGGGCAGGAATGGTTGCACTTCTGATTTTATATCCTTAGAACATAGCTCAGAGCCCTGACACATAGTAGCCACTTAATAAATGCTTGTTGGTAGATTAATAGTCTCCCACCTCTGCGAAGAAGGGAGGGTGGGGTACATTTTTTGAACTGTTCTCTAGGGCCAGACGTTGCGGTCAGTGTAATTACATAGCATTCTTTTTTGTTTTGTTTTGTTTTGTTTTTGGTTCTCATTTATACTGTTGTCATTGTTTATATTGTTTTCCTAGTTCTGCTGACTTCACTCTGCATCAGTTCATATAAATTGAAGAGAAACTCTTAATGGCATAAAATAACATCCCCGTGGACTCTTTTTTGGGTGGGGAGCTAAAATTTTATGATTCGAATTGGAAGCCCTGCTCTTCTTCTTTGCTATGTTTCTTAATCCACCATGTTACATAGTGCATGCCACTTGGGTACTGCAGTCCTCACAGTCTGCTTACTGCAAAGGAATGCTTTATCTACAAGATAAATTAACGAGATAATTTCTGTTCAGGTTATTCACTGTTTTTTAGCATCTGGCCTTTTCTACTAATCCTGGTATTGTTAAGGTAAACAGCGATGGCCATTTTTATCTTCAGTAAAACAGAATTTTTTTTTCCAGGGGACTGGACCACTCTTTTTGAAGAGATGCTGTGTATTGACAATGGCATTGATGGCTCCCAGGAGTGAGTCTTGTGCTATAAAGGTTAAGTTTTCTGCAGAAGGTTAGCTGGTTTCAGGATGTGCTTCCCCTCCTGGTTTACTTTGCCTGTGGCAGATGGCAGTAATTCCCAAGGTGGTGAGGAAGCAGCTGGAACTGGGAGCACTGCCTGATGCCTTTACTGCCTTGTGGAAATACCCATAGATATTTTTTTTTTTGGGGGGAGGGATGGTCCTACTGCTTTTGAGTTTGCCTTCTTTCCCTTAATTTCTGATTAGAAGACTCTAAGCCTAAGGAAATGATACCTTATAGATATGACAACAGGTGGGGATTTGGAAGAGCAGCGTGATTCTGTGCCCTTGACTTGCCTTAGGTTACAAGTAATTATTTCATATTTTCTGGGCTACTGGTATTTTTCTCATCCATCTTTTTAAAAAACCAAAACAATTATTTTGTTATTCTGAGCTTGATAAACACCAATAAACATGAATGTTTCCATATACAAAGAAAAATGGAAAAAGAGGATTGTGTATGAAAATATAAATCTCATCATATAAAGCTTCTTTTATCTTGATTTCTAGGATGTACTAAATTTTGTATGTTAGTTCCAAAGCTGTCCTATTAATCTGTGTTGCTCTTTTAGCTTCCTATACTCTTTCGTGCATTAAAAAATGCTTTGTTGATTTTTTTTTACCACCACTATCATTAATTCCTCCTCCCACAAAACCCTCCTCATTTAGCAAGTTAGCATATTCAAGCAAAACAAATTCATACATTGACCATATCTGAAGATACATGTCTCATTCTGCACCACTGTTCTATCATCTTTCAGAAGGAGAGTAGTCTACTTCACCATCAGTACTTTGGGGTTGTGATTGTTACATTGGTCAGAGTTCTTAAGTCTTTCAAAGATGTTTTTCTTTACAGTGCAGCAGTCATTGTATAAATTGTTCTGCTTCTGCTCCCTTCATTCTGGATTGGTACATGCAGATCCCAGATTTCTTTGAATCTATTCCTTTTGTGATTTCTTATGGCTCAATAATATGCCATCATATTCATATATCATAATATGTTCAGCCATTTCTCAGTGGGGTTCCTCCTTACTTTCAACTTTCTTGCTATGACAGTGTTGCTAAGAATATTTTTGCACATATGGATCTTTCCCCTCTGTCTTTGATCTCTTTGGGGTGTGTAACGATTGGAATGAAGCCACCTGCTGGAGACTTACTGTAGAAGAGTTCCGCCCATGAAGCGAAGGTCTTTGAGGGCAAGACCAGGAGTCTTTTCTTTGGCATCAGGAAGTGACGTTGGGTAGTGGGAGGAAGAAGGAAGAGACTAGCGCTCTGTCTCGGGCTCTTTCCTCTGGACTCTGGTGGAGAGTGGAGCTAGAAATGTGCTCTCCCTTTAATAGATAGGAATTTAGGCCTTTCTCTCTTTACCAAATTCTTATTCTCCTTAATAAATGCTTAAAAGTCTAATTCTTGCTAAAGCTTATAATTTATTGGCGACCACTCATTAGATATTTTAGACAGTTTAGCTAGAATTTTAGCCCTTAACAGGTGTATACCTAGTAATAGCATGTCTGAGACAGAGAGTATGAATGGATCAGGGATTTTTAGGTGTAGAGTTCCAAGTATTGTATTTTACAACTTCATCTATGGATATTACCATGCCTGACCTCACCATCTCCTACAACAATTGCCATCTTCCCTTTTTTTGTCATCTTCAATAGTCTAGTGACTGTCTTAGAATCTCAGAGTTGTTTTGATTTATGTTTCTGTTATTATTAGTCATTTGAAGCATATTTGCCAATGTTTGTTGATAGCTTGCCTTTCTTCTTTGAGAAATGTCTGTTCATATAATTTGTCCATTTATCAAGTTGGGAATGGCTCTTGTTCTTGTATACAGTAATTAACTATTACTTAGGATTATTCATTTGTATTTTTTCCTTCCTAGTCTTCTGTGTTTAGTAGGTAAAAAACATCATTATTAGGACTTTTTTAGACTCTTCCCCTGATCTCTGTCCCCCCTTTCCTATATTTTGCTATAAGAGGGATTTTGAAGGCAATTTCTAAAAAGTTCCAGTGACACTTATAGCATGTTTTCTTCCCTCATCTCTCCCCAGGGTTTGTGCTAGAAACAGCTTATACCAACTTGTACTAGTTTGAGAGAGACAACTGATTGTTAAATTTTTATTGTGATCATTTACACCTCAGAAATCAGCAAATGCTACAAATCAGGACTTGACTTTATCATTTCATTGTCTAAATAAGGTGATGGAGGACACACAAATACTGCAAATTAATCTTACGAGTGTGGTTTGGGTTGTTACACCCAAGAGAGCTGATTGTTAAACATAAACCAGCAAATTCCTACCCCCACACTATTGACATCCTATTTATATTTCTGTGAAGCATCAACATGGGCTTTTAAACTCAATTCTCTTTAAATTTAGGAGCAGATAATCAATAGGCTTGAAACCAAAGCTTTCCTCTGGTTTCAATGTTGCTTAGCCTTTCCTTGCTCCCACTGGGACTGTATATCCATGTTGCTAAGGATTATGGGAAGTTCTGCTGCCTACAGAAGAGACAGCCTGAGGCTCCCATTGGGACCGAAGAGATAGAAAGGAGGGTGCCCTTTTGAGAAAGGGGTGGGAGGTAGGAATCCACCCAGATCGAAAGATTAAAGTACTGACATCACTGTAGGCATGGCAACAGCAGGACAATCACACTGACACCAAGTGGTGGTCCGAACCCCAAGGGAAGGCCTCGATTCATTGTTTCCTTTTCTGTCTTGGGGCAGGCAGGGCGGGGTGGAGTATGTGTTAGATGGAGAGGGAGAAAGGTGTTGCTTTTCTGTCCTTGTCTGTCTCCTTGTACTAAAAGGAACATGAACTTGATGCTCTCCTTTAGAAATGTTCTTCTAGCTCTATTACCTAGGGTGGCTTTAAATTTTGGAGGGAGGGAAGGAGAAACATTGTAGGTGGGTTGAATGAAAATAGGAGGTTTTTTTAGGGTGGGACTTTGGAGTATCACTTCAGTTTTCCCTGCACTAGCCATACTGTCTGTGCTTCTTATCCTTCATATAACTCCACAGGAGCTCTGACATTATGTCCAGTGACATAATACTTGGAGTTTGTTGTGCCAAGACAATTTGGGATTTGGTACAAATTATGAGTGGCACAAATTTTCAAAGGTACTTCTGTCCAAAACTAATTGGAAGGAAAGGATCAGGAATGAACTCCCAAGGAACCTGTTTGTATAGAAAGGAAACGAAGGTAGCAGTAAGATGAAGTTTACCCACTGAAACATTGCTATGACACTTTGTAGCAGAAGCTATTGTAAGGAAAGCTCATCTTGAACTCAATCCAAGAGTTTTTAGTTACTGAAGTCCTTTTAATGAATGACTGCATTATAAAGGACGGGGACCCTGAGGACAGCATCTGAGGGAGGGTGCAGTGTACCACCAGGACCCAGATAGCATTTCTCTCTCTTTCAGTAAACGTAGAGATAAGCACAGGTTGATTACATCCTGTGTTGTTTGGCTGGGGGAATGTGATGGAACTGGTCTACAAGGCAGGTCACAGGAAACCTGTGACCTGCTACCATTTTGTTTTAGCCTTCAAGCAGTTAAAGTAGCCTCCAAAGGAATGAGATTTTTTTCCTCTTCTGTCCTTAAGCCCTTTCTTCTCATGATCATCATACTTTGATGGATTGTGATCTCATTGATCTGGGTACTACCATAACTAATTCAGAATGTCAAGTACAACTTTGGTTGTTCAGATAGAAATATCAGGAACTGTGTGTGGGGGGCAGGAATAGGTGAAAAGAAGGAATACTCTGATATGTACACTAGATGTTTTGGGGATCATATGTCAAGGATCTCAGAGAAAGGAGAGGGAGCATCATATAAGACTAATGGATAAATAACCAATATAAAGAAATAGTTCTGAAAGAAATTACGAACTATTATTCCATATGAAAATGACCTAAAATACAAACAATAAAGGAAATACAAATCAAAACAAGTGTGAGGCTTTGTCTGAAAGTGATTCCAAGAAGTGAATCTAGCATATTGGCAAAGCTGATGAAAAATGGAATTAGTTAATGGATGGATTGTAGAATGATAGGCATACTAATACACTGTAAACTGGTCAATCCACCCTGGAAAGCAATTTGGAATTATGCTTTAAAAAAGTGACCTAAATGTCCATGTCCTTTAACCCAGAGATCTCACTCCTGGGTGTATATCCTAAGGACATCAAAGACAGAAAAATAAGTTCGATGTATAGCAAAATATTAATTGTAGCAAAAATTGGAAACAAAGTAGATGCCCTTTGGCTGGCAAATGGTTAAACAGATTGTGGTACATGAATGTAAGGGAAAATTACAATACAATAAGAAATGATGATTATAAAGAATTCAGAAAATCATGGGAAGACTTAGATGAAGTGATAGAGGGTGAAGTAAGCTAAACCAGAAAAATAACATACTCAGTGATTATAATAATGTAAATGGGAAAACCCCACCCTTATTGAATGCTGTATAATTATAATAACCTAAGTTTATCCTCAGAGAAGAGATGAGGTAGTGTACCTTCCTCCCTTCACTGGAGAGGTGGGAGACTAGATTGTGGAAATCATGTATACCTTTAGTCTCAGCTGATGTATTAATTAGTTTTTTTAAACTGCTCTCTCTCTCTCTCTCTCTCTCTCTCTCTCTCTCCCTCTCTCTCTCCCTCTCTCCCCCCCCCAAGGGATAGCTTTCTGGATAAAGAGATACATTCAGAGATAAAGTTGATATAAAAAAATATAGAGATTTTGTTGTTGTTGTTAAAGGATAAGTAGGAATCCATGGCCTAAAATTCAGCCTAAGAAAATTGGGAAGCTTTCATGAATGGATTTCTAAAGATAAAAAGAAAAGATTCTGATGAAGATAAGAGGGAGTTGTTTAAAGAGAGTTGTATATATGTAAGGAACTCATTGGTCAAATTAGAATTTAAAAAGGCATGCTCAGAAGATGGAAGGTCAGATAACTGAGGAATGCAAAAGCCCATGGTCCTGTGAGAGTAGTGTCAGGAAGGCTAAAGTTCAGGATAATCACCAAGATCAGCAAAAATAATTTTTATTTTTAGCTATTGAGAAAAAGAAGAGATTGAAAGAAAGAATAATGGGAAAATTATAATGACAAGAAAGTAGAATTGCTCTATGTTTATTTTAAAACATGTATTAATGAAAATCATCTTTGGACTGGAAGGGCCAGAAGGAAGATGGTTAATGGGGACTTGAAGCCCAAGATAATTAGGGTGACAGAGTAAAAGGACACCTTTGATATGAACAAGTCACCAAATCCAGATGAACTGCATTCCAGGGAACTGAAAAAACTGGCACACTGAGATTGTTGAGCCACTATGGAGACCAAGAGAGGTGCTGAATGATTAGAGAAGGAAAAAAATGTCCTAGTTTTTCATAAAAGGAAAGTGTATGGAGACTGCAAATGTATTATCAGTTGTTGTAGCTTGATTTCAACTTCTTTTAAAATTCTAGACCATATAGGATATTTAGTGGACATCTAGAAAAGGAGACAGAGATCACAAAGAACTAACATGGCTTTATCAAGAACAAGTTATGCCAGACTAACCTCATTCCCTTTTTAGACAGGGTTACTAGATAGATAGATCAGTGGAATACTGGATGACTACATTTTAGCAAGACCTGTGACAAATCCCCATGTTTTTTGTGTGAATAAGATGGAGATGTGTGGGCTACAATGGGGATTTGATAGTACCTGTTATGTAGGGCCACCACTGAGAACTACTAATTGCTAAGGTATCCTTAATTTGTGACATCATGGACTGTTCATTACACACTAAAGTCGCCAAAGTTGATCTCTTCAGGGGCTACCTTAGTGTTTTCTTTTAGTACTCTTCTCTGTTCCTAGTATTGTTCTCAGTACTGTCTAGTACTATTTTCTCTCCCTAGATGCTTCTGTATAAGCATTTAGGACTCTCTTCATCTTCATCTTCTCCTCCTCCTCCTCCTCTTTCTCCACCTCCTTCTCCATCACCACCTCATCCTCTTCCTCATCCCTCTCCCTCTCCTTCCCCCTCCTCCCCCTCCTCCTCTCCACCTGCTTTGTTCTTCTGCTTCTCCCTCACCTTACTCTTTTCCTCCTTTCCCCTTCTTTTTCTTCCTTCCCCTTGCTCTTCTTTTTCTTCCTCATCTTCTCTTTCTTCCATTATTTCTTCTTTTTTGTTGCAATTAGAAAGCATTTGTTTTCTATACCTTCTATGTTTCACCCCCTACCTCAAAAAAACAACAACAACAACCAATAAACCCCAACTCCAACCAAACCAAACCAAAACAAACAAAACAAAACCCCCTGATTTCTAGGACATTCTGAGGTCCTCCATCTTGTAGACAATGATTCTCCCCCTTTGTAACCAATATGCATAGTCAAGCAAAACAAATTCCTGCTTTGGCCAGGTCTAAAAAATGCATCTTTTATTCTGCATCTTGAGTTCATGACCTCTCTGTCAAGAGGTGGGTAGCATGCTTCATCATCAGTACTCTGAAATCATGATTGGTCAAAGCATTGAAAAAAGTGCTTGAGTTTTTCAAAGTTGTTTGTTTTTAGAGTATTGTACAAATTGTTCTGTTTCTACTCACTTCATTCTGGATCAGTTCATACAAATCTTCCAAGGTTTCTCTGAGACCATATCTTTTGTCATTTCTTATGGAGCAATAATTTTCTATTATATGAATATGCCATAATTTGTTTAGCCTTTCCCCAATTGATGGGTACCCTTTTAGTTTCCATTTCTTTGCTATGACAAAAATGCTGATATGAATATTTTTGCATGTGTGGGTCTTTTTTTTCTTTTGTACTAAAATTAAAGTAGTGCTATTGATCAGCCAGGGTATTTACAGACTGGTGACTTTTGGGGCATAATTCCATATTATTTTTCATAATGGTTATATCAATCCATAGTTCTAGCATGAATTTCTTGGCTGAGATGGTTTGGCATGAATTGGCCTCTATTTTGGTACTGGGACCCATAACTGAGGGAATTGCCTGGCTCCATGGGTAGGTGCAGGGTGATTATATAGTTTCCAAAGTAGTCTTTCATTGAGGTGTCATTTTAGTTGTGTCCAACCTCATTTGGAGTTCCATTGGTAAAGATACTAGAGTGATTTGCCCTTATCTTCTCCAGCCCATTTTATAGATAAAGAACTTAGGCAAACAGGGTGAAGTGACTTGAACAGGGTCACCCAGCTAGTAAGTGGCTAAGGCCAGATTTGAACTCAGGAAGATGAGTATTCCTGATGCCAGGCCTGGAGCTCTATCCACTGTACTACTTAGCTAATAGTACCTCCCTTATAGACCCCCAACAGTTCTTAGTAGTTTTTTTGGGGGGTGCTGTTCCTATAAGCCATGATAGCTACAATGTCAGGCTAGCGACATTTGGGTCAGCTTAATATAGTTCATAGGCCTTCCAACCACTGTATTGTTGGTTGCTGCCTTTGTAGTATTCATTTCAACCTAAGTGCAAAGACCTTTCCTTTCTGCTCTTGGGAAGTTCTTAGGAAGTTCACATAAATATACTCTGCACTCTAAGTGCCAACAAATCATGGCTAAACCAAAGGACCACAAAGAGATGCATGGTAGATCTAAGCAGGTTGTAAAAAACCTTTACTTATATGCAAAAGGCGACATGAATGTGTTATGCAAAGAGAAGCAGACTGTTTGCCATCGTTGCCTATATTTAAATAGGGTTTATGGTTACAAAGCCCTTTTTGGATATTTTATCTCAATTAAAAGAGTAGCTAACATTTATATAGCTCTTTAAAGATTACAAAACACTTTGTTTTTTTCATCATAAGTCTGTGAACTAGATAATGTAAGTATTATCAACCACATTTTTCAGAGGATACAAACTCAGAGGTTAAGTGATTTTTTCTCTATGTTCTACTCAATCAGTAAGGATTTATTAAGTGTTTACTATGTGCCAGGCACTGTGCTAAGCTCTAGAGATACAAAGGAATGCATCTGCCCCACCCCCAACCCACTCCCTGCTTTCCAGGAGGGTGCATTCTAATGGGGTGGGGGGGGCGTGGGGGAGGGGAGGGAGAAGCAACATATAAATAACCAGACACATACAAGATATTTGCTGTGGTGAAGGCACTATCAGATGGGGGTTGGGGTGGGAGTGAGGAGGAAAGGTCTCCTGCAGAAGGTGAAATTTCAGCTTGAATCTTGAAGGGAGACTGAGAGACAGAGGTGAGGAGAGAGATCATTCCAGGCTTGTAAGGGTGCAGTGGAGACGGACTATAGTGTGAGAGGACCAGCCAATAGGCTGGTGGTATTGGACTGTACAGTTTGAGGGGTGAAGCATAAGACTAGTAAGCAATACAAGAAAGGACCATGTTATAAACAACTTTAAATACCAAGCAGAGGATTTTATATTTGCTCCTACAAGTTATTGGGAATCACTGGTGCTTATTGAGTAAAGAGGAAGGGATAACTTGGTTAGCTTTAGGAAAATCACTTTGGTTCCACAATCAGTAAAGGATAGAACTAGGGCACTTGAGTCTGGGTCATTTGACAGGAAGTTTCCCATGTCTGGAAGGGTCTCCCTATCTACTTTTTTTATCACTCACTTTATTTTATTATTTTATTTATTTTTTTGTGGGACAATGAAGGTTAAGTGACACGCCCAAGATCACACAACTAGTAAGTGTCAAGTGTCTGAGGCCAGATTTTGAACTCAGGCTCTCCTGAATCCAGGGTCGGTGCATTATCCACTGTACCATCTAGCTGCCCCTCCCTATATACTTTTTCTGCTGAAATCTCTCTTTTCTTTCAAGGTCTAACTCAGATGGTACCTCTTCAATGAAGCCTTCTTAAAGTCTTCCTGATCAGAAATGATCCTTCTTTTCCCAAGCCTCTCATGACATGAGATTTGTTCTACGCACTTACCATACCCTAATTTGTATTATAGTTGTATGGTCAAATATCTGTTATTCCCCTTACTAGATTCTTAAGTCCTTGGGAGTAGAAACTACTGATTCTCACCTTTAGACCCCCTGTAGAGCCTATCCCATTTTCTCATACAAAGGAAGCATTTTGTTTTATTAAGGCAGAATTTGATTTAGTATAAAGAAACATTTCCTGGTAGTTAGAGCTGTATGAAATTGGAATGGACTGCCTCAAGAGACAGTGAGTTACTCATCACCAGAGGTACTCAAGAAAACATAGGTTGATTCCTGGAGCTCAGGGACATTATAGAAAAGATTCCTGTCCATGTATAGGTTGGGCTTTGTGCATAGTCTTTGACTTTTCTTTTAACTCTGAACTTCTAAGAACAGAAAAAGCCCATTGCAGGGTTCATAAGATAATATTGGCGAATCCTTGATTAACCAATCACCTTTTCTAGGGGAATGTGAAGAAGGTCAACTAATAGCTTGTTAGAACCTAGTTACAGTCTTCCTTTTCTTTGTTAGCAGTCAGTGAGCTTCAGGGAAAATTTTGGGGCTTGAGGGCAGGGAAGAGAATTTCAAGGCTGTAAAAACTATGCTGAATATCCTCTGCTTCTTTTTCTTCCTTCTACCCACTCTACCTTCACCCTGTGATTGTTATCAATCAGCATGCATTCATTGAGATCCTACCATGCACTCAGCCCTCTAATAATTAATCTCTGTGAGGGGGACACAAGAAGAGCTTCAGATTTGGCTCATGTCCTGGAAAAGCTTTTCCACATAGGTGAGTCAATAAGAACAATGCAGGAAGTCATTAGGGAACCATGTAGGATTGTATAGAATTAATGCTTAATTTAGTAGCATAGATTATAAATGTTATGGGAAAGAGGATGGAGTGGAGAGTAGGTAGGACCAGATTTAGCTGGATTTTAAAGAATAGCCCAGATTTAGATAAGTGGAGGGGGAAAAGTAAAATTCACATAAATAGGACTAAGCATGGTGTATTTGGAACATGTGAGGAGATCCATCTGCCCGATCATTGAGGAATAGGTAGGATAGAAGCTCCAGATTATCTGCCATTTGTCCTTTAAAGTGGAATATATGGTATCACATGGCTGAAAGGGACTTTAGAGATCATCTTCATTTTAAAAATGAGGCAAACCAAGAAAGGTTAAATAACTTGCCCAAGGTCACGTAATAATAAATAGTAGAGCCAGAATCTGATTTGATATCGTTCCCACCATACCCTGCTGTCTCTCATAGAAACCACCACATTTGGATATAACTAAGGAACCAGCCAAGGAAATGGAGGCAGACAGAGGTTAAGTAAGTAACTTGCTCAGGATCTCATAGCTAGTAAGTGAGGTTGGATTTGAACTCAGGGCCAGCATTCTATTGTGCCACCTAACCTTGGCTCCTTTCAGTCAGGGTCTACCAGAGTCTGTTCTAGTGTGTTATTTTAAAATTAAATTAAATTTTTTTTTTGCTGGGCAATGAGGGTTAAGTGACTTGCCCAGGGTCACACAGCTAGTGTCAAGTGTCTGAGGCCAGATTTGAACTCAGGTCCTCTTGAATGCAGGGCCAGTGCTTTATCCACTGTGCCACCTAGCTGCCCTAGTGTGTTATACTTAACTGATGTGTTGCTTTTGGTAAAAAAGTCTGGAGTCCACTTTTAATCCCTCTTTCTCAGTTTTTTCTGCAAAGTAAACCATTTAGCAAATGCTTCTACACTTAACTAGACTATTTCCTCATAAGCTAAACCATTATAATATCTGCTAATTGCCTTGTACCCTTAAAGAAATAGGAAACTTTAGCAAAGCAAGGGGCAAGAAGAGGAACTTTTAGTTTACTGAGTGCTATAGGAGAGCATAGTAGCAGTAGTTAGACCCCAATTATAGTACTTTCACTTTAAAAAAATTATTTTCCTTTTAAATCCTGTATATAACTTCCTTTGCATGCATTTGTTTGCATGTTCTCTCCTGCATTAGAGAGTGAGCTCCTCAAGGGCAGGGCCTGTCTTTTTCCTCTTTTTGTATCCCTACCACTTAGCACAGTGTCTAGCATATGCAGTTGTCCAGTTGTGTTCCTGACTCTATGTAACTTTATGGACATTGTCTGTGGGGTTTTCTTTTTTTTGTTTGTTTTTGTTTTTGTTTTTGTAGGGCAATGAGGGTTAAGTGACTTGCCTAAGGTCACACAGCTAGTAAGTGTCAAGTGTCTGAGGCCGGATTTGAACTCAGGTCCTCCTGAATCCAAGGCCAGTGCTTTATCTACTGTGCCACCTAGCCACCCCGTCTGTGGGGTTTTCTTGCAAAGATATTGGAGTGGTTTGTCATTTCCTTCTCCAATGTGTCTCCATTTTACAGATGAGGAGTTGATCCAAATAGGGGTTAAATGACTTGCCCAAGGTCACAAAGGTAATAGATGTCTGAGGCTGGATTTCAACTCGGATCTTCCCGACTCCATGCCTGATGCTCTATCCATTGAACCATCTAGTTGCTGCATTATATCTATCTATAGATATGTGTATAAGCATGTATGGCACACACATGTTAACACACGTGCATATATACACACATGCATGTACATATGTTTGTGTGTGTATACACGTATATGTGAGAGTCCTGGCAAGAGGTGATAAAAGTCTGATCTCTCTACTACTCTGTTGCCTCTACTAGACTATAGACATACATGTCCTTTAGATATTGGTTTGGTGGACATATGTACATATGTTTATGTATACACACTATACATAATAAAATATAGAAGGGTTGAAGGATCTGTGATTTCCTTAGCATGGGGAACTCCTAGTGTGGAAACTTCCTCCACAAAAGATTTAATATTTAATCCTAGGGATTTTCTTGAGGCATATAGACTTTAAGAACTCAGGGGAGGGGCAGCTAGGTGGCGAAGTGGATAGAGCACCAGCCCTGGAGTCAGGAGGACCTGAGTTCAAATCTGGCCTCAGACACTTAACACTTACTAGCTGTGTGACCCTAGGCAAGTCACTTAACCCCAATTGCCTCGCAAAAATAAATAAATAAATAAACATAGCCTAAGTTTAAAAAAAAAAAAAGAACTCAGGGGACTAGCTAGTACTTACCCGAGTAGAATTTTAATTCAGTTCTTTATTAATTTATTCAATAAACATTTATTAAGTTCCTGCTCTTTGCCAGGTGCAGTTAGTTGCCGGGTAAGCAGCAAGGTGGCACAGTGGATAGAGTACTGGACTTAGAATCAGGAAGACTTGTCTTCATGAGTTCAAATTCAGTCTCAGACACTTACTAGCTGTGTAACCCTGGGTGAGTCACTTAACCCAGTTTCCTCATCTGTAAAATGAGCTGGAGAAGGAAATGGCAAACCATTCCAGTATCTTTGCCAAGAAGACCCCAAATAGAGTTATGGAGAGTCAGATATGTCTGAAAATGACTAGGTGCTGGGAATATAAAGAAATATAAAGGAAAAAAGTATTTGCCCTCAATGAGTTTCCATTCTCTTGGAAGAAACAATACTGTATGTATCCATATATATTAATACAGAATGCATGCATAGTAATTTCTTTGGGGGAACTAACAATTGGGGAAGAAGAGGAAGAAGAAATAAAAAAGTTCTGTGTAGGAGGTGGCTCTAGAACTGAACTTTGAAGTTGGGGATTCTAAGAGGTAGTGATGAGGAAGGAGTTCTAGGTGTGGAGTGAGAGGTGGAAACAGCCTAGGCAGAGGCACAGATTGGGGAATGCCAGTTATGAAGAACAGAACATTTGTATGGAATGTAGCATGTATGTGTAATGAACCTAAACTGTTGGGTTGGAACCATGTTGTGAAGGTCTTTAAATGCCAAACAGAGGAGTTTATATTTTTACCTAATGGCAATAGAGAGCCTTATGGAGGTCCTTGAGCAAGCTCAGACATTTTCAGACCTGAGCTGTATGAAGATTTCTTTGGCAGCTGTATGGAACATGGATTGGGGTTTGGAAAACTTGAGTCAGGGAGACCAATTAGGAGTTGGCTGTGGGAGGCCTGGCAAGAGGTGATGAAAGTCTGATCTATCTCCTCTCTGATGCCTCTACTAGGCTACAGACATACATGTCCTCTACATATTGGTTTGGTCAACCTAATAGAAGTAAGAATAGAGAATTCAATGTTATTAATGGAGAAAATGTTTAGTGGATTTGGATTGGATAGGATTTAGGTGCTTGCACAGGTCTATAATTCCTGCTGCCCAGGATGGGAGGGCTGGCAGGTCTCTTGAGGTTGGGAGTTCTGTGCTTCAGTGGGCTAAGCAGATAGGGTGGTGATGGGGATGGAGACCAAAAATCCAGAGCTAATCAGAAGTGGGATGAGGTGATGCGTAGTCTCTGCACTTACCAGCCTTGGTAAGGTGGGGAGATCCAATTTTTTTGATGTTTTCTATTTTTTTCTCAGTAAATACTCCTTTATATAGTTTTGAGTTCCAAATTTTATCCCTCCTTCGCTCCCTCCCTGAGGCGGTAAACAGATATAGGTTATACATGTGTAATTATGTAAAACATTGCCATATTAGTAATTTTGTATAAGAAACCTTGAATAAAAGAAAAATAATGAAAGAAAGTGAAAAATAGCATGCTTCAGACTGTGTTCAAACAATATGAGGTCTTTTTTTGGAGGTGGATAGTATACTTCATCATTAGTCCTTTGGGATTGTCTTGGATCATTGTATTGCTGAGAATAGTTAAGTCATTCATAGTTCTTCATTGAACAATATTGCTGTCACTGTGCATAATGTTCTCTTGGTTCTGCTCACTTCACTATACATCAGTTCATGCAAGTCTTTCCAGGCCTTTCTGAAAGAGATCCAATTTTTAAACAACAACCACAACAACTACCATCAGTATTTCAGAGTTCTGTTCCAAAGTTTTGAAGGAATAACCTGTGGATACAGATTGTCCTTATTTAATGAAAATTCCTGTGTAACTATGTCTCTTTTCAGCTCTTTACTTAGCTCTTCAGGGTGAGAGAATCTGGTAGGTTATGGATCCCATATTCCCAGTGAGTGATATGGAGCTGAAACAGGCTCATGACCACTTTGTGATCATGGAAGCACATCCATTACATGGTACTAGATTGGTGATTCACTGGCTTTTTCACTACATGGCCCTTCTGTGAGCTCATCTATCACTGAATGACCTTCTCTAGAACAACTCCTTTGTTGTCCTCTGTCTGGAGGTCATAATGTATCACAAAGAAGTGAGAGAAAGGAGAACCTAACAGGAGGCACCCAGGAAGTCAAAGAGACCAATTTATTCCATAGTTAATTTCATTGGTGTGTCATGGCTCACCCCATTCATTTAGACCATAGCTAGAGTATCCCTAAAGTGCAGAGCATCTGAGGGATTGTGCGGTTCCGCTCACTTGCTTTGCCATAGCAGTTACTTAGGGAAATAATTATGGGAGAAAAGGGAAAAAGAAAGTAGTTAGTGCTTTAAAAACAAACAAAAAGGGGGCAGCTATGTGGCGCAGTGGATAAAGCACTGGCCTTGGATTCAGGAGGACCTGAGTTCAAATCTGACCTCAGACACTTGACACTTACTAGCTGTGTGACCCTGGGCAAGTCACTTAACCCTCATTGCCCCGCAAAACAAACAAACAAACAAAAACCCCTAACAAAAAACAAACCTGAGGGTCAAATACATACAGACTACCCTTCATTAACTTCAGACAACTTCAATCAATCAATAAATGTTTTTATTAAGTGCCTTCTATGTGCCAGGAACTGTGCTAATTAATCCCTGGGGATACAAAAAGAGGCAAAAGAAAGTCCCTGTTCTCAAGGAGTTTACAATCTAATAGAGAGACTCCATGCAAACAAATATATATAGAGAGCAAGATATAGAATAAATATACAGTATACAATATACAAAATAAATAGGAAGTAATTAACAAAATGGACGTACTAGAATTAAAAGGGGTTGAGGAAAGCTTCCAGTAGAAAAATGGAATTTTATTTGGGACCTAAAGGAAGACAGGAGGATCAGTAGGTAAAGGAGGGACAGCATTCCAGGCATGAGGGACAGCCAGAGAAAATACTGGGGGATGAGAGAAGGAATGTCGTGTTTGTGGAATAGCCAGGAGGCCAGTGTCACTGGATTGAAGAGTATGTGTCAGGGAATAAGATGTAAGAAGACTGGAAAAGTAGGAGGGTAGGTTATGAAGGGCTTTGAATGTCAAACAGAACATGTTGTATTTGTGTCTAGAAGCAATAGGGAGCCACTGGAGTTTATTGAGTAGAGGTCTGACATGATTTAACCTGTGTTTTAGGAAAATCATTTTAATAGTTGAATAAAGGGTGGATTAGAGTGGGGAAAGACTCGAGGCAGGTAGACCCACCAGCAGGCTATTTCAATAATCCAGGTATGAAGTGAGAAGGGTCTATACCAAAATAGTGACAGTGTCAGAGGAGAGATGGGGGGGCATATTCAAGACGTGTTGTGAAGGTGAAATCCAAAGGTTTTGGCAACAGATTGGATATAAGGGGTGAGAGACAGTGAGGAATCCAGGATGACTCCTAGGTTGTGAGCCTGGGGGACTGGGAGGATGGTGTTGCCTTCTAAAGTAATAGGGAAGGTAGGAGAGGAGGGGCAGGGTGTAGAGTGAAAGATAAGGAATGGATAAAAAAAGATAAAATTTCTGTCATTTTATAACTTCTGTTGTCCTTCAAGGCTTCCCCTAATTATCTTGCTTAGATACAAAGGATGGGGTTGGGGTTAGATTCTAGAGCACAATCACATTAATGCCCTCTTCCCTGCTTCCTTAAAAAGGCCCCTGCTTGCTCTTTTTGTGGTGGCAAAGAATTGGAAATTGAAGGGATGCCCATCAATTAGGGAATGACTGAACAAGTTTTGGTATATGATTGTGATGGAATACTATTGTGTTATACAGAATGATGAGCAGGATGGTTGCAGAAAAAACTTGGGAAAACTTCTATGAACTGATGCAAAGTTAAGTGAGCAGCTCCAGAAAATTGTTGTACAAAATAATAGCAATATTGTAATGATGATCAACCATGAAAGACTCTGATCAAGACAATAATCCAAAACAATCCAAAGGACCCACAGTGAAAAATGCTATCTACTTCCAGAGAGAGAACTGATCAACTCTGAGGGGAGATTGAAGCATACTTTTTTCACTTTCTCTTAAATTTTAAAAATTATTTTTGTTTTTGTGTATCTTTTCTTTTGTAATATGGCTAATATGGAAATTTGTTTTGCATGACTTTACATGAATTGATATAATATTCTCAAGGGGTGGGGGAGGTGAGGGAGGGGGAGAGAAGTTGGAACTCAGAATTTTAAATAATGAATGTTAAAAATTTTAAAAAATGTAATTTGGAAATATTTAATGAAATTAATTAAAACATATTTAAAAAAAGATGCCCCATGCATATAACCTGTAGTCAGGAGCGCCTAAGCCTTTTGATTGTATTAGAATTTCTAAGCTTGAGAAACTGAACTGAAGTTTGAGGTCCATTCCTGGCTAGGTTCCAGATGATCTTTATAGTTTCCTTTATGCTTTGGTCAGGCTTGCTAAATTGTTGGACTAGCTTTTTTTTTTTTTTTTTTTTTTTAGTGAGGCAATTGGGGTTAAGTGACTTGCCCAGGGTCACACAGCTAGTAAGTGTTAAGTGTCTGAGGCTGGATTTGAACTCAGGTACTCCCGACTCCAAGGCCAGTGCTCTATCCACTGCGCCACCTAGCTGCCCCAGGCTTGCTAAATTGTAAAGAGTCAGGAAGCACCATCTGAAGGAGCTCTAGCCATCAGAGACCTGAACTTCAGCAGCTGGCTTGGGAAAAAGCGACAGGATCCGTGCTTTCTCATGATATCTTAAGTGCTTTTCTTTTCTTTGTAAACATTTACACATGGTGAAGAGGTATTATGGCAAAGAGATATTGAAGAACAACAAAACTTTGTTTTTTTTTTAAACTTTGTTTTTTTTTAAGTGAAATTTTATTTTTTGTAATTAACAAGCATTTGCTTTCTCTCCCTCCCACACTTCCCTTTCCCCCATTGAAATGGAAAAAAAAAAAGAAAAACAAAACTCTTGTAAGAAATATGCATAGACAAGCAAAATAGATTCCCACATGGTCCGTGTCCAAAAAATGTATGTCTCAATCTGCAACCTGAGTCCATCATCTCTCTGTCAGGAGGTACTTAGCATGTTTCCTTATTGGTACTCTGGATTCCTGAATGGTCATTGCATTGATCAGAGTTCTTAAGTCATTTAGAGTTGTTCATTTTTACGATGATAAAATCACTTTGGAGAAAATAAACAGGAAGAATGCTGTGACTACTTTTCTTTTAATTAATCTCTCTATGCCAGACTGAAAATATGTTTATAACCATCTTTAAAGAAAGCATAAAATTGGGGTTAATTTTACCTTCAAAGAAATTTTAAAATTGGAGTTATGTCTGTTATAATTTCAAATCTGAATGAAAGTTTTTGAAGTCAATAAAAGCTTTTGTAACCCAATACTTGGGTTTGAATCTAGATTCTGCTCTGTCCTACTGTTCTGTTGTGACCTTGGACTGCTTATTTTACCTCTGGGCTCAATTTCCTCATCTATGAACAGAGGAGGTTGGATATTATGACCTTCCACCTTTTAATCCTGTGACAATTTATGGGGGAATGCAAGAAAGAGGAAATTTTAGGTATCAATTGGATTGGATGATTTTCTAATGTCGAAATCCTATGGAACGGGGCAGCTAGGTGGCACAGTGGATGGAGCACCAGCCCTGGAGTCAGGAGTACCTGAGTTCAAATCCGGCCTCAGAAACTTAACACTTACTAGCTGTGTGACCCTGGGCAAGTCACTTAACCCCAACTGCCTCACTAAAAAAAAAAAAAAAGAGAAATCCTATGGAACTTCCTGGGGGACCTTAGGCAAGTTGTTCTCCCCGCCCCCCCCCCCCCCCCGCTCCCCTTTGGATCTCAGTTTCCTCAGGGTTTTGGACTAGATGATCTAACTCTAAAATTCTATAATACTATGATGTGTCATGTTCAGAAAAAAACACCCATCAGAACTAGAAGAAACTGTGGAGTCCCTTGGAAAGTTCCATAGAATTGGCTCCTGTGAAGTGAACCTTGGGTTTTATTTCTGATAGGACTTTGACAGTGTCTGGTTTATAACTAAAAGTCTGTTTTTTCCCCCTTTGGGATGAATCTGAGAGTTTCACTAACTGTGGGGGTGGTGATGATGGGTGACTCCTGGGAACTCTGACCTTGGTACAACAAAGCAAACAGCCCAGAGAGTCCTTGGTGCCCACCCTCCTCCATAGCCTTCACCCTGATATTATTACTGTAACTTCTGGATGGCCTGGCTCCGGTTCCTTTCTTCTTATGTTTACTTTTGTTCAAGGATACCACCTCCTCTTCCTCCTTTCTCAGTTCCCTCCCTAACCCCAGGTTAACTAGAATTAAGCCAGCAATAGTTTAAAGATTGTTAGAGGAATCTGCTGTGCCTGGTCATAAAAAAGATCTATCATCTCAAAGCTGGGGAATTCAAGGCCTCAGTTTTGGATTAGACTATGTGAGAACCTACAGGGTCTATTTTCAGAGTTCCCATTATACAGGGTAGCATCCCAGTCAATATCTTTCTCATTTCATCCTTTAGCTCTTTACATTTCCATTATGTACTTGGCCTATTTAGACTCGCCATGTATGTATGTATGTATGTGCTTGTCTTTTCACTCCCACTATAGTGTAGCCTCCTTCGGGGTAAGGCACTGGGCTATGTACTACTAGGTCCTTTTTAATTTTCATCCCCCCCAGTTCTGGCCTCGTTCATAGTAGGTGCTTAAGTAAATATTTGTTGAATGGAACATTATCTTAGGTTATTCACTCCGTGTCTGCTATTTCCTTCTTTGTAAAATGGGATTAAAAGTATAAAGATACTTTTTCAAATAAAGATT
Source organism: Dromiciops gliroides (assembly GCF_019393635.1). Classification (NCBI taxonomy): domain Eukaryota; kingdom Metazoa; phylum Chordata; class Mammalia; order Microbiotheria; family Microbiotheriidae; genus Dromiciops; species Dromiciops gliroides. The sequence goes on from NC_057862.1 coordinate 239,277,332, forward strand.
TTATAAAGATCCCTTTTCCTTATTTCACAGTTCAGCAAAGATTTTCATGTAACTTTTAATTTTACTTTTTAAAAAATTAACAAGCATTTGCTTTCTCTCCCTCCCACTTCTTCCCTTTTGTCACTAAAAATAAAAGCAAAACTCTTGTAGTAGATATGGATAGTCAAGCAAAACAAATTCCCTAATCGACCATGTCAAAAAATGTATGTCTCATTTCCCATCTTGAGTCCAACATCTCTCTGGGTAGCATGCTTCCTCTGTGGTCCTCTGGAATCATGGCTGGTTATTACACTGAAGAGAGTTGTTTGGTCTTTCAAAGAGGCTTTTCTTTACAATGTTATTCAACAAACATTTTAAGAGCATTTACTGTGTGTAGAGAGCACTACACTGGGCACTGGGGAGATAGAAAGCTTGGGTAAGACATGGTCCCTAATCTCATGAAACTTCTAGTCTAGTTAGGGGGTTGATACATCATATTACATAAGAGAATGACAAAACCAAGCACAATGTGAGAGGTGTGAGGGAAGGTCATTACTTACTGGAGAAAATCAAGGAAGAGTTCATGAAGGAGGGGGCATTTTAGTTGGGCCTTAATCGAGGGTTAGGAATTAGAGAGGTAAAAGGGGATGGAGAAAACATTAAAACAAGAAGGTGGAGGGGATGGATGGTTTCTCCAAGACAGAGAACAGTGATCAAATACAGAAGCTTGAGTGCAGGCTATGTTTTGGGGAGAGTCTGAGAGTAGGCTGGTTTTTTTTAAATTTTAATTTTAATTTGCAGGGCAATGAAGTGACTTGCCCAGGGTCACACAGCTAGTAAGTGTCAAGTGTTTGAAGCTGGATTTGAACTCAGGTCCCCCTGAATCCAGGGTCTGTGCTTTATCTACTGCACCACCTAGCTGCCCCTGAGAGTAGGCTAGTTTGGCCAGAGGATAGAGTATGTGGGAAGTGACATGAGATTAAACTGGAAAGATAGGGTAGGGTCAGATTATGAAGGAGGTCGGATGCTAGGCAGTCTCACACCGCTAGATGTCCATGAGAATTAAAGGAGATAACAAACCACACTAACACTACTAGGGTTTGACCAGTTTCTTGATATCAATACGAGATTGTTTGACTTAATTTTGCTAGATTCTGAGTCTTCTCTGACAGACTTTCCACAGGGTTTTCTTATCACAGACCCTAAAGATCTTAAACCTTTTTTTTTTCTTAAAGACCAGTTCCTGTTATTTCAGATCTTTATAAACTACAGTCCCCTTCCTAGGCTGGGCAGGTGACAGCTTGTTGCTTTGATGAAAATTTATTTATCTATTGTTTTGACTTCTCAATTTCTTTTGGCTTTCTTATTTGGGCCACGATTCAACTTTCTCTCCAAATGTCCTTGATCTTAGAGGACTGTCAAATTGAAGTTAAGAGTTCAGATTAGAATCACAACCTGAGAGGTGAAGGGCATTTTTAGATTACTTTGCATTATCCCTCCCTCCACCATTTTGTCTTTTCTCCCTCTTTTGGATAGAGATTTTCCTCATCTGCATTGTCAGAAAATTTGCAATTGAAAATCTAGTCAGTTCAGTCAATTGTGTTCAACTCTTCATGACCTCATTTGGGGTTGGTTTCCTTGGTAAAGATAGTAGAGTGGTTTTGCCATTTCTTTCTCTAGCTCATTTTACAGATGAGGAAACTGAGACAAACAGGGTTAAGTGACTTGCCCAGCATCATGGGGTGAGTAAGTATCTGAAGCCAGATTTGAATTTAGGAAGATGAGTCTTCCTGACTTCAGGTCCAGCACTCTATCTACTGTGCCACCTAGCTGCCCCTGATACTCCTTTAGAAGCCTTATCTTCCATTGAAGTGAGAATGATACATTAGTGGAAAGAACAGAGGACCTGCCTTTGAGTCTATGTGACTTTGAGCAAGTAATGTAACCTCCTTGGGTCCATTTCCTTATCTGGAAAATGAGGGTATTGGAATGGATGGCCTCTGAATTTCCTTCCAGCTCCCAATCCATAACCCTATGTTTTTAATTGCTTATAATCTGGAGCCATGCGGCAGTGGGAACTCATCCAGTTTTGATGTTTTGGGGTCCCGCAGAGTGTGCTGCACCATAGCTTTGGCCACTTGACCACGGCCACTCAAGGGCATGCTGACTTTGGAGAGTACTCCTGGCTAACATCCCAGGCCAGATCTGACTTCCCAGGAGCCTTACTGGGGATGTAGATCCTAATCAGAGTAGCTACAGAGGATTCAGTGGGGTCTGTATCTATCTACTTGGCCTCAGTTCTTTGATAAGGAGAAACCTTGGGAAAGGATTTAGATCCATACTCTTTTAAGTTAAGATTTCTCTATTCTGCGAATGCCTTTTGGTTGATTTGGTTAAAGGACTGTTTTCTTTTCCAGTTGTGTTTGTGTTCCCTGTAGACTCTGACCTGACTAGCTGGGACAGTTTAAAAAAAAAAAAAAAGCAAAGGAAAAAAAAGTAACCTGTGTTGTACATTGCTAAAAGATCTACCCTCCCCCACCCCCCCAAAAGGGGAAAAAAGTCTCATATACTGTAGCATTGTAATAAAAATGAGCCAGAACCAATCCATCTTCCCAAGGGACATTAGACCATTCTTCATGACACTGATGACTGAACCACATATTAAACAATCACAACAATGACAATAACTGACATTCATCTGAGGCTTTAAAATTTACAAAGAGCTTGACATATATTGTCTCATTTGATCCTCAGGATAACCCCATGAGCTAGATGATGCAGACATTATTATCTCCATTTTATAGATGAAGAAACTGACCCTGAGAAAAGTTAAATGACTTACTCAGGAGGTCACACACCTAATAGGTTTAGGAAGCAGCATTTGAACCCAGTTCTTCATGACTATCTAGCAATCTATCCACCTTGCTGCCTCTCAACCTGTCCCAGGCTGAACCTCTGCCCCTCTGGTTTGATTTGGCAAGATATAGGATAGACGCTGCCAATTTATTTTTCCTGGTATGCCCTCCTGCTATTTTCCCTCCCCCAACCTACAGTGCAGTTTTTCCTTTCCTGCAGATTTCGTTTCTCACTGGACTTACAACTGTAGTCGAGCTTCCCTTCTCTGGGATTGCTTATCTCTCTCTCACATACAGACACACAAACACAGTCTTCTTGGATTGTGGCCAAACCAGTTGGGAATGCATAATAGCTAAGATATGGGCTGGGGGGAGTCCTAGATGTCCTTGCATGCCTCAGTGAAGGTCTTTGTCTCCTCCCTACCTCTTTTACTAGCATTGAAAAGTTAGTCTCTCCATATTCCCTTCACTAATTTTTTTTTTAAGAGCGGGAGACCTAAATTCTTTTCTTCTTCTTCTTTTTCTTTTGTTGGCAGGGGGCTATGCTGCTTTCTTTGTAGAGACTGGGAATTGCTCATATACCTCTGAGTAAGAGTGTATTTTTGATAAGAAGAAACCCTGAGGAAAGGGGTTCGTCCCATGGCCTAAGCTAAGATGTTAGTGTTCTACCAATGCCTTTTAGTTGATTTGGTTAAAGGGTTATTTTCTTTTCCAGTTGTGACTAAACTCCCTCTAGACTCTGACCTGTCCACCAAGGGACAGTAAACCACCCCCCCCCAAAAAAAACCCACCATAAAAACAAAAGTAACCCATTTTGTACATTGCTAAAAGACTGCCCTCCCTATTGTCACCCTGACTCCCACCCCTCCAGAAGAAATCCCTTTCTATGAGGGGGTGGTTTAGGACTGATGCTATCTGAGTAGAACCCAGTTTTAAATCTTAACCCAGATGTCCTGTGAATCTCAAAAAACAAACAAATAGTAAAAACTGTGTCCAACTCCCTTCCCATTATTGATCTTATGGTTTTGGTTTGGAGCCAATTTCTATGTCCTCGTGGGCCTGGACCAGGGTTAGGTCATCATAAAAGTAGCTTTTTTCCTCAAGTCTGACAGGGATTGTGGGGAAATCCTTTGAGATGTTTATAAACTCCTGGGAGATTTCCAGCCCAGAGGAAGTAGGACTTGACTGAATACTTCTGTTATTATCCTTCTGTAAATATCATAGTTCTTTGGGGGAATACAGCTAGATGGAATTTCCAAGCCTCATTAGATTTCCTCATTGTTTACTATAATACGAGGCACGAGGTGTAGCTTCTTTCTCTTCCTTTGCTTTCTCTTTTCCTTCATCTGCAAAGTAAGCTTAGCAAATTTCCATGAAACCAGACCACTAGGCAGTGTTCCTAGGAGTGGCAGGTCAATCATGCTTAATTCTATCTTTATTTTCCACTATTTCCTGTCATGGTCCAGGACAAAGCAGACAGTTCACCTTTCCTGTATTATACTTGGCTTTTTCTCTCCTCTGCCTTTGGTCATATAATTCCCTATACCTGGAATATGTTCCTTCCACTAATTCTCTACCTATCCAAATCCTACCTGTTCTTCCAATCCCAGCTCAAATATCTATTGTATCGAGCCTTTGATGATATGTAAACATCCCTCCTTTGAATTCTCATGGCATTTCACTTACTTATTTTGTGGTATTTATCACATTTTGCTTTGTTTTGTAGTTATTGTTCATATGATTGGTCTCCCCTGCCATATTTTAAGTACAAGCCATGTCTTAGATGTCTTTTGTATCTCATCTATTGTGTCTCATACACACAAGAACACACAGATTTGTGTATGTATATGTATATGTATATTTATATGTATGTATGTTTTAATCAGGGTCATCAAGCAGGCTCCTAGGGGAATAGGCTACAGTGTCATATTAAATACCTTTACACATATGCACCCTGAGTTGTATCTGAATTATTGTGTCAGCACAGACTCACCTACTTACCCCTGACTCTGGGTTTCTAAACACAGCTGTAGTATGTATGACATCGGGGGAGGGACACACAGACCCATCATAATTATCCAATGGAGGTCTTCAAGCAAAGGCTGGATAACCTTTTTTAGAGGTGTTTATGGTGCTTTTGCAGTGGGTTAGCACACCAGCAATGCACACAAAATGTTCCAAACTGGGGAAAATCCTCAGGTTACTCTCAAAACAATAGTAACTGTCTTCTTTTCTCCTTAACTATTTTTCCTCTGAATCTCGACTGTTGGTGTAATACATTTCAACTTCTCCCTTTACCTCTGCATCTGGAAAGAACACTGGCTCCGTGGTCAGTGAGTTCAAATGTTGTCTCTGATGCTTACTATCTTGTGTGACCTTGGACAAGTTATCCCTTTCATATACTCTAGGATCCAGCAACATTGGCCTTCTTGTTGCCATGACGCTCAATGATTTTTCATGGCTACCCCATCCATGCCTGTAATGTTCTTCCACCTCATCCCTGTGTCCTGACTTCTCTGGTTTTCTTCAAGACTCAACTTAAATCTCACTTCCTGCAAAGAGGCCCTTCCCCAAATCATTCTCTGCTCCCTGCATCCCCCACTCCCCTAACTTAAAGGCATTCCCTCTGAGTTTACTGTCAGTTTGCCCTTTGTATATCTTGCATGTACGTAGTTGTTTGTGAATCATCTTTCCCATGTGAACTCCCTGAGTTCAAGGACTGTATTTTTCCCTTCCTTTATATCCCCAGTACTTTGCATGAGGCCTAACATGCAGCAAGGACTGACCAGAAATGCTAATTGGTTTGACTCAACTTCTTTGGACCTCATTTTCTTCATTTGCAAATTGAGGGAATTGGACTAGAGAGCCTCTGATGTTCCTTCTGACTCTGGCTCTATGATCCTAAGATCCTATGAGTCTTCTAGTTACCAAATTAATAATTAAATAGGTGATCAATAAATATTTGCTGAATGTGTGAATTTAAAAACCACATATGGTGACTAGCATTTTAGTAGTAATAGGGGATAAGGGGATCATAAAATCACACGCAAAATGTTTACATTTGGCAGTTCATTCCTTTTAAAAGTGTCACTTACTTCTAAAGGGCCCTGGATAAATACCCAGTTTCCCCAGTGAGTAGCTGGGATCTGGTTTGATTCAATTGTCTATGGCATTATTTGGAGGTATTTGGAGGGATTGTGTGGAGAGCTCCATGAAGTTACTGCCATTCCTGGGTTTGATTCAATTAAACAGATTATTGTGCTCCTATTGTGTGTAAGGTACTGTGCTAGGCATTGGGATACAAAGACAGAAATGAAACTAGCTCTGCTTAAGGAATTTAGCCTCCCACAGGAGGTGGCACCTGAACTGAACCTTGAAGGGAGTTAGGGATTAGAGAAGCCAGGGTGCAACCTCTGTAATGATATGGAAACAGGAGATGGGACACTGAATTTGGAGGATAGCTAGTAGGCCAGAGTGACTTCAGCATAGAATAAGTGAAGAAGGTCCTTACTAGGAAATAAGTCTGGAAGAGTAGGTGAGAGCTAGACTCTAGACTCCTAATATAGAAGGCTTTAAATTCCTGGCTAGAGAGGCAACTGGGAGCCACTGAAGGTTTCTGAGCAGGGTAGTAATGGGTTCAAACCTGTGTTTTAGAAATATTAAACTTTTAACTGTATGGAGGATTTATTAGAGAGAGAAAGTCATAAACATTGTAATGTAGCCAAGTGGGACTTTGCTGTTGACGTAGTTGTGGAATTCTAGACATGAATGGGACCTTGGGAGTCATTTTGTCCAACTTCCTCAATACATGTAGAATCTGAAGTCCAGAGAAGTGATATGAGATCAGTTCATATAATAGTGACTGACATTTGTATAATACTTTAAGATTTATAAATCAATGCACTTATATTGCTTAAATTGAAAATCAGCAATCATGTGAGATGGATACTACACATCTACTTATCTCTATTTTTATAGATGAAGAAACTGGGTCTCAGAGAGGTCAAATGACTTTCCAATAGTCACCCCCCACCCTCAAAGTATCACAAGCGGGTGGGGTTTGATCTGGTCTTCTTGACTTTAAGATTGACACTGGGGGCAGCCAGGTGGCACAGTGGATAGAGCACTGGCCTTGGATTCAGGAGAACCTGAGTTCAAATCCAGCCTCAGACACTTGACACGTAACTAGCTGTATGACCCTGGGCAAGTCACTTAACCCTCATTGCCCTGCAAAAAAAAAAAAAAAGACTGACACTATATCCACTGCAGATACCAGTTAATTAAACAGTAAATGGAAGACTACAATCATTAGAATCCAGGTCTTCTGACAAGCAGTCTGGTATCCTTTCTACTATATTATACTGATATTATTATTACAACTCTTGTATCTACCAGCTTACCTAAAACTCTGGGGAATGGAAAGATGCTGGTTGTGTTCCCAGGATGGTTGAAAAAAAGTAATGATTTTTTTTTTAATTTTTAGTGAGGCAATTGGGTTTAAGTGACTTGCCCAGGGTCACACAGCTAGTAAGTGTTAAGTGTCTGAGGCCGGATTTGAACTCAGGTACTCCTGAATCCAGGGCCAGTGCTCTATCCACTGTGCCACCTAGCTGCCCCAAAAGTAATGATTTTTAAAATTTTCTGTCAAATTTTTTCTTTGATCTCATGACATCCTTTTCTTTCCTCCTCTTCCTTCTCCAAGTGCTATTCACCTTCTATGTTAAATTCATACATTCAAAAATATTTATATCTTACTGTATCTGTAGAATGTATACTCTGAAGGCATCTAGTCTAAATCAACTATGGTTAACAAAACTGAAGGATGACATGTTCACTTATACAAATAAATGGACTACTATTGACACAATATTTGAAACTTTATTTTGTTACTTGGTATGTTTCCTTGATGGGTGCGAACTCACTTTGTTCTGTATAATCATTTGCCCATTGACAGCACATTGGTGATAATTGGTTGATTTAGGGTCAGTTCAGAGCACATGGGGAACTAAGGATGGAGAGAGAATCAGAGCTAAGATGGCTAGAGAGAAGCTATCAGATACACATAGACCATCAGCAGAACAGTAGTGACAGGGTGAGAGGGGGTGTTTCAGGAAGAATAAAGGAATTCTTGAACCAAGGCCCCCAGATAGAAAAAGAGGAGTTCCTGGACCAGGCTTCTAGAAAGAACACCTAGAAGGAGGCAGAACTGAAGAACAAAAAGGTTCAGAACCACAACATGGAGGAGCAAACCTAGACCTTGTTCTTCATTGGTTCTCTGAGTTACATACACTGTGAAAGTCCAAGAGAAAAGAATTGATTCTTTAGTAGCCCTGAGTGCTTTCCTGTGGGAAAGCCTCAACCTTAGCATACAGAGGACAATATAAATTCCTGGCAGAGGTAGGAGCCGGTCAGAGAGGAAGAGTTGTCTTGACTGTTCGTGGACTTTTGTGTAGGGTGTTTTCTGTCTGGTGAAATAGAGCCTTTCCTATCTTTAATATATTGTTAGCTTTAGTGCTTGCATTGAGACCTGAGTAGGTTTTTTTTTAAATTTTTTTAAAGAGATATGAGCCAAACATGGCTAGACACAAGCCAAATCTTATGTTCTCCAAGGAAATCCTGGGTGGATGTAAAATAAATCCGTCTCTTTCTTTTCTCTGAGTACATCAATTGCCTGGGAAAGGAAATTATTTCTGTCTTACTATATAAGCCACTTCCCCAAGATCCACAAAAAATTAGTAGTAGAGCAATCCACATCTCCCAATTCTCAGACAAGGGCTTCCTAGATTACAATGTCTACCATGCCAATTCAAATGACCTCAAGTGATTTCAAAAATATTCCCCCACCCCAATTTAATTAATTTCTTTTAATTTAGTCTCCTTACTGAAAACACTCTTTCTTCTCCAATCACTCCTTCCCTCAAACTCTTCCTATTTACTTCCCTACTTCTATTAAATTTTCCAGTCAAGCAGGGTTGAAGTTTTGGCATAATTCTTCACTCTACCCTCTTCCTCAAACAAATCACTAGTTTCTGTCAACTCTGCCTGTACAATATCTCTGGCTTCTATTTATTTCTGGTATTCATGTACTCATTACTTCTTACCTTGACTACTGTAATCACCTCCTAACCACCACCTGCATTCTCTCCCACTTCCAATCTGTCCTATCCAGCTGTCAGATGAATCTTTCTAAAGCATAGCTATGATTGTCAATCCCCTGTCCATTTTTTTCCCCAAATGTTTCTCAATTGTCTACTAAATAAAGTCCAAATTCCTTAGCTTGGTGTTCAGGGTCTTCCACAATCTGGCCTCAGGCTATCTAAAATCTTTTTTTTTTTTCACACTATACATTCCTACCCCCACATATGTTCCTGCTATTCCCAAAACACACCCTGAGTTTCACACATCTGTACTTTTCTTCATACCATTCCCTTTATTGGGGATGTCCTCTGTTCACCCCATCTCTACTTAAGAAAATCCTTCTTATTCCTAAAAACCCTTACTTAAATGCTAGCTCTTCACGAAGCATCCCCTGTTCCCCCATCAGAAGTGATCACACTACTTCCTCTGAACTACCAAAGCAATGTGTTCTTAGGCATGGTAGCATATCACCCTCTGCTCTAAATTATAGTTCTTCGTGTCCATGACTTATCTCTCCTACCTGACTGTAGATTTCTTGAAATGAGCTACCATGTTTTATATCCATAGTGCCTCACATATAACCTATGACCAAGAGCCTCATCTTTGGGTTTACACCAATTCAATCTTGGAGATTCTTTCACATAAATCAGTATCTTTGGTTAAGGTTCCCATGCAGGGTTTTCTCAGACATTTTCTCTGGCTGTCTCCCATGCCTGGAATGTTCTTCTTCATCTCTACCTACTGACTTTCCTGGCTTCTTATGTCCCAAGGAAAATTTCTCTTGATTTCTTTGGCTTACAGTCTTCTCCCCAGTTCCTACAGTTATATTTGGGGACTTAAATTCTCATGTTGATGTTTCCTCGAATATACTTGCTTCCTAGTATATCAATTTCCAGAGCATCCATGATATTCATCATCTTTCCTCCATAGCAACATATAGCAATGGCCATCCCCTTCATCTCATCTTTAACTACAGTTATTCAGCCCATATTAGCCATAATTCTGATACTCCCATATCTATTCAAAGCTTCCTATGCTTCCATATCTCCTTGTTTTTCCACATTTATTCAACCTGTTTTCTATCCTTACCAAAAGCTCAAGTTACTCTACCCCAACCTCCTTTCCTGGGCTATCATCTTGCCTCTGTCCTGACTTTCCTTCCTTCTTGGTTTTTTTTTCAGGGCAGTGAGGGTTAAGTGACTTGCCCAGGGTCACACAGCTAGTGTCAAGTGTTTGAAGCTGGATTTGAATTCAGGTCCTCCTGAATCCAAGGCCAGTGCTTTATCCACTGTGCCACCTAGCTGCCCCCCTTTCCTTCCTTCTTATAGTTAACTAGTTCCCATAGTTAATCAGGTCAACTTTACACTGCCCTGTACCCTTGTGTCCCTTCTCTCCTTATCCTAATACCCATCTCTTTCCAAACCCTAGCACTGGGTTATTTCCACATTCTATCTTCCCTACTCCTCCATGGCATTAATGCTGATGGAAGAAGTAACAACTTTGCTGACTTGGTCAATTACAAATTTGTTATGTAAACTCAATTGGGTCTGTTTTGCTGCACTCTAGCTCTCTTACTCTTTCATGATTATAAGATCAAAGATTTAGAGCTTCAAGGAAATATAAAGGTTACTATGTCTTCACCCCCTTTTTCAATCTTTGATCTTTCTGTCTATTCACTTCCTCCTTGCTGTTTACAAACACACCCAAATCTCTTCCATCCTTAAAAAAATCCTCTCTAGATCTTAGCATCTCTACTATCTTTTATCCCATATTTCTTTTCCCTTTCTCACCCAATCCCCTTGGAAAAAGCTTTATATGTTTTCTCAATCTTTTCTAACCCCTCTGCAGTATGGCTTCTGACCTCATTACCTGACTGAAATTGCTTTCTCCAAAGTTTCAGTGATCTCTTCATTGACAAATCTAATGGCCTCTTCTAGTGCTCATCCTTTATGTCTCTGCAGCATTTGACACTGTCAACCACCTTCCTCTTTCGGGATACTCTCTTCTCTCTGAGTTTTCATGACATTGTTCTCCCCTGACTCTTGCTCTACCTGTCTGACTACTCTTTCTTATTCTGGTTGGTTGCGTGATAGTCATATCCACCAGCTGTTTGGTATATGTTAATGCTTTGTCCTGGGCCTTCTTTTCATCTCTCTGTTTTCTAACTTGGTGACTTCATCAGCTAACACAGGTTCAATGATCATCTCTATGCAGGTAACTCTGAGATCTATGCTTCTAGTTGTAGTCTTCTTTCTGAGTTCTGGTCCTGCATCACCAACTGCACTTTGTACATCCTGAATTGGATTTTTTTGTAGGCATCTCAGACTCAACATGAGAGTCAGCATGGCATAGTAGTTAAAGTTCTGGACTTGGAGTCTAGAAGAGTTGGGTTCAAATCCTGAATTTGACATTTAAAGTCTGTGTAGCCATGGGTAAGAAAATCAAACTTAGTTTTATTATTTGAAAAAAGTGGAATTGGAGTAGATATCCTCTAAGGTCTCTTCCAGCTCTAAATTTATGATCTTATATACAAAACAGAATTTATTATCTTCCCTTTTCCCTCTCCCCAAATCTACCACTATTCTGAACTTCCTTATTATTGTCAAAGGCAGCATCCTCTGGTCACCCAGGACTACAACCTCAGTATTATCTTCTACTTTTAAATGTCACTCACAACACACAACCAATCAATTGCCAAATCTTGTAATGTCTATCTTTACAACTTTAATTACATTTGTCCCTATTTCTCCATTTACCCAGCCACCATTCTAATTCAAATCCTCATCCTATTTTATCTCTCTGCCAAATTCTCTCCCTATTCCAATCCATCTTCCACATAGCAGCCAAAGTGATTTTCCTAAAAGCACAGATCTGACCATGTCACTTCTTTACTTAATAAATTCTGGATAATATGGCATTTAATAAAGTTTGTCTTTTAAAACTCTTTACATTATGGTTCTTACCCTTCCAGTCTTCTTTTTCTTTCTTTCTTTTTTTTGGGGGGGGGCAGGGCAATGAGGGTTAAGTGACTTGCCCAGGGTCACACAGCTAGTAAGTGTCAAGTGTCTGAGGCTGAATTTGAACTCAGGTCCCCCTGAATCCAGGACCATTGCTTTATCTACAGTACCACCTAGCTTCCCCCTTCCAGTATTCTTATGTATTATCTCATACATATTATTACACACATTCCACAGTCCAGTCATAGTAGTCTATGTGCTGTTCTTTTATACATGATGCTCTATCTTCTGTCACTTTGCCTTTGTACAGTCTGTCCCCCATTCCTGGAATGTTCCACTTTCTCACTTTTGCCTCTCAGAATCCTTGGCTTCCTTCATGACTCAGCTCAAGCTCTATGTTTTTATATGAAGCCTTTTCTGATCCCTTTGCTGCTAGTGTCCACCCTTCCAAAATTGTCATGTTTATTTCATATATTCATTCATACATACATCTATCTCTCTCCCCCTACCTTCCTCCTTTTCTGTAGTCTCTCAGAAAAAGATAACCCTTCTTATAAACACCAACATCTCTACTTGATCCTCTACTTGACCCCTCTACTTTGATTTGTCCCTTCCCATCTCCTTGGAGAACTTGCCTCTTCAGTTATCTCCTCTCTTTTAATTTTTGATCTATCTTTAAGAAATGACTCCTTCCCTTCTACTTCAAACATTCCCATATCCCCTTAACTTGAGTCTACTATCCCCTCAAGCACCATTCTGTATCTCTCTTCTTTCACAAGACAACTTTGTAAGAAAAAAGCTGTCTACTTTCATCACTTCCACTTCTTATACTACAATTACTATATTGCTATCTATTTCCTTTATAAATTTTGATGTTATGTTATTTGGTATTTATATGTTTAGTATTGATATTGTTTCATTCCCTATGATACCTTTAGGCAAAGTGTAGTTTCTCTGTGTATCATTTTTGATATTGTGAATTTCTGTTTTTGCTTTGCTAATCCCTGCTTTTGGGACTTACTTGATGCACAGTAAATTTTGTTTCAACTTTTAATTTTCATCTTAAATATGTCTTTTTAAAAAATTTGTTTCTATTATACATAAAATTCTTGGGTTCTATTTAAAAATCTATTCTGCCACTATTTATTTTATTGGATTATTTAGTCCATTTACATTTAAGGTTATGATTGTTAGGTTTATATTTCCCCCATTTATTTCTTTTGTATTTATTTTTATCTCCCCTGTGCTTATTTTATTTTTCACTATTTTTATACTAGTCTATTCTCATAGGCTTTTCCTTTATCCCTGATCCTGTTTAATTGTTCTATTCCAAATTCCTTGACTTTATTTTTTCTTGTTTGACTCTTTTTTCCCCACTTCAGCTAAACTTGTGGTTCAAAATCTTCAAAATGCCACTACTTAAAGACCTTTAATTTTAAATAACATTTTAAGTAGCAGTTTAAGTAATACTTTTTGCTATGCCTCTTCCCAAGAACTTTTCTTTTGCTTTGTGCTTTTCATTATTTCTCTTCCTTTTAAGTCAATTTTGAATTCTATTCTGTACCTTTTGGGCATCCCTTCCTTCTTCCTTCTTTATTCTCTTTGGTACCTCATGAAGGCAGAGTTTCTGGAGCACCAAATATAAATCTTATTTTCTATCACATTTCTATGTAATTATATTTGTAGATCTTATTCTGTCTTCTGTTTCTTTCTTCTATGCCTCACTTTTAAAGATACTAATTTATGAATGAAGTAGTATTGAATGGAAGTAGTGTTGGGTGGTGGGAGTCACCATGTGTCCTGAATCTTGAGTCTAGGTCCTACTCCCAGCATTATAGTGATTGCTTCTCCTGAAGTCAAATTATCTCTGATTCTGTGTTATCCCTGATATGTTGGGTGCTAATTACTTTTAGGGATTCATATGCTCTTTTTTCCTGGAGTGGTATGGAGTCTCGGAAGGTACATGCCTTTCTTGGTGAAGGTAGTTTGCTCAGATGAAATATATTATAAAGACCCCGCCTCTTGCCACACAGATATACTCAAGACACTCTAGACAAAAACATACATTCTCCTCTTTTTTAGTGGAAAGAGCACTGTATTAGAAACTAGAGGATATGGAATTAATGTAGGAATTTCTATGTAAAATCATGTCACAAACTCTCTGGGTCTCAGTTTCCTCAATTGTAAAGGGAAAGAGTTGGATTGTCAGATCTATAAAGTCCCTTCCAACTCAGATATTCTATGAATCTACAAGGTTTTATTTTTGTTGTTGTTTTACTGCTCTGAAACTTCTGGACTCCCTCCCTGGACAATTTGTTTACTCAATACTACAGCTGGGGAATATATATTTTGCCATTCCTTTATTTTAACTTGATCATACTACCATAATCAAGTAAAGAAAAAAAGGAGTACATCTACATCTACATCTCTCTCTCTCTCTCCATCTACATACACATATAATACACACACATACATATACACATATACATATAATATACATATACACACATATATTCTATATGTGTATATGTGTGTATCTATATCTATCTATCCATCCATCTATCTATCATCTCTATCTATCTCTATCTATCTATCCATCCATTTATCTGTCCATCTATCCATCTATCTATCTATCTATCTATCTATCTATCTATCTATCTATCTATCTATCTATCTACCTATCTATCTATCTATCTATCTACTATCCATCTATCATCTATATCTTTCTATCCATCTATTTATCTATCTATCTATCCATCCATCTATCTATCATCTATATCTATCCATCCATCTATCCATCTATCCATCTATCCATCCGTCCATCCGTCCATCCGTCCATCCGTCCATCCATCCATCTATCCATCCATCCATCCATCCATCCATCCATCCATCCATCCATCCATCCATCCATCCATCCATCCATCCATCCATCCATCCATCCATCTATCTATCTATCTATCTATCTATCTATCTATCTATCTATCTATCTATCTATCTATCTATCTATCTATCTATCTATCTGTCTGTCATCTACCCCCTATCTGGTAGTGGTTTTGCAGAGTCTATGGCATTCACTGCTGAGGTTATGTGGTTTCTGGTTGACCTTCACAGACAACTAAGACTCAGCAGGGAAATGCTACATGTACCAATAAATTCTATAGTAGAGGGAAGAGAAAGGGAGGGGATAATCACTTATATAGTATCTATAATTTTCCAGGCACTGTGCTATACATTATATACATATACATATACATGTATGTGTATGTGTATATCTATATCTATATCTGTACCTGTACCTATATCTATATCTATTTCTATCTATACTTATCTATTTCACTTAATCCTCACAATAAAACTGTGAGGCAGATGATGTTATTAGCTCCATTTTACATTTGCGGAAACTGAGGTGGACAGAGTGACTTACCCAGGATCACAGAGCTAGTGAGACTGGATTTAAACTCAGGTCTTCCTAACTCTTTGCCCAGCTCTCTATCCCCTGGGCCATCTAATTGCCAAATAAATAATAGTAGGTAAAACTGTAATTTTTCTTTCTCTGCCTTCCATATAAAGCCTTAAGATGGAGGAAGGAGCCAGAATCCTTTTCCAATAAACTCATGAATTCATTTGCTTTGGCAGGCCTTTCCTTTTATTTATATGATCATTACCACCTTGGAGTTTTATCTCTTTTTTTTTTTTGAGTTTTATCTCTTTCAATCAAATCCAAGAAGCATTTACTATGTATTTACTATATACAATGCACTATGCTAGCCTCTGGAGATATGATAAAAGAAAGCATAAGTCCTACTCTCAAGGACCTTACATTCTAGTTGGTGGAGGAGGAAGAAGAAGAAAGACCAAGGAGGAAGAAGTATAAAGAGATTTACAGGATATTTGTGCAAGCAAAGAGGACTCAGATAAGTAGAGAGATTAGTAAAAATTAAAAACTTATAAAAAGAATAAATTCTTTGTCAGAAGACAAAGCACTAATAAGTTAGTATTCTGTTGTCTATTAGCTCACAAATTCCAGTTTATCACCTTAGAATTTTGACTGGACCTATTTACTTTTAATGATCTAGGTTAATCTTTGTGTAACATGTGTGATCACATCATTTTTCTACTCAGAAACCTTTAGTAGCTCTCCATTGCCTATTTAATAATGCAAATAAAGCTTATGCTCAATAATTTGAGTAGAAGGAGAACATTTACAACTATGAATATCCAGAAAGTCTTCCTGTACTGACACAAGCCCTAAAACACTCTGAGCCAGGGATTCTAAGAGGTAGAAGTTAGGAGGGAATAAGCTGCAGGAACTTTACCAACCTTTGTCTTATATACTCCCACTAGGATTATTGATTTAATCCCATCACCCATCCTTCTCTTCTCATCCATCCCATACTTCAGCCACTCACATTTCACAGATGAGGCAGGTGACTGGAATTTTGTAACTGTGCTGCCCATTGTTGTCAGAGTAGACACCAGCTGGAAGGGATGCTAGACTGAAAATGTTCCCCTTCCCAGGCAAGGGGAACACCCTTTACAAAAGCATGGAGGTGGGAGATGGAATGCCAAGTTCAGGCGACCAGCAAGTAGGGTAGTTTGGCCAGAAAAGTAGAGGGCATGAAGGGGAATAATATGAAATTAGCTCAAAAAGGTAGACAGGAAGCATATTATGAACACCAACCCCTTTTGATCCAGGATTTCTTTTCTTTTCTTTTTTTTGTGAGGCAATTAGGGTTAAGTGACTTGCCCAGAGTCACACAGGTAGTAAGTGTTAAGTGTCTGAGGTCAGATTTGAACTCAGGTCCTCCTGAATCCAGGGCTGGTACTCTATCCACTGCGCCTCCTAGCTGCCCCTTGATCCAGGATTTCTGAAACAATCCTTATGGCCATAATTTTATGGGAAGCTTTTTTTGGAGTAGTTCTTCTTGCCTCCATTCTTCCTCCTTGGCTTGCCAACAATGATGACTCCAAGCCTTTCCCCACTCTCAAAATACCAGCCTGGCTTGCTGGCTCTGCCAGAATATACTTAGCACATTATCGGGTTTAGCTTCCATAGTTGCAATCACTCAGGAGGCCCAAGAACCACATAGATTTCATTCCAGGATCCTTTCCAACTGATGGCTATTCTGACAACACTGGGTGGCACAGTTACAAATTTGTGGCACCTGCCGTGCCTATGAAATGTGAGTGGCTGAAGTATGGAATGGATGAGGAGAAGAGAAGGATAGATGTTGGGATCAAACCAATAATCCTAGTGGGAGGAGGTAAGCCAAGGGCTGGTGAAGTTCCTACAGTTTATTCCTTGATTCTGTCATAAGAGAAAATAATTATAGTAGCGTAACATTCCTTCTGGGCTACTCCCCCAACTTGTACCCACATTTATGGGATGGGTCCCCAGAAGGGTGACTATTTTCAGGTTTCAAGGGTGTAACCATAGCTCATGAGCCCTATTAGTCATTTGGTAGACTCTGCTTTCAGCAAAGGCATAGCAAGGTGAGAAGTTAAAAGTATCCTCTTCATAAAACTGGGGCACATTCTTCTACAAATATTTTTTCCATCCAGTAGGAAGAGTAGAGCATGTGTCTAGGCCATACCAACTCACAACTGCAGTACCTTAATGCCATCTTGTTCTTTGTAGATTTGTTGGAGCAAATGGCTCAACTGAGGGGATTGCTCTATCTCTAGGTTGGGTTTGTTCCTCACAGGTCATAGCATCTCTTCAGGATGGGTCATTCCACTAGACTCCATGGACTTGTTCTTCAATGGGTATCTGTATTCTCCATCAACTTCAGCTTTAGGCTCATCTGCATTTTCAGCTGTGTTCTTTCAGAAAGAACCAGGAGCCACAACCTAGGACGGGTAGAAGCCTTTCCATTTCTGCCGTCTCAAGGTCATGCCTCTGAGCCTCACCACCTTCAAGGTCAAGCAAGGCAGGAGATGGAGGAGCAGAGTGATCCCAATACTAGCCTTTCCTTTCAATGACTCTTCCTGGTTCAGGGTTCAGTTCCCTTGGATAGTGACCATTCAGTATATTTCCCATTGGGCCATTAGCAGATAAATCACTATTTGCACAGTAATCACCAAATGATCCTAGTGTTTGGGATTCCTCAGTTTTTTTTCTTCCCCACTCTAAGCTTCTCCCATTGGAGAATGAGTGTGAATAAGTGACTGAGGAAAAAGGTACAAAGTCAATTCATGCCACAGGCCAAATTAATTATATCAGTTGGTCTTTTCATATGCAAGTGAGTCGATCCAGCCTGTGAGATGTGGAGTGGCTGAAGCAGTATAGGATGGGTGAGAAGAGAAGGATGGTGATGGCATCCTTTACATGGTACAGGATGATCCACTCCCATCTTAAAGGAGCTCATCCTCAGCTGGGTGCAACTACACTCAGAGTAGAATGTTCCCCCACATCTTATTGCCTCTGTCATTTGTCTCTCAAGATCTATAAATGTGCTGAAGTATGAAAGAGGCAGACCCTTGAGGTAGAAAGAACAATGGATTTGGAATTGGGAATCTTTTGAATTCAAATCCCAGCTGTTCCCTTTAATAGCTTTGTAATCTTAGGAAAGTCATGTAATCTTTCTGAACTTCATTTTTCTGAATTATATAAAATAATAAGAAGCACTTGCACAAGAACAAGAACACTTGCACTGCCTGGCTCATATGGTGGCTGTACTGATTGAATGAGATTGTGTAAATAAAGTATTTGTAAATGTAATGTGATATGGAAATGTTAGGGCAGGATGGGGGCAGCTAGGTGGCACAGTGGATAGAGCATCAGGCTTGGAGTCAAGAAAATCTGAGTTCAAACCCAGCTTCAGACACTTATTAGCTGTGTGACCCTGGGCAAGTCACTTAACCCCTATTGCCTCAGTTCCTCATCTGCAAAATGGGGACACAATGGAGAAGGAAATGGAAAACCACTCTAGTATCTTTACTCAGAAAACCCGATGGATAAGAGTCCAAGGGGTCAGGTAGTGTTGGACATGACTGAACAACAACAAAATGTTAGCTATTATAGAATGATTTATTTTTCTCCATGAATTTAATTGAACAAGGATTTCCCAAGTACCTACTATATATCGGGAACTGTGTATATCCTTTAAAGGTTACGTAAGACTGAGCTGGTCCAGGCAGACTGGATTCACTTGGCTTGTCTCCATAGTTGACCTATGTCTGCCTTTTGTTGTGGTCTGACCTGGGTGAGCAGCACTTCAATCATCTAGTTGCCTTATGTAGTGCTATCTCATTGTTGGAGAAGAGAGACACTGAACTCAGGTTTGTCAAATGTTTGTTGTTTCTGGCTCTTCATTCATATCATGAATATTTCTAAATTTCTTTTCTTCCTTGAGTTCCTTCCTTGCACTGAAGGTTTTGTGGAACATGCTGGACTCATTCTTCTAATTGTTGGAGGCATTATCAAGTTGAGAATTAACATGATGAATCAAGAAGAAAAGACAAATATTGTAATGTTAAAACCAGGATCCAACCTAATAGAATGATATTCTCTCTTTCCCTCAATGTGGGATGTAGGTACTCTGATTTAGGTGCCTTTGTAATGTCATGTATAATTCTTTTAAAAAAATTATTTAAACAAGGGCAATGGTTGATAGTAAAAGCTATTTAATCATCACTTTTGAATGTTTTTTTTTTTTTTAGTGAGGCAATTGGGGTTAAGTGACTTGCCCAAGGTCACACAGCTAGTAAGTGTTAAGTGTCTGAGGCCGGATTTGAACTCAGGTACTCCTGACTCCAGGGCCGGTGCTCTATCCACTGTGCCACTTAGCTGCCCCCACTTTTGAATGTTTTATATTTTTTCATAATTAATTTCCTCTCTTGGTTAACTTTCTGAGTGACTTCCAGAAGCTTTTTTTAGAGATCATACATTGTCTTTTGCTTAAATAAAAGAGTATTTATGCTGTTGCTACAAAACAATGATTTACCATCTTGGATTTACATAGCTGGAAATCATCTCATTGGATATCATTACCATCCATAAGATCTTTGAAATCATTAAAGAAATCTGCATAAAGTGCCTTTTAATTGGCTACCAAGTCCATTGAAAGTTCCTTGCTGCCTTCTACCTCATCCAGATCCATGTAGGGTTCCACACTGCACAGAATGTCTCATGCACAACTAGCCTCACTTCTGACCACCCATTTCATCCCGGGCTGTATGACTTGCTTTCCCCAACACATCCCATCCTTTGTTTAATTGGGTCTGCTGTTATGATACTTAGACATTTCAGCTCTTTTTTAGTTTCAGAAGGGATGGGTGATTCATATAATATAGGAGTTCTCATTTTAAAATTCCTATCCTGGGAATTTTTTTTTTTTTTTAGTGAGGCAATTGGGGTTAAGTGACTTGCCCAGGGTCACACAGCTAGTAAGTGTTAAGTGTCTGAGACCGGATTTGAACCCAGGTACTCCTGACTCCAGGGCCGGTGCTCTATCCACTGCGCCACATAGCTGCCCCCTGGGAATTTTTTAAAAAGCCTTTTCTCTTTGAGAAAGGGTGGCATCTTAAATGGTACTCTAGACCAGATATATTCATTCACATGAAAGATTTCAATTCTAAATGTAAGCTTCCTTTCTTTTGATTCCCTATATTTCCTTACCCTATCTTTCATGCCATCTGTTCTTTACATTCATTTGGAAAACAAACACTTATTAAGTACCATTTACTCTGTGCAAGACAGTGTGCTAAGCATTGAGCTTAAAAAGATGAAATAAAGATGAAAGCTCTTGTTTTCAAGGAGTTTATAATAGTCAAATAATCCAAATTTGGGAGTTAGGACTCCTAAAAAGAATTTTCTCATTGGGACCTGACTTAATAGAGAAATGGTCTTTTTTTCTGATAGTTAAGCATAAGAACAATGATGTAGGATACCCCTGAAAAGGGATCTTTGATTCTTACTCATTTTAGCATCTTACTTTGTCATTCTGTAAGCCTCTTTTTTCCTAAAAAGAGGACCACCATTCACTGTTCCCATTTCCCTTTCTGCTTTTGACTCCCATACTTACCTCCTTGCCCCAACCCTCTACCTTTAATAGTAAATAGACACTGAATAGAGAGGAATATAAAGTTACTCTGTACTACAGTGGAGAGAGCAAATGTCCTGGGTTTGAATCCTTTCTCTACAATTTATTAGGCTAGGGACTATGGGCATATCACTTAGTCTCTCTGAGTCTAATTTTTTTTCATCTGGAAAATGGGGATATAATTATCAATGATCTCACAATCTTAAATTAAATGATCTATGTGTAATACCCCAATCATGTAGGTTTGGTAATCTCCTGAAGGTTGATCCTATGATACTTTATACTGTGTACATGTAGGGAGACATGTCTCCTGATTGGCCGAGAGACTGCTAATGGAGAAGTGGAAAAGACAAGAAAGATGGGGTGATAGAGGAGGAAAGGCATAGATTTTGAATGGCAAATGGGAGCCTCCCATCCCTAGCCATAGGTATATAAGAAGGAGTTGGCACTTCGCTATGTCCCTTAATTCCTAGCATTTGCAGATGCTAGGAGACCTCTAAGGGTGGACTTTTTGGTTAATACAGTTCTGTTCTCAGTTGAATTTAGATTTCATCTCCCAACTGAGTTGCAGACTCCCTCCCCTCCCTGACTCTTGTGTATTTTGTCACCTAAATTTGTATTAATTCCATGACTACTGTTTTACTGCTATCTTTGATAAATATATTTGCTTGCTATCTTTAATTTTCTTTTGTATGATAAACATTTAGTGGAAGGAAAGCCATGCTGGTGGAGTTTAAACTGTAAACCTTGAGGTCTGGAGCAGGATTACTCCATCCCTTTCTCCTGGAATGACTAAGAAAAGTAGATTTTATCCTGAACCCCCAAAAGAGAATCATACCCCTAGAGTACAAAAATCTGATGTGTAATATCATTCTCCTCCAATATTTCTCTTAAAGATAGGAAAGTGAAAGAGCGATTGCCCAACCATGGTTTCTCTTTTATTGTCTACAAAAATGGAGCTCCCATCTCCTTGAAATGTGGAGTGGGACATTTCAGATCTATCTGAAAATCTCTGTTCTATTCAAGCTGGCCCAGGTCTATACTCCTGGCCATTTTTACATATATAGTGTTTTGCTTCCTTTAGGTGGCAGGAAGAACTACCATCATTGGAAATACCCTTCCCACCTGTCTTCCCTTGACCCCCTTCCTTGGTTATGTTGTTATTCAGTTGTTTCAGTTGTGTCCAACTCTTTGTGACTCCATTTGGAATTTTCTTGGCAAGGATATTGGAGTGGTTTTCCATTTCTTTCTCCAACTCATTTTACAGATGAAGAAACTGAAGCAAACAAGGTTAAGTCACTTGTCTAGGTTCACAAAGCTAGTAAGAATCTGAGGCTGCATTTGAACTCAGGAAGATGAGTCTTCCTGATGCCAAGCCCAGTGTTCTGTCCATTGCATCATTTACCTTCTCTGACTATGGGTCACCCCAAACCAATCCAGGCTGCTTGACTGTTCATATCACTTCAATTAAATGGGACTAATCATCTCCTAAAGTTTTTCAATGAGAAGAAAGAATTGATGTTTGAGGTCCCTCTATTTTCAATAGCTTGCTTTTTTTTCTTTTTCTCTTCTGCTTATGGCTCCTTGCTTCTCCCTTCTCCCCAACACCTCCCCCCCTCCCCCCAGCAACTCTTTCTCTCTGTGCTCCCAAAATACAAAAATGAGGTACAGAGTCTTTCTGATAGTCAACCAAATAAGCTCTATCTTATCTACTATCAGTTGTATCTTCCTCTGAGCACAGTTCTAATAACACCAAGCCTAGCCTGGGCCTCATAGAATCATACAGTGTTAGAGTTGGTGGGAACTATATAAAGGTCAATGACTTGCCCAAAGTCTCGCAGTAGTTTATGGCAGTCTGGTCATTTGTTCCAGGTTCTAAAACTCAGGTAATAAGAATGATTTTCAACTTTCCCCTGAACCCTCAATCAACTCCCAAATCAGGAAGCACGAATCATGAAATTGAGTGTCTCGCTAACTCTGCATTGGATTTCTTGACTGAGACTATTTCTACATCTGTCATTGTTTTGAGTCTATTCTCTTTTTTATGACGCTCATTTCCTGTAGGCCTGAATAGTTCTATTTTTTTGAATGGTCATTTGAACTTCCAGCATCCCAATGGGGATTATTGGCACAGGTATTTAGGCTGATGTTCTAGGAATTTATCTCTTCTGAAAAGTAAATACATGCTAAGCTCTTTTCATAAGCTATTTATGTTCTGTGTAAAATTAATTTGGAAAACTCCTGGTATTGAAATGTAAAATCCACCTCAACAATGGCATTTTGCAGGCTTCCTACTGAGCCAGCTCTTTGAATACTCATGTCACCCCTTCACCCTGCCTTGAAAGTAATCTCTTGTGGAAATTCAGTAGAGACAGGCTAGACTTGGTTAGTAAGACCAAGTCATCTCTTCTGGTATAGGGTGGTAAAATGTAAATGGAGGCAGTGTGATTTAATGAAAAGAATGTTGGATTTTGAGTAAAAGGACCTGGATTTGAACCTAGACTATGTTTTTTCTGCCTGTGTGGCAATGAGCAAATTACTTCACTTCCTTCAAACTTAGTGTCCTCTAATTAAAAAATGGAGGGAAGCTTGTACTAAGAGGGATAGTGCTATAGAATATTAGTCTGAGAAAATAGAGATGAAGAGATGTAGAACTTGGGAGTCACACCCATAGGACAGTGCTAAGTACTGATGTTATACTTCATTTAAGGTCACTTCAGACATTTATTTTTTAGGGCGGGGCCATGAGGGTTAAATGACTTGCCCAGGGTCACACAGCTAGTAAGTGTCAAAAGCGCCTGAGCCTGGATTTGAACTCAGGTCCTCCTGAATCCAGGGCCAGTGCTTTATCCACTGTGCCATCTAGCTGCCCCCAGGGATACCAGCTAAAGAAACTTTTGTGGTAGCTTAGAGGTAAAGTGCTGACAACTTACGTTAGGATAATTATAGTAGGAATGGAGAGCAAGGAATGAATTTGAGAGAGAGATTTATAATTAAAAATGATAAACTTAATAAAAATAAAACAAAATAATAAAGAGACCATACATAAAAGGAGAAACTCTTAAATTATGTATAATTTCCTAAAATGCACAGATGAACAAAATACAAAAATGTTCTGTTTGTTATCACATCCCTTTCAGATTTTTTCCCTACCGTATATTTTTCTACCAGCTTTTTGTTATTATTGTTATTGTCATCATTCCTTTTTTCTCATCTTTTTTTAGTGATAACCAGACAGATAGTCTAGATGTAAGTCATTATCCTACTGTTAGCTTTTATATTTTATATCTGATGGACTATTGTACAGGTGAATACAGCGAGTGTTTCTAATTTAATTAAAATATTGGGATGTAGGCTCATCATCTGTAGGTTCACTGGAAGTAACTTAAGTATAACTCCAGTAGCAGACAGGGGGAGAGGTATGGTATGTCCTGTGCATATGTGGCTTCAATTCCTTCCTGGAGGTATTTATATTTTGAAAGCTTTTCATTCCACATGGTTTGAAGATTATGCATATTTGGTAGGGTGACACCAATGACATTTTTTCTTAAATTATTTTATGAATTAATGTTGGCTCCTGGTAAGGATGATGATGGTGCATTTTATCCTCATCTTCAATGGAAAAGGGGAAGGGAAGGAAATAGGCATTTATATAGAACTATTATATGCCAGGCACTGTACTAAGAAAACCCCCTCTTTAAAAAAAACCACAAATATAACTCATTTGATCCCCACAACAACTCTGCGGGGTAGGTGCTATTATTATCCTTATTTTATAGTGGAGGGAACTGAAGCAGAGAGAGGTTAAGTGACTTGCCCAGAGTTACACAGTTAGTATGTGTCTGAGGAAGGTCTTCCTGAGGTGGCACAGTGAATAGAGCACTGGGCCTGAAGTTAGGAAGATTCATCTTTATGACTTCAAATCCTTCCTTAGACACTTACTAGATGGGTGGCCCTGGGCAAGTCACTTAACCCAATTTGCCTCAGTTTCCTCATTTGTAAAATGAACTGGAGAAGGAAATGGCAAACCACTCTAGTATCTTTGCCAAGAAAACCCCAAATGGGCTCATGAATAGGAGTTGGACATGACTGAACAACAGTTTCCTGACTCTAGGCTCAGTGTTCTGTCCACTGTGTCACCAATTGCCCCTGGTATTAAGACAGAAATGGTCTTGGGACAAGTCATTATTCTGTTATCATTCTTTTATACTTAATCTTCTGCAGACTTTTGCATAGCTATGTGGCACAGTGGATAGAGAGCCAGGTCTGGAATCAGGAAGACATGAGTTCAAATCCAACCTCAGACACTCACAAGCTGTGTGACCCTGGGCAAATCACTTAACCTCTGCCTTAATCCACCAGAGAAGGAAATGGCGAACAACTCCAGGATCTTTGCCAAGAAATCCTCATGTGGGGTCACGAAGAGTCGAATGTGACTGAAAAATGACAGAACAATAACAACAGTGAAAATATAGAAGCCAGGTTATTAGTAAATATTGAAAAGATCAGAAATGGTGGACAAAACCTTGGGAATGACAGTCACTGGTAGGAGCTCAGAGGAAAGAGAGAAACCAGCAAAGGAGTTGGAGAAGGTCCAAGCATTGAAATATGAGTAAAATTAGGAAAGTGTGGCAGTGGGTCCTAGTGGAAACTGGGTTTAAATTCCAGCTCTAACATTTACTAGTTGTGTGACCATGAGCAAATTACTTTACCCCTCTTCCTCATCCGTAAAATGGGGATAGTAATATTTATATTACCAACCTCATTGTTAGGAAAGCACAATGTAAACTTTAAAGCTCTCCATAAATGTAAGCTTTTATCTTGTGTCACTGAAATCCAAAGACATCACAAAGTATAATGGGTTTCAAAGAGTAGGTCAGTATGAAATATTGGTCATGGCCATCTGGCCTCAGATACTTAGGAGCTGTGTCACTCAGGTAAACTTACTTAATCTCTGACTGCCTCAGTTTCTTCAACTGTAAAATGGGGATAATGATAGCACCTATCTCAGGGAGGATAAAATGAGATGATTTTTTTTGGCAGGGCAGTGACAGTTAAGTGACTTGCCCAGTGTCACACAACTAGTAAGTGTCAAGTATCTGAGGCTGGATTTGAACTCAGGTCCTCCTGAATCCAGGGCCACTGCCTTATCCCCTGTGCCACCTAGCTGCCCCCAAGATGATGTTTTTAAAGCACTTAGCATATGTGGTGCTTAAGTAGGTACTTAATAAATGCTTGTTTCTTCCCTTCTTTTCTTTATGGGGGAAATGATAGAATTAAGAAAATGTAATTAGTGATAGAGCACTAGGTTTAGAGTTAGGATTACCTGAGTTTAAATCCTGTCTTTGACATTAGATGTGTGAGCCTGGGTAAGTCACTTAACTTCTCTTGGCCTCGTTTTCCTTATCTGTAAAATGAGAAGGTTAGACTCAGTGGCCTCTAAAGTCCTTTCTTCCCCTGCTTCAGATCAATCCCATGGTGCTTTAGAACTTGGCAAGAAAGAAGTCATTAACCTCAGAGACAACAGTTGAATAGTAAGAACAGAGGAGAAGGAAGAGTTTGAAAATAGAGGGAGTGGGCTTAGATCAGTAAATGAAAGGAGAGAAAGTTTGATGGGTGGCAGGTATAATCTTTTGAAGTTAGGGATGGCCTGAGCATGTTTGAAGGTAAATGGGACACAGCCTCTGAAGAGACAGAGAATGAAGTTGGTAGAAAGTGAAAATTAATGGCAGAAGTGAAGGGGACAGTGGAACTTCCTTCTTCTGAGACTGGATGGATTTTTTGTAAAGTGAATTATATTTACTTGTCCTTGCTGTTTATAGAAACCCCACATTGAATCTTTTTGTGATGTAAAGTATTCCTTTACCCTATTTATGAATATTTGTTTAGTGAATCTGGAATTTTGAATATTGGGGATTTATTTTGCCCTCGTTTAGAGAATCTTGTTTCTTCTCCTTTTGTCCTGTGAGTTCAGGGCACATCTCTGTTTCTTAAGGGGTGGGCTTTGTTCCTTAATGGTTATCATGTGTTGAGGGAAGCCCTTCATTTGGGTGGATGATAGGTGGTACTTGGAATTTACTTTGAGTCATGATTTTGCTTGTGTGCTTATCACTTCTGCTGATACAAATTGCAACCCTTCTGGGATGTAGTAGACTATCCTTGAGAGTTGTTGAGGCTGAAAAATTCAACCCACTTCAGCTTAATGGATTCTCCCAACTTAACTAGGTTGTCCTCAGATGGTACTTGAAGATTTTATAGATGGGTGCATAGGAATCACCAATGGTTGTGCTTTGTTAGTTTATCCTTCAAAGATCCAACATGTCATGATAAATGATCAGAAGAGGGTTTTAGTGAAGGTTACTTTGAACCTAAATTATTTTAAAAAATCAAGATCTAGAAATGACCTTATGAGTAACTTAGGCCAAATCTCTCATTTTGTAGATAAGGCCCAGAGAGTCTAAGTGACTGATAAAGGTGAGGCTACATCTTGTGCAATTTTGTTTGATGAATGAATGAGTTCTTAGCACAATACCTTGAGTACAGCTCTTATAGTATCATACTTAACAAAGACTGTTGCTTGAATGAATGAGCCAATGGAAGAGGGGCTAGAATATGGGTTTTGTGATATCCAGACCATTGCTTATTTTTTTTTTTTAAGTTTTGTCTATGTGTTTGGTTTTTACATTACAAACATTTACACATTACTCCCACTTGGTAAGGTCAGTGGTAGCTAAGTAAAACTAACAACATAATGACTTCCTCTAAAAGTGCATGGAATATTTGGCACGTGTAATAGCTCTACATCTCTCTATTTAAACTCTATTTAATCTAAATAATGGAAATCTATTTTTTCCCTCTCACCCATTCCTCCACTCATTGAAAAAAAGAGAAAAAACCCAAATTATTTGCAACAAATTTGCCTAGTTGAGCAAGATGAATTTCCTCATCCGCTGTATACAAAAATAAATGTCTCATCCAGTACCCTAAATCTATTACCCTCTATGAGGCGGCACATCATATGTTTTGTCCTTGGTCTTCTGAAATCAGAGGTCCTTGTATCAATCATAGTTCTTACAGCTTTCAAAGTTGTTTATTTTTACAGTGTTACCTGCATAAGTTGTTCTTCTGGTTCCACTCATTTCATTTTTCATCAGTTTATAAAAGTTTATGAAAAAAATTAAAAATATTGATATTATGGTATAAATTGTTCACTCTAAGTCAGTTCATCTATACTGTAACTTATTAAGCCATTCCTCAATTGATGGACATCCCTTTAGTTTCCTTTTTTTTTTTTTTTGCCACCACAAGAAAAGCTGGTCATGAACTTTTTTCTATGTAAAATAGAAGTAATGATGATTTTTCTATGTTTCTCTAATTTGTTTAATGTGACTTTTTCTATTTGTCATGTATCCATTTGGAGTTTATCTTGGCAGTAAGTGTGAAGTGTTGGTCTAAATCTAATTTCTTACATGTTGCTGTCCAGTTTTCCCAGTATTTTTTGTTAGGTAGTGAGTGAATCTTTATCCCAGTAGCTAGGGTGTTTGCAATTATGGAATATTAGAGTACTAGATAGATTTACTTCTGTTATGTTGCATAGCTAATCTGTTCCACTGATTGATTCATCTGTTTCTAACCTGTACCAAATTGTTTTGAGAATTATTGCTTTGTAATATAGTTCAAGAGCTGCTATTACCTTCCTTCTCACTTCTTTTTCATTATGTCACACGGTGCCTGGCACACAGGAGGCACTTAATAAATATCAATTGATTTTGAATTTCATTATTTTTCCTATTTCAGTAAAGTGATCCTTTGGTAGTTTCATTGGTATGATATTGAATAAACAAAATAATCTAGGTAAAATTGTCATTTTTATTACATTGACTTATTCTACCCATGTGTAATTAATATTTTCTCAAATATTTAGGTCTATATTTTTGTAAACAAATGGTTTGTAATTGTATTTATATAGTTATTTTGTGTATCTTGGTAAGTAGACCATCAGTGTGGATTTATTCTGTAAGTTTGCTGAAGTTATCGCTTCAATGAATGTTTGGTTGATTCTTTAGGATTCTTTAAATATACCATCATATTACCTGTGAAAAGGGATAATTTTGCATCTCTTTTATCTATCCTTATTTCCTCAATTTCTCTTTCTTGTCTTTTTGATAAAGCTAGCATTTCTAGTACTATGAAAAATAGAAATGGTGACAATGAACAGCCTTGTTTCACCCTTGGTTTTATTGGAAAGGATTCTAATTTACTTCTGTCACATATAATGGTAGCTCTATATAGTTCCAGCTTTTTATACATATAGCTCTTGCTTTTAAAAAAATATATATGTATATACATAAATATACTTGGTTTGTAAATATATATATATACTTTGTTACATATATATATACTTGGTTTTTATATATACATATATACATACTTGGTTTTATATATACATATACTTAGAGATATATCTATCTCTATCATTTATATCTATCATCTATCTATCTGCCTACCTATATATCTATTACTTAGCATTTTAAAGAAAGGTCCATTTCTATGTTTTCTAGTGTTTTTAATCAGAAATGGATGTTGAATTTTGTTAAAGCTTTTTTTCCTTCATCTATTGATGATATATCCTTTTAGTTCATTTTTAATTGATATGATTAATTAATTTTATAGTTTCCCCAACATTAAATCAACCTTGTATTCCTGTTATAAATACAACCTATTTATAGGTTCTCTTGTGGGTTATATAGGTTGATCTTTCTGATATGTTGTTTTAGGCTCTTATTTTATTTAAAAATGTTACATCAATGATCATTATAGATACTGTTCTATCACTTTTTTCTGTTTTTAACTATTTCTGGTTTATGTATGAAGATCATATCTGTAACATGGAAGGCATTTGGTAGGATCTCTTTTTTCTATTTTTCCAAAAAGTTTATGAAATATTGGAATGAATTATTTTTGAATGTTCAATAGAATTCAGTTGTGCCCATCTTGTCCTAGAGATATTTTTTCCATTTGGAAGTCCATTTATAGACTGTTTAGTTTTTTAATTTGAAATTGGATTGTTTAAATTATCCCTTCCCTTTTCTATTAATGTAGGAATTTTATATGTTTGTAAATATTTATTTCATTTGAGTTGTCAGTTTTATTGACATTTCTGGACAAAATGGTTTTTAAATAATATCCTTTTCATTTTGGGGGTAAATTTTCCTTTTTATTTTTCAAATTGGTAATCAGTTCTTCTTTTTTTGATCAAATTAATTAATGCTGTATGTACTTCCTCCCTCCCTCACCCCGACTACTAGTTTTATTTATTAATTTTTTTGTTTCCAATTTTTAAAATCTCTCCTTTGATTTTTAAGATTTCTATTTGGTGCTTAACAGGGGCTTTAAAATTTGCTCCCCCCCCAGTATTTCTAGTTGCATTTCCAATTCATTTGTTCTTTCTCTTTTTTGTTAGTAAAAAATGTTTAGAGATATAAATTTTCCCCTTAGGACTGTTTTGACTGCATCCCCAATATTTGGGTATGTTGTCTCATGGCTGTCATTATTGTTAATGAAATTATCCATTATTTCTATGACCAGCCTTTTAGGATTAAGTAATTTAGTCCCCAGTTGATTTTTAATGCATTTTCAATGACCCTTTATTTAATAAAATTTTTGTTGCATTAAGCTCAGTTGTACATAGTACTTTTACAAAAATTGATCATGTCTTAGGTAACTAAAAATGTCACAAACATGCAGAAGAAAAGAAATATTATACAATCTGTTGCTTATTTTTTTTTATATACTGTAGAATCTCAAACTGTATACCAGGTATCTCTAAAGTTTTGGAGCAGATTTTAGCTATATTTAGCTATTAAAGCATATTGTTGAAGCTTACATCTGCACTTTGGGGACACCCTGTATAAAGGCCACTGGGAATTAATTCCACTAGAGTGGGAAGGAATCAGAATAGTAGAATGTCAGATTTTGGAAGAGAGTTTGGAACATTAGCCATAGACTATTAAAGATGGAAAGGGTCTTTGAGATCCTCTAGTCCCTCATCATACAGAATTTTCCTTTATTTGTGGAACTCCTTAACAGATTAGGGCAATAAGTAGACTTCTGTCACTATTTTTTTTACCTTCTCTTCCAAAAGAAAAAGAAATCATAATGAAAGAAAATTCCACCACTCACCAATTTCAGTAGAAACGGGACTTACCTTTAAATCATTACACTAAAAGAAATCTGCGAATGGCAAGAGTCTGACTCTGGGCAGCTTTCTTTCTTTGGTTAATTTAAAGAGTTGTATGGATTTTGGTGTTGTTGTTTGCATCTTGTGGGATAGCATCCAGAATTCCAATGTTCACGTAATGCCTTGACTTAGCTATCCTTAGTGGGATAATTATAGATGAACATAATATACCTATTGTTCTGTTCCACAAAGCAGCACTGTCATAGAATGATGAGATGGGGTTGTTGGGTGGGAGGGAGTAGGGAAGGGAGAATCTTTATCTATGTGTAAGTGTGTGTCCCCTCTGCATCTATAATTCTTTTTTATCTCCTATATTTGCTCCCTTTCACAACACCCCACTTTTCCATTGTTTGTACCTCACTACCAAATGTCTCCTATGGTCCTGGGCCTCTAGATCCTTGATGCTCTAGTCTGATTCTCTGAGAATGTCCCTTGCTACACTTATTACCAAATAATGGGGTGTTGGTGGTTATGCTATAAGAAGTCTTTTTGGAGTTACAGGCACTGGGCTATATAAGTATCAACAGAGAAATACTATGGGGGAACCCTTCTCTTCCAGCTGTCAATGAAGTTGCCCACCTAAATCTGACTTTTTTTTTTTTGGCGGGGCAATGGGGGTTAAGTGACTTGCCCAGGGTCATACAGCTAGTAAGTGTTAAGTGTCTGAGGTCGGATTTGAACTCAGGTCCTCCTGAATCCAGGGCTGGTACTTTACCCACTGCGCCACCTAGCTGCCCCTAAATCTGACTTCTTAAGTAGAAGGAGAAAGAAAGGGCCAAGTTGCCAAGTCTTGCTTCAGTAAACAAGTTAGCACAATATAGTAGAAGGTATCCTGACTGTCAGGTATAATTCCAGTTTTGCTTCTTACAACCTATGTCATCTTGGGGAAATCACCTAATCCTCACTCTGAGTTTTCATTTTCCTATCTGTAAATGAAGGAGGTGGATAGATGGTCCCTAAGGTCCCTTCTAAGCCTATGATCAATCCTATGATGATACCATTGGACATCTATGTTTATTTTATGTGAGGAACTTGGAGAAACTTTGCGTTTACAGAATACCAAATCTATATCTATCTAATGTCTCAAGTGAAGTAAGTAGATGACCTATGGATATTGTCAACTCCACTCGCTGGTTACCAAATTTGAGGTTGGGTGTAAGTAAGGTGAGAGTCAGAAGTGTAGGTGGAAATTAGAACCTGGTGTTGATGCCAAGGCTAGAGGACTAGCCACTGGGGCGTGATCTTCTTTTTGCAGACAGATCTTTTTTGCTTACTTTAATAGCTCTACAACGGGTCTCTTTCCTATCCGGGGAAGGATGATGAGGATAATACCAATAGCTCATATGTTACAAAGTATTTGAAGTCTGTTAAATGTTTCTTTGTAACAATTCTGCAAGCTAGTCAGAGCTATTGTTAGGCCCATTGTACATAGGAGGAAAACAAAACTCATTGGGGTGAAAACTTTTGCCTTTCATGAGATAAATGTAAAAGTTTCAATAAGTTCACTTTATTACAAGATAGGGAGGATAGCAATTTTTTTTTTTTTTTAGTGAGGCAATTGGGGTTAAGTGACTTGCCCAGGGTCACACAGCTAGTAAGTGTTAAGTGTCCAAGGCCGGATTTGAACTCAGGTACTCCTGACTCCAGGGCCGGTGCTCTATCCACTGCGCCACCTAGCCGCCCTGAGGATAGCAATTTTTATGAAAAAGATTGGAGGTTTTTGTTGTTATTGTTGGTTAGTTGTGTCTGACTCTTTGTGACCTCATTTGGGGGTTTCTTGGCAAAGATACTGGAGTGGTTTGCCATTTCCTTCTCCAGCTAATTTGACAACTGAGGAAACTGAGGAAAAGAGGGTTAAGTGACTTGGCCACGGTCACATAGCTAGTAAGTGTCTAAGGCAGGATTTGAACTCATGAAGATGACTCTTCCTGATCTCAGGCTTGGCACTCTATCCATTGCTGCCCTTATGGGGTTTTAATTTCAGTAGGAGACAAAGGTGTGACAGAGTAGCCAAAAAAGCTGATGTGATCCTGGGCTCCTTTAAGAGGTAAAGTGCCCTGCTATTCTGTGTCCTGACCATGTCATATTCAGAGTACTGTGGTCAGTTATGGACACTTTGATTTAGGAAGGATATTGCTGAAGTGGAGGATGTTCAGAGGAGAGGAAGGGAGATGGTGGATTGATCTTGGAATATAAAGATCAGTTGAAGGAACTTAGAACATTTACCCTGAAAGAAAAAAAGTAACTGAGAAGGGATCCTTTAAATATGTGATAATAATAACAATAATAATAGCTAACATTTATATAGCACTTACTCTGTGCCAGGCACTGTGGTTAATGCTTTATAATTAGGATCTTATTTCATCCTCACAACAACCCTGGGAGATAGTTCCTATAATTTCCCCCATTTTATAGATAGCTAGTAAGTGTCTGAGGCTAGATTTGAACTCTGGTCTTCCTAACTCTAGGCTCAGTGATCTAACCACTGGGCAATCTTGGTGCCCTTGTATTTGAAGAGATGTCACATGGAAGAGGCTTTTAGCTAGTTCTGCTTGGTCCCAGGGGGCAAAATTGGGAGCAATATTTGCAGAGAGGCAGACTATGAGTCATTATAAGGGGTCTAATAATTCAAGCTGTCCCAAAGCAGAATGGGCTACTTTGTGAAGTATTGGGTTTCCCCTCATTAGAGATATTTAAAAAAAGGCTTGATGACTGCTTGCTTATTATTTATAGAGAACATTCTTCTTCAGGTACAGGTTGGACTACAGGGCCTTAGAAGCCAATCAAGAAGAGTTTATGAAGTGCCTACTAAGTGACAGTCATTGGGGATGCAAAGATAAAAGTAAAAAAAAAAGTAAACTAATTCCTGCCCTCAAGGAGCATATGTTTATTAAGAGACAATGCATTATCATGATCATGATCATAATCATGATAATTACCAGCATTTATATTATGCTTTAAGGTCTGCAAAGTGCTTTACAAATCTTATCTCATTTTATCTTCCCAATAACCTTGGGAAGAAGGTACTATAATCCCTGTTTTACACATGAGGGAACTGAGGCAGCAGTGGTTAAGTGAGTTGCCTAGCATCACACAGCTAGTAACTGTTGGACTGGATTTGAACCTGTGTATGAGGGACAATAAGAAGGCCAGTTTGGCTTGACAACAGAGTTAATGAAAAATGATTGTTGTTCAGTCATGACCCTGTGGACCATAGTGTACATGGGATTTTTTTGGCAAAGAGAGTGGAATGGTTTGACATTTCATTCTCTAGTGGATTAAGGCAAACAGGGGTTAAGTGATTTGCCCATGATCACATAGCTAGTAAGTGGCTGAGGTTGGATTTGAACTCAGGTCTTTCTGACTCCACACCCTATCCACTGAACCACCTAGCTGCCTCTGGTTTCAAACAAAGGAGTTATTGTTTGCTCCTAGAAGTCATAGAGAGCCACTGGAGTTCACTGACAAAGGGAATGATAGATTCATTCTTGTGCTTTAGGAAAATCATTTTGATACCTGTTCAGACAGGAGAGATATGAGGCAGGGATACCAGTTAGGAAGTTTCAGTAGTCCAGGTAATGGGTGCTGAAGGCCTGAACTCAGGTAGTGGCTGTGTGGCTGGAGAGAAGGGGATGGATTCCAGAGATGTGGAAGTAGAATATTTGGCAAGTGATTGGTAAGGTAGGATGAGTGAGAATGAGGAGTCAAGGATGACCCTCAGGTTTCATGACTTGAGGGATTGTGGTGTCCTCAACAGAAATAGGGGAGTTCAGAAGAGGGTGAGTCTCAGAAAGAAAAATGTTGTTTTGGAATGTAGAGTGTGAGATGTCAGGGGACATCCAATTTAAAATGGCCAGTAGGCAGCTAGAGATGTAGAATAAACTCAAGAGATCAAATAGAAGTTGGAGATTATGTTTCTGTCTCTGCCTCTGTCTCTGTCTCTGTCTCTGTCTCTGTCTGTCTCTCCTATCCCTATCCCTATCCCTATCCCTATCCCTATCCCTATCCCTATCCCTATCCCTATCCCTATCCCTATCCCTATCCCTATCCCTATCCCTATCCCTATCCCTATCCCTTTCCCTATCCCTATCCCTATCCCTATCTGTGTCCCTGTCCCTGTCCCCGTCCCCATCTCCATCCCTCTCTCTGTCTGTCTCTGTCTCTGTCTCTGTCTCTATCTCTCTCTCTATATAGATGCACATATACATATATGTATGTAGGTCAGGGAATCATTTGCATAGAGGTGATAATTTGAACCTATGGGAGTTGATGAAGTTATAAGGGAGAGGTTCAGGGTATGCTGAAGTACTGGTTCTCAACAACCAATTGTGAAATTTTTCAGTGTGAGCATTTACACATTGGAAATCAGCAAATTCTACAAATCAGGACCCTGATTTATTGTTTTTTTGATTTTTTAGACTTAAAGTGATAGAAAAAATATCAAGAATGCAAATTAAACTGAAAAGCATATGCTGCATACTTTTTTTTTTTTTTTGATAATTGGTTGTTAAAACATTGACCAGCACATTGGAAAGGTCCTTCTCAACTCCAACAGTCTGTGATGATTTTCCCCTTACCATTTCTATTCAATTTAACTGGATTTTATCTGGTTGAAGGGGCAGCTAGGGGGCACAGTAGATGGAGTGCCAGACTTGTAGTCAGGAAGACTCATCTTCCTGAGTTAAAATCTGGCTTCAGACACTTAACTAGCTTCGTGATCCTGGGCAAGTCACTTAACCTTGTTTGCATCCTTATCTGTAAAATGAGCTGAAGAAGAAAATGGCAAACTACTACAGTATCTTTGCCAAGAAAACCCCAAAAGGGGTCATGACAAATCAGACATGACTAAACAAACATCTGGTTGAACACTTTGGAGTGAATGGTGAGGGGAAAATAATTTAATTTACTCTTGATGCCAGGGCACCAGGCAGATTTTCCAGTAATTCCAGTCTTCTGCCTGTTGCTCCCTCCTTTTTACTCACAAGTGCTTAGGACACTGATTAAATGCCTGATTTATATGCTTAGTAATTCAGCCAGGAGTCTCAAGGGAAGTTGTAAAGAAATCTACAGGGGAAGCTTCTCTGTATTGGTGAAGAGCAGGACAAGATTAAGGTTAGAGAAACTTAAAATGTTAGAATTAGAAGGAAAATTAGAGGCCATCTCACTTGGCTCCTTCATTTTTATGGTTGAGGAAAGTGAGACCATCCAAGGTAAGATGGCACCTTCCCATGAACCCCTTCAGAGAACAGCCAATAGTTTAGTTTGGTTGGACTATGGTATTTGTGAAAAGAAGTGATGGTGAATAAAGTTGGAAAAACAGAATGTTAATGTTAGGCCGGAAAAGATTCAACTCTTCCTTCCTTCCTTCC
Source organism: Dromiciops gliroides (assembly GCF_019393635.1). NCBI lineage: Eukaryota > Metazoa > Chordata > Mammalia > Microbiotheria > Microbiotheriidae > Dromiciops > Dromiciops gliroides. Next base: position 239,313,914 of record NC_057862.1, read on the forward strand.
TTCCTTCCTTCCTTCCTTCCTTCCTTCCTTCCTTCCTTCCTTCCTTCCTTCCTTCCTTCCTTCCTTCCTTCCTTCCTTCCTTCCTTCCTTTCTAAGACTTAACACTTTTATGCATCAGGAATCTGGGGTCCAATTAAATGCCTTGCTGAGGCCTCACAGACATTAGTGACATACTAGGGACTGAGGACCTGGGTCTCATGACTTCTAGTCAAGTGTTCTTTCCACTATTGAATACTATGCTGTCTATATTGGGCCTAAATTATGGATTATTATCTTAAAAGTGTTTGTTGCCTATCTTTTTTTTAAATTTGGGTTTTGTTCTTTTTGGACTGGAAGCTCCACAGGCGTTGGGTTCCAGTTGTGGTTGTTTCAGTATGTATCTGTGTGACTATGGATAAGGTTACAGAACCTTTCTAGGCCCCAACTTTCTCTTCTGTAAAATAGGGCAGTTGGAGTAGATAATAATGCTAATGAAAGCTCACATTTACATGATTATGTGTGGTTCCCAAAGCTCTTTTGGGCAGATAATGGCACATCACATTAACCCCGTTTTAAGGTGAGGAAAATAAAGTTGATGCAGATTAAATTGCTCCTATCACCAGGTTAATAAGTGTTGGAGCTGGGATTCAGACTCAGGCCTATTGGCTCAAAGTCTGGTCCTCACTGAATTTTGCTACTCTACCCATGTGACTTATGTTTGCATTTCTACACTGTGTTCATATTCAGATTGTGGTGAAGGACCTTGCTGACTGTTAAATTTCCTGCCTTAAATAAATGTCTATTATTTATTTATTTTGGGCGGGGCCATGAGGGTTAAGTGACTTGCACAGGGTTACACAGCTAGAAAGTATCAAGTATTTGAGGCAGGATTTGAATTCAGGTTCTCCTGAATCCCGGGCCAGTGCTTTATCCACTGTGCTACCTAGCTGCCCCCCTAAATGTCTATTCTTGACATACCTTGAACCAGCACTGTATGCAAGTTCTATGAATGGGGGAAGAGGTCATGGACTTAGTTCTGGGGGTCCTTAAGTAGGGGTCTGTGAACTTAAAATTTTTAAAATAACTATATTCCTTTGTAATCCTATATATTTTATGCATTTAAAAGTATTATTCTCTTAAAGGATCCATAGGTTATAACAGATTGCCAAGGGAGTCCATGGAATAAAAATGATTAATAACTCAATTCAGTCTGTATTGGAAGTCTACAATTTTTCTGTAGAGGCTATGTGTGGTGTTTGGGATACAGGACAGGTTGGTACACTATTTTAGGGTCAGCTGGGAAATGATGAAAGTGGTTGCAAAGAATACAGAGAAATTTTCTCAGATGTCTTATTCTAGGGCTTTTCTTAAATTCCTTTGTCATAATAGCAACTGGCAAAGGAGAATTCTGGAGGAATTGGCACCTTGGCTCCATTAATCCTGACATGGAAAGCTTTTAACCAAATGGGACTATACAAAAGCCATAGCAAAGTCCTAAATTACCCCGTCCTTGTCCTACTTAAGTTAGATTTTCCAAAGAAGGCTGAACTAGATTTGAGACTTTGGGAAAGGGATGTCTGTATTTAGTCCTAGCAGATATAGCCAGAGGGAGTCAGTGGGTGTATGATATGGGAGGAATTTGATCTCTCACTAGGGACATTCCCAGAGCTAAGCGAGTCACGCCAGGTGCAGTTGCAGACTGGATGATGTTGCTTACACCCAAGGAGCCAGGAGTGCAGAGAGACCTTCTAGTTTTTTACAGTTAAGGGTCTTTGGGCTGGGCTTTCTCTTAGCTCCTCCTCATTGGTGCATTGCATTCAACAGTGGCTCACTGGGCTTTCCAGCAAGAAAACATGGGTTAATCTTATACCAGCTTTACAAGCTGGGTTGATTTTTCTGGCCTGGATACACAATAATGATCTCCCACTCTTATCTTCCTAAGGTATATTTACATATCATTATTATTGTTTGGCATTTAGCTTAGAATTCATTCCCTTGTGTCATAATCCTAGACACTTCTGTGTGCACCTGCCCATGCCAGTTTCTCCTCTTTGATTTCTCTCTCTTGTATTCTAAGAAACTTGCTCTTTCACAGATCTTGTGGAAGTCATTTAACTATTTACTCTTAATTCCAAGTGACACCCAAGTGAGGATGTTTATCCCCTTGAATGTACTGTTCCCAAGTCACTAACCCTCCCCAGGCCCTTTTTATTACTATATCAGTTATCTTCTTGTACCTACCTTTTTTTTGGGGGGGGAGGGGCAGGGCAATGAGGGTTAAGTAACTTGTCCAGGGTCACACAGCTAGTAAGTGTCAAGTGTCTGAGGTCGGATTTGAACTCAAGTCCTCCTGGATCCAGGGCCAGTGCTTTATCCACTGTACCACCTAGCTGCCCCACTTCAGAACAGATTTTAACTATTTCTGTCTAAATGACACATTTTGGAGCTAGCAAGGACTTTAGAGATCAGTCAATTCAATTCCCATCTTTTTTAAAAATGGATAAGACAACTGAGACCTGGAGAATTTAAGTGATTTACTTAAGAGCTATGTAATAATAGAATGAAATTTGGAACTGTGGTATTCTGTGTCCTATTATATTATCTTATGATTTTGATTACACCTAGGTCTGTCTTGTCTGCTCCCTCAAGTACAAGAATTTTGAGAGCAGTATAAAGTTTCCAGAGGATTTCATTACACATTCTTGCATGTCTCAGAGAATAATAATTGAGGTAGCATATCAATCCTTTGCACTTGGATTATGCCATTAAAATTTTCTAAATGATATTTCTTGGTTTTTACATCCTCTACATTTTTCAAAGCTTCCCTCTCCTTCCAGAGAACTATCCCTTATGAAAAGGAAAAAAAGGAAGGGTTCAGGGAAAGTTATATCAAAACTAATCAAGATATGGAAAAAGTCTGACATTATATGCACTAATCCACACCCATAATCCCCCATTTTTGCAAAGAATTGGGAGAGGAAAAGAACTCACTTTTAAAGTTCTTCCTTTGGGATTTCTCTCTCTCTCTCTCTCTCTCTCTCTCTCTCTCTCTCTCTCTCTCTCTCTTTATTTCTCTCTGTCTCTGTCTCTGTCTCTGTCTGGCTGGCTCTCTGTCTCTTTTTCCTCCCTCCCTTTAAGTGTTTTATCTTACCACACAAATATCTGCAGATTATTCCCGATTTGTAAGAGGTCTTTTATGACAAAGTAAAACAGTTCAGTAGAACTAATAATGCAATGACATAATCTGAAAGGGGTTTCATGCCATTTGAAAGTGTCCAACTTTGGGGGCAGCTAGATGCCTCAGTGGATAAAGCCCAGGGTTCAGGAGGACCTGAGTTCAAATCCAGCCTCAGACACTTGACACTTACTAGCTGTGTGACCCTGGGCAAGTCACTTTATCCTCAATGCCCCCAAAACAAACAAACAAACAAAAAATGAAGAAGCTGTAGCATGCACAGTGGCCACACCCTATAAAATCATTTTGGCAAATGGGCTAAACCAGGCTAAGGGTAATCAACGGACCTCAAAGCCATTGGTGAGTCAATCAGATATCTGCTCTAAGCATATGAAGACTTATCCCAGTGGAATGGACAATGACAGCAATTTGTTCCAATGGACATGAAGATGGCTGAAGCGGGTGCTTGTGGAGTGCTCAGAGCTGGGTCAGACATCAAAGACCCCAAGGTCATCCACTACATCCCAGGCCATCTGCAGTCAGGACTTTTGTCTTCCCGCTGGACTTTGATGACTCTGGAAGAGAGAACAAGCCTGACAACTCTAGGTAACTCTGCCTCACTTAAATCTAATGTACAAGTAAAGACATCATTTGTGATGTCATTGGTCCTCTTGGAAAACAAAGGACAAACAAAAGTAAAAATACTCATCTCTGTCAACTGTGAAGTGGGGACCTGCTATAGCTCCTATGCTTTCGTTGTGACTTTTTTCCCCCTAGGTTCTAGTCCTGGTCTTGCCACTTAGTAGCTATGTCACTTTGAGCAGGTCACTTAATTTTTTTGAGATTCAGAATCCTCATATGAAACACAGGGATGATAATAGTTCCTACTTACCTTCCAGAAAGATATTTGCAAGATTAAGGATGTGGGAGAGCAGATACTAAGTAGCCTCATCTTTTTGATTCCTTTATGAACAATGATAGAGATCAGCAGAGGTCTCTGACTTTCATATGCTTTCATGAAGATCAAATTAAACAATGTAAATTGCTTTCTAACTATAAGCTCCAATGAAAACTACTGTTATTAGGGTATTTCTTCTCCCTCCCTCCCTTCCTCCTTTCTTTATTTCCTCTTTCCCTTCTTCCTTTCTTTTCTTCCTTTCTTCCTTCTCCCCTCCCTCTCTCCCTTCTTTCTTTCCTTCCCTTTCTTCCTATCTTTTTTTCTCTTTGTTTCTTCTCTTCTAATGTTTCAAGTTGGACTCAGATATCAAAGAGAAAATAAGAAATGGAAATTTTCTTTTTTTTTTTTTGTGGGGCAATGAGGGTTGATGATGTCTTTTTCTTTTTTTTGGTGGGGTAATGGGGGTTAAGTGACTTTCCCAGGGTCACACAGCTAGTAAGTGTCAAGTGTCTGAGGCTGGATTTGAACTCAGGTACTCCTGGATCCAGGGCCGGTGCTCTATCCACTGCGCCATCTAGCTGCCCCCATATAGATGATGTCTTTTTTTTGGGGGGGGAGGGGGCAATGAAGGTTAAGTGACTTGCCCAGGGTCACACAGCTAGTAAGTGTTAAGTGTCTGAAGCTGGATTTGAACTCAGGTCCTCCTGAATCCAGGGCCAGTGCTTTATCCACTGTGCCACCTAGCTGCCCCCCAGAAATGGAAATTTTCTAAATATATAAGAGGTAGGGTTTAGTTCTGTAGTAGATGCATCATTTAAATTTTTTTACATGTTGGTTAGTTTCTTTTATTTATCAAATAAATGATTTATTAACAACTTATTATGGGACATCAATATGGCTAAATTTTCTCAGTAACTATTTACATTAATTTCATTGTAAAAGCTGAAACATTTTTTTTACATTTTTTTTTTTTGGTGAGGCAATTTGGGGTTAAGTGAGTTGCCTAGGGTCACACAGCTGGTAAGTGTCAAGTGTCTGAGGTCGGATTTGAACTCAGGACCTCCTGACTCCAGGGCCAGTGCTTTATCCACTGTGCCACCTAGCTGCCCCTGAAACATTTTTTAAAGTCAGTTCCTCTAAATTCCCATTAGGATGATTTGTCCATTTATTTCCATTCACTTTTCTTTTTATATGGGTCTAATTAATGCATACTTGTTTCTTCTGATTCTGCTCTCCCTTTTACTATTTCATAAAGATATTTTACTATTTTTTTAATATTATTTTTACATATTGGTTATAATGATACGATTTTGATTTTCTATCACATTAATGCATCACAATTTATTTAACCTTTCCCCTTGTTGTTGGATGTTTAGGTTCTTGTTAGTTTCTTGCCATCATAGATAATGATGCTATAAAAAGACTGAATGTATAGTTCTTTGTTTTTGATAACATTTTCAGGGTATCTTCCCAACAATGGAATTATTGGGTCAAATGAATTGATTATTTTGACAACTATTACTGTAAACTGACAGATTGTGTTACAAAGAGTTTGCAAGTTTGCAATTCTACCAGCAATGAATAAGTATGCCTTTTTTCTACAACCCCTTTATCATTGAAGTTTCTTTGCTTTTCTCTATTTTTGATAATTCAACAAGGATGTGAGGTGGTATCTCAAAGTTATTTTAATTTGTATCTTTTTGATCCCCCCAAATATTTGGCTATTATTCATTTAGACATTTAAGAGAGAAAGATATGAGATATCTGTGTGTTGGATTCTGTATCCTTGCAAATACCACAACTACTTGCTCACCTATTCCTTTAGGAAATATTTATTGAGCACTTAACTGTTTGCAAGTATAGTAGTGCTCTATGAGGTGCTTTAGCGACCCACATCCCTAAGATTCAGTACATGCCCTCAAGGAAATCTAGTAGTGAGAAGATGAGACATGTGCAAGAATGACTATAATATGAGACAGTACAGTAAGTATCTTAAGTATGGAATGACCAAAATGTTATTGTAGATGTAAGATAGCTTATCGTGGGTAAAAAGTAAGGTGAACTGAATTAGTTTTTGCTACTTCTCAAGGAGAAGAATCTACTAAACCTTTTAAATGGTTAATATTTATATTGACTTGCTGGGTAGTGTTATGCATACACTTAAAGTTAGCTTTTAATTGTCCATGCTAATGAAGGAGAACATTGCTGTAGTTGATACTAAATAATAGATGATAAAATAATTGGTTGTTGACTTTGGAATGTTCAATGCCTATTTTACAGTGTGCATTCCCTGACTATACATGAACTAATAGTGAGGAGAAATGGTGTAAAATGGCCTGGGGACCAGAAGAAATCTAGCTGGGGATCAGAATAATATCCATGTAACTGACTATATCTCAATATAGTCAGATATCACTTATGTTTTCCATTAAAAACGTTTTGAGAAGGTTGTAGCTCACAGAATTTAGGATTATTTGGTCTTTTTAAATTCCTTGATTTCTTGAGTGTCTTCTATAACATGTTGTTTGTTCAGTCACTTCAGTAGTATCTGGCTCTTTGTGACACAATTGTAGGGTTTTCTTGGCAAAGATACTGGAGTGGTTTGCCATTTCCTTGCCTGACTCATTTTACAGATGAGGAAACTGAGGCAGATAGGGTTAAGTGACTTGCCCAGGGTCACACAGCTGGTAAGTGTCTGAGACCGGATTTGAACTAAGGTCTTCCCAACTCTAAGTTAATACTCTACCCACTGTGCCCCCTAGCAATCCCCTATAACATATAATTCAATTTGTGTGTGTGTGTGTGTGTGTGGCAATTGGGGTTAAGTGACTTGCTCAGGGTCACCCGGTTAGTAAGTGTCAAGTGTCCGAGACTGGATTTGAACTCAGGTCCTCCTGACTCCAGGGCTGGTGCTCTATCCACAGTGCCACCTAGCTGCCCCAGTTCAATGTATTTTTACAAACCATGATTCTGATTGTGTGGGTCCTCCCTCCTTTGAGTAGATGGTTTAATGAGTTTCTGTGGCCAAAAAGGAAACCAATCAATCACTTTGTGGCAAACCCTCAAGTGATGAACCTCTCTATATTTAATTGGTCTGGTCCTCAGGTAGCTGTTGTAGGCTGTTACCAGTCCTTGACTTGAAGACTTTCCAGCTTGGTAGGACTCTGCTATATCCCGCAGTTTTCTGGCATTGCCTCCAAGAATCCAGCCTTACTTAAACTCTTGAACCATTGATTTGGACTTTAGTGGAGAGCTTTCCACATTAGTAAGTGTTTAACAAATGTTTATTGAATTGGATTTGTTTGTTTCAAAAAATATATGGCCGTGTTTCAGGACACAGGATAGAAACTTCATTACTTAGTGTGATCTTTTTTTAAAGAATACATTTTATTTTTATTTCACATTCATTTTTTTTTTTGCAGGGCAATGGGGGTTAAGTGACTTGCCCAGGGTCACACAGCTAGTAAGTGTCAATTGTCTAAGTCCAGATTTGAACTCAGGTCCTCCTGAATCCAGGGCTGGTGCTTTATCCACTGCTCTACCTTGCTGCTCCCTGCGCTACCTAGCTGCCCCCCACATTCATTTTTGAATATAGCTGTCTTCCCTCCTCTGCCCAGGGAGGCTTCTCTATTAATGAACATTTGAAAATGAAAAAAAGAACATTCAACAAAACCAACTTATATACTGACCTTTACTTGTTTGTCCTTCATTCTGGAAGAGGACAATGACATTGGGTGATGCCATGAGTTGCAGTGAATTGGAATTAAGTGAGGGAGGGCTGTGCAAGGTCACTGACCTCACTCTCTTCTCCAGAACCATCTGGGTCTTGTGGAAAAAAAAATATATATCAAGACAACTGGAGATGACCCTGGATTTTTTTAAAAGAGGAATTTGGGTTAAGTGACTTGCTTAAGATCACGCAGCTAGTAAGTGTCTGAGGTGAGGTTTGAACTCAGGTCCTCCCAACTTCTAATCACTGCACCACCTAGCTGCCTCAAACAAAGCTGATCTCAGATACATCTGTTCTAGAACTCTCACCAGTTGCTCTGTTTTCTACATCTATCCTAACAACCATGGTATTTCTCGCTCTCTTTTTTTTGGAGGCAATTGGAGTCAAGTGACTTGCCCAGGGTCACATAGTTAGTAAGTATCTAAGGCTGAATTTGAACTCAGGTCCTCTACACTCTAGGGTCAGTACTTTATGCACTGCACCAATCAGCTGCCCCATTACCTTTCCTTATAGCATATGCAACATTCTGTACTCATAATCCTCTATTTCTTTAATGAAAAGAGGAAGGTACATTTCTCAACTCTTTTTTTTTTGTATACAGATTGATCATTATAATTAAACAGCATTCAGTTTTATTTTTCTTTCTACTTACATTGCTGTAATTATTGTATAAATTGTTTTCCTGGTTCTACTTACTTCATTCTGTATTAGTTCTAATAAATCTTCTATTTCTCTGAATTCTTCACACTCATTTCTTATAGCATAGTACTATTCTACTACAATAATCTATCACAATTTATTTAACTATTACCCAATCATTTAAATTTTTTTTTGCTACCACAAAAATATTTTGGCTTATAAAAGACCCTTTCTTTTTCTCCTCTCCTCTCCTCTCCTCTCCTCTCCTCTCCTCTCCTCTCCTCTCCTCTCCTCTCCTCTCCTCTCCTCTCCTCTCCTCTCCTCTCCTCTCCTCTCCTCTCCTCTCCTCTCCTCTCCTCTCCTCTCCTCTCCTCTCCTCTCCTCTCCTCTCCTCTCCTCTCCTCTCCTCTCCTCTCCTCTCCTCTCCTCTCCTCTGTTTCTACATACATCTTCTGTAGAAAGCTTCTCTTAATCCCTCTTAATGCTAGTGCCTTCCCTCAGTTGACTGTCTCTAATTGATCCTGTATATAGTATCTTGTACATAGTTGTTTGAGTGTTATCTCCTTCGTTAAATTGTGAGCTCCTGGAGGGCAAGCCCACTGCTGTTTGTGTGTGTGTATGTGTATTCCCAGCATTTAGCACTTGCCTGGCACATAGGAGGTACTTTAATAGATATTTATTGACTGATCTTCAATAGAAGTACATTGTAAGAAGAGTGATTCATCAGGTGATTTGGAGAGTTGGGTTCAAGTCTTGGTTCTGATACTTGCTATCTATAGGATCATGGATAATCACTTAACTTTTCTGTGCCTCCGTTTCCTTATCTGTTTTTTTTGGGGGAGAACAAAAGGTAGAGGTTTGGACTAGGATTTAATCAGCATAAGAGAACTCTGGGTATGGAAACTCCCTCTACCAATCCAGATCAACAATTCATCTGTATCTTAGTTTTAAAGAGTTGTCTGGAGGCACTGAGGGACTTGCCCATGGTCATACAGCTAGTAATTGTCAGAGGCAAGTTCTTCTATACACTTCATTTGGCTCTTTTTTCACCATTTCATTGTAAGGGCTAAAATTCTAGCTAGTCTGTCTAAAATATCTAATGAGTGGTCGCCAATAAATTATAAGCTTTAGCAATAGTTTAGACTTTTAAGCATTTATTAAGGAGAATAAGAATTTGATAAAGAGAGAGAGAAAGGCCTAGATTCATTTGTCTGTTAAAGGGAGAGAGCATTTCTCGCTCCACTCTCAACCAGAGTCCTAACGAAAGAGAGCAAGAGTGCCAGCCTCACCCCCTCTTCCTCCCACAAGCAAACATCACTTCCTGACGCCAAAGAGCCACATGTCTTGCCCTCAGATTCCTTCTCCTCATGGCGGAGTGTCCTGCAGTAAGTCTCCAGCAGGTGGTGTCATTTCAATTGTTACATCATGCTATCTCTATCTGTCAAATGTGTATGATAATAGTTGCACATAGTCCCTTACAGGACTATTGTGAGCAAAGGACTTTGTCAAGCTTCAAGTACTATATCTCTGGAGTAGATTTTTTTTTTTTAATGTTGGCCTTTTAGTCTTTCTCTCTTTTCAGTGTTTAGAGAGAAGTAATCCTCAAATGGGAGTTTGTAGTATGGCCTTCTTTTATTAGTTTAATTCTCTTTTAACTCTAGGGACACCATTTGTATGGAGCTGTCTGTGGGCCTGTCTTCAGTAGGGTTTCCTAATGTAGGAAATCAGCTGGACTCATCTTTAGGAATATCTAGATTTGTGTCAATAAGTCAACAAGCGGTGGTTATGTCAAGCACTCTGCTAAGTGCCCAGAATACAAATACAAGCAGAAAGACAGTTCTTCCCCCTAAAGGAGCTCACATTCTAGTGGGGAAGAGTTGTGTGTAGGGCACAGTTTTTTCCTAGAAGGACTCCTGCACATGAGTTTTCTCTTTCTTAGTTGGCATGTTGAACCCCACCTTATTTATTTTACAGATGCTATTCATGTGCATCTTAGTGACTTATGGGATAGAGTGTTGGACTTGGAGTTAGCTATGTCATCCTTGGCAAATGTTAGGGGTGGCCTGATTCAGTCACCTGATTCAGTTCAATTTTGATGTTGGAATGAAATGAGGTGCTTGTAGGTCATTGAAGTTAACAAAAGGAGGTTTACTTAGTTCTAACTAGAAGAGATGTTCAACAAAGTAGCACTTAGCTTGGGTAGATGTGGTGACCCTTTTCATTTGCGTGTGGGAATGCGTTTGGCCTCTAGGGCAAGGTTAGTAACTTGCTTGTCTTGGGGCATCCACTAAGTCTGAAGGGCCACGATCCCACATGGATAGCTCCTTTTAATGTCTTTAGGTGATCAAGAAGCCATCTTATGCCTTTTGGGGAAAAACTAGGCTAACTCATCTTTGTGAGTGCAAAGGGATAGATACTGATCCTATTATAAGTCAATTAACCTCTCTTGTCTTCAGTCTACTCATTTGCAAAATGGGGATAAATCACCACCTACTTCAACATGGGTTATTGTAAAGATTTAAATGAGATGTAAAGTATACATCTGCAAACCTTAAAGTGATATTGGACAAATCACTTAACCTCTCAAAGATACTGTTTCCTCATCTTTAAGATGAGGGTGTTGGACTGAATGATTTCTAAGTTTCCTTCCAGCTCTAGCTCCTGTGATAAATGGAATAATACCGGCATACTCCAATATACTTGGGTTGTAGCCTTGGATCAGCCACTCACTGTCTGGCCACTTGTTAATGTATGGCCTTGGGCAAATCCTTTTATTTTTCTTGGCCTTAATTTTTTTCTCTAAGCTTTATGAAATAAGGTGGGTATGGAACCAGATGATTTCTAAAGTTGTTCTTAGCTCTGAGATTCCATGATTCTACAGAACTTAAAAGTATCAATAGTGGGATAACACATGGTAACAAAATTTTGACTTAGTTGGTATGTAGGGAGAGATAGTGGGTGAATATAACACATAATAAATATTTGAAATTTAAATGTGGGAGGATTTCCTATCATAAGAACCATCCCATGAGGGAGTTTCCTCTTAGTGTGGGAACTGGACTAGGAAACTTGGCTAGAATTTCCTAGAGTCAAAAGACTTGGCCCATGGTATGAATTGTCTGTGGCAAAGCCTAGATTAGGTTTTGGAGACTCTGATTCCCAGACTAGGGTGGAAGCTACTTGTTAATCTGACTGTTCCATCCCTCATAGCTTCTACCAGGACAAAGTTGGGGGCTCAAGGTTTTCCACTAGGACTTTGTCCCTGTGGAATAAATCACATTGATAGTGGGTCTGGCCCTGAGCATGTATAATCAATCCTCAATGCCATAAATGTTGGCTCTCTGTGAGGAACAATCTACTTTGATTTTTTAAAAAGAGAAACATGTTAATCACTTTCAACTGTCTTTTATGAAAATATATCCAGACACCAGTGTTAAAAGAATAGCAAAAGGGGAACTAGGAGATGACAAATTTACAAAAAGGTCTAAGATCTGTATACAAAGTTCTATGTTATTCTTTATTTTCCTTTATTCTTCAAGAAGACAGTTTAGTAGATGGCACATAGGTCAATGAATTGGGGACCTTGGAGTGATGCACACTGTTAAAATGAGAAAAACCCAAGCATCCCATGAAATAATTTTTTGGTTGCTTTTGGATACATTAATTAATAAATTGTCTCTTTCCCACAAATATTAAATTTATTTAAAATATTAAACTGACATTTACTTAGAATTTTAGCATTTTAAAAGTACATATGTAATTTGTGCCCATACCAGGCTATCCTATGTGAGTAACTTATTTCTCACCTGGACTTAGGGTGATGACAATGATGATTCAAACACAGGAAATAGTATGAATATTTCTGATGGTTGCCATTGTTCCCTCCTGGACATCTGGAAGAGTGCCTACTTATAACAGGCATGAAGTTGCATGAGAGAACAAGCAAGGGACAAGAGTTAGTTTTCCTTCTGCTATTGGGTTTGCTATTGGGCCTTTGAGATCTGGAACTTCCTCATTCCCATACAGGAAACAGAGAAGACTGAGGTTTCCTCTTCACCATGTGGGTAAGCAGCAGCTGACTTTGGGATTGAGGATTGCTGGGTGATAGCAGCCAGAGGCTACCATTTCTCAAGACTTTATTTGCTATAAAGGGGGTTTTGAGGAGGGACAGCTAAAATGAGTGTTTCAGAGGCAACCTAGACACTGGAGCAGAGGGATTGAATGATGATGAAAAGAAAAGGTCCCAATTGCCTCCAAGTGATCAGTAGTCACAAATACCAATAAATTGGTTGGCCCAGGGTGGGAAGACTCCTCCCCACAATTCCTATATCACCTCTTGCTTATGCTCCATGGTCCAGAGCTGGGATACTGGGCACACACACACACACACTTTCCCCTAATTCCATTTTCATTACCTGTAGGTGAGTTCCATTTGGGAATTCTCTGGTTATACCCTAAGAATTGGGAGGCTAAGCAGGAAGAGTTTTAGGAGATGGAAAACCGGATGTGGGGACATTTAACATTTTTTTTTCATTTTCTCTATGCTCAATAAATCAGGTAGGGGTGGTGCTAGGTTGCTGAGAAGGTTCAAATGACTAATATGAACTGAGAGAAGTTTCTTATGTAGATATTCTGAGTCATCACTCTAGCTAAATGTGAATCTAGCCAGTTTGGATTTAATCCATTCAATACTGCTGCTTGTAGCCTTGGTCAACTGCTGTGGGGGAACCATTTAGGTGGTTGCAGGCTAATGGCCCTCCAGTGGTCAGCAGGGGTTCTGTAACCTTTTGGAAGGCTCTCCTTTGTAGATGTCTGATTCTTTGTGACTCTGTGGACTATGCCAGTACTATCTATGGGGTTTTCTTAGCAAGGATATTGGAATGGTCACAAAGAATCAGACATGATTGAATAACAACCACAGCCACAACCTGTGCTTAATACTAGAGACCACTTGGTTGATTGTCTGAGTAGAGAGCTACCTGGTAGTAAATCATATATTGCACTCCCTCACTGCCTGATTGGCATAGTGACACACTGCCTTTGTGTAGGCCTAAGAAAGGAAACACCTGAGCCAGTATGGTGTGCTTACACTGTTAGAAAACAATAAAAAGCATACTAAGGCTCAGGGGCATTGTGACCTGTGTATGGTCCCTAAACGACTAAATGTCAAAGATAGAATCTGAACTCAGGACCTCCTAGCTTCAAATCCAATACTCTATCTACTATACCACTCTGACTCCCAAAGACTAACCTGAGGATGTGATGGAAACTAAAAGTATATATCTTACAAGATATCCATTTCTAAGTACATCCTAAAAGAAACACCAGTAGAATTTTCAGGACTGTCATTCTAAGCAATTTTCATATTCCAGCATAGTCAAATCTGACCTCAATTCAATTCAACAGGCATTTATTAAGAACCTAATGTATGCCTAACATTATGCTAGCTACTAGGGATACAAAGAAAAAATCCTCCAAATATCCGTGTAATTAAGGAGCTTGCCTTTTCTTCCTTATTCTTTTATATTCTCTAAGGGGATTCTTGTTTAGTAGAAGGCACATAGGTCAAGGAATTGGGGACCTTGGAGTTACAAGCACAATTACTATGGGAAGCGAAAGTATCCCATGCAATAATGTTTCTGGTTGCTTTGGGATGCACACTAAAACCAACTCTTCCAACTTCTTTTCTTTTCAAGAACCTCAGAGCCACCTTCGCTTTGGCTACAACTCCCTTTTATCATTCTTACCATGAGAATGCCAAGATTGCCACCATTCAGTTTCTCACTTTGTTGGTCATTGAATCAACAATAACATTTAGAATTCTGATAGGTTAATACTAGAGATGGTCCCAAATAGTTCTTTTTAAGCTCTCTCAGCCCCCTTTTCCATCACTCTACCATTATCTAAGGCAGCATGAGAAGGTGACCCTACAGAACTGAGGCTAATTTTTTGTTTTTCTTTGTTTCATGTTTTGCCAGGACCAAAGAATTCATTACTTAGTAGCCAGTCTACTTGTGATGAATTTCTCCATATTTAGATAGGCTGCTCCTTGACAAGCCAGCTCAGTGCATTGTTGGACATTGTTTGGTTTCTTTTTCATATGATAGAACCTGCCAGACTCTTTGTTCTGAGAGAGCCCAACATCATCTTTAGTCTGCAATGAGGTATGAAGGATAGAATTTTTCCCTATTAAATTTCTTTTCTTTTCTTTTCTTTTTTGGGTGAGGCAAATGGGGTCAAGTGACTTGCCTGGCCTCACACAGGTAGTAAGTGTTAAGTGTCTGAGGCCGGATTTGAACTCAGGTCCTCCTGACTCCAGGGCCAGTGCTCTATCCACTGCACCGCCTAGCTGCCCCCCTTCCCCTCCCATTAAATTTCATCTTATTTGATTCAGCTGATAATTCTAGCCTTGATGAGATTATTTTGCAGATGAGAAAACTAAGGCCCAAAGAGGCCAAGTAATTTGACCTCTTAGTATTGTTCATGGTCCCACAGGGAGTTAGTGGAAGAATCAGGACTACACTGAGACTCCCAGTGTTCACTGTTCTTTTCACTAAAGAGGTTGCCTATTAGGACTTCTTGGACAGCTCCAAACTGTTAGGGTAAATTGAGGGCAGGGATTCCTTTATTTCTGTCTTTACTAGAGAAGCTCCTCATCTTTGGATGTTCTTAGTTACCCAGCTGGTGATTTGCCCAGAAATTCTTTGTGTCAGTTTGCCTAATTCTTCCTCCTTGTTCTCTTTATGTGAGGGCTGGGAGGAGTGAAACGATAAAGTGATAGTAGAGATAAAATTGCTATATGGTTGTTTGGTCTTTTCCTGTTTAGAAATTCTTGACATCCTTTATTATAAAAACATAGATTTCTCTCTGTCTCTGTCTCTCTCTGTCTTTGTGTCTCCCTCTATTTCTCCCTCTCCCTCTTCTCTCTCTTCCTCTTCTCCCTTGTTCTTTTTCCCTCCCTCTCCCTTCCTCTCTCTTTCCCCCTGTATTGTAGCTGTAGCTCTTTTATTATGAGGATCCTCGAATTGGAGAGGAGAGAGAACTTTGGGATCACTAAGCTTATTCCTTTCATTTTTATAGATAAGGAAACTAAGGCCCAGAGAAATGAAATGTTTTGCCTATATTCACCCCGGTAGTAAGTGGCAGAGCAAAGATCTGAACCTTTTGTTTCTAAATCCTGTGTTCTTTTTGCTGTACTAGCCTGTTTTTGTGGAGGTATAAACTTCTGTGTTTCTTAAAATCTGTTATGTAAAAAAAATCAGAATCTACCAGAGAGCAGGCCCAATATTATAGAATCCCAGGCATGAGAAATAGAATTAAAGTTATCCTTTTCAGTTTATCTCCATCTTCCATCTTCACAGAATGTCTGTCATTAGAGAGAGAGAGAGGGTACCACGCATTTCCTAAGTGCCTACTATGTTCCAGACATTGTTCTAAGAGCTTTACAAATATTATCTCACTTGCTCCTTGCAACAACCCTGGGAGGTAGGTGCTATTATTTTCCCCATTTTACAGATGAGGAAACTGAGGCAGACAGAGGTTAAGCAACTTGCCCAGGATCACATGGTTAATGAGTGTCTGAAGCTGGATCTGAATCCAGGTCTTCCTGACTCCAGTCCAGGGCTTTCTATCTATCTCTGTCTAGCTCCCTAGTTATCTGCCTTTAGTGTCCTCTTCCTAATTTTCAGAACTTTTCTTTAGGGCATTGCATTATTACCTTGGATCCAGAAATTTCAAGCTGGAAAGAAGCTTAATGATCATCTAGCCCAACCTCTTCATTTTATAGTTGAGGAAACTGATGCCTGGAGATGTTCATTGATTTGACCAAAGTCCTGTAGCAAGAGAAGTGGGATTAAAATCCAGGTCCTCTGACTGCAAAACCAGTGTTCTTTCCCTGGAATTGCATTTTAGGGGTGTGTTCTTTCCCCCAAATTCTTCAAGACATATTATTTTATTTTTGGATATGGTCAGAGCAGGGAAATTCTACTGATTTCTCATATATGATCCTCAGTTTTCCTATACATTATTATTTGATGATGATGATGATTTACCGACTGTCCATCTTTCATGGAGATTGCATTTTTGATACTTAAAAGAAAGTCAGTCAACAAGCATTTATTAAATACTTACTGTGTACCAGGCACTGTGGATACAAATACAAGCAAAAAGGGAGATAGCACCTGCCCTCAGGGAGCTTACGTTTGAATAGAGGAAGACAACACATAAAACAAAGTTGAAAAGCAGGCTCTGAGGTGGTGGTATGAAGTAATTGGCTGTAGTGGGCATGATGGAGAAGTCCAGAGTGCAGCCTAGTGAGAAATGAAGAGATGACTGATCTGAAAGTTTCTGAGAGGAGATGTCTAATCACAGGGAGGGAACCCAGCAAGATGTGGGGCAGAGGTGTGAGTGCCAGGGCAGGAGTAATCTTCCAGGATCATAGGATGAAGATGTCTAGAGTGTAGCCTGGTGAGAAATAAAGAGATGGCTGGCCCAAGTGCCCTCCTTAAATGAAGAAGAAACCAATTAGGATAAAAATGTCAAACTCTGGTATTGCAGAAATGTGAACATGAAACCCCAAGCTTACATTTTGAGTGTTTTAACAGGTCTTTTGGGTCTGAGTGTTGCCCAAGCAATTGCCCAAATACTTTGAGAGATTCTCAGGTAAAAGATACTAAATATTATATTAATCAAATAAAGGCATCAAGAAAAATGTAGGCTAAACCTGACAGCTCTCTAGATGAAAGGGGTCCATTTAAAACAGTATAGCTTTAATTGATACCTCTCCTAATGGGGTGCTTTGGGGAAGGACACATTGGGCAGGGATAGCTTCTAACCTCACTGTTTTATACAATACTGTTGGGACTCAATTACTGTTAGAAGTAGCAGTGGTATTCTGATTCTAGGAGCATTTTGAGGGGCAGGGGGTGCTGGGGAATAGCACAGGGCCAGGAGTCATGCAGCTAAGGTCGTGAGGGCACAGCTCTGAACTGTTTTCTTTAATGGTAGATCAGGGCCAAGGCTGGTGGCTGGACTATTTTAAGATGTGCAGTGACAGAGCTGGGTGTGGGTATGATTTGGTGCTTGTGTTTTTTCTCCAAGGATATCTGGGTGACCTGTTGTTTTCCAGTCCCAGGAATGCCTTTTTGATCATCTCTTTTTCCTCTTCCCATCCTCCCCGCTCCCCGCCCCCGCCTCAAAAATAACAAAACCTCATAAGCCAATGCCAGAAAAATAAAGGAAGAAAGAGAATAAGGGAAAAAAACCCCAACTTTGGTCTTTGAATTATGTTAATGGAGAACATAAATTTTGCTTGTGTGGGAACAGCCTTGGGAAGTACAGCCAACTTCTGGACTGTTGACAAAAAAACCTCTACTCCTTTCAAATACTTCCTTTTCCTTTAAGATCTTCCTTGTGATATGGTCTTGTGCTCACAAAAGTGTATCAATACGTGTGTGTGTGTGGGCAGTGGTATAACTGTTATCTTGTGTATTTTTAGTTGACATGTCATTGTATGCCAGGGAACAGAGTAAGGTTGCACCCAAGTTGACATCTATGTAGGTAGTTGTAAATATTGTTATTTATCCTTCATTCTCAAAGAGGGGCATGACATTGGGGTGATATCATGACTTGCACTGAATTGTATTTAAGTGAGAGAGGGCTGTGCAAGGTCACCAAACTCATTCTCTCTTCCAGAGCTATCTGGGTCCAGCGGCAAGATATGTATTAGTTCCACTGGAGATGGCCCTGGATGTTTAGGGCAATTGGGGTTAAGTGACTTGCTCAGGTCATACTACTATTAAGTGTGTGAGGTGAGATTTGAACTCAGGTCTTCCTGACTCCAGAGCCAGTGCTTTATCTACTGTGCAACTCAGCTGACCTCAGTTATAAATATGGTAATAATCTAGCTGCCCCTGCCCCCAAATACACACATGTACACACAAACAAACAGACACAGACATAGACACAGAGAACTCAGTTTTTACTTTAATTACTTACCACTTACAGGCAGAGGAGTGGAATGATTTGTTAAAAAGAAAGGCAGTGCATGACAGCTACCAGTGAAAAGAGTTTTGGGCCTAGAGTCAGAGGAAGTGGGTTCAAATCCTGACTTTGTCATCTATTTACCTGTATGATTTCTGGCTAGTCACCTAGCTTCTCCTGAGCTCACTTTTCTCATGTGTAAAATTAAAGGCAGCTAGGTAGCACAATGGATAGAATGCTGAGCTTAAAGTCAGGAAGACACAAGTTCAAATCTGGCTACGATCACTTACTGGCTATGTGACCCTGAGCAAGTCACTCAACTATTGTCTGCTTCAACTATAAAATGGGGATAATAATAGCATCTACATCCCAGGATTGTGGTGTGGATCAAATGAGATATTTGTAAAGCACTTAGCACAGTGTCTGGCACATAATAATAGACACTACATAAATGCTAGTTATTACTATTATTATTATTAGTTTAAATAGTAATAGTAGTTATAGAGCACTTTGAATATTACAAAATACTTTACAAATATTATCTCATTTCATCTTTACAACAACTTTGGGAGACAGATGCTATTTTTACCCTCATTTTACAGATGAGTGACTTGCCTGGGGTTACAGAGATAATAAGAAGCAGAGTGTGGATTTGATCTCAGTTCTTTCTAACTCTACCTTTGAGGTCCTTACTTTCTAGTTCTAAATCTATGATATTGAAGATATAGAAAGAGAAATTTCATTTAAAATAACTACAGACAGTATAAAATACTTGGGAGTCTACTTGCCAAGACACACACAGGAACCATATGGACACAATTACAAACCACTCTTCACAAAAATAAAGACATTGAAATAATTGCAGAAGTATTCATTGCTTATGGATAGGCTGAGCCAATGTAACAAAAAAAGAGAACACTACCTAAATCAATTTGCTTATTCAGTGTCATACCACTCGAACTATTAAAAATACTTCATATAGCTAGAAAAAATAATAAAATTTATCTGGTGAAACAAAAAGGTTAAGAATATTAAGGGAATCAATAAAAATGGGAAGGAAGACTAGAAGTATAAGATCTCAAACTTTACTAAAAGCTCTAATCATCAAAAGAGTTTAGTACTGGGTAAGAAATAAAGTGCTTACCCACTGGAATAGATTAGGTACATAACATACAGAAGCAAGTGAGCACAATAGCCTAGTGTTTGATAAGTCCAAATTAACTACCGGGGCAAGAACTCACAATTTGACAAAAGCCACTGGGAAAACTAGAAAGCAGTTTGACAGAACCTAGATACAGTCCAACATCTCACACCATATACCAACATGATTTAGATTTAAAGTATCATATGGATTAGACATGAAGATATCATATACAAATTAGTGGAGCATGGAAAAGATTACCTGTCAGATATATGGATAGGGGAAGGGTTCATAACCAAACCAGAGGGGCAGCTAAGTGGCACAGTGGATAAAGCATTGGCCCTGGATTCAGGAGGACCAGAGTTCAAAGCTGGCCTCAGACACTTAACACTTACTAGCTGTGTGACCCTGGGCAAGTCACTTAATCCCCATTGCCTCTCAAAAAAAACCAAAACCAAAACCAAAACAAAATAACCAAACCAGAGATATAGAAATTTATGGGCAGTAAAATGGATAATTTTAATTACATAAAGTCATTTTTTTTTTGCACAAACAAAATATATGCAGCTAAAATTAAACTTGTAGGAAGTTATTTTGTTAAAGGCTCATTTCTCAATTATGTAGGGAACTAAGCCAAATTTATAAGAATAGGAGCCATTCCCCAAATGATAGATGGTCAAAGGGTATAAATAGGCAGTTTTCTGAGAAAGAAATCAAAGTTATCAAGTCTTGTGGGGAAAAAATGACCTAAATCATTAATAATT
This sequence comes from Dromiciops gliroides, assembly GCF_019393635.1. Taxonomy (NCBI): domain Eukaryota; kingdom Metazoa; phylum Chordata; class Mammalia; order Microbiotheria; family Microbiotheriidae; genus Dromiciops; species Dromiciops gliroides. Next base: position 239,334,221 of record NC_057862.1, read on the forward strand.
AGAGAAATGCAAATTAAATAAATTCTGAGTTACCACCTGACATCCATCAGAATGGTTGATGAGAGATAAGAAAAAAAAATGACAAATGCTGGAGGGAATTTCAGAACATAGGTATATTAATACACTGTATTGGTGGACCTTTGAACTAGTCCAATCCATTCTTGAAAGCAATTTGGAAGTATGCCTAAAAATCTATTAAAAATCTATTAAGGCAGGGGCAGCTAGGTGGAGCAGTGGATAGAGCACCAGCCCTGGATTCAGGAGCACCTGAGTTCAAATCCGGCCTCACACACTTGACACTCAGTAGCTGTGTGACCCTGGGCAAGTCACTTAATCCCAATTGCCTCACCAAAAAAAAAAAATCTATTAAACTCCACAAAGTGTTAAGAGCACTTGAAAGCAAACCTCAAGCCGCTAAAGTTGGGGAACCCCAGTCAGTGAGCCTCACATGTGGTCAGTGAGCCACGGCCATGGTTAATGGGGATTTGGGTTCACTGGGGTTCCTTGTCTGGAAGTGTCTCTTTGGAAGGCCTGCAATGTTCATCTCATGATTTTTGTTGAGTGGGTTCCTAGTTTGTTCCTGCCACAGGCCTATCCCAATGGGTGGTGTCTGAAAAGCCAGTTGAGTTTGTTTCTGTGTTCGATTCAGCTGGGGCAGCTGCAATCAGCTTATTTTATGCAAATGAAGTGTGTCCCATCCAGGGGCTCCTGGTTGGCAGGTGGTTGATGGAGTTGAGGGGAAGGGGAAGGATGTCTCCAGAAGTTAGGGGTCCGTCTTGGGCTTTGGCCAGGCCAAACACTTAACATCATTTACATGGTTCTATGTAATTATAAAGTTTATGTGTATAGAGAAGCTGCTTCTGTGAAACTGTATATTTTGTAAATAAATGTATTGATACTTTGAAGTTCAAAAAAATCTATTAAATTGTGCATACTCTTTGACCAGTAATACTATTACTAAGTCTATTCTCCAAAGACATGAGAGAAAAAGGAAAAGGACTCATATACAGTAACATATTTATAGCAATTCTTTTTGTGGTGGCCAAAAAAAACCAAAACCCGAAACTAAAGGGATGCCCATCAATTGGGAAATGGCTAAACAAATTATGATACATGAATGTCATGAAACACTATTGTGCTGAAAGAAATGATGAAAGGTATGGTTTCAGAAAAACTTGGGAAGACTAGTATAAATTGATGCAAAATGAAGTGAGCAGGAGAAGAACAATTTACATAGAAAAAGCAATATAATTAACTATGAAAGATTTACTAACTCTGTTCAACACAATAATACACAACAATTCCAAAGACTCATGTTGAAAAATGCTATACATCTCCAGATAGAGAACTGATGCATTGAGTGTAGACTAAAGCCTAGCTTGCTGCTGCTTCTTCTTCTTCTTCTTCTTCTTCTTCTTCTTCTTCTTCTTTTCCTTCCTTCCTTCCTTCCTTCCTTCCTTCCTTCCTTCCTTCCTTCCTTCCTTCCTTCCTTCCTTCCTTCCTTCCTTCCTTCCTTCCTTCCTTCCTTCCTTCCTTCCTTCCTTCCTTCCTTCCTTCCTTCCTTCCTTCCTTCCTTCCTTCCTTTCTTTCTTTCTTTCTTTCTTTCTTTCTTTCTTTCTTTCTTTCTTTCTTTCTTTCTTTCTTTCTTTCTTTCTTTCTTTCTTTCTTTCTTTCTTTCTTTCTCTTTCTTTCTTTCTTTCTTTCTTTCTTTCTTTCTTTCTTTCTTTCTTTCTTTCTTTCTTTCTTTCTTTCTTTCTTTCTTTCTTTCTTTCTTTCTTTCTTTCTTTCTGCAGGGCAATGGGTTTTAAGTTACTTGCCTAGGGTTACCCAGCTAGTAAGTGTCAAATGTCTGAGGCTGGATTTAAATTCAGATCCTCCTAAATCCAGGGCCAGTGCTTTATCCACTAGACCATCTAGCTGCCCTTAAAGCCTAGCTTCTTAAACTGGGGGTTGAGACCCCACATGGAGTCATGTAACTGAATGCAGGAGTCATGAAAAATTTGGCAACAGTAAAAGGTTATGTATACCTATTTTATATACCTATATACCTGGGGATGTGTAAACATTTTTTTGGCAAAATGGGATCACAAGTGGAAAAAGTTTAAGAAGCTCTGTACTAAAGCATTTTGTTTTCTTTTTCCCCTTTTCCTTCCTTCCTTCTTTCCTTCCTTCCTTCCTTCCTGAAAGTCTTTCCAGGTTTTTCTGAGAGTATCCTGCTTGTCATTTCTATAGCACAATAGTATTCCATCAAATCATATACAATAACTCATTAAGTCATTCCCCAATTGATGGTCATCTGTAGCATGTATTTTCAGAATGGCCTATTAAAGTTAGAGATATATAGTCTGGTCATGGAACAAAGTGAATCTAATTGGTCGGTACAGAGATTGAACTTCAAAATTTTGTCCTATTAGCACCACCAGTCTACCCTTTGCAGATCACCAGTCATGGGGGAAGCCATTGACCCTGTAGGAATAAACTCTTCGTGGCAAAGGTGGAAGGAATTCCTCTTCTTATTGTGAAATTGGCCTGGATGAACTTGAAGGCACTCTTTAATTCTAACTTTATTTTACAAATTATTATTATTATTATTTTTTGGTGAGGTGGAACCCTCTGAAAGTGACTTGCCCAGGGTCACACAGCTAGTAAGTGTCAAATGTCTGAGGCCGGATTTGAACTCAGGTCCTTCTGAATCCAGGGCCGGTGCTCTATCCACTGAGCCACCTAGCTGCCCCTACTCTTTAATTCTAAAATCCTATGAATTTATTGTAGCTATAAGTGAACAAATTGTTGTTGGCCTTGCATCTTGCCTCAGTTTCCAGGAGTGTTAAAAATTCCATTGACTCATTGCTATTCCAGAAATTGATGGAACAGAGGGGTAAAGGGAAATAGATCAACATCAATTAGGATTTATTGAGCATAAGGAAGAATGTTGCCAAAATAAAGTAAAAGGTGGGAAAAGAACAGCTGTGGGTAGGGCTGGGTTCAGAGTAGTGGTGAAAATCATTTACTTAATAGGAAAAGAGACAGATGCCTCTAGTTCCCTGTTGTTTGAATGGTGCTAAAACCCATTTTGCAGCACAATCTCCATTGTAAATAACTCTTCTTCATTGGAGAGGGGCACCTTTTAACCACTGTTCCAAGGCTAACTTATTCAAGAAGGTAGAATGGTAGCAATGAATTGGAAAGGCAAGGGAAGGATGACAGCTTCCCTTTCTATAGCTCTCCCCCCCCCCCCCAGGGCAATGAGAGTTAAGTGACTTGCCCAGAGTCACACAACTAGTAAGTGTCAAGCATCTGAGGCCAGATTTGAACTCAGGTCCTCCTGAATCCAGGGCCAGTGCTTTATCCATTGTATCATCTAGCTGCCCCCTTTCCACAGCTTTTTAAGATTTCCAAAGGACTTTCCTCACAGTAACCCCATACAATGCTATATAATGCAATATGAGAATTATTATTCCTTTTTTATGGATGTGGAAACTGAGGCTCAGAAGGATAGTCACACAAGCTGATTACTATTGGATCAGGGGTTTAACTCCAGGTCTTGTTGACCTTCATAAATGTTATATATTATGGTGTTGTGGAAAGAGAGAAGACTTGGAGTCAGAAGACTTGAATTTGAGTCCTAGTCTTATCACTTATTTCTGTATAACTTTGGCCAAGTCACTTAAGATAATTGATTTAGAGCTAAAAGGGACTTTAGAGATAATCTAGTCTAATTCTTTCATTTTAAAGATGAGGAAACTCTTTGGACGTCAGTTTCTTCACATGTAAAATGAAAGGGCTGCATTAGACAGTCTCTCAGGTTCCTTTCAGTCCTAGCATTTTTTGAATTTAGAGAAGGATTCTTAGCCTTTTATGTGTCATGAGCCCCTTTGGTAATCTCATGAAGCCTACAAACCCCTTCTCAGAATCATATTTTTAAATTCATAAAATAAAATGCATAGGCTTACAAAAGAAACCAAGGGTTAGTGAAAATAAAGGCATCATTTTTTCCAATTCAAGTTCATAGAACCCCCCAAATCTATTCGTGGACGCTTTAGGGATCTTTAAACCCCAGTTTAAGAACTCCTTTTTTAGAGGAGAGAGAGGTCATTACTGACCCAGGTGGCCAGGGAAGGCCTCACGGAACAGATAATAAAATGCACTGAATCCCATGACAATAGTTAAAAAAACCAAAACAACAAAGCTTTGAAATGAATGTATTTAATTCTTAACTAAAGATAATTGTTTCTTCCATTTTCCCTCCTACTCACTCTTGAGCCTTCAACCGTTAGCAATATCTCACTTGGCTCTTTGTGCTTTAACTTTAGGAACTGTTATAATGTGATTGACCTTGAGAGCTATCTACCTATGTCAGCTCCCACGGAGCCTTTTGAAAAATTCTTTGGAAGGTGGGTTGGCTTCTCCCTCCCCCACATATACCTCCCTACTCACCCTTGACTTGGAAACCAAGATGAAAGTTTATCAGTCAGTAGCGGGGAGGGGCGTTGGAAAGGCATGGTGGTGCTGATGGAATTAACCAGAGCCCTGCAGGTCTGGTTACTGGCAGATTCCTCATGTAAGATAAGTGGAACCCTCTGAAAGGTAATTATTAGAGAGCATAAATTCCCCAGATAACCTGTCCTGGGAAGAGATATTGATGAGTGTGGGGCCATGTGCTGGAGGCCAGCTATCACTGCAAAGATATTGACTTCTGTACCTTGGCTGCCTCCCCATCCTCCCATGCCTTTTTCCCATTGTTTCCTTTCCTTGTAAGAGGTCTTACAATACCTCGATCTTTCCTCTTTGCCTTCTCCCAATTCTGATCTTCTCTTGTGGGTTCTCTCTTTCCTTGGGTTCACCTCTTGTCTTCCTCAGCCACATGGGTCACACAACACTGAATTGTCAATATCTACCCCTCCATGGTTCAGTAGGATTAATGATGGAAAGAGTGTGATAAATAGGCTCATATGAGGCAGACTTTTAGGTCTTGCCCAGATGAGGCAGGACTCAGAAATACAGCCATGGAAGTCCAACCCAGGCAGCCAGTATTCGTAGAGCATATTTTGTAAGGAAATAAAACAATGAAACCTTGCAAGGTGGTTTCATCTCCCACCCCTTCCTTTTATCCTAATGATAACATTATGAGGTAGGCATGGATCCCCATTTGATGAGAAGACCAGAGCACAGAGAGGTTATGTGATTTCCCCAAACTCATACAGTAAACTGATGCTTGCTTTTAAACTAGAAACTAACTCTCCTAATCACTCCCCTAATTCTTTTCTCACCATGCTAAATAAAAACATATAGATTACACTCCAGGTTGTGAGACAATAAGTACATGTGAAGCAGTTGAAAATCTAGATACTTCGAGGTACTTTCCTCTTACTGTGAAAATCTTTGTAAAATCTCTGAGTTGGCAAAGACTTCAGGAATCAGCTACTCGACCTTTACATGAAGCAGAAATCCTTTTGTACCATCCTCAATGAGTGATCACCCAGCCATAGCATTTATTTTTTATTATTTAAAATTTAATTGAATTTTTATTTTCACTTCCAAGTTCTCTCCCTTATTCAGCTGTAGAATTTAAATACTTCCAGTAACTAGGAACTCCTCACCTATCCAGAGAGCCCATTACATTTTTGTATCATTCTGTTAGGAAGTTCTTTGTTATTGAACTGCATTTTGTCTGCTGGTAACCTGCACCTATCAGATCCCATCTTCTGGGGCCAAGGAGAATAATTCCAAGCCCTCTTTCCATGACATAGCTCTTCATTAATGCTCTTTCTTTTGGTGGGGCAATGAGGGTTAAGTGACTTGCCCAAGGTCACACCGCTAATAAGTGTCAAATGTCTGAGGTCAGATTTGAACTCAGGTGCTCCTGCTGAATCCAGGGCTGGTGCTTTATCCACTGTGCCACCTAACTGACCCCATGACATAGCTCTTCAAATAGGTAAAGATGATGATAGTACTTTTCTGTCTTTTTTTAAAAAATAAACTTTTAAATTTATAATTTTGGGTTCTGATTTTTATCCCTCTTTCCCTCCTTCCCCTCCGCCTTTCCTGAGGTGGCAAACAATCAGATGTGGGTTATATATGTGTGATTATGTAAAACATTATCATATTTGTCATTTTGTACAAGCAAACTTGATTAAAAGAAAAAAAATGAAAGAAAGTGAAAAATAGCATGCTTCAGTCTGTTCCATTAATATCAGTTCTTTCTTTGGAAGTGGATAGTATTTTTCTGTCTTTTTAAAAAATCAATAATTCAAATAAACAAACTTTTTATTTAATATCTCCTTTGCACAAGGAATTGTTCTAAAACACTGGAGATACAAAGATAAGCACAACACTAACCTTGTTTTTCAAGGAGATTAGAGCCTAATAGGGAGAATACATGATTAATGTATAAAGGAGAGGGAGATAAGTTCCAAGAAGTCCAGACAAAATGCTAATGAGAGCTTTGAGAGGGGAGAGATCACTTTGACCTGAAGGCTGTCTAGAGAAGAGAAGCTTAGTGAAGGTTTCATGAAGGTGGCACCTGAGACGAGCCTTGGATGAAGAGTTTCTAACAGTGGAGATGAGAGTAAGGAGGAGTCCATTTCTGATGTGGGCAACTGCATGAGCAAAAGTATTGAGGTGGGAAAGGACAAGATAAGAATAGGGGACGGAGAGTTGCCCAGTTTGTACAGAATACAGAATGTGTGAAGGGAAATAGTCATAGACATAGATTTGGGGCAGGATGAGATGCTAGAGGTCATCTAGAGCAATCTCTTCATTTTCTTTTTTTTTGGTGAGGCAATTGGGTTTAAGTGACTTGCTCAGGGTTACACAGCTAGTAAGTGTCAAGTGTCTGAGGCTGGATTTGAACTCAGGTCTTCCTGAATCCAGGGTTTGTTTCCCTATCCACTGTACCACCTAGCCACCCCCTCTCTTTATTTTTCATAGAGGAAACTGAGCTTCAAAGGTAGGAGTGTACTGGTTTATGTTTAACAACCGGCTGTGTGTGTGTGTGTGTGTGTGACTGTATGCACATACACTTTTAAGTTTAATCTGCATCATTAATACTTTCTTAAGTCTGGACTATCAGAAAACAACAAATCAATTCCTGGTATATAATGTTTGCTGATTCCCCAAGGCATAAATGCTCATCTGGAAAATGTAGCAAAAAAAATTAGCAATCATCTCCCATGAGTGTGTGTGAGCTGGCTCCAGCAAACCCCTAGCTTAAGGCCTTATAGATTCTAAGTGACAACTTGGGGTTTGAGCATGGGCCCCTCTTTTTCTGTTGTCACGGGCTGGAAAGATAGTTTAGAGACAGATTGTAGAGGGCCTTGAATGCCAAGATCAGAAGTTTATACTTTTTTTTGGCCTGGTAATTGGGTACCACTAAAGTTTTTTGAGAAGAGTGGTCCATTAGGGAGATTACTTAGGCAACAGTGGGAAGGATGGATTGGAGAGGAGACAGACTGAGGAAGGAAGACCAATTAAAAACCTTGTGGTCTAGATCAGTGGTGTCAACCTCAAATAGAAGCAGATCTCTGTGGGCCACATATTGACTTAGAAAACCTCAAATTGACATTATCCATGTTGTATTGTACTTTTATTTGTTTTGTTAAATATTTCTCAATTGCATTTTAATCTAGTTCTAGTGCCCCACTTGGGGCAGCTTGAGGCTAGCAGCCTGAGTTTGACACCTCTGGTCTAGATAAGAAAGAGATAAAGACCTGAAACTTGGGTTGGAGTAGAAAAAAAAAAGAAGTGGATTTATGAGTTATTGGGAAAATAAAACAGTATTGCTAAGTGATTGGTTTTGTGGGCTGAGGTAGAAGTAAGAGTCAGATGTGGCTCTGGTGTTATAAACCTAGGTGACTGGGGGAATGGTGATGTCATCGATAGAAATGGATGGCACTGCATGGATGAAGAGAGAGGATTTCAGGTAAGAGGAATTTATTTGTCCAGACTTAAGATCACTGTTTTCTTTCTTTTTCTTTTTTCTTTTTTGGGGCAGTGAGGGTTAAGTGACTTGCCCAGGGTCACACAGCTAGTAAGTATCAAATGTCTGAGGCTGGATTTGAACTCAGGTCCTCCTGAATCCACAGCCAGTGCTTTATCTACTGTGCCACCTAGCTGCCCCCTGTTTTTTTAACTGATACTTCAAAATTGTATACTTTTGAGTTACCAAAACTTTCCTGGTTACTCTCATCTAGATGCATTCCAGACCATAACTGTAGTACCCAGACCCGGGCATATCACTTCTTCCATATCATCAATGAACATTTATGTATTAAACACTAATTATGTGCCAGGCACTGTGTATAGATGAGGTTGAGAGGAGGGCAGCTGAGAAGAAGAAGGACAAATAATGGTAAAGATGACTATCCTGAAGTTTGTCTTCAGTAGTTTCCTTTTTCTTTTTTAGTGTGAGGTTAGAATTTTGCATCATTCTAACCACTGAAATAATATATTCACATCCTTTAGAGTGTCCACTGGGTTCTTGTGGAAGAATAGTAGTGTCTTAACTTCTCTAGTAATAGTATTCTTCAACTCCATATGAGAAAATTAAGTTTTTATCCAGGCCACTTAAGAAAAAAATCCCCAACAACAACAACGACTCATCACTACGCTTATTTTTTTTTTTAAGGCAATGGGGGTTAAGTGACTTGCCCAGGGTCACACAGCTAGTAAGTGTCAAGTGTCTGAGGCCAGATTTGAACTCAGGTACTCCTGAATCCAGGGCCAGTGCTTTAACCACTGCACCATCTAGCTGCCCCCCCATCACTATGCTTATTAGCCAACCACACTTACAAATGAGAAAGGACTTTCGAGGAAGGCTAGAAAAAATTAATTTGCAATGATGAGTTTTTGTTTGCTGTAGTTAATCATAATTATTAAATAAAAGGAAAGAGTTAGTATCTTGTTGTCATGGTTATTATGTGTATTTATGTCTTTTTATTAAGTTTTCCCATGACTGCATAATTGTAAAATTATCTGATTAAGCTCCGTGACTCTTATGTTTTCTAGTTTTCTTTTCATTGTAGGATGTCCATTAATCAAGGCTTTAGCTGTAAGGAGTGGAGGGAGCACTGGCTTGGGAGACATGGTACCTGGAATCTGGTCCTGGCATGGCCTTTAGTTGGCTATGTGACCTTTTACCCTTTCACCTTTCTTGGCTTCACTTTCTTCATTTGTAAAATGAAGGGGTTGAACAACTAGCTGGTGTAGTAGACAGAGTGTAGGGCTTGGGGACAGGAGGATCTGGGTTCAAATTATGTTTCTGATACTAAGTCCCTGAGCAAGTCACTTAAAATCTCTTATGTCTGAGTTTTCTCATCCGTAAAATGAGAAAGGTGAATTCTAACTCTAAATACCCCATGAACAAGATGGTTTCTAAGAGCCAGAGCAGACCTAATAGCTGGGTGACTATGAACAGGTCACAGCCTCTTTAAGCTTCAGTTTTCTTATCTGAACAGAGGAGATAATTATCTTATAGGATTCTTGTCAGGAATTTATTTTGTTAAACCAGAAAGCATTAAAGAAATGTGAGCTACAGTTGTCCCTTCCGTTCTGAAATTCTGTGCCCTAAAATTTGGTTATAGCATGAAATTCATAAACATAAATTCCCTTCCCTCTATCAGACCTTCAGAAATTTAGTACTTGGGTAGAGGGTGGCTCAAATTTTTTTCTTTTCTTTTCTTTTCTTTTCTTTGGGGGGGGGGGCAGGGCAATGAGGGTTAAGTGACTTGCCCAGGGTCACACAGCTAGCAAGTGTCAAGTGTCTGAGGCCAGACTTGAACTCAGGTCCTCCTGAATCCAGGGCCACTACTCCACCTAGCTGCCCCACGTGTGGCTCAAATTTCTCCCACCATTCACTTCTTCTAAATGTGAGCAAGGGTTTAAAACAATATCCTAGCATTTTGTATTTATCTGAAGATTTTATATCCACATCATCGCTTAGGTTTTTATTTTTTATTATGGATGTGTGGTTTAATTCATGTGAGGAACTCCCTATGAGAAAACTCCCTTTACTAATGTAGGTTGGTACCTACTGTGCAATGTACAGTCTTAGTTTTCTAGGGCAGCTAGGCGGCGCAGTGGATAAAGCACTGGCCTTGGATTCAGGAGAACCTGAGTTCAAATCCAGCCTCAGATACTTGACACTTATTAGCTGTGTGATCCTGGACAAGTCACTTGACCCTCATTGTCCCACAAAAAAAAATAAAGTTATCTGGGGGCTCTGAGAGGGACTTGAGAAGGATCACTCAGTCAGTATGTGTCAGAGTTAGGTCTTGAAAGCAGGACTTTCTGAGTGTGAGGCTGGTATTCTATCTATGATGGTGATGATGATACATGCATTTTTTGTAAAGAAGACTATTATCAGTGCTGAGAAAACTATCCAGTTTAGTCAAGACATAGTCCATAATTTCATGGAGCTTAAAGACAAATTTAATACAAAAATACATGATATGCACATTAACGGGAATGTTGAACAAAGTGCTGTCTGAAGTGTGAGAAGAAGGTAATGTGTTTGAGAGCAGAATCAGAGACTTGCGAACAGTATTCTAAAATCTTTTCATTTTTAGAGGCTTTGCCAGCAAAATCCAAGTAATGCCCAAAGATTTCTCAATCCCTTGTAGGTTTTCCAGTGTATGAGAACTACCAGGACAGATTTAGGTGTTTAGGTTATATTTTGGTTATATTGGTCCTCCTGAGTTCTCTACAAATTGACATTAGTCCAAAGCAAACACTTGAGTTTTTCATTCCTCTTTGCTAAAGAATGTTAATTTGATGACAGCTCGCTTCTTAGTGATCCTTTTGTTGGTCCCTTTTTACGAAAGGTTTTTATTATTTTTTTTTAAACTAGACTGTGTGTCAAGGAACAGCAGGAATGAGGCAGATCTCCTGGGTGTCTGTCAAGACAATCTGGAGTCTCAGAAAATCATTGAAATTGTGGTGATGATTGGTCTTGCAGCAGGTTTACTGAGACATCGTGTTCCTTTGTTCAGCCTGGTGTCCAAGGAAAAGCAGCTTGTGAAAATCATCACATTTCTTTGGCTTTTGATTCCATAGACTGATTTTAAGCAAATTTGTTAAAAAGGAAGAAGGCTCAAAGCTAGGACGGGCTCCACAGGTCCCTTCACAGCAGGGATATGTGGTGGGAGATAGAACTGTTGGGTGACCCTTCCCAATTTCCATTGATCGCATGTCTAGTACATCTTCTCTTGTCTCCAACAGAGGTTTCACCATCAAAAGCTTCAACCTTGCTTATAAGATGTGAGCTTGGTCCTCTCAGTGACTACTGTAAGAAGAAATAAACAAGCATGAGGCTAGTTGGTTATCAGTACCCATGAAGAGACTGGATGCTTTAGTGTGGAGATCATCTTTTTTGTTTGTTTGTTTGTTTTTGTTTGTGGGGCAATGGGGGTTAAGTGACTTGCCCAGGGTCACACAGCTAGTAAGTGTCAAGTGTCTGAGGCTGGATTTGAACTCAGGTACTCCTGAATCCAGGGCCGGTGCTTTATCCACTGCGCCACCTAGCCGCCCCCGAGATCATCTTTTGATGTTGCTTGTTTAACATGGCTTTAACTCTGTCCTGAAGGATCTTGTTTAGGTCATGTTGAAGAGGCACATTCTACGGGTGACCCAGTTTTGGCATTTGGACCAAGCACCCTTTTATAGGTTATACTGTGTTCATGCTGTGTGGGTGGTCTTTGGTATGGACACAAATAGAATTTGGATATGTACTCTGAAGCTTCTCTTCAGCTTATTGTTAAGTGGGGTCATTCATTGATTCCTCTATCCAGCAAACTTTAATGAAGTGCTTACTATGTACCAGATGGGCAGCCAGGTGGCACAGCGGATAGAGTGCTGGGCATGGAGTCAGGAAGATTCCTCTTCCTGATTTTAAATTCAGCTTCAGAAACTTACTTACTGTGTGACCCTGGGCAAATCACTTAACCATGTTTTCCTTAGTTTCTTCATCTGTAAAATGAGCTGGAGATGGGAATGGCAAACTACTCCAGTGTCAAGAAAACCCCAAATGGGGTCACAAAGAGTCAGATACAACTGAGAAATGACTGAACAACACTATGTTGAGAGCATTATGCTAAGCTCTTGGAGAGAAAAGTTTAGATAAGATGCAGTTCATGAAGCTTTATGGAACTTCAAGTCTAGAAGGTTAAGGAAGAATCACAGACTCTCGAAGTTTGAAGGGCCGGTCAGTCCAACTTGTATATTAGGAAAAAACTTTTTTATAACATCCTGAGAAATGGTCATCCAACCTTTGCTTGAATACCTCTAGTTAGAGAAAACTCATTACCTTCTGCTGCCACCCATTCCACTTTGGGATAGGTTTATTGGCTAAGAAATTTTTTGTACATACGGTGGTGAAACTTTCATCTTTATAACGTTCATACTTTTTGTTTTTTTTTTTTTTTGGTGGGGCAATGAGGGTTAAGTGACTTGCCCAGGGTCACACAGCTAGTAAGTGTGAAGTGTCTGAGGCCAGATTTGAACTCAGGCCCTCCTGAATCCAGGGCCAGTGCTTTATGCACTGCGCCACCTAGCTGCCCCCATACCTTTTTCCTATTTGGTTTTGCCTTCTGGGGTCAAGCAGAAGAAGCTGACTCCATTGTTCACATGACAATCCTTCAAATACTTGAAGAGAGTTATTTTGTCTTTCCTTCTAATTTCTTCTTCAGGAACTAAACATCCCTAGTTCGTTTAACTGAGGTTCATATAGCATGGTCATGAGTCCCTTCACCATCTTAATCACCCTCCTCTGGACATTCTCCAGCTTGCTAATGTACTTTCTAAGTTGTACTCCTCAGAAGTGAACACAGTGCTGCAAATGTGGTCTGACCATGACCTTGGATAAATCATTTAACTTCTCCAAGACTCACTTTCCCCATCAATCAAATGGGGAGTAAGCACTTGCTGATCAATTGATCATCTCAGAAATCATGGCCAGATTCCATATAAATTCCATCTTGTTACATAGCTTTGTTCAATAAGTCCCTGAAAGGTCTCCACTAGGTCAGAAGCTAGAGATTGTATTTACCGAAACAGTCTAGAAATCAAAATGAATAGATTTTTAGCAACCAAAACCACTTAGTATTCAGGCCATCCTTGGGGCCTCCTCTGTAATTTTTCATTGTTTTCCTTTTACATTATGTTTTCGACTTGACTTGATCTCCTGGGTGGCACATCTCTGATATCATGAAAGCTATAAGATCTGCCAGGAGAAATCCACAAGCTTGAAAGATGGTAATGACTTTTCTAGAAGTTTGTTTTGACAAGGACCTAAACTTGTAATGACACAGGAGTTTTATGAATTGAATTCAATAAACATTTATTAACTACATCTTCTGTGTTATGTCCTGTGCCCGTCCCTTTGTTAGACCCTGGGGAAATAAAGACAAAAAAGAGAAATAGTTCATGCCTTCAAGGAGTTTTCATTCTATCATAGGGAAGTGGATGAGACTGGTCTGCTGAAATACCAGAGCCATTACGTTAGCATATACCTAAAATAAGTTTTTTATCATAGGATTAAGTGCTTAATATAGACATCTAAATAGGTCCTTTAGGATTCTTCATAGGATTAGAAAGGATATTAAGAGGTCATCTTCTCCATTGCCCTACCTTCAGCAAGGAAATACCCCTAAGTCATCTTTTTGGGAACATAGGTGAAGTGATCCTTGGAACTCTTAAAAAGTCAGGTGGCAGTTATGATGTAGCTGGGGGAGTAAAAATAGTTTCTCTGGGATTCAGTTTATAGAATCTTAGGGATGTTCGGAGTTTCAGTGGGTTTTCTGTGAATTTCAGCCCTATGGTATGTTATAAGCAGAATGAATTTTGCTTATTGTGAGATCAGGGTCACTTCTGAGGGTATAGAAAAGAAGGTTTCAGATTGATGATACTTTGGATATGGTAGACTGACACTTTGGGATGCTACCTTTTCACATGTTGTCATGAATGGAGTCAAATTAGCATGTGCTGAGCCTTTCTCATCTACGATGCTTTGACACTTCAAAGGATCTGTGATTTTATCTGCTCAGGTGCTCCCTACACCCAAGCAGATCAAAATGCTTCTAGGTAGTTAGGAAATAGATTCATGAGTGGCTGTAGCTAAAGAAGTTAATCACTTGCCTAATAGTCAACCTTTTGGCTTCTTTGAACTTAATTAGGCTGGTCTTAGGATGAGAGTCAAGTCAGTAAGCACATATTAAATACCTACTATGTGCCAGGCACTGTGTTGACCAATGGGGATACAAAGAAAGGCAAAAACAATAACAACACTCTCCCTTTAATCCAATTCCTGCCTTCAAGGAACTTACAGTCTAATGGGACAGACAATATACAAATAACTATGTACAAATGTGGTATGTACGGGATAAACTAGAGATGATCTCAGAGAGAAGGCACAAAGGTTAAGGAGAACTGGGAAAGATGTGACTTTAGCTGAGACTTTAAGGAAACCAGGGAAGCCAGGACACGGAGATGAAGAGGGAGAGAGTTCCAAGCCTAAGGGACAACAGCCAGTGAAAATGCATGGGGTGTCATGTACAAGAACCATCTAGGAGGCCAATGTCATTGTATTATAAAGTATATGGAAGAGAGTAAGGAATAAGACCACTGAGAAGGTAGCAAGGGACCAAGTTATGAAGGACTTTAAAAGTCAAATAGAGAACTTTGTATTTAATTCTGGAGGTAAAAGGGCAGCTAGATACCTCAGTGGATAAAGTGCTGGGCCTGGAGTAAGGAAGACTCATCTTCTTGAGTTCAAATCCAGCCTCAGATATTTACTCACTGTGTGACCATGATCAAGTCACTTAACCCCGTTTGCCTCAGTTTCCTCATCTGTAAAATGAGCTAAAAATTTTGTTTTTGTTGTTCAGTCATTTTTCAGTTGTATTGGACTCTTCATGACCCCATTTGGGAAGGAAATATCAAACCACTCTAGTATCTTTGCCAAGAAAATCCCAAATGGGGTCATAAGGAGCTGTATGTGACTGAAATGTGACTGAACAACAAAAAAGGGAGGCTCTGGAGATTATTGAATAGAGGAGGGACCCGGTCAGTCTTCATTTTGGGAATATCAGTTTGTCATAGACCAATATTCAAAGTGTTTCTAGCTTGATAGCATCTCCCCAAAGTTGTTCTCCATCAGCGTAGCCTTTGAAAACCCAGTCTTTTTCACCACATGATGAATGGAGTTGGACCTTAGTTGGAGATGACACTTGAATAACTGTGGTAAATAGCATGACACTGCATTTCAATCAGCCACTCAATCAGCAGGTATTTGAGTGTGTCTTCCTGTTTACTAGATGATATGTGAGGAGAAAAGAGAAGTATGACAGTCAGAGAATCTCAGAGTTGGAAAGGAGCTCAGAGGCCAACTGAGTGAACCCATCCTGACCAAGAATTTCCTCTACAAAAGGAGTTTTTAAGCTGTGTGTGTGTGTGTGTGTGTGTGTGTGGCGGGGGGGGGGGGACTCCTTTGGCAGTCTGGTGAACCTGTGGACCCCTTCTCAGAATAATGTTTTTAAATGCATAAAATATGGGGGCAGCTAGGTGGCGCAGTAGATAGAGCACTGGCCCTGGATTCAGGAGGACCTGAGTTCAAATCCAGCCTCAGACACTTAATACTTATTAGCTGTGTGACCCTGGGCAAGTCATTTAACCCCAATTGCCTCACCAAAAAAAACCCCCAAAACAAAAAAAAAACCCAAATGCATAAAATATATAGGATTATGATGAAAGCCAATTACATTAAAATATAGCTATCAACATAATTTTAAGAGAGTTTATTGGGGGCAGGTAGGTGGCACGGTGGATAAAGCAGCAGCCCTGGATTCAGGAGGACCTGAGTTCAAATCCAGCCTCAGACACTTGACAGTTACTAGCTGTGTGACCCTGGGCAAATCACTTAACCCTCATTGCCCCACAAAAGAATAAAAGAAATTAAAAAACAGAGTTTATTATCCTGGGTTAAGAAGTTGTGTTCTACAATGTCTCCAATAAGTAATCACCTGTTTTTTGCTCCAAGGCCTTTAATGAGGGGAACCTTCCACCTACTGAGGCAGTGCATCATTTCACTTTCAGATTGCTGAATGGGAAATATTTCTTCACTTCAGTTTAATTGGTGTAGAGGGGGGGAGGGAGGAAGAGAGGACAATACTAGTACAAGTGAAAGAATTTGAGAATGATGATTAATTACTAATTAAATGTGATGTGAGCACAGAGAAGGAAGAGACCAGGGTGGGTTGGTGTAGGTGGGAAGAGCTTCAATGAGGAGGTGAGTAGAGTTTAATATCATGAAGGAAGAGAGGAAAGGCAGTCCAGGTAGGGGATAACATGAGCATGAACAAGTAGTATGAGCAACAACATGAGCAAAATGGCATGTTTGGCTCCAGCATAATTGAAAACTGGTCTGGTAGTGTGATGGAGAAAGCCAACCTAATCTTCTGGTTTTAAGGAGCTCAGGGAGTGGTGGGCAGCTATATAGTGCCAGTCCTTCTCAATGGAAATGAACACAAGATTCATTTGTTCGTTCGTTCATTCATTCATTCATTCATTCACCAACCATTTGTTGGTCAACTTCTAGGTGCAATGTACTATGAAATTGTCCCATTGCAGCTAGTTCTGCCCTCTGAGTACAGGTATAAGGACAAACATGGGTGGCTGGGAGAATGCTGATACCATCGATAGATAAGAAAGCTGGGTATTCAAGTAGGTCTAAGAGGAATGATAATGAGTTTGGTTTTAGATATGTTGAACCTGAAGTGCTAAAAGGACACCCAAGGGGACGATGTCTAGTAGACAGTTAGAAAAATTAAGTTTGAAGCCTGGGAAAGAGCTTATGTCTAGGGATTTAGATTTGAAGTTAACTGCTAAAACATGTGATAACCATAGTCTTGGGATAACAGATAAGAGAGGGATTAGAGAGAGATTCAAGAGTTCCATGGACAGAGCTTTAAAGGACTTCAATTCTACAAGCATTGATTAATCACTTGCTGTGTACAAGAAGCTGGCCTGTGCTCTCGGGGTTCAAAGATAAAATGAAAAACAACCCTTTTCCTTAGGGAGTTACATTCTACAGGGGAATGCAGAGGGTATCTGAAATGGAAGAGAAAATGCCACTGGAGGCAAAAAGGGAATCCAAATTGGAAGAGAGACACCAAATTTCACACATTCACAATTTTGCCCTGGATTTTGACTAATTTTCACCTGTGCCTGGACAAGTGGAACCTGTTAGGCAAAGGTGCTTCCTATCCAGGTCGGCTTCACCCAGTTCAAATATGCTTTTTTATTTTTATTTTTCAGGGTGAGGAGGCATTAGCTTCAGGGAGCTAGTGTGGAACAGCAAAAAGAACTGTGGATTTGGAGTCAGAAAATCTTAGATTGAATACCAGCTCTAACTCTTGCTAAATGCAACCAGTGGGCAAGTTGCTTAGGTTTTTATTATTTTTTGTTGTTGTTGTTGTTGAGGGGAGCAAGAGAAGGGTTATGGCTGAGTGCTTGCTACTTCTCTCACCTATCTCCAAGAGACCTATTAGGCTAGATGGGCAGCTAGGTGGTGTAATGGATAGAGCACTGGCCCTGGAGTCAAAAGGACCTGAGTTCACATCTCACCTTAGACACTTATTAGCTGTGTGACCCTGGGCAAGTCACTTAACCCCAATTGCCTTAAACATCCAGGGCCTTCTCCAGTCATCCTGATGTATAGCTTGCCGCTGGACCCAGATGGCTCTGGAGGAGAGAGTGAGGTTGCTGACCTTGCATAGTCTTCCCTCATTTAAATCCAATTCACTGCAAGTCATGACATCACCCTGATGTCATGATCCTCTTTGGGAATGAAAGACAAACAACATCAGACTAGATTTATCTCTATCTGCATCTTCAAATATTGTTGGTCTAGGGGTTTGAATGGATCCTAACAAAAGCTGCTTCCTTGCTCACTCTTTAGGTGGGGAGAACTCTCAGTTTATATTTTCCAGCTTAACTCATTCCCATCAAATATTGATTACACAAAAGACCCTCACAAAGCGAGTAGCAGTGAACTCATTTATCCAAATAAAAAGCAAGCAGAAATTGGGGGAAGTTATACAGATTAGAATATAACCAAATACAAAACAGCATGTGAGCTCTTTAGATGGGAGAAGAAATTTCAGCTCAAACCAAGAGGCGGGACCCAATTTTACCCAAGGAAAAGTTCTTTCTTTTTGAAGTCTCTAAGGAGGCAAGTTGAAAGTCAGAGACATTTTGAAGAGCCTTGTTCCTCTCCAAGTCTGCAGCTTCCAAGGTCTTTCTTTCTGGCTCCACTTACCTCTCTTGGAGCATCTCTGAAATGACATGTCTCTCTCACAAGAATCTTTGACAACAACTAACCTCTTATATAGGTATACATCATTACCTTAGCATTCTCCTCACTACTTAGGAGTAAGAGAGATAGTTTCAGGGGAAAGATGATAAGCTCATACAGTTGGTTTTATGTGGAATTTGAGAATATGGGCATCAGAGGTGTTCAATAGGTTTTTAGTAATAGAGGACTGAAGTGTAGGTGAAAGGTCAGGGCTAGAAATATGGATTTGGGAATCATTTAAATTTAGGTGATTGAAGTGACGGAAGTAGATGAGGTCTTAGAGGCAGTGAGTAGAGAAGGAGAAGGGCATAGAGCATAGTATGAGGTCTTGGGAGACACCTGCATTTAGGAAGCAGAAAGAGGTAACATGCAGAGTAGAATATTGGCTCTATAGTCACATGTTTTGTTGTTCATTTTTCAGTCATGTTTCCCTTTTTGTTACCTCATTGGGGGTTTTCTTGGCAAAGATATTGGAGTGGTTTGCCATTTCCTTCTTCAGCTCATTTTACAGATGATGAAACTGAGGCAAAGAGGATCAAGTAACTTTCTCAGACTCACACAGCTAATAAGTGTCTGAGGCCAGATTTGACCTCAGGAAGATTAGTCTTCCTGGCTCCAGGCAAGGCACTCTATCCACAGTGCCACTTGGGTGCCTTTGGAGTCAGATGACTGGAGTGTAAATCCCAACCTGGACATGCATTGTTTGGTATTATTTCTGATAAAAAAAAGAATGTTGGGCAGAGGAACTAAGTCACTTACCACTTTTGGGCCTTGGTTTCCTCTTCTTCTTCTTCTTCTTCTTTTTTTTGCGGAGTAATGGGGATTAAGTGACTTGCCCAGGGTCACACAGCTAGTAAGTGTCAAGTGTCTGAGGCCTGATTTGAACTCAGGTACTCCTGAATCCAGGGCCCGGGCTTTATCCACTGCTCCACCTAGCTTCCCCCTGGTTTCCTCTTCTATGAAATGAGGGGATTGGAAAAAAATGATCTCTAAGTCCCTTCTAATTCTAAAAAATTCTGTGATTTTAGGAACAAGAGGCAGCTAGATGGTGCAGAAGATAACATGTTATGCCTGGATTCAGTAAGACCTGAGTTCAAATCTAGTCTCAGACACTTAATAGCTGTGCGACTCTGGACAAACCACTTAACCCTGTTTGCCTCAGTTTCCCCATCTGAACAATGAGTTGGAGAAGGAAATAGCAAACCTCTCCAATCTCTCTGCCAAGAAAACCCCAAATGGGGTCACACAGGGTCAGACATGACTGAAACAACCGAACAACATGAAGAACAGGAGCAAGAGGGTATATTGGTAGAGGGTATATGGTAGACTCAAATAAATAACACTCTAGGAGCTATTGGGTCTAGGTTTGGGACAATCCAATTTCTTTAAATTCTGGGCCATCTTTGCTATTTTAGAATCCATGTTATATCACAGTCAACCCTCATTAGGCATTTGGAAAGCTCTTGGTCTTTTCTAAGTGAAAAACCCATTCTTAAAGCTGTGAAATCTTTTTGCCTCACTTCCAGTGCAACAATAATGAGTTCTCTTTAGATTCTTAAAGTTCATTATAACCAGGGAGCGAAGGTTGGACTGATTAGGGCTATTGAAAAACTACTCTTCCCAGACAACCTTGCTTTTCTCTCGTTCTGTCTCTGCCTGAGAGCTGAAGAGAGCTCAGCAATTTTTTTCTGGCCTTCCTTGTTTTCTGATCTCAGCCTTGAGTAGCCTGAAGTTGATCCTTGATGAGAACGTTTCATTTTAACAGATGTCCACTTCTTCAAACTTAAGTCATCTATCATTCCCAGGTAACCCAGACTTTGTTTAGACGAGAATGGACTGATAGATGGTAATGGTCCATGTACCTGTGGTACCCCACCCCTTTGCTCTGTAATGTCTGTAATGTCTCTGAATGTCCCCGAAACCTCTATGCAGATGTCACATCAATTTTATCATATACAAGTATATCTACTCTTATAGAAATATCATGTTGGGAACAGATTTTTCTTGTTTTAAATTATTTTCCACAGGTGAGGAAGATATGCCTATCTCTCCAAGTGAAAGTGGCTACCTCAGTGAAAGGTTTGGCTAATTGCCTTATTTAGACATACTACTCAGATTTACCAAGGAGGCTTAAAGCTCTTCTGCTGTCATTAATATTATGAAAGAGACTTCAAACTTTTATTTTAGAATCTCCTTCAGTTTGACCTGTTTACCAAGAGAGTTCCCTGGAGGCATCAATAGACTGGAGTGTTGGATGTCAGGTTGTTGCAGTCATTTCCAATTTTTAATAGGCTTGGGGCCTGTAGAAAATCGCTACTATTTATTTACTTGGAGTATTATTCACATAAAGATCACATTGAAAAATACAAGTTTGGGGCAGCTAGGTGGCACAGTGGATAAAGCATTGTCCCTGGATTCAGGAGGACCTGAGTTCAAATATGAATTCAGGCACTTGACCCTTACTAGCTGTGTGATCCTGGGCAAGTCACTTAACCCTCATTGCCCTGCCCCCCCCCCAAAAAAAAAAAGGAAAGAAAAAACAAGAAAAAACAATTTTTCCCCCTTTGTCATGTTTGTCACTAATAATGTGTGTCATTAAAATGAAAAGTACTTACAATTCTTGTGCAGCTAGGGGGCACAGTGGATTGAGTGCCAGATCTGGAGTCAGGAAGACTCACTCATCTTCCTGAGCTCAAATCTGACCTTGACACTTACTAGCTGTATGAGCAAGTCACTTCACCATGTTTGAATCACTTTCCTCCTCTGTAAAATGATCTGGAGAAGGAAACGGCAAACCATTCTGGTATCTCTGCCAAAAAAACCCTTATTGAGGTCACAGAGTCAGATACTACTGGAATGATATAACAACAGCAACAACAACAGCAGCAAGAAGCCACAACAACAACATTTAAAGCCCAATAACTTTTTTTTTTTGGTGGGGCAATGAGGGTTAAGTGACTTGCCCAGAGTCACACAGCTAGTAAGTGTCAAGTGTCTGAGGCTGAATTTGAACTCAGGTCCTCCTGAATCCAAGGTCAGTGCTTTATCCACTGCACCACCTAGCTGCCCCCTAAGCCCAATAACTTTTTACTATATTTTGTTTCGCTTTTTCATTCCATTTCTTGTGGCACTAGAGTGTGCTGAAAACAACATTGCATTGCAAATCAGTCCATCCTCCCCTCAGCTGTCAAAGTGATCTTGCATAAGTGCAAGTCTGACCATTTCATTTCCCTATTTAATAAACTCCAGGGGCTCCCTGTTACCTCTATGATCAAATAGCCCTTCATAGTTTGGCCCCTTCCTACCTTTCCAATTTTCTTATACCTTACTCCCCCAGATATGCTACTCAATGATGCTGACCTCCTGTTCCTTGCACAAGATGTCCCATCTCCTGACTGGGCATTTTCCCTGCCCATCTCCCATGCCTGGTATTCTCCCCCTCCTCATCTCTGCCTCTTGGCTTCTTGAAGTTCCTTCAAGTCTCAGCTCAAGTTCTATCTTCTGCAAGAAGCCTCTCCTGATCCCCCTTATTTCTAGAGCCTGCCCCTTGAAGTATTGCCAACTTATCCTGGAAATATTTTTTGTATGTAGTTACTTGAGTTGTTTGCATGTTGTTTTCCCTATTAGACTGTGATTTCCTTGAGGGCAGGGATTGTTTTGTTTTTCTTCGAATCTTTAGCACTTAGCACAGTGCCTGGCACATTGGTCATGTTGATGTTCAGTTGTTTTAGTCATGTTCTGACTCTTTGTGAACCCATTTGGGGTTTTCTTGGCAAAGATACTGGGGTGGTTTGCCATTTCCTGTTCCTCCAGCTCATTTTACAGATGAGGAAACTGAGGCAAATAGGGTGAAGTGACTTTCCCAGGGTCACACAGCTAGTAAGTGTCTGAGGCCAGATTTGAACTCATGAAGATGATTCTAAGCCTAGTGCTCTTTCCATCCACCTGGCACATAGTAGACTTGATAAATGCTGTTGATTTGACTTGATCTTGGTTATGCCTTCAA
Organism: Dromiciops gliroides; assembly: GCF_019393635.1. Lineage (NCBI taxonomy): Eukaryota > Metazoa > Chordata > Mammalia > Microbiotheria > Microbiotheriidae > Dromiciops > Dromiciops gliroides. The sequence continues at coordinate 239,356,573 of NC_057862.1, forward strand.
GTAGCCTGTGAGACCTTAAAAAAGTCACTAAATCTCTGCAGGCCTTGAATTCCCCAGTGTAAAAAAAGGGGGTTATATTTAGTCAAGATCAAATTCATAATCTATAAGCACTTTCCAATTTTATTGTTCAACTTTAAGCAAATTCAGTTTCTGCTTCCTCTGCTTCTGGATTGTTCTGTTGGAAGTGTGTTATCAACATTGCAGGGAAATTCTAACTGGAAATCTTCCTTTATTCCTTCCCCACCCCCTCCCCCTTTCCCCACCCCCAAGGAGTTTTGTTTTGAATGAAAACATAGAACCCTAGGCTGTCAGAACTGGTAGAAATCATCTAATCATAGGATCATAGATTTACACTTGGAAAGATCTTTTGAGATTAACTAGTCCATCTCACTCATGTTATAGTATAGGGACAAATTTTTAATTGGGGAGTGTTAGCTATGTGGCTTGGCCCAATATTGGGGCAAGGAAGGAGACCGACAGCCTCCCTCAAAAACAGAACAGGATTTATCAACAAGAACAAACTTAAAAATACAAGCAAGATCAGTAGAATTAAGGGAAAGGAAATAAAATGGGGGGGGGAGGGAAATGATACAACCTGAATAACACCACCACCCAGGAATCGGCTGAGAACACATGGCTGCATCCTGTCTCCTTCTAGCTTCCAGCTAGAATGGCGAAACTCCTCCCTTCTTCTTCCCAGCAGAACCCAGGCTGACCACACAGAGCCCCAAGCCAATTGGCTGGCAGCCCTGACTGACAGTCACATGACTGCCCTCACTGGGCTTCCAGTCATTATAATTTTGCCAGACCAATGTAGGCATCAGCGAGTGGTGATGATGTGAGGTGCCAGCTCCATGGCAATGGCTACAACCAGTGGGTGGAGCGCTATGCTGTTTGCGGAGGCACTGCACCTGAACCCCAGACCAGTGTGTGCACCAGGGTTTTTAAAAATTCTAGCCAAAAGTTGGGGTCATAAAAACCTCAAATAACAATTCTTTACAATAGACAGATGAGGAAACTGAGATCCTGAATGATAAATCACTTGCCTTTAAGGTAAGTAACCAGGACTACAATCCAGGTCTTCTAACTTCTAATCCAGTGCCCTTTCTATTAAATAGCTAATATTTCTATAGGTAGCTTATATTTCTATAGCAATTCAAGGTATATGAAGTACATTCCTCACAATAATTCTTTGGGGCAGGTAGTGCATATGTCATCACCCCCGTTCTATAGATAAAGGAAACTGAGGTTCAAAGGTTAAATGACCTCCTGAGAATCACATAGCTGGTGTCTGATTCGAACCCAGATCTCATGATCCCAAGGCTAGTGTTCTTTTTGCTCTTTCATATTTTCAATTGTGAGCTAACCTACCCTTTTCTTATTTTTATTGATCTTATGTTTTTTATGTCAGTTTCATTTTTGAATATCCTTTTCCCCTTGCCCCTACCCAGACAAAATAGGGTGAAGACTGGTTACAAAATGGAGTTGGTTTGGTGTGAGGATGGAAAGAACCAATTAGATTCCATCTCATGAACACTGACTCCATTTTGTGCTGCCACATGTATTATCCTCCATCTTGTTGTTTTTTTTCCTGGGAAAATAGATGGTATAAACTATCTATGGTTTTGTAAAATGCAAGTGGATGCATTAATCAGCATATCTCAATTCTGGGAAAGGAAAGACCTCAAAAACCACTTGCCCTCTCCCAACTCGACCAAAACTTATTCTTTAGCCCTCCCAACTTTGAAAATCCATTATCTTTCCTCCAATTTAGAAATTAGATGACCTAATCTTGTATCCTGGCTTATATCCTATAAATTATTTTCTTTTAATGCACAAAGAACTGCCTCACCCTGTATTTGGGGTTCAGTCCCAAGCTGAGAAAGCCTGGTCCCAATTTGCTGTGCAATTGGGATGCATTGCTTAATAAATCGATATGCTTAGAAGCTCAAACCTTTGTTTCCTTAGTTATTTCAGATTTCACCTGTCACACCCAGAGAGCCATCACTTATAACAAGGATTTTTTTTTAAAAGAAGAAAGCAATTCAACAAAACCAACCAACACATCAACAGTAAATGCAATGTTCCATACCCATAGTCCCCCACTTATACAAAGAATGGAGGAAGGTACATTTTCTCATTTCTACTCTGAGACCAAGCTTACTCACTATAATTACACAATGTTCAGTTTCATCTAACCTACTTTAAAGAAAAATATCCAGTGTTTAAATAGTTAAATAGCTAACATCTTTTTGGCAGGCTTTCAAAAGAACTTAGATTACCGTTCCTGGACAACTAGACATAGTATCTTCTCTTCATCTTTCATTATTGTTGTTGTGGTGTAGCTGGTCATGCTTGCAGTTCATGGGGACGAGGCATTTTGGTGCCAAAGAAATCTAGGCCAGGTTGTTTTCATCTTCTTATTCCATGGCTCCTGTAAAAGTACTCAGTTGCACTACGAGGGTCCTGCATTTTGGGTGAGGAGGAATTTCAGTGAGTGCGGTGCAGACTTAAACATTTGTGGAAAGCTTAGTTCTTTATCTCTTGTCAATCTTCTCTTCCTTGTTACTGACTTTGATTACACCAGATTATGTGCCATTTCGTTTTTATAGCATTTTAATAAGCTCTCATTTTCCCCCTCTGTTCCTCTCCAGCTGTGTGTGATGTGTATTTGCTTTAATTTGATTACACTTCGGTTGGGAACTGGTATTGCAATTTCATACATGTATGTATGTTTCCTTGTGATTCTGGGAATATTCAATGAGCGTGCACCTCCTGGAGAGAAGAAAGCCTAAACTCACAGGCATTAGTTAACTCTTTGGGAGGATCGATCTTGGGCAGTATAGCAGGTAACTTGTAAATAGTATCTTAGAAGTGTGAAAAGGTCAATAAATCTTTTCTTCCTCTTTTTTTTTTAAACTTTTTTTTAAGGTCAATTAGTCTTAAAGTGAGGGGTCTGTTTCAGATTCACTAGGAAGATTAGGTCCATTAACAATTTTTAATAGCTTTTTTTGGGAGGTGAGGTTCTGGATTTATAATTTTTGTCTTTATGGAGATCTTCTATTCTAGAAACTTCTTTTACCAATAGAGATTGTCAATTCCTCCTTAACTTTAATTTCAAAGATGCCAGGGGAAGTTGAGAAATTAAGTGACTTGTCCACATTTCCACAACTAGGCAGGACTTAAATTCTGACTTCATCCTGACTTCATCCTAGGTCTACTATTTGCCATGCCATATTGTTGTTTTTAAAAATAATATAAAAAAATTTAAACTGTATTTTCTTCCTTTCTTGAAATATTTCTTTTTTTTTTAAAGAACTGTTACCTTAAACTTTTCCTTCTTCTTGCCCCCTTTTTTCATTCTCATATTCACATACTAACAAAACAAAGGTTCATTTATTATGTGGTTTCATTATGAGTTGGTCTCTCCTCCTCCCCTGCTTAAAAGAGTGTGGATAGTTAAGTTGTTATATTTGTATCTTCACTTTTCTTTTGTCACTGGCTGCTCCCTCTTCCGCCACTCCCCATGTAAAAAGCTGGTTATGGTTACTTACTATGGGCTTTATCTTCAAGGTCATTTTTCTATTTCTACTGAAATAATGGTCTTTTAGTGTCTGGAATGTGACTGGTCAAGTAAATTGTAATAAAGAAAACTATACTTTCTTTGAATTAGTAGCATTTGCACTGGCCCAAGGGTACCACACACTCAGGAATCTGAAATTTGCCACATTTTACTGGACCTCTTTTTTTCTTGTCAAAAACTCTCAGGCGATATTTTGCACAAAGATTTGTTAGAATATTAAAAAGTATCATTAGTGTTTTATCAGTTATTTTTCTGCAGATATATGCTTTGAAGAGATTTGTTGAATTTTTACCTTACAAAGCTTCTAAACTCTCTATACCCTGGAGTTTCTTTGGACAAATGAATCATCATCTTTGGCCAACTTTCTGGCCAAAGGATGGTTTGCTGTTGAAGAGCCTCTCCAAACTTATTTAGACTGTCATTGGCCTCATAGCCTTTTAGCCTGTTGTGGGGTTAGAATTAGGTGGCACAGTGGATAGAGCACCAGCCAGGACTCAAGAAGACCTGAGTTCAAATATGGCCTTAGACACCTACTAGCTGTGTGACCCTGGGCAAGTCACTTAAACCCTATTTGCCTCAGTTTCCTCATCTGTAAAATGAGCTAGAGAAGGAAATGGCAAACCACTCCAGTATCTTTGCCAAGAGGACTCCAAATGGGGTCACAAAGAGTCACACATGACTGAAATGACAACAATAACCTGAAACATTCTCAGCCTGGTAGGACCTGCAAGGGTTTGTGCTCTTCTGGTATAGACTTTGAGAAAGAGCTCAGGACATTCGAGGAAGACTTCAGTGGAAGTGGGTTTAGTGGTTTTATTTTGGTTTACATCTGGAGGGTTGAGGGTTACCCTTGCCTCTAGTGCAGCATGCTTCAATTTTTACATTAGATGTTACTGGGAAAATAGTATTCAATTATTAGAAATCTGCTCTGCAGAAAACTTGACTGGAATGCATGTTTTTGGTTATGTAAAGGATATAGGCCTCTAAAATAATACATATTCTAATTAGTGCTAATGTATTTGAATTTGCATTATTCAAAGTTATAATTATGTAAATTATGGTAATAGGTTCCAGCCTAATGGAAATAATGCAGTGTGAATTCAAATAATGCTACCATTTCAGGGAAATTTACACTATGTGGTATCTGACTGTAGACTGGTCTACATTTCAGGAATTCCTTGTTGGTGACTTTGAGTTTTTTGGGGTAGGGTTAGGGAATGGGGTCAGGAATTGAATTTCACCTGTAGGGGGGAGGAACCTTTTGATGTGGAAGACCCTTGCTCCAATACAAATTAGCAGCCCACCTGTAATTTATAGTCTTTAGAGAGATTTGCCAGGAGCCATTGAGAGTTTAAGTAACTTGCCCATTATGACACAAGATGTATCAGAGATAGAATTTGAACCTAGGTCTTTCTGACTCCAAGGCAGGCCTGGGTTCTACTGTGGCATACTACCTCGTAGGGACCCTGTATTGCCAGTAAATAAAAACACGATATGAGTAATATTGCTCTTATGGTCTGTTCTGATGTCTAGGATGGATATGTTTCCCAACCAGGAAATAGGTTTGCTACAACAACATTTTAATGGGCAATTTGAAGCACAGCTGGCTGTCTCCCCACAAATATACCAGTCTTTATTAAAGACAGCTGATTCTCAGCATCCTGCTTTCATTGTTAGTGGGTTTTTTAAAGTTACCTGGTGAATTTTAGCATAAAAATGATGATGATAATAATATTTCGTATGTATATAATACTTTAAAGTTTGATAATAATATTTCGTATGTATATAATACTTTAAAGTTTGATAATAATATTTAGTATGTATATAATACTTTAAAGTTTGCAAAGCACTTTACAACCATATCTCATTTTACTCTCATAACAACCTTGAACTTAGTAGTGGTAAGGCCATGCTAAGAACAAAAGTAACCCAATTCCTATCCAGCTGGACTCTGTGTCTCAATTTCCTAATCTATAAAATGGGGATAATAATGCATAATCTTTCTACATGAATGTAAAAGTGCTTTGTATTATAATAATAATAGCTAGCATTTATATGGTGCTTTTAAGTCCACAAAGCATTTTACATATGTTACCTCATTTGACTGAGATAGACAGAGGTGAAGGGACTTGCCCAGGGTCACACTGCTAGTAAATGTCTAAGGTCACATTTGAACCCAGATCTTCCTGACTCTAGCTCCAGAGCTCTATCCATTGCATCACCTCTCTGCTCAGTGAGAACCTGATCAGGTCAGCTCTGATACCAAATACCTCTTGGTTCATTGGTATTACATTTTTTTATAACTAGAAAATGATACCTGTCCCTTACGTATTTCTAGGGATGTGATAAAGATGGATAAGATCATATTCACTTTGAACTCCTCAGAAAAAATATGGCATGTGTGTGTGTGTGTGTGTGTGTGTGTGTGTGTGTGTGAAGGAACATTAGGTTTGATGTTTCTGCTTTTTTCCTCTTGGCAGGCTTGGGGATCAGTTCTACAAGGAAGCGATTGAACATTGTCGTAGCTACAACTCAAGGCTCTGTGCTGAGCGCAGTGTGCGTCTCCCCTTCCTTGACTCCCAGACTGGCGTGGCCCAAAACAACTGCTATATCTGGATGGAAAAGAGGCATCGGGGACCAGGTGGGCAGCGTGGCCCATGAAATGGTCACATAAGTTTGTGTGAGCACATGTACACGATTGCAAGATCTATAGAGGAAAAAGGGACAAAGTACAGTGTGGCTTAAAGTGTATGTAGGTGTATATATGTATGCATGTGTGTGTGATATGTTCCTGTATCCTTATAGACTGAGGTGTAGCCGCACAGAAATAATAGAAAGAGTCCCCTTGACTTGAATTCAGGAGTACAGAGTTCAAGATGTGCTTTCACCACTTAGTAGTTATCTGACCTGGGCTGCCAAATAGCTTTTCTGAGCCTCAGTTTATCTAATGGAGATAATAATATTTTCCTTAGTTACCTCACAGGGTTCATAGGCTCTAATGAGAAAATATGCTTTGTAAAACTCATAGTGCTATAAAAATCAAAGCTATATAGATGTAAAATATAATTGCCTAAATCCAAAAATGGGGAAGGAAGGCTAGAAAGCAAGTCATGTGAAAGAGACCTATGTAATGTAGTAGCCAAAAAATTCTTTTCCTGCCCCTTTAAATTACTTTGTATTTACTCCGTCTGCATTTTGTACATATTTATCTGTATGCATGTTTTCTGGTGGTAGAAGGTATACTCCCTGAGGGTACGAGTGGTTCCATTTTTTGATTTTGTAATCCCATTGCCTAACATACTACTCTAGGATGTGATAAGTAAATAATAATAATAATAATAGCTAGCATTATATAGTTATTTAAGAAGTGCAAAGCAAACAATCTCTGTTATCTCCTTTTTTCTTCCAATAATTCTCTGAGGTAGGTGCTATTACTATCTCTATATTACAGATGGGGAAATTGAGGCTGAGAGGCTAAATGACTTTGCCAAAAGTATATAGACAGAAAAAAAAGAGTATATAGGCAGTATGTATCAGAGGCAGGCTTTGAGCCCAGGTCTTTCTGACTCCAAGGCCACACAGCCTCTATCATTGAAACCTTAACCTGAATTAATTGACTAAAGGTAGTGTCCAGAATGTGCCCTTCCCTGGTCACACCACATCTGGAATCTTGTGTTCACTTCTGGATACTACTTTTTTTTTTTTTTTGGTGGGGCAATGAGGGTTAAGTGACTTGCTCAGGGTCACGTAGCTAGTAAGTGTCAAGTGTCTGAGGTCAGATTTGAACTCAGGTCCTCTTGAATCCAGGGCTGGTGCCTTATCCACTGCGCCACCTAGCTGCCCACCTGGATACCACTTTTTAGGAGGAACATTGACAACCTGGGTTATTTTCAAGGGAGGAGGGTCAACAGGGATATTGAAGTGTATTCAAAACCAAGACTCATAAGGATCAATTGGAGGATAGTGCAATATTTGGCCTGAAAAACTTAGAAAACTTAGTCAAATCAACAAGCATTTATTAAGTGTTTACTATGTGCCAGACGCTATGGTAAGTGCCAGGAATATAAATACAAGCGGAAAGGCAGCCCCTGACTTCAAGGAGATTATATTCTCCTGAGGGAAGACAATACATAAAAGGCGGCTAAAAAGTGGCCAAGGGGAAGAAAATGAAGGTACTCTGTGTGTGTGTGTGTGTGTGTGTAGGGTGGAGGAGGAGAATGGTAGCTAAAGTCTGGAAGAGTCAGGAGTAAAGCCTAAAGAGGAATAAAAACATGGCTGGCTTGGACCTCCTCCTTAAAATCAAGGTTCTGGGAGGAAGCAGCCAATCATAGGTTGAGGACATGGTGTGGTGTGGGGGTGGAGGGGGCAGAGAATACTTCCAAAATGAGAAGCCCAGAGTGGGAGAGCTTCCGAGTTGAAGTGGTTTCTGGGGCATTGTAGAGAAAGCTGGGAGTGTCAGGAGTGCACCGCAGAGAGGAATGAAGAGCGGGAGGGGAAGCATAATAGTCTTCAAATGTTCATAGAAGAGAGAATCGACATTCTGCTTGGCAGAACTAGAACTAAAGAGTGGAAACCTGAGAAAGCAAATTTCAATTAGGGAAAACTTCCTAACAAAGCTATACAAATATGGAGGTGTTAAGTTCCCTGTCTCAGGAAATTTTCAGATGGAGGTTGGATGCAAGTAGTCATGGATATTATCAATGGAATTTATGCTTTGGGTAAGGACCAGATTCTGGGGTCCCTCTCAAATCAGAGATCTAGAGATTATGTCATATTATATTATAATTATTGTCATCATTATTGTCAATCTTAAGGAGCCAAATCAGCTTTGTATACTATGCTACATCATAGGTAGGGGGTTTCCTTAGGGAAGCCTTAGGAAGGAGTAAATTTTAAAACACTCTCTGAATGGTAATTATTATTCGTATGTTGATTATGGTTATTATAATTATAGATCCACCTGAGTTTTTAAGCTTTTTTGTTATAATACTTTGAGCTTTGCAGGGATATATATTTCTCCTCCATCAACAGGCTTGGGTCCATCACAGAAAACAAAGAAGGGACAATGAAAGATCCCTTTTGATACTAGTTTGGTTGGGAGGCTCTTCAATGGCCATGCTGATTGTGGACAGCCACGTTTTGTCCAAGGCAATGCTTTGTATTTTGGGTCTGTTGTGCTTTGATAAGCTCAGGAGTAGCTAAGCCATGTGTTAGAAATACAGCCAATGCTTGGCTTTGAGTGAGCTGAGGTCTGGTGAATCAGTGCATGAAGAGTTATGGAAGTGGGAAATGAGTAGGTTGGCTGATATCTGGGATCAGAAATCCCAAGCAGCAACATTCTTGGCACATATAGCAATAAGCTACTTACAAAGAGCTATATTCAACATGAATCTATTGAGCTACTAGATTGCTGTCTTTTGCCATTTTTTGTACCTCAGAGCTTATCACGATGCCTAGCACATAGTAGGCACTTAAAAGTATTTATTAATTATGATAACAATCGACCATGTGCAAGGATAGGCAGATAAAAAGGTGGAATGGATCATAGTTTCCATCCTCAAGGAGTGAATAATCTAATAGGAGAAATGAACGATGCAAATAAATAGTTTTGATAGAAGACAGAATGTGATAAGAGCAAAGGTGAAGATCAGAGAGATTACTGAGTTATTCAATCAATCAAAAAGCATCTAAGATACTGTGTTTTCTGCTGGGAATAGAAATACAAAAGTGAGATAATCCCTGTTCTTGAGGATCATACATTCTCCTGGAGTGGGATACATGTTCACAGACAGCTGTGTGGAGGATGGATTGGAGAGAGGAGACCCTGGAGGCAGGGAGATCAATTGGAAGCTATTATCATCCTCCAGGCAAGAGATGATGAGGGCCTGAACTATAGGATAGTGAATCTATGTGTGAAGAGGAGGAGACAAATGTAAGACACGTTGGAGTGGTAGAACTGATAAGACTTGGAAACTGAGAAGTTACTGGGAATGACTGAAAATGAAGATTCAAGGATGACATTTAATTTGTGAATCTGAGTAAATGGAAGAATGGTGATTGTCCTTAACATAAATAAGAGAGAAGGGCAAAGTTAAAATGGCACCTGAACTCTGCTTACAAACAACTTTAAAATACACCTCAAATTGAATTCTGGAGCAGAAGCAATGAAAGGTCAAGATAAAACAAATTTCTAGCCCAAGACAACTTAGGAAGTCAGCAGGAAAGGTCTGTCTCACCCGGGTGGTGACTGGGCCTGGAGCAAGGTACAGCACAAGTCACATCCTGGTAATCTGTTAGCAGGCCCTAGAGGTGGCTGCATCAGCATCAGCAGTAGCTTTGGGAGCTCTCAGCCCACAGACAGTAAGGGGGTTGCACAACTGGTTAGAAGGAGATTAGAGCGGACTCTTTGATGGTACTAGGTATAGGAAATTTTTGAATTGCCCATAAACAGTTCTGGGTCACAGTCCCAAGGCAAAGAAGAGCACTGATACACTAGCGTTTGTAGTCACAGGGGAGTAGGTGTCCTGGTCACAGTTCCATGGTAAAGAGGAGTGTTTATGGTTGCTCCAAGGGGGCAGGGGCCCTGGTGTTAGGTATGAGGCAGAAAGGAGCACTAAGTGCTTGTGGCCATAGGAGAGCAGAGGTCTGAGTCATAAGGAGCAATAACACTTGCAATGACAGAAGTGGAGCAGGGGCCCTGGTCACAGTTGCAGCATGGAGAAGAGTGCTTTTGGTCACTGGTAGACTTGCACATAGTCCAAGAGAGCAGTGACCATACCTCTCCTTAAAAGAAATGAAATTTCTCCTCGGAAGAAATGAAAATTTACAGACCCCTGTAAATGTAGCTCTGAAAATGGTAACACGGGGCAGTTAGGTGGCACAGTGGATAAAGCACTGGCCATAGATTCAGGAGGACCTGAATTCAAATCTGGCCTCAGACACTTGACACTTGCTAGCTGTGTGACCCCAAGCAAGTCACTAGTAAGTCACAAGTCACTTATTGCCCCACAAAAAAATGAAAATGGTAATACTAAAAAGCTGAAACTTGGGGGACAGTATCCCCTCCAACCTGGGAATAGAGCTCAACTTTAACATAAAAGTCAAGAAATACACTGAAAAAATGAGCAAACAACAACAACAAAAAAGAACCTGACCATATAAATTTATTATGGTGACAGGGAAGATCAAGGCACAAACTCAGAAGACAATGAAGTCAAAACAGCCACATGCAAAGCTTCAAAAAATGTGAATTGGACACAAACCCAAAAAGAATTCTTGGAAGAGCTCAAAAATGATTTTAAAAACCAAATAAGAGAGATAGAGGAAAAATTGGGAAAAGAAATGATACAAGAAAATTATGAAAAGAGAGTCAATTGCTTGGTAAAAAGAGGAACAATCCTTCCCCCACCAAGAACATAACACCTTAAAAAACCCAAATTTACCAAATGGTAAAAGAGGCACAAAAATTCACTGAGAATTCCTTCTAAGGCAGAATTGGTTAAGTGGAAAAAAAAGATGCATAAAAATCCAATGAAGAGAAGAATGCCTTAAAAAGCATAATTGGCCAAATGGAAAAAAAGATGTACAAAAATTCACTGAAGAGAACTCCTTAAAAAGTAGAACTGGCCAAATGGAAAAAAGAGGTACAGAAGTTCACTGAAAAAAATAATTCCTTAAGAATTAGAACTGGGCAAGTGGAAGCTAATGACTCCAACAGACATCAAGGAACAATAAAACAAAATTAAAGAGTGAAAAAAATAGAAGAAAATGTAAAAAATCTTATTGGAAAAACAACTAACCTGGAAAACAGATCAGCAGAGATAATTTTAAAATTATTGGACTAAATGAAAGTCATGATTAAAAAAAGAGCCTAGCCATCATATCTCCAGAAATTATCAAGGGAAACTGTCCTGATATACTAGAGCCAGAGGACAAAAGAGAAGTTGAAAGAACTCACTGATCACTTCCTAAAAGATGTTCCAAAATGAAAAGTCTCAGGAATATTATAGCAAAATTTCAGGTCAAGGAGAAAATATTGCAAGCAGCCAGAAAGAAATCATTCAAATGACATGAAGCCATAATCAGGATAACACACAATTTAGGAGCTTCTACATTGAAGTATCAGAGGACTGAGAAATAGGGATCCACTGGGAGGAAGGGGAAGAGAAAGGTAGAATGGTGAAAATTATCTCACATAAAAGAGGCACAAAAAGAAGAGTTTTCACAGTAGGATATGTGTGTGTGTGTGTGTGTGTGTGTGTGTGTGTGTGTGTGTGTGTGTGTGTGTGTGGTGAGCAACATTTGAACCTTACTCTCATTGGAATGGGCTCAAAGAGGGAATAATATACAAACTTAATTGGGTATAGAAAACTATCTTACCCTACAGGGAAATAGGAGGGGAAGGGATTAAAAGGAAGGGGGCTAATAGAATGGAGGGCAGATTCAGAGAATTAGTGCTCAGAATCAAAACAGACTTTTGAGGGGTGGGGTGAGTTAAAAAGAGGTAGAGAAAAGGTTAAATGGGAGAAAATAGGATGGTGGGAAATAAACAATTGTTAATCATACCTGTGAATGTGAATGGGATGAATTCACCAATAAATTGAAATGGATAGCAGAATGGATTAAAAACCAGAATCCAATAATATGTGGTTTTAAAAAATACACTTGAATCATAAAGACACAGAGAGAGTGAAAATAACGGACTGGAGCAGAATCTATTATGCTTTAGCTGAGGTTAAAAAAAAGCAGGGGTAGCAATAATGATATCAGACAAAGGAAAAGCAAAATTAGACCTAATTAAAAGGGATAATCAGGGAAATGACATTTTGCTAGAAAGAAACCATAGACAATGAATTAATATCAATACTAGACATTTATGTAACATGGTATAGCATCCAAATTCTTGAAGAAAAAATTAAATGAATTACAAGAGTAAAGAGACAGCAAAAGTATACTAGTAGAAGACCATAACTTTCTCCTCTCAGAACTAGATAAATCTAAACAAAAAAATAAACAAGAAAGAAGTCAAGGAGATGAATAGAATTTTAGAAAAGTTATATGTGATAGATCTCTGAAGAAAATTGAATGGGAATAGAAAGGAGCATACTACTTTTTTTGAGTTGTAATGGCACCTTCACAAAAGCTGACCATGTGTCAGGGCATAAACACCTTACAACCAAATGTAGAAAAGCAGAAGTATTTTTTTTTCTGATAAAAGTATTTTATTTTTTTCCAGTTACATGTAAAAATAGTTCTCAACATTTGTTTATACAAGCTTTCCAATTTCAGATTTTTCTCCCTCCTTCCCCTCCCTCCCTCCTCCCCTAGACAGCAGGTAATCTGATAAAGGTTTTATATATATATATATATATATATATATATATATATATATATGTATATATATATGTATATATATATATATACACACACACACACACACACACACACACACACACATAACATTGAACGTATTTCTGCATTAGTCATATTATAAGAGAAGAATAAGAGCAATGAGGAAAAACCTCAAAATAGAAAAACAATAGCACCAAAAGCAAAAGAAATAGTATGGTTCAATCAGCATCTCTACCTCACGGTTCTTTTTTTTTCCTTTTTTTTTCTGGATTTGGAGATCTCCTTCCATCATGGGTCCCCTGGAACTCTTCTGTGCCATTGCATTGGTGAGAAGAATCTAGTCCATCACAGTAGATCAACACACAATATTGATGATACTGTGTACAATGTTCTTCTGGTTCTGCCCATCTCACTCATCATCAATTCATGCAAGTCCTTCCAGGTTTCTCTGAACTCCTCCTGCTCATTGTTTCTTACAGCACAATAGAATTCCATTACATTCATATACCACAACTTGTTCAGCCATTCTTCAATTGATGGGCAACCCCTCAATTTCCAATTCCTTGCCACCACAAAAAGAGCAGCTATAAATATTTTTGTACATGTGGGTCCTTTTCCCTTTTTTATGGTCTCTTTAGGGAAAAGACCCAAAAGTGGTATTGCTGGGTCAAAGGGTATGCACAGCTTTATAGCCCTTTGGGCATAATTCCAAATTGCTCTCCAGAATGGCTGGATCAGTTCATAACTCCACCAACAATGCATCAGTGTTCCAATTTTCCCATAGCTTCTCCAACATTCATTATTTTCCTTTCTTGTCATATTGGCCAATCTAATAGGTGTCAGGTGGTATCTCAGAGTCGTTTTAATTTGCATCTCTCTAATCAATAGTGATTTAGAGCATTTTTTCATATGGGAATAGATAGCTTTGATTTCTTCATCAGAAAACTGCCTGTTCATATCCTTTGACCATTTCTCAATTGGGGAATGACTTGGATTCATATAAATTTGATTTAGTTCCCTATATATTTTAGAAATGAGGCCTTTATCAGAAGTACTGGCCATAAAACTGTTTCCCAGCTTTCTGTATCCCTTCTAATTTTGGATGTATTCCTTCTGTTTGTACAAAACCTTTTAAATTTAGTGTAATCAAAATCATCCATTTTGCATTTCATAATATTCTCTCTCTCTTGTTTGGTCATAAACTGTTCTCCTTTCCAAAGATCTGAAAGGTAGACTATTCCTTCCTCTCCTAATTTACCTATTATATCACCTCTTATGTCTAAATCATGTACCCATTTCGACCTTATTTTAGTATAAAGTGTAAGATGTTGGTCTATGCCTAATTTCTGCCATACTATCTTCCAGTTTTCCCAGCAGTTTTTGTCAAATACTGAATTCCTATCCCAGAAGCTGGGGTCTTTGGGTTTATCAAACACTGCATTACTAATGTCATTTGCTACTGTGTCTCCTGTGCCTAGCCTATTCCATTGATCCTCCACTCTATTTCTTAGCTAGTACCAGATAGTTTTGATCACTGCCGCTTTATAGTAAAGATCCAGATTTGGTACAGCTAACCCACCTTCCTGTGCATTTTTTCATTATTTACCTTGAAATTCTTGACTTTTTGTTTTTCCAGATGAATTTTGTTATTATTTTTCTATCTCTATAAAATATTTTTTTAGGTAGTCTGATTGGTATGTCACTGAATAGGTAAATTAATTTAGGTAGAACTGTCATTTTTACTATATTAGCTCTGCCTATCCATGAGCAATTGATATCTTTCCAATTATTTAGATCTGATTTGATTTGTGTGAAAAGTGTTTGGTAATTGTGTTCATAGAGTTCCTGGGTTTGTCTTGGCAAGTAGACTCCCAAATATTTTATATTATCTACGGTTACTTTAAATGGAATTTCTCTTTCTATCTCTTGCTGCTGGACTTTGTTGGTCATGTATAGAAAAGCTGATGATTTATGTGAATTTATTTTATTTCCTCCAACTTTGCTAAAGTTGTTAATTTTTTCAAGTAATTTTTGAGTTAATTCTCTAGGATTCTCTAAGTATACCATCATATCATCTGCAAAGAGTGATAATTTTGTTCCTTCATTGCTTATTCTGATTCCTTTAATTCCTTTTTTCTTCTCTGATTGCTAATGCTAACATTTCTAGTACAATATTGAATAATAGAGGTGATAATGGACATCCTTGTTTCACCCCTAATCTTATTGGGAAGGCCTCTAACTTATCTCCATTACATATAATGCTTACTGATGGTTTTAGGTAGATACTGTTTACTATTTTAAGGAAAGCTCCACCTATTCCTAAGCTCTCTAGTGTTTTTATTAGGAATGGGTGCTGTATTTTGTCAAAAGCTTTCTCTGCATCTATTGAGATAATCATATGATTTTAGTTAATTTTCTTATTGATGTGGTTGATTATGTTGATAGTTTTCCTAATGTTGAACCAGCTCTGCATTCCTGGTATAAATCCCACCTGGTCATAGTGTATTATCCTGGTGATCACTTGCTGTAACTCCTTGCTAATATCTTGTTTAAGATTTTAGCATCAATATTCCTTAGGGAAATTGGTCTATAATTTTCTTTCCCTGTTTTTGCTCTGCCTGGTTTTGGTATCACCAACATATTTGTGTCATAAAAGGAATTTGGTAGAACTCCTTCTTCACCTATTTTTCCAAATAATTTGTATAATATTGGAATTAATTGTTCTTTAAATGTTTGGTAGAATTCATCTGTAAATATATCTGGCCCTGGGGATTTTTTCTTAGGGAGTTCATTAATGGCTTGTTCAATTTCTTTTTCTAATATGGGCTTATTTAAGGATTTTATTTCCTCTTCAGTTAACCTGGGCAGTTTGTATTTTTGTAAATATTTATCCATTTCATTTAGATTGTCAAATTTATTGGCATACAGTTGGGCAAAATAATTCCTAATTATTGATTTAATTTCCACTTCATTGGTGGTAACATCACCCTTTTCATTTTTGATACTGGTAATTTGGTTTCTTCTTTCTTTTTAAAATCAAATTAACTAATATTTTATCTGTTTTATTGGTTTTTTCATAAAACCACCTCTTAGTTTTATTGATTAATTCTATAGTTTTCTTGCTTTCAATTTTATTAATCTCTCCTTTAATTTTCAGGATTTCTAGTTTAGTATCTAATTGGGAATTTCTAATTTGTTCTCTTTCTAGCTTTTTAAGTTGCATGCCCAATTCATTGATCTCCTCTTTCTCTTTTTTATTCATGTAAGCAGTTAGAGCTATAAATTTTCACCTAAGCACTGTTTTGGCTGCATCCAATAGATTTTGGTATGTTGTCTCATTATTGTCATTCTCTTGGATAAAGTTATTGATTGTTTCTATGATTTGTTGTTTGACCCATTCATTCTTTAGAATGAAATTATTTAGTTTCCAATTGATTTTCAGTCTACTTTTTCATGGCTCTTTCTTACATGTAATTTTTATTGCATCATGATCTGAGAAGGATGCATTTACCATTTCTGCCTTTCTACATTTGACTATGATGTTTTTGTGCCCTAATACATGGTCAAATTTTGAAAATGTGCCATGTACTGCTGAGAAAAAGGTATATTCCTTTCTATGCCTATTCAGTTTTCTCCAGACATCTATCATGTCTAACTTTTCTAGTATTCTGTTCACTTCTTTCACTTCTTTCTTATTTATTTTTTGGCTAGATTTATCTAATACTGAGAGGGGAAGATTCAGATCCCCTACTAGTATAGTACTACTGTCTAATTCCTCTTGTAACTCATTTAACTTCTCCTCTAAGAATTTGGATGCTATACCACTTGGCACATACATATTTAATATTGATATTGCTTCATTATCTATAGTGCCCTTTAACAAGATGTAGTTTCCTTCCTTATCTCTTTTAATAAGATCTATTTCTGCCTGTGCTTTGTCTGAGATAAGGATTGCTACCCCTGCTTTTTTTTTTTTTTTACTTTAGCTGAAGCATAATATATTCTGCTCCAGCCTTTTGCCTTTACTCTGTGTGTATCTCTTTGCTTCAAATGTGTTTCTTGTAAACAGCATATTGTAGGATTATGGATTTTAATCCACTCTGCAATTCACTTCTGTTTTATAGCAGAGTTTATCCCATTCACATTCACAGTTATTATTACTAACTGGCTATTCCCCTCCATTCTATTTACCCGCTTTGTACTTCCCCCCCTTCTTTCACCCTATTCCTCCTCACCAACATTTTGCTTCTTACCCCTACCTCCCCCAATCTGCCCTCCCTTTTTATCACCCCTCCCTTTTCTTTGCCCTTTTCTCCCTTGCTTTTGTCATCCCTTCTATCAGTCCCCCCTTCCCTTTCCCCTTTTATTTCCCTAAAGAATAAGATAAGTTTCTTTATCCAAATGAATGTATATGTTATTCCCTCTTTGAATCAAATCTAATGAGAGTAGAGTTGAAACAGTGTACACCCCTCCCTTCTTTTCCTCTATTGTAATAGGTTTTTTTTCACCTCTTCATATGATGTAATTCACCCCATTCCACCTCCCCTTTCCTCTTCTCCCTATAGGCTCCCTTTTTAACCCCTTAATTTCCTTTATGTCATCACATCAAAGACGATTTATATTTATACCCTCTGTCTGCCCAAATACATTTACAATTCTCAAGAGTTATAACTATTATCTTCCCGTGTAGGGATGTAAACAGTTTAACCTAATTGAGTAACTTTTTTTCCCCGTTTACCTTTTTAAACTTTTCTTGAGTCTTGTATGTTAAGATTGAATTTTCTCTTCAGTTCTGGTCTTTTCCTCAGGAAACCTTGAAAGTCCCCAGTGTCATTGAATGTCCATCTTTTCCCCTGAAAGAGAATGATCAGTTTTGCTGGGTAATAGATTCTTGGCTGCAGTCCAAGCTCCTTTGCTTTCTGGAATATCATCTTCCAAGCCTTGTGATCCTTTAATGTTGAAGCTGCTAGGTCCTGAGCAATCCTAGCCATGGCTCCATGATATTTAAATTGCTTCTTTCTGGCTGCTTGGAGTATTTTCTCCTTCACCTGATAATTCTGGAATTTGGCTACAGTATTCCTTGGAGTTTTCCTTTTGGGGTCTCTTTCAGGAGGTGTTTGGTGGATTTGTTCAATGATAATTTTATCCTCTATTTCTTTTGATTCTGCTTGACTGATTCCTGGTGTCTCATGGATTCCTTATCTTCCAAGTGTCCAATTTTAATTTTTAAGGCATTGTTTTCTTCAGTGAGATTATGCACCTTTTTTCCATTTGGCTAGATGATTTTTTTTTTAAGTGGGGCAATTGGGGTTAAGTGACTTGCCCAGGGCCACACAGCTAGTAAGTGTTAAGTGTCTGAGGTCGGATTTGAACTCAGGTACTCCTGACTTCAGGGCCGGTGCTCTATCTACCGTGCCACCTAGCTGCCCCTAGATGAATTTTTGTTTGTTTGTTTGTTTGTTTGTTTTTTTTGGCGGGGCAATGGGGGTTAAGTGACTTGCCCAGGGTCACACAGCTAGTAAGTGTTGTGTCTGAGG
This sequence comes from Dromiciops gliroides, assembly GCF_019393635.1. NCBI lineage: Eukaryota > Metazoa > Chordata > Mammalia > Microbiotheria > Microbiotheriidae > Dromiciops > Dromiciops gliroides. Next base: position 239,375,044 of record NC_057862.1, read on the forward strand.
CCGGATTTGAACTCAGGTACTCCTGAATCCAGGGCCGGTGCTTTATCCACTGCGCCACCTAGCTGCCCCCTAGATGAATTTTTTAAGGAATTGTTTTCTTCAGTCAATCTTTGTGCTTCCTTTTTCAAGCTGCTGATTCTTTTTCATAATTTTCTCGTGTTGCTTTCATTTCTCTCAATTGATTTTTAAAATCCTTTTTGAGCTCCTCCCAGAAGGCTTTTTGTTCTTTAGACCAATTCATCTTCCCTCTTGAGGCTTCACATGTAGGCAATTTGGGAGTATTGTCCTCATCTGAATTTGTGTTTGCCTCTTCCCTTGTCAACACAGAAACTCTTGATGGTGAGAGTTCTTTTTTGTTTTTTACTCATAATGCAGCTTATTTTATTTTATTTTTTTTAAAGTTGAGGTCTCCTTTGGGGGCACCAGGGTCACTGTTTCAAGCTTCTTGTGCTGGGATGTAGGGGCTGTGTCACCACTCTGGGCTTCCTGTCAGAGCACACTGGGATCAGTGGATGTGGTCCTGGGCTTCCTGTCCAAGTGCCCTGGGATCAGTAGGCCTTTTGGTGCCTGTCCTGTGGGTATCCCTCCACCTGTCAACCTGCCCTCTCAGCTGGTGCAGGTGGGTTTCACCACTGTTCTGCTGCACCACCGGCTTGTTGTGCTAGGATCCAAGGGCCACAGTTGCTCAGCTGTGTCCCACATCTTCCTGCTGATTTGCCCCACCCTCTCCCGCACGCTGAGCTGCAGTGAGCTGAGCCTCCCTTTTGCAGAGTGAGACCGACCTTTCCTGAAGTCTTCTAAATTATCTCTGGTTTGAAGGCTGTGTCTCTCTGTCTCCTTGCAGGTTCTGTAGTTTCAGAACCTGTTTAGAGGCTTGATTTAATGTCCTTTTTGAGGGAACAGAAGGAGAGCTCACGCAATTTGCTGGGGACTCTTCACCATCTTGGCCTTTCGAAAAGCAGAAGTATTAAGTGCATTTTTTTTCCAGATCCTAATACATTAAAAATTACATTGAATTAAAGTCCATGGAAACATAAATTAAAAATTAATTGGAAACTAAGTAATATAATCCTAAAGAGTGAATGGGTCAAAGAAAAAATCATAAAAACAATCAATAATTTCATTAAAGAGAATGACAAGAATGAGACAACATACCCAAATTTATGGGATGCAGCCAAAGCAGTACTTAGGGGGAAATTTATATCTCTAAGCACTTAGATCAACAAAATAGAAATAGAGAAAGAACAGATCAATGAATTGATCATGCAACTAAAAATCTGGAGAAAGAACAAATGAAAATCCCTAATTAAAAACCAAAATGGAAATCTTCAAAATCAAAGGAGAGATTAATAAAATTGAAAGTAAGAAAACCATTGAACTAATAAATAAATGTAGGAGCTGGTTTTATGAAAAAATAAAATAGATAAACTACTGATTAAAAAAAGAGGAAAACCAAATTACCAATATCAAAAACAAAAAGGGTACATTCACTACCACTGAAGAGGAAATTAAAGCAATTAATTAGGAGCTATTTTGCCCAATTGTGTACTAATAAATCTGACAATCTAAGTGAAATGGATGAATATTTGCAAAAACATAAATTTCCCAAATTAACAGAAGAGGAAACAGAATACTCAAATAACCCCATCTTAGAAAAAGAAATTGAACAAGCCATCAATGAACTCCCTAAGAAAAAAATCCCCGGGGCCAGATGTATTCACAAATGAATCCTACCAAGCATTTAAAGAACAATTAATTCCAATATTATATAAACTATTTGGGAAAATAGGCAAAGCAGGATTCCTATAAAATTCTTTTTATGACACAAGTATGGTGCTGATACCTTAACCAGGAATAGCTAAAACAGAGAAAGAAAACTATCCACCAATTTTCCTAATGAATCTTGAAGCAAAAATTATAAATAAAATACAAACAAGGAGATTACAGCAATATATCACAAAGTTCATACACTATGGGCAGGTGGGATTTATACCAGGAATCCAGGGATGGCTCAATATTTGGAAAACTATCAGGATAACTGACAATATCAATAACAAAACCAACAAGAATCATGATTGTCTTAAAAGATGCAGAAAATGCTTTTTGACAAAATATAAAACTCATTCTTATTAAAACACTAGAAAGCATAGGAATGAATAAATTCCTTAAAATGATTAGTATCTATCTAAAACAACCAGTCAGCATTATCTATAATGGGGATAAGCTAGCAGTTTTCCCCAGTAAGATTAGGAGTGAAGCAAGGATGCCCATTATCATCACTATTATTTAATATTATACTAGAAATGCTAGCTATAGCAATAAGAGAAGAAAAAGAAATAGAAAGGATTAGAATAGACAATAAGGTGGTGAAATAACTCAGTGGATAGAGTATTGGGCCTGTAGTCAGAAAGATCTGAGTTCAAATCCATCCTCAGACATTCACTAGCCATGTGACCCTAGGCAAGTCACTTAACTCTGTTTGCCTTAATCCACTGCAGAAGGAAATGATAAACCACTCCAGTATCTTTGCCAAGAAAATCCCATGGTGGTGGTGGTGGTGGTGGGGTCCACAAAGTGTCAGACATGACTAAATGGCAACAAATGAGAAAGTAAAACTATGATTCTTTTCAGATGATATGAAGGTATACTTAGAGAATACCAGAGAATTGATTAAAAAACTAGTCAAAATAATTAATAACTAAAGAAAAGTTGCAGTATTTAAAATAAACCTACATAAATAATCAACATTTCTACATATTACCAACAAAGTCCAGTAGGAAGTGATAGAAACAGAAATTCCATTTAAAATATCTTCACACAATATAAAATACTTGAGAGTCTATCTGCTAAGACACAATATATTAACACAATCACAAAACACTTTCCATACAAATGAAGTCATATCTAAGCAAATGGAGAAATATTAATTTCTTAAGAGTAGACCAATGCAATATAATAAAAATGACAGTTCTGCTTAAATTAATCTACTTATTCAGTGACATACCAATCAAACTACTGAAATTATTTTATAGAAGTAGAAAAAATTATAACAAAGTTCATCTAAAAGAATAAAAGGTAAAAAATATCAAGGATATCAGTGAAGAAAAATATGAAGGAAGGTGGTTTAGTAGTACCAGATTCCGATCTGTATTACAAAGCAGTAATCATCAAAACAATCTGGTAGTGGCTAAGTAATAGAGGGGAAGATCAGTGAAATAGATTAGGTACACAAAACATAGTAGTAAATGGCCTTGGTAATCTAGTGTTTGATAAACACAAAAATCCAAGCTTTTGGGACTAAAAGAACTGAATATTTGACAAAAATCACTGGAAAAACTGGAAAGTAGTTTGGCAGAAATTAGGGACAGACCAATATCTCATACCATATACCAAGATAAGGTAAAAATGGGTACAAGATTTAGACATAAAGGTTGATATAATAAGCAAATTATGTGAGCATGGGATATTTTGCCTGTCAAATCTATGGAAAAGGGAAGATTTTATGACCAAACAAGAGATAGCATTATGGAATGTAAAATGAGTAACTCTGATTTCATTAAATTAAAAAAGTTTTTGCACAAACAAAATGAATGCAGCCAAGATTAAAAGGAAAGCAGGAAAATGGGAAAAATTACAGGAAGTTTCTCTGATAAAAACTTCATTTCTCAAATATATGGAGAACTGAGTCAAATTTATAAGAATACAGTTAAGTCTCCAAATCAATGAATGATCAAAGGATTTGAACAGGCACTTTTCAGGTGAAGAAATTAAAGTATCTATAGTCATATGAAAAATTCTCTAAATAACGTGGTTAAAGAAAGATAAATTAAAACAACTATGAGTGCCACCTTACATTTATCAGGTTGGTTAATATGACAGAAAAGGAAAATGACAAATGTTGGAGGGGATGTAAATAATTTAGACACTAATGCACTGTCAGTAAAATTTTGAACTGAGAGCAATTTGGAGCTGTGCCCAAAGGTCTATAAAACTGTGCATTTCTTTTGATCCAACAATACTACTACTAGATCTGTATCTCAAAGAGATCAAAGAAAAAGGAAAGGGACCTATATATACAAAAATATTTATAGCAGCCCTTTTTGAGGTGGCAAAGAACTGGAAATTGAGGGGATACCCATCAATTGGGGAATGGCTAAACAAATTGTGGTATATGATTGTGATGGAATACTACTGTTTTGTAAGAAATGATGAGCAGAAAAAATATTTCAGAGAAATCTGGGAAGACTTATGCAAATTCATGCAAAGTGAAATGAGCAGAACTGGGAGAAGATTTGTTTATAGTAATAACAATATTGTATGATGATCAACTGTGATTGACTTAGTTATTCTCAGCAATACAATGATCCTAGACAATTCCGAAGGACTTATGAAAAATGCTATCCAACTCCAAAGAAAGAACTGACGCAATGTGAATGCAGATCAAAGCATACTTTTAAAACTTTCTTTAATTTTCTTTTTTTCTTTTGGTCTGTTTTCTTTTGCATTTTGGCTAATGTGGAAATATGTTTTGCATGACTTAATATGTATGATGTATGTAAAATTGCTTACCTTCTCAAGGATGGGGGGGGAAGGATAGGAGGGAAAGAATTTGTAACTGAAAATTAAAAAAAATGTTTAAAATTTTTTTACATGTAATTGAGAAAAAAGAAAAAAGCATAAGTAAGATATTTGGAAGGAGTGGGTTGGGGGAAAATTACTTCTATCTTGGATACATTGAATTCAGAATGATAATGGGTCATCCAAATGATGATGTCCAATATATTGTGGTAGACATGGGATTAGAGCTTGGAAGAGAGATGGGGGCTGCATGTGCAGATCTGGGAAAGTTGAATTCATGAGAAATGACAAGGTGGTCCCCAGTAAAAAGAATTTAGAGGGAGAAGAGGAGAGGGCCCAGGATAGAGCAATAGGGTACACCCATCCATGGAGTGGGGTGCAGGACAAGATATGGATCATGCTTCTTTAAAGGAGAATGATTGATAGGTAGAAAGAGAGATAGTTAGAAAGAGAATCATGATACAGAAGTGTTGCAAATATCTAGAGAGTAGAGATCATCAAGGAGAGATAGTTCAAACACTGCAGAAAAGTAGAGAAGGATAAGGATGGAGAAAGGGCCATTCAATACAACAATAAAAAGATCATTGAGGTGACCTTGAAGAGAGCACTAACATAAGAAACTTGGCTATTACAACTAGAAGGATCGGAGACTCTAAGCTCCAGTTTGTTTCCTAATCACTAGAAAGCTCAGGATGAAGCCATTCTTAGGTCTTTCTTTCTAGCTTCACTCTTCAGGAGATGTCCAATTCTCCCATCAACTAAGATATAATTTCCACAGGGTTTGGGCAGATTTCGCTGTCTGTAAAATTAGTGATTTGAACCAGAGATTACCAAGGTACCTTTTAGCTCTGAAATTCTAAAGTGCTTATTAAATACTCATTGTGTACTCAGACTACAGGTAATACTCATCTGATCATCACTACTGAATGCCGCACTGCCCATCAAGGCAATAGAGAATAACATTAGCACACACAGGAATTGACTTGAGATAAGTAAAGCTTAATGATTCAGGTCACTGCAAGATTAGTATAACCAAAGAAGAATGAAACTGAATTCTGCTAGCCCAATTACAGACAATTGCAGTGGTATAAATTAATTTTACAGGGAAAAGAGAAAGACAAGAGTTACTTATACAGTTGTAAATCACTTTAAATAAACCTGATATATAAAATGCAGGATTACCATGAAAAGGTAAATCAGGGAGCACTTATTTGTTTTACAAAAGGAGTTATCATCAGATTCTTTTAAGTAGTAAGGTATCCCTAGTGTACGAAACTTTTCTTGGTCACCACCCCCAGCTGTTAGCACTATCCCCTCCAAAGTTACTTTCCATCTGCTTTGTATCTATCTTGTTTTTTATTTTTTAATTTTTTTTGCTATTTATCTTGTATATTCTGATTTATATATGTTGTTTTCTCAATTAGAATATAAGCTTCTTGAGGGCAGGGAATATTTTTATAACTTAGCATAGCACCTGACACATAGTATTAAGTGCTCAATAAATGCTTGATTGATTTAGAAAAATCAATTTATCCACAACTTTTTAGATACACACACCTATTGTGCAGAGCAAGATAAACTTATCCAGTAACCCAAGGGCAGTAGGAATTAGCCACAGATGTAAATCATAAAAAGTAGAGGTGTCAAACATGCTGAATGCTGCACAACATTCCAAGGTGGGTCCCAACCAAATTAAAATATAATTGGGAAATATTTAACAAAATGGATAAAAAACAATAAGACAAATGATTTCCATTTTAAGACTAATCCAGTATGAGATTCTTACCTATTTGACTTTGACACCACTGATCCAGAGCTATAGTTGATTTTAAGTACCATGGTCAGCTCCATTTATTAAAATATACTCAGTGAGAGCTTGCAGTGGATAAAGCACCAGCCCTGGATTCAGGAGGACTTGAGTTCAAATCCAGCCTCGGACACTTGATACTTACTAGCTGTGTGACCATGGACAAGTCACTTAACCCTCATTGCCCCCCCCCCAAATAAACAAACAAACGAATGAATGAATGAAGAAATAAATTTATTTTAGGGGGCAGCTAGGTGGCACAGTGGATAAAGTATTGGCTGGCCCTGGATTCAGGAGCACCTGAGTTCAAATCTGGCCTCAGACACTTGAAACTTACTAGCTCTGTGACCTTGGGCAAGTCACTTAACCCTCATTGCCCCACAAAAAAATAAAAACAAAAAACCAAAAATAAATACTTCGTGATCTGGGGCTAAATAAAATAGTTTTGGGAAATTTAGAATTCAAATATTATCTCAGGCTCTTAATTTTCTTTCTTATTGTCCTCCTTTTGTGAAAAGGAAGAATCAAAGGAACAACATTCATTTGATGAATACTAGATTTCAGAAGGCAAATGATAAAGATTTTGGAATGAAACTTTGAATTGTTGTTAAATAGATAGATGGGAATCAGTGCGGGATTCAAAGTTTCTTTTTCAAGAAATTAGTCTCACCCAAATGGCCTTATGTAATCCACTATGACTAATATCTTTATTCATATATTTTTGAACAATTAAGGGCCTAGTTAAAACCACCAAATTTCATTGGGCAGCTAGGTGGCACAGTGGATAAAGCACTGGTCCTGGATTCAGGAGGACTTGAGTTCAAATATGACCTCAGAAACTTGACACTTACTAGCCGTGTGACCCTGGGCAAGTCACTTAACCCTCATTGCCCCACAAAACAACAACAACAACAACAACAAAACAACTAAAAAACCCCACCAAATTTAGAATGTTTTGAACTTTGGTGGAACGTTGACTATGTTGATATTGGTACTCTTTCCACTGGCACAGATCTGTATCTTTGTGTCCTTGCTCATGTCCTAGAGAACATAGTAGATGCTTCATAAATTCTTATTTCCTTCCTTCCTTCCTTCCTTCCTTCCTTCCTTCCTTCCTTCCTTCCTTCCTTCCTTCCTTCCTTCCTTCCTTCCTTCCTTCCTTCCTTCCTTCCTTCCTTCCTTTCTTCCTTCCTTTCTTCCTTCCTTCCTTCCTTCTCCCTCTGGATCTTAGTATTTTGCAGATACCAGTCTACTACTTTGAAAGTCTGTTTGGTATCCCTCAGTCTTATTTCATGATTGACTTCTTTCTGAGACCTATTTGTCCATGATAACTTTTTAAACCCCACTTCTTGGACGTCAGTGGGAATATTCTGCAGCCTTTTTACTCCCACCAGTATGGAGTGTATGGCATGTTTGGGGAAAACTAGCACCTTTGGTGTGAGGGCTTGCTGAGCCCTTGTCAGGGTTGTTCATCTACTTTTGGCATCTAGATTCCACCCAACTCTCACCTATTACTCCAAGAAGCTGTGGCATGCACAGCATCCATGCCCTGGCAAGCTGCCTCATTAGACAGGCTAAACCAGGTTGAGACTATTTGATAGGCTTCAAACATATCAGTGAGTTAGTGGGGATATCTACTCCAAGAATGCAAAGACTTCACCCGAGGAATGGGTGGATAAGAACGTTTTTTTCCAATGGCCATAAAGGTAGCTGCAACAGGTGCTGTGGAAGGCTTAGAGTTTGGGGAGACATTGAGTATTCCAAGGTCATCCACTGCATCCTGGGCCATTGAAAGTCATCCTGACTTTTGTTTTGCCCCTGGGTTCAGATGGCTCTGGAAGAGAGAGTGAGGCTGAAGACTGTGTAACTGCCTCACATAAATCCAATTCATGCACGAGTCAAGACCTCATTCCACAATGTCATTGGTTTTCTTTGAAAATGAAAAGAATGAGCAACAACTCCCACTCATTCCATTGCTTTGGGGGCCACTTGAAGATTTGATTCTTGAGTTCATAGTGTGCCACAGTTTTCTGCCATGGAACAACCTTAGGGGAATACTCATGTGGAAAAAAAGAGTTTTGAGTATAGAAAACAGCTTGAGATCTTTTATTGCACTCTACAGTTTCCCAAATATCATTCAAGTTGCTCTCCTTTTATTCAAATCTGGGCTTGGCTCACTTACTATCCCTCTGTTCTTTGCTGCATTGGAATACTAGGCCAATCTCCTTTCAGTAGTTATAGATTTCACTGAAGAGGCCCTCTAGAGGATTGGGATTGGATGCACTTGACCCAATGTCATTCTGTAGAGAGGAGAATTGGGAGAACCTCACTGTCTACATGACCATCCTTTCCTATTTTGATTTTGTACTTCTTTCATGAAAGTGGCAAATAACTTTGGAGGGCATATATCTCCTTTTTCTTTTTTTACTCCTTGCTTGATATTAAAGCATTGATCATATTGATGATCAATGAACAAAGTTACCTCTGGTTATATCTATCAAGGAGTCTTGTGTAATAATAATAATAATAATAATATCTAACTTTTAAGTTTGCAGAGTTCTTTAATTATGGTATTTCGGGCAGCTAGGTGGTATAGTGGATAATTCAGGAGGACCTGAGTTCAAATTTGGTCTCAGACACTTGATACTAGCTGTGTGACCCTGGGCAAGTCACTTAACCCTAATTGACCTGGGTGGGTGGGGGGAAGAAAACTGATCATATTGTTTGATCACTTATATATGAGAGAATGGTTCTTGTTAATATATACATATTTGTATTAATTATGTATTTTGGATATATAATATTTGATGTAAATCTTATTTATGCTCTATGATTATCTACTAATTTTGCCTTCATTGATTTTATTCATGCAAAAGTTTTTTGATATAGTCAAAATCGTCTATTTTATTTTTTGTAATCTCCTCTATCCCAGGTTTGATTAAGAATTCTCCCTTTAGCCATAGTTATAATAGGGATCTTATTTTATTATTGTCTTCTCTTTTTTATGGTGTGATCTCTTATATTTAGGTTATATTTCCATTTTGAGTTGATCACATATAGTGTAATATGTTCCTCTTAACTATTTCTTTCAAACGACTTTCCTGTTTTCTCAGTAGTTCTTGACAAAAAAAAATTCTTCCTATAGAATTTATGTTTATGGATTTATCAATCCAACAGTAGACACTAGTCTACTGTTTTAGTTGCCTTAGTTTCTTGCTTATCTAGTCTCTCCCATTGATCTGCTTTTCTGTTTTTTAATTAGTGCCAAATAGTTTTAAGGATTACTGCTTTATCATATAATTTGAGGTCTGGTAATGCTAAGCTCCCTTCATTTGTACTTTCTCATTATTTCCCTAGAGATTCTAGGTAGGAAGATTTTATAGGAAGAAGAAAGTGGACATAATGTATCATTGGGCATTATTTCCCTTCTTGCACACTGTGATCCAGCCAAATTGGCCTTTTATTTTTTCCTCATACATGATACTCCATCTCCCATTTCTGTGCCTTTTCCCTGTCTTGTATGTCTGAAATACACACAGCCCCTTCTTACCTCTGTCTCATAGTTCACAGAGTTCCTTTCTTTCTCTAAGTCTCAGCCCAAGTACCATCTTCTGCATGAAGTTTTTCCTGGTTCCCCCAACCGTAGTATACATGTATATGTATATGTATTCATTTATATTTCTGTTTTATTTATATTTTGTATATGTGCCTTTTGTTTTCTTTATTAGATAGTAAGGTCCTTGTATTTACAAGGGATTGTACTATTATTTCCATTTGTATCCCTAGTACCTGGCCCATAGTAGGCATTTAAAAATACTTGTTGATTGATAGGTTGGAAATTAACAGAGATCTTTTTGAATATTGTTAATAATACTATCCAGGATCTTTTTCCCTTTTTTTGCTACTCGTATGAGATATGCTGAAAATAGAATCTTGTGTGCTGTTAAAATTATTTGTCTTTCAGCATAGATTTCCTCTTTGTATTTGGTAACTTTTGTTATCAGACTATTTTCCAGTTTCTTTGTTTTTGAGTGGCACTCTCTCATTTTATATCTGGAAGATGGAAACACTGATACATCGTTTAAGAGGACCAGTGTACTAGATTCTATGAAAGGGTGATAAGTTCCCTTAGCACTTGTTCAGAACTTGACATTGTGGAATAGACTATAAGTCTACTGTACCATGTTTGGGACGAAGCTTTCCTGCTCTCTCTTTCTATCCAGTGCTGGAGGTTGTGATGGTTAGAGGGAAGAAAAGGATGAAAGGAGGTGAGAAAACAAAAGGAACGTAAACTTCCAGTCTTCATTTGATGGTTTTAATTCTGGTCCTTCTGAGCAAATGCTAACACACTGGAGTTCCCTTTCTGCCTCTCCCTTCTACCTTCCTCTCTATTTTTTTTGTGCCTCCCAGTCCTTCTTTAAAAATGCTTTATTGTGATTCTATTTTTTTTATGTCATTTTAAAAATATAACTTTCACTTACCAATGACTTCCTTCTCCCTAGGGTGTGCTGGAACCAGCTCTTGGTATAAGCTTTGAGCAATCACTACAAATCAGAGCTTCACTTATTGTTTTGTTGATTGTCTAGACTTAAGAAACTGTTAATATTGCAAATTAAACTCAAAACGGTATGTGTGTGTATATATATATATATATATTATCAGAAAGCCTGGTGGGTTCTCCTGTATTGCTCTATAATCATTGCTTTAGCTCAGCAGGAGTAGAGTAAGAGGCAAAGGGAGTGAAGTCCTCACTACACTGGAGGCCTGGTGACTGTAGGCTACTACTATTACTACTAACTGGCATTTACTTAGTGTTTTAAGATTTGCAAAGTGTTTTATACTCATTATCTCATATGAGCCTCACAATACCCCTGCCTCTCCCCGAAACCTCTCTTGTAGCAAAGGAATAGTTAAGGAAAACAAATCAAGAAACTAACCTCATCTCAAAATGTATACCTCATTTAGCTGTTTGCTGCTGCTTCTCTGTCCTGAGGCAGAGGCATGTTGGACTGTGGGTGGATCTACCAGCTTCAAGTCTCTCCTTACTCCAATTCATTCTCCATTCAGCCACTAATGTGATTTTCCTAAAGCTCATGTCCAATCATGTCAAAACCTGCCTCTCCTCCCCAACCCCTCAATCAATACTCCAGTGGCTCCCTATTGCTTCCAAGCTGAAATCTAAAGAAACATTTCTTTCTTTCTTTCTTTCTTTCTTTCTTTCTTTCTTTCTTTCTTTCTTTCTTTCTTTCTTTATCTCTCTCTCTCTCTCTCTCTTTATTTATTTATTTTTGGTGAGGCAATTGGGGTTAAGTGACTTGCCCAGGGTCACACAGCAAGTAAGTGTTAAGTATCTAAGGCTGGATTTGAACTCAGGTACTCCTGACTCCAGGGCCGGTGCTCTATCCACTGCACCACCTAGCTGCCCCAAGAAACATTTATTTTTTAACAGGAAAACCAATGAACATATTCTCCAACAAATAAATGGCATCATGCCTAAAGTCCTCAGAGATTCCGTAATGAGTATAATGACATCGTATTAGGACTGGGAGACCTTCTCAATGGGCCAAGAAACTGTTGGCTGATATTTTTCTTGGATTCAGAGCATCCCCAGCTCCCTCTGCTAGAAGAATACTTCTGGTCTGACCAGTGGTTACAGACTCCCGGTTAGGAACCCTAATCCAACTTCTTCATTTTACAGATGAGGATACTTATCTGTAAACCTCATACTAAGCAGAGCTACATGGGGAGACTCTAACAAGTAGAGCTGCCAACAATAAACAGGTTGCCTCAAATAGACGTTACCCATGTTCAAGTAGATATTGGTAGGTGCCCCTTCTCAGAGGATGTTGCACTGGAGGAGAGGGGAACTCCGTCTAGTATCCTACAAGTTATTTGAGAAGACAAGGTCTCATTCAAGGGCTTTCCTTCTTTATTTCAAATTTTGTTTTGGTTACATACTCTATCCCTGCTCTTTTCTTAGCTTGTCTTTGGGCTTGCCAGAGATATACCCACTGTATTCAGTCCTAGCTGGATGGTTGTGGATCTGCACCCTCCCCCAATTTGCCCATCTCTATCCACCTCTATCTATCCATAGGGACTCTGCTGACCATCATGTAGAGTTTTTCTGTGGGGTTTGATTTTATTTACTGGCATGTGACTTGTTTGTATGGGGAAAAGCACATATATTATATACCTTTAGAAGCAGCTCAAAGAATCATGAAAGCCTTGTTCTCTGAATGTTTAGTCATTTTTCAGTTGTGGCTGACTCTTTATGACCCCATTTGGGGTTTTCTTGGCAAACATACTAGAGTGGTTTATCATTTCCTTCTCCCACTCACTTTACAGATGAGGAAACAGAGTCAGATAGGGTGAAGTGACTTGCCCAGGGTCACATAGCTAATAAGAGTCTGAGGTGAGATTTGAACTCAGGAAGACGAGTTTTCTTGACTCCCGGGCTGGCACTCTATCCACTGTGCCACCTAGATTCCCCTGTTATCTAGAAAGTATGTACATATAAGTAAGTAAATGAATTGAAGGCCAGCTAGGTGTCATGGTGGATAGAGTGCTGGACTTGGAGTCAGTACAACTTGAGTTTAACTATGGCCTCAGATACGTACGAGCTGTGTGATCCTAGGCAAATCACGACCTCTGTCTGCCTTAGTTTTCTCATATATAAAGTGGAGATAATAATAATACTTATGACCTAAGGTTTTTTGAAGATCAAATGATACAAAATATTAAAGCATTTTAAAGCCTTACAGTGCTATGTAAATGCTTGCTATCATAACTATTATTATTACCGGGACTTGATCTCTCTTTTCAAGAAGCTAAATTGGCTTATTATTTCTTTGTTGTTGTTCAGTTGTTTCATTCTTATCTTATTCTTCATGGTCTCATTTGGGGTTTTCTTGGCAAAGATACTGAAATGGTTTGCGACTTCCTTCTCCAGCTCATTTTTACAGATGGGGAAACTGAGGCAAATAGAGTAAAGTGACTTGTTTAGGATCATATAGGTAGTAAATATCTGAGGCCAAATTTGAACTCAGGCAGATAAGTCTTTCTGACTCCAGTACCCTATTCAATGTGCCACCTAGCTACCCTATTATTTCTCTCTCTCTCTCTCCCTCATTTAATTCATCAAGCATTTCTTAAATTCCCACTACATGCCAGATACAGTGCTAGACTTAGTAGATACAGTCAGAAAAGAAATAATTTCTGCTCCCATGTAGCTTACATTTTACCCACAGAAACAAAATGCATTTGCATACAGGTAAATATAGAATATACCAAAGTAAATAAGATATTTCTGGAGGTGGGGGAGGTGAGAGAGCAGTGACACATGGGGACATTGGGAAAGACATGCCAACTGAGTCTTGAAGCAGGCTAAGGATTCCAAGGGTTAGGGGCAGGGAAAGAGTTTTCTAGTCCTGGCTTCTAGCCTCATCTCCCTATCCCTAGACTGTGCTCAGGGTTAACTTTCTAGCAGCCATGATTACTTCCTCCTCCCTTTCCCCTTCTCTGTCCACCACACATAGTATTTGAGTTATGTCTCTCCTGTACTAATGAGATAAACAACATAACTCATGGCAGGCCCTGCTATTTCCTCTATAAGCAAAAGGCTGGATCTGAATGCATTTGCCCTATAAAGGTACAATTGCACTAGTCAGCCCAGAAAGGCAGAAAAGGGACTTGGAGCCCCCCAAGAGAGTTTCTGTGGATATTAGCTCATCAAGTGAAGGTTGGATTCAAAGCAGACATTCTAGGGAGGTCTGTTCCCAACTCCATATGCTAGAGCATAAATAAAAGCCCTTTTGGGGGAACAAGGGTTAGAAAGCTCAACTCTCTGCTGTGCTAGCTACTCCTGTCTGCTACTTCAAACTAAGTCTTGGACTGCATTCCAAACTGGCTCAATAACACTTACCAGGAAAACCAAAATGATAGGCAGAACCCATGAGGTTTCAGGGATATTGCTTCCTTTAAGTTTAAACTTTCGGAGTTGCTAAGTTAGGGCTAATTTTTTTTTTAAAGAATATGAGGGCCAGGTTGAGAGTTTGTGAAATTAGGACAGTAGGTTGGAACTCTTAACCCTAATCTTCCCATTAAATGATAGATTCTTGGGATGGCTTAGGTCTGAATGGGCATTTCACAGGAAGGCAAAAGCAGAAGTTCAAGGGGTCATTTGTCTTCCTGTGTTTCTGAAACCAATCCTGATCTTGAGTTTGCACTGGAACTGGGGTGACCTGGAGATTTCCCCAAGATGGTTCTTTGCTCTTATTGATAGTATCCATTGGAATATGGTCTGAGACTAACTACAGTCTTTTTTTTTTTTTTTGCTGGGCAGCGAGGGTTAAGTGACTTGCCCAGGGTCACACAGCTAGTAAATGTCAAGTGTCTGAGGCTGGATTTGAACTCAGGTCCTCCTGAATCCAAGGCCAGTGCTTTATCCACTGCGCCACCTAGCTGCCCCCTACAGTTTTTTTAAAAAATGCTTTTTCAGTGCATTAAAAATGACTTCCCAATGGCTCCACTGAAAACAGAACCCTCTCTTGTAACAAAGAAATATAGTTAAACAAAGCAAACAAGGGTACTGGCCGTGTCTGGAAATATATGGCCTACAGTTTTTTTGTTTTTGGTGAGGTAATTGGGGCTAAGTGACTTGCCCAGGGTCACACAGCTATTAAGTGTCAAGTGTCTGAGACTGGATTTGAACTCAGGTCTTCCTGAATCCAAGGCTGTTGCTTTATCCACTGCGCCACCTAGCTGCCCCTGGCCTACATTTTGTACCTACATTCCATCACCTTTCTGAGGAGAGGCCAGAAGCATGCTTCTTATTTGTCCTCTGAAGTTATGACTGGTGGCCATTTTTGAAGCCTTTCAATAGTTTTCTTTTATATTATTAGTATCATGAATATATCATATTAATGTTTTATATTATATTTTATAAAATATTTTTATATTATTATTTAACATAATTATTATGTCATTGTATGAAGCATTTTCCTGGGGTTCTGCTTAATTAGCTCTGCCTCAATTCACTCTAGTCTTCCCAAGTTTCTCTGAGTGCTTCACTTTCATCACTTCTTGGGATTTCTTGCAATAGGATATTCTATTCTTTTTTTTTTTGTGAGGCAATTGGGGTTAAGTGACTTGCCCAGGGTCACACAACTAGTAAGTGTCAAGAGTCTGAGGCCAGCTTTGAACTCAGGTACTCCTGACTCCAGGGTGGGTGCCCTATCCACTGTGCTACCTAGCTGCCCAAAGGGCCAACTTTCAATAGATCATTTTCAGCTATGTTTAAAACTCTGATCCATAGACAGAAGATGTTTGAATTTTTTAGCACCAGGTTCAAGGCCACTGGGTGAGAGGTAGAGAGGCAGCCGCTCTTCATTCTTCCTCTCTATCCCCCAGAGCAAATGTCCTCTGCTCCTCACTCTGTCCCCATACTTTTTGCTTTCATATATCACATTTGTCAATCATTCTTCCAGTTGGTAGATCTCCTTTCCTTTCAGGTCTTTGCTACTACAAAAAGTGTTGCTATAGATACTTTTTATTTATCACTTGAATAAGTGGCAGCTAATTAGTTGATATAGGACAGCTAGGTGGCTCAGTGGATAGAGTGTTGGTCTTGGAATCAGGAAGACTCATCTCTGTGAGGTCAAATCTGACCTCAGACTCTTACTAGCTGTGTCACCCTGGGCAAGGGACTTCACCCTGCTTGATTTAGTTTCCTCATCTGTAACATGATCTAGAGAAGGAAACAGCAAACCACCCTAGTATTTTTGCTAAGAAAACCCCAAATGGGGTCGTAGAGTCCAATACAACTGAAACGATGGGACAGCAAAAAATTAGCAGATAGCACATTGGACTTAGAATCAGGAAGACCTCAGCTGAAATCTAGCCTCAGACGCTAGCTGTATGACACTGGGCAAGTCACTTACGCTATCTGCATACCTCAGTTTCCTCACCCATAAAATGGGGATATAATAAATAGCACCTACTTCATAGGTCATTGTGAGGATCAAATGAGATGAGTTCTTCCAACTCTAAAGTGCTATATAAATAGCCCTTTTCCCTCCTTGGGCTCTGTACTCTCCAAGGAGGGATCTTGGTCACAACCTCTGCCTGAGCCTGTCCCTGGTCAGGTTATTTCCTTAAAAATGCGTGTGTTAGGGGCAGCTAGGTGGTGCAGTGGATAAAGCACCATCCCTGGATTCAGGAGGACCAGAGTTCAAATCTGACCTCAGACACTTGACACTAGCTGTGTGACCCTGGGCAAGTCACTTAACCCTCATTGTCCTGCAAAAAAAAAAGTGTGTGTGAGTATAAAGAACATTTAAGAATTTCAGTCACAATTGGATCTTGGGGAATGTAGTCAAACTCTGTTTTTACTGACCCTCTTCTTGTCCTTGGGGCTCAGTGTTCCCTGACTTTGAAATAGGCACAATCCTCAGGACCTGTTATGCCAGGGGACATGGCATGTTGTAACAAAACAAAATATCATAAAGCCTCTGAAATGAGAAACCTTCATTCAAGCTTGTAGTGACCCCAGTGGGGTTTTTTTTTGGCCATTAAATCATATGGAACAAAAGAGAAATAACAACATCTGAAATATTTGACTTTTAAAACTGATCATAGCCTCTTAGACTGGGAGGGTGCAGGCACTCCCTGATTGATGGCATTAATAGTGGCTCTCCTAAGGCACCTCACAGTATTCAAAGTACTCTTTCCACCATTTCTCGGAGTGGTAGGGAGTTTTGTTGTTCAGCCATTTCAGTAATGTCCTATTCTTTGTGACCCCATGTGGGATTTTCTTGGCAGAAATACTAGAATGATTTGCCATTTCTTCTCCAGCTCATTTTATAGGTGAGGAAATTGAGGCAAACAGGGTTAAGTGACTTGCCCAGGGTCACAGAGCTAGTAAGTATCTAGATCTCCAGATTTGAACTCAGGGAGATGAGTCTTTCTGACTCCTGTGGTAAGGAGTAGAAAGGCTAACACTTTCACTTTGCAGTCACGATCTCCATCTGGTCAGATTGGTTAGAGAGACAAGCCTTCTAGTCAGGATGGTTTGGGTTCAGGCCCTTCTTCTGACACACAGTAGATGTGCAACCCTGGAAAAGTTATTTAACCTCTCTATGTGTCAGGCTGTAACATTTTAAGGCTGTAGGTTACTTGGAGGCAGATAAGGTTCCTGCTAGTTTTAAATTCTATAATTCTAAATTACAAAGCAGGTACCATCTGCATTGGTGGAGATACCAGAGGTGTCAAGCTTAGGTAACACTCCCAAGTGTAACCAGAAGCAGATTAAAATGTAATTGGGTAATATTTAATAAGATAAATACAAATGCATTACAACATGGTTGTAACAAAAGAAATAGTATGATCTAATCAGCATCCATATTCTACAGTTCCTTTTTTTCCCCCCTGGATTTGGAAAGCCTTTTCCATCATGAGTCCTTTGGGACTTTCTTGTACCATTGTATTGGTGAGAAGAATCTAGTTTATTACAGTTTATCAACACATAATGTTGATGATACTGTGTACAATGTTCTTCTGGTTCTGTTCATCTCACTCATCATCAGTTCATGCAAGTCCTTCCAGGTTTCTCTGAACTCCTCCTGCTCATCATTTTTTACAGCACAATAGAATTCCATTACATTCATATACCACATCTTGTTCAGTCATTCCCCAATTGATGGGCAACCCCTCAATTTCCAATTCCTTGTGACCCCTGTTTCTATTTGAGTTTGATGCCCTACTCCAATGAAATCACAGATCCAGTCCATCTGTGTAGTGGATAGAGTGCTGGGCCTGGAGTCAGGAAGATCTGAGTTCAAATTTTACCTCAGACCCTTGTTAGGTGTATGACCCTAGGTAAGTTACTTCACCTTTGCCTGAGTTTCCTGAATTGTAAAACAGAGATAATAATAGCCCTTATCTGTCAGGATTGTTTCAAGGATTGAATGAGATAATATTTGTAAAGCACTTTAGCACAGTGCTTGGCACATAGTAGGTGCTTAACAAATGCTTATTTCCTTCTCTCCCCTTCAAAACAAACAAACAATGACCTTTCTAAATTTTTTTTTTTTTAGTGAGGCAATTGGGGTTAAGTGACTTGCCCAGGGTCACATAGCTAGTAAGTGTTAAGTGTCTGAGGCCGGATTTGAACTCAGGTACTCCTGAATCCAGGGCTGGTACTCTATCCACTGTACCACCTAGCTGCCCCGACCTTTCTAATTTACATATGGAATAATTGAAGTTTAGTCAAACAGGTGAAATGACTTGCCCAAAGAGCTACCAATTTGTCAGAGATGGTGTCCGACCTGTCTAGTATTCTTGCCACTCCCACACAGCTGGGAGTGAAAGGTTTGGTTATTCTGTTGCTCTGAGAGTGGTGTCCAAATCTGGCCAGACACCAAAGGGTGGTAGAGATGACTATCACTATGAAAAACAATAGAAGGTACACAGGGTACTAACACTTAAGTAGATTTCCCCTGAAAAAGAAAGAGAGCCCCTATCCAGGTCTCTCCACTCCTGTGTGTTTGTGGGTTACAGGTACATACAGTACTTGTTCATTATCACGTAAGAGAAACTACTCTTAGGGAACCTGAGTATAACTAGGGAGGCCTTTGCTTTTGGAACACTGACTTTTTCTACACAGTCAAGGTCATCCCTGGACTGACATTCTCTTTGGGGCAGGGAGAGCAGAGATTGGGGAGCCCAAGAAGCAGAGAGAGTCCTGGATCAGGAGTCAGAAGACCTTGCTGGCAAGGCACCTGGGCACCAGTCTTGGCTCTGACCATACTAACTTGTTGTGTGACCTTGAGCAAGTCACTTACCCTAGAACTGTTTCTTCACCTGGGAGAACGGGAGTTCATAAGGTCCCTTTCAGCTTGAATATCTATTGTCTATGCTGGATCTTTATGGCATAAGTCTAGTGTGGTAGAGGAATATTAGAGAGAGCACAGGACTAAGTCAGGAGAAACAAGTTCAAGTCTTATCTCTGCCTAAAACAATTATGCTTCCCTGGGTAAGTATCTTCCTCTTATAGGAACTTCCCTTTTCTCATCTGTAAAATGAGGGGAGGATGATTCCATGATTCCTCAGATTCCTTCTAGTTCTGGCATTCAGTGATTTCATTTCACACTTTGTCTTGTTTCATTCCCAGGCCTAGCTCCAGGGCAGCTGTACACATACCCTGCCCGCTGCTGGCGCAAGAAGAGGCGGCTGCATCCGCCTGAAGATCCCAAGCTGAGGCTGCTGGAGATCAAACCTGGTCAGTAGCATTAGGAACTCAGCTGGGCTGACACTGGGGAGGAGGGTGCGGGAGGAAGGGGGTGGGGGGTGGTTAGGTGAGAGGGGTTAGAGTGGGAAGGGAGAGCAGCTGTTTTCCCTGGCCCTCTCCTCTTCTGCCTTTGTTCATTGATGCTGCAGGAATTGGTTTCTCCATTAGTGGAACAAAGAATGACCAGGTGACCTAATTAAGTGTGGATATACAGACGTGCATATATGTTTGCTCACGTGGCAAAGCACATGTGCATGTGAATGTGTGTGAAATATTCTCTTGGTCTCTCCCTCTCTTCCCTCCCCCCTCCCACTCTTCCTTTCTCCTTCTCTTCCTCTTTTCCCTTTCTCTTTTTCCTCCCCTCTCTCTCTCCTCCTTTTCTTCTCTCTTCCCCCTCTCCCTCTTTCCCGTTCTCTTTTTCCTCCCCCTCCCCTTTCCTTCCCTCTCTCTCCTCTCTCTCGTCTCCCCTTCCCCCCCTCTCTCCTTTCTTTCCTTTCTCTCTGTCTCTGTGTCTCTCTCACACACACTCTCTTTCCCCTCCCCCCTCTTCCTCTCTTTCCCTTTTCTCTTTCTCTCTTTTTTCCTCCCCTCCCCTTTTCTTCTCTCCTCTTTCTTCCCCTCCTTCTTTTCTCCTCTCTCCTCTCCCCTTCTCCCCCCTTTCTTTCTCTCCCCCCCCAGCTCTCTCCCTCTCCTTTCCCTCTCCCCCTCCTTTCCTCCTCCCTTTTTTCAATGCTTTCTTCCTATATTCCTGGCTCTGCTTACCATGAAACTAATAGGAAGAAACAGGGTGGGAGCAGACCCCAAGCAGATCTGTCAGGACACATCTAGAGAAGTTGCAGCTTGGTCAGAGAGCAACATGGTCCTCCAGTTGCTTGCAACCTCTAATAAATTGGCTGAATCCTAGGTTATGTGCTTCTAAGGTGGAAACACACACACACACACACACACACACACACACACACACACACATATATACACACACAGCTTTTCTCTGAGGAATGCTGCTGAAGCTTCCCAGAGGAAGGGGGCCAGTTCACAAATAAACAGATCCCAAGATAGGAAACAGAAATGGAGAAAACCACAGGAAGGTAACAGAACTGCTCAGGAAGATCAAGGATGAAGGGGTTGATTTAAACCACTGTTTACTATTGTTAGTTTTATTACTTGACCGTTAACTCCTACTACTTTGGCCCTTTGCAGAACAGTCTCTAGGGTTTAGCAAATCAGAGCAAATTGCCAGAGACTTTGGAAAGTTCACCTGGTAGTTTAGGGAACAAGTAAACAGAACTTTGAAATGACTCGGCTGACAGAAAAATGTGTGCGTGTGCGTGTGCGTGCGCGCGTGTGTGTGTGTGTGTGTGTGTGTGTGTGTGTGTGTGATTGGGTGGGGACAGCTGGGAAATGCCCCCAGATGGTGCTAAAAAAAGCAAAAAACTTGAGTTACTTATTAAAAAACCAAGCAATTTAACCCTTGTGTCTCCTTTCATCATCACCCATCTTGCACAGGAGGGAGGGAAGGAGGTTGGCCACCAGACATTTCCCCTTAATTTCCATTCCCCCTTTTCCACTTTCACCCCTTAGGCTGTCCCAACTCCCCTTTCATTGCTTCCCTTGGTTATTTTTCTTAATGTTTGTACCCTCTGGTCCGTCAATCAAGGCTGTATAAAGCTTCCCCTTAGCTAGATTTCACTTGTATAAAAATGTCTTGGGGTGGGGGTAGGATGCATAAGTCCTTAAAAATCGCTTACAGATAATCAGTCTTAGTGATCCTACAAAGGCACAGTGACACTTCAAAAAGGATCTATAGAAAACTTATGAGTGAAAGCTAGGTGACACACGCGGTCCTGCCACCAGGCAGTGTGGGTGCAGGGGATACTCCTGCCGAGGTTTAAATAAGTGGTTGATTCTTCATTTAGAGGGATGCCTCTGCTAGTCTTCTGATCCCTTCTGACTCGGAAAGGAGGTGATGCGAAGGGCAGCCCCGTTGTGGACCGCTGGCAAGGTTCACAGTGACCCCTGGTGGTACATGGAACACTCTGAGAAGCTCGCTTGTGTGGTTCGGTTATTAGGCTCATCTATATCATTTGTTTAAAATTAAAAAAACAAAACCACCCATCCAAACCAAGCCAACCCCCCTCTAGCTGCACCCTGGAGCAGCTTTCCCTAACTTTTCTTGTTTTTTTTTAAAGAATTAAGGCACTTTCTCCAAACTCCACCATGAAGTCCCCAGCCCCACTCCTAGAGTTAGGATGGTTGTCGGAGACCAGCCCATCTGCAGTTATCTGCATCCTCTGTTTTCCTAATCCTTCTTGGAAGCTCCAGGTCCATGGCCTGTGGCTCTAGTCTTATGATATCAACTTCCTTTGGTGGTATGATTTGACCTAACCTCAAGTTTTCATGGCACCAATCAATTAATAAACACACAAGTTTTGTGGCTGGCACTGTACTAAGCACTAGAGATACAAAGATATAAATAAAACAGTCCCTGCCCTCAAGGAGTTTATATTGTATAGGGAGAGAAGCAACATGTACATAATAAACTCATTAAAAACCTATTTAAAAATGAACTTTTGTGGCTGTTATCAGTCATCATGTCTGATTCTTTGTGACCCCATTTGGGATTTTCTTGGCAAAGATACTGGAGCAGTTTATCATTTCCTTCTCTGGCTCATTTTACAGATGAAGAAACAGAGGCAAAGAGGGTCACACAGCTACTGAGTGTCTGAGGGCAGATTTGAACACAGGGTCCTCCTGACTCCAGGGCTGTCACTCTATCCACTGTACCACCTAGCTATCTTTGTGAATTCAAATCTGGCCATAAACCATAATCGAAAATATGTATTTGAAAATATGGAAATATGAAAAGATTGAAAATATGGAATATGAGGAATAGAGCTTTTCAAAGGTGAAAGGAGTATCTAAAAAATTGTGTGTGTGTGTGTGTGTTTTTGGTGGGGCAATGAGGGTTAAGTGACTTGCCTAGGGTCACACAGCTAGTAAGTGTCAAGTGGCTGAGGCTGGATTTGAACTCAGGTCCTCCTGAATCCAGGGCTGGTGCTTTATCCACTGCACCACCTAGATGCCCCCAGGAGTATCTAAAGTGAAAGGAGGGTCAAAATAAAATCAAAGTCTGCAGAAGGTATTGAGAAGTGAGGTGTAGAGCCAGGTTTTGCTTTCGTGTGTACAGTGGCATAGTGGAGACAATGCCAGACTTGCAGTCAGGAAGACCTGAGTTCAAATCCAGGTTCAGATGCCTACTAGCTGTGTGACCTTGGGCAAGTCACTTAACCTTGTTTGCCTCAGTTTTCTCATCTGTCAATTGAGCTGGAGAAGGAAATGGCAGACCACCTCAGTATCTTTGCCATGAAAACCCCAAATGGAGTCACAGAGAGTTGTACACTGAAATGACTGAACAATAATGTGTGTGTGTGTATGTGTGAAGAGAGCATATTGAAGTGAACAAGGTGTAGAACTTGACAAACCATTTTCTGTTTTCTGTTCTTGATGCAGAAGTGAGTCTTTTATTTCCTGGCCATGGGTGGCCCCTCACCTCTAACTTGCTTTCAGAGCTCCTTCCCCTCTTCCCTTATTGCTCTTAGGGTCAGTGGCTGCCTCTGCATAAGCAGAGGCCCAGCTGGAGTTTTGCCCCACAGTACCCAGAGGGCAGGACTAAGGACCCTTCCCTACCTAGTGATGTGTTCAAATCATACCTCTAACACTACAACTTTAAAAAAGGAAAAAGAAAGTAAATATCTTTAAGTATCTTTAAATAGATTTGAAAGCAAACAAGTAAAAAAAAAAACCGATCAGGTCTAAGTGTTGGTAGATAGTGGGTATGCTATAAATAGTATTCTTGAGATGGCCATGGGTAAAATTATTAGTGGTGTCAAACTGAAATAGAAACTAGACCATCCTGCAGGAAGCCTACTGACTTAGAAAACCACATATTAACCTGGGTGTGTTCTATTGTACTTTTATTTATTTTGTTAAATATTTAATCTGGTTTAGGCTGTACTTGGCAGTGTGCAGGCCATAGGGCCTCTTGTTTGACACCTCTGGATTAGATGACCTTTGAGGTCCTTCCAACTTTGAGACTCATGCCATTCTACATAGATGTTTTGGGGGTCATTGGATTATACAGGTTTAGAGCTGGAAGGGACCTTGAGTCCAAACCCTGATGAGGAAATTGAGGCATAGAGAGGTTAAGTAACTTGCCCAGGTTCAAACGGCAAATAAGTGTCTAAAGGCAATATTTAAACTCATTTCTTCCTGATCCCAAGCCAGCATCCTAGCCAATATGTAACATTGCCTCTTATGGCCTTAAGACTATGGTTTTTTGCTTATGAATACTCATTAAGAAGTGATTTTTCTGATAGTGTTGATGGAAATTATATGGGATTATAACAATATGTATGTGCATATGGCGTTGTAAGTTTGAGAGTGGATTCCCTGGAGGGAGGATAGGAGTTGTGACTCATTAAGTCCACCTGGAACCTGACTGACATGGAAGATTGATTTTCCTTGGAAGCATACTGACCCTCAAAGTTGGTAGGAAGGACAAGAAGGGCCACAAACTTGAAAGTAGAAATGACCCAGGGGAGGTGTGGAATAATGGCTAGGAGAGGATGCTTTGGGTCTTCTGAAACAGCATAGTGGTTATCCCTGTGGAAGGCCTGGCCAAAGGTTAATTAGATGGAAGCTGGTTAGCCCAATAAACTATTATGTACATTGGCCCAGATTATGGATTTTAGGATAAAATTCCTATGCTCTTCAGCTCGACAATTGTGTCTTCTGTTGGTTTTTAAAATAATTTTTTCTTAATTATCTGTGATTGAGTATGGGATAGGAATAAAAACCCAGATATAACTGTGAGAACCTATCCCCTTTCTGCCTGGGAATTTCTTTTGTGACAATCCTTAATGCCATCGCTTCCATGTTCCCACATATCCCTAATTTGCAGTATGGTACTTAAAGTTTTGCAGTTTGTGTCCTTTGGGGGATGACTTTGAGTTTAAGGGGGATATACTATGTGTATCCACACCTAAAACTATAGACCTCTCCCTGTTGTGATTCAGCTTGATAGTCATTTGTAGACACAATTAGCCCTTATCAAAGGCATTTTTTTTGGGTGAGGCAATTGGGGTTAAGTGACTTGCCCAGGGTCACACAGCTAGTAAGTGTCAAGTGTCTGAGGTCAAATTTGAACTCAGGTCCTCCTGAATCCAGGACCGGTGCTCTGTCCACTGTGCCACCTAGCTGCCCCATCAAAGGCATTTATTAAGAAGGCATAACGAGAACAGTAGCTATAAAATGTCCCATATCTCATTAATCTGGGCACATACTCCCCCACTATATATAGGGCTCATAGGAAAAGTAGACAGAAATGTAGAGTGCAAATGGTAGTTGAAACACTGTAGAGAAGTAATGTGGCCGAGGCTACTTCTCAGGTGCTCTGTCAAGTCCTCTAAACCTTTTCTCTCCTTGTGTAGTCCTGTTCTCTGTAGCCCAGCTCCCATTTGCCAGACCTAGCTCTCTAGAGTCCATAGCCAGCTCTTTTCTTTGGTGCCACTTTTGGCCTCTGGATTTATGTCTGTCTCTCTTCTCTCAACTGTGCTTAGAATTCTTTTGAACTAATGCCAACTTTTGTATGGGGGAGGGGCATCTTTCCTTCTAGGAAAGTAACCCAAGTTGCTAGATGTCATGCGTGGGTAATGGAGGTGTGTTACAGAGGAGAGAAAAATCTCCTTCCACCCTTCAAGTCTTCTCCAAAGGCAGCTTTGGGCTTATATTCCCCATGACTCTGGTAGAATGACACCGGGATTAGTTATTTAAGTGACCTCCAGAGGTGTGGTCAAATATTATTTGGCTAATCCTAAATTATCCCTCTCATTGCATTGGAGAAAAGGGTTGCTATCTGTAAGGAGATGAGTGTTACCATTTCATAGCTCAGTGTCTCTCATCTCTTTTGTATTGCTCTGTGGATATGCCATGATTCCTGGTTTCACTGTATACTTCACCAGAGATGTAAAGACAACACACATTGATGGGTCCTGTAAATGAAGTGTGAGCCATTTATGCTCAGGTTAGCAGAGGGCTCAAGCCAGAAGGAGTTTGGATATGTTTAATGGCTGAAGGACCATTTGTGGTCTGATGGTTATTTCTGATGGGACCCTGTATCCTTTTATTTTCCTGTCTCATGCTTTAACATCTTTCTGGTTTATGGTATCCCAGTGGGTGGATGAGACAGGAATATATAGAAAGATTAAAGAAAATGACTAAGTAAGTATCTTTGTGGTAGCAATAAAAGTACTTTAGGTTAGAAATTGTCTGTACGTAGACCACATAGTTGATAGAGGTACATGCATATAAAATTTGTGGCCCTCTCAGCTGTTTTATTGACCTTACTGAGGCCCTTGGGAACATTCATGTGTATACCACCTCTTTAAAAGGATTCAGAAAGGGAAAAGCAATTCAGTGCCATTTAACAAATATTCATTAGGCACCTACTATGTTCTAGGCATGGTGCTTCACACTGGGGATACAGTGGCAAAAGTGAATCAATTCCTGTCTTCAGGGAGCTTACTTATTGAGGGAAACATAAGTAAATACAAAGTGATTTCAGGAGGGAGGGCTCTAGCACGTGGGGGAAGTAGGAAAAGTCTCATGGAAGAGGTGGCACTTGAAAGGAACCCTGAAGGAAAACTAGGGTTTCTGGGAAGTTACTAATTAAACACTTCTTGTTCTATCCTCTGCTTAGAACTAAGATAAATGAATAAAGGGCCATATAGAGTCATAGCATTCACAAATAGATGGAACCATAGATGTCATGAAACTGGATTACCTCATTGAAGATGAGCAAAGCAAGGCCCAGAGAAGATAAAATGCCTTGTCTGAGGTCATGTAGCTCATCAGTGGCTGAGTTCTAAGAGGTTCATAGGTCTCCGGATTCCTTGCTCAGTTCATTTTCCCCTCAGAACTCCCTCCCTGCCCAGAAGAGTAAGCTTTTTGGTCTAAAGGGAAGCAGTAACTCCAAATACAGCAAGGGAAGAGAATACAGGACCAGGGATGGTTTTCTGATCAACAACATCTTGAGGAGTTTGTTAGCGGGCTCAATTAAATGAACCTACAAGGAAATCTAATCAATGCTTCTGTGATGAGTTGGAGACGTAATTCTTTTGGTATTTGCTTTTTGCACCTGAACTTTGAACAATTTTTTACTGCAGCTGTTTTTGGACCTTTTCCTTCCTATGCATCATTCACAGGGGCTAGAGGGTCTTCAAGTGCCTTGTGGTTTATCACAATAGCTGGATTAATGCATTGGCTAGTCATCTTTAAGGGTCAGTTAGGTAGTACCCTGAATAGAGTTCTGGGCCTGGAATCTATAAAAGACCTGAGTTCAAATCCAGGCTTAGACACTGACTAGCTGCATGACCCTGGGCAAGTCATTTAACCCTGTTTGCCTCAGTTTCCTCATCTGTCAAATGAACTGGAGAAGGAAATGGCAAACCACTCCAGTATCTTTGCCAAGAAAACCCCAAATGGGGTCATGAAGAATTTGGATATGACTTGAAAAGACTCAAGA
Organism: Dromiciops gliroides; assembly: GCF_019393635.1. NCBI lineage: Eukaryota > Metazoa > Chordata > Mammalia > Microbiotheria > Microbiotheriidae > Dromiciops > Dromiciops gliroides. Next base: position 239,402,296 of record NC_057862.1, read on the forward strand.
AAAAACCTCATCTTTATGTTTGTGCTTTTTTTTAGTTATAAATAGCTAGATTTACCTATCAAGTTAAGTGCTTTATAAATATTATCTCATTTGATTGTTACAACAGCCTTGGGAGGTAGGTGCTATTATTATCCCCATTTTACAGATGAGAAAACTGAGGCAGACAGTGATTAAGTGACTTGTCCAGGATCACACAGTTAGTGTTGGAGACTGGATTTGAATTCATCTCTTCCCGACGCCAAGTCTAAAACTCTCTCCATTGCTCCACCTAGTTGCCTCATGTTGAAATACTGCTGCCATGAGATCCTGGCAGAATTGTAATATTTTATACAAAATAACTCTTGTTCTGATCAATTTATTGGGATCAAGAGAAAGATCAAAGAAGGGACAGTTCAGTAGCTTGGGTGAATGGGATGATACTAAAGGGTGACAGAGAATTTACAATCTAATAGGAGGAACTGGTGCATAGGCAAATAGAGTGATGAGATAAAATGATACTTAAATGCATCAGGAGAGGCGCTAGCAAAGTGCTGAATGTGTTTTGGTATAGGCAGTGGTCATCACCAACTGAGGGGAGCGGGAAGTGGCATTTCATTCAGGCTTTCGAATGAGTAGGAATTAAACAGGTATGTATGGGAGGAGGAAGGACTTTTTAGCTATGATACTAGCTAGCAATCATATAGTGCTCTAAGGTTTGCAAAATACTTGACCTGATACTCCAAACAACCCTGTGAGTAGGTGCTGTTATTAAATTCATGTTACAGATGAGGCGATCAAGGCTGAAAGAAGTGAAATGATTTCTTTTGGCCCACACAGGTGTCTGAGACAGGATTCGAACTCTGGTCTTTGTCTTGAATTCTATCCAGTGTGCCACCTAGCTGCATAGGGTTCTCTGTGCAAGAATGTGGAGCTGCTAGGGTGGAATATAAAATATATAATTAATTTTTTCTGGAATCTTGAGTATTTGGAGAGGCGTAATGTGAAAGAGGCAGCTAGGTGATACAGAGGACAGAGTGCCAGGCATGGAATCAGGAAGATTCATCTTCCTGTATTTAAATCCAGTCTCAGATACTTACTAGTTGAGCAACCTTGGACAAATCATTTCACCCTGTTTACCTCAGTTTCCTCACCTGTAAAATAAGATGGAGAAGGAAATAGCAAACCACTCTAGTATCCTTACCAAGAAAACCCCAAATTGGGTCACAAAGAATGGGGCATGACTGAAAAACAACTGAACAACAACAATATGAAAGGACTGGATATATATGATATAGCACCAAACTGTAGAGAGCCTTGAATGCCACGCTAAGGAATTTGAATTTAACTTATTAGGCAGTAGGGAACTATTAGTGGTTTTTGAACAAAGGAGTGATATGATGAGATCTATAAAATTTGATGATGTCTGGTAGTGGTGTGAAGGACAATTTGGATTTGGAAGAGAGTGAGATTATTGTAACAGTTAAGGTGGCTGAGAAAGGAGACTGTTGTACCAGGTGGCTGGTAATGAGGTTCTGTACTAAAATGGTGGCAGTGAAAGTAGGGTAGAGAGGACATGTGTGAGAGTCACTGTGGAAAAACAGTGGTTCATAGTAACTGATTGGATATGAGAGGTGAGGGAGAGGGAAGAGACAGACATAACACCAAGGTTTTGAATATAGGATATTGAGTGTATAGTTGTGCCACTGACAAATGATGAAGTTAAGAAGGAAGAGCAGGTTATAAGGGAAATAAAGGAAGTTTTATTTTGTATTTTTGAGATTGAGGTGCTAATGAGATATCCAGTTGAACATGTCCTGATGGCTATAGGAAATGCAGGTCTGTAATTTAGCTAGTGATCTTTAGAAAATCACAGGCAAGAAGACAGGTATCCCCGAAAGAGACATGGGTAAATGTCCTGATTGTTTAAAAGGTTTTTTTTTTCATAAGGACTTTAAGAAAGGTATACTTGTTTGACCAATTCGGAATCCTCTTGGACCCTCTCCTATCACCTAGCCCATATGTCCTCTTATCTACAAGGATACAATGAGAAACTTTGGCAAAAGTGTTGCTGGTATCCAGGAACACTACGTCTGCTGTATTCCCCTGATTTGCCAGTCTAGTTATGCTGTCAAGAAAGGAAATTAAATCAATTTAGTATTACCTGTTCTTGATGAAGCCATTCTGGTTATTAATGATGACTGCTTCCCTTTCTAATTGTTCACAAATTATCCATTTTGTCTAGAATTTCGCCTATAATTTGAAGGTTTCCATGTTCTTTCTTCTTCTTTTTTAAGTCTGGGACAATAATTTCCTGTCTTCAGCCCTCTGGCACCTTTCCCATTCTCCACAATTTTGTGAAGATCACTGACAGCAGCTCATTAATCACATCTGCCAGGATTTTCAGCACCCTGGGATACAGTTCATATGGACCTTGTGACTCGAACTCATTGAGGGCAGCCAGGTGCTCTCTTCCCATTTCCTTAGTTATCTTGGGTTTTAACTCACTATTAACCATTTTCTTCCATCCTTCCCAGATTGAGAAGTGTTCTTCTTGGTAGGGAAATCAAGCAAAACAAGACTTGAGTGCTTCCTTTTGTCTGACACCCTTTAGCATCATCCTATTTGTTCAAGGAATTCAACTGTCTGTTCTTAGATCTTTTGTTCTCAATGAGTTGGTCTTGCTTGCCCATCTACATTGGTCTCTTTGAATGCTTCTCCTTTTTTTCTTTATCAGTAATATTTGTTTGGATAGCCAGAATTTTTCTTAGGTTATGGGATCCCACCTATCCTTTCTTGAAATCTTTGCTTTGAAATCTGCTCTCCCAAAGCCTAGGGTATATATCAGATTTTCCCTGGCTTTTGCTTTACCCTTATATGGAATGGTTTTTACCCCTACCCCCATGCTCTCTAGTTTATCATACAGTTCCTCCTTAATGGTTAGGTCTGGAATAGAAGTGTTTTGGTTCCTTCTTCCATCTTTTGAAGAATGAAATGATCATTAAAACAAGTTAAAAATTTATCTATCAGAGCTCTTTTAGTAGAGAGAGACCTCCAGCAGATGTCTGGTTCATAGTTGAAGTCCCCTATCATACTCCTATGCCACGTTTTTGATGTTTCCAGAATTCTTTATCTATATCCTCCTTCTCAGTGTTTTGTAATATTGTCCCACTGTAATATTGCTTTTGTATCTCATTCTATTATTTCTCACCCTGAATTATTTTTCTATGATGCTTCCCTAAGTCACTCACCCCCTTTCATTTTATTTTATTTTATTTTTTTGGGCAGGGCAATGAGGGTTAAGTGACTTGCCCAGGGTCACACAGCTAGTAAGTGTCATTGATTTGAACACATCATTAGGTAGGGAAGGGTCCTTAGTCCTGCCCTTTGGGTACTGTGGGGCAAAACTCCAGCCAGGCCTCTGCTTATGCAGAGGCAGCCACTGACCCTAAGAGCAATAAGGGAAGAGGGGAAGGAGCTCTGAAAGCAAGTTAGAGGTGAGGGGCCACCCATGGCCAGGAAATAAAAGACTCACTTCTGCATCAAGAACAGAAAACTGAGAAAATGGTTTGTCAAGTTCTACACCTTGTTCACTTCAATATGCTCTCTTCACACACACATACACACACACACATTATTGTTCAGTCATTTCAGTGTACAACTCTCTGTGACTCCATTTGGGGTTTTCATGGCAAAGATACTGAGGTGGTCTGCCATTTCCTTCTCCAGCTCAATTGACAGATGAGAAAACTGAGGCAAACAAGGTTAAGGGACTTGCCCAAGGTCACACAGCTAGTAGGCATCTGAACCTGGATTTGAACTCAGGTCCTCCTGAATCCAGGGCTGGTGCTTTATCCACTGCGCCACCTAGCTGCCCCTCTTTCATTTTAAAGTAGCTATGATTTATATATACACACATATTTCATATGGTATAGACCATAATGAACTCTGACAAGCATTTGTTGAACTTCTACTATATGTAAGGCATAGGATTTGTAGTAAGAGTACTTGAGTTCAAAGCTTAGTCCTACACTTACTAGCATGTGACCTTGGGCAAAATTATTCCAATATTCTGGACCTTGATATCTTCATCTGAAGAAAAAAAGGAGATTTGACTAGATGATCTCTAAGTTTCTTGGAGTGTATATATAATATATTACAAAGTGTAGTAGTAGTAGTAGTAGTAGTAGTAGTAGTAGTAGTAGTAGTAGTAGTAGTAGTAGTAGTAGTAGTAGTAGGCTTCCACCAGTCATGTACGACCATGGATCAGCGCCTTGAAGAGCCACAGGTCACAGTGTGGCTGTGCAGTTCGATATGGGAGCCGCAGCTCCTGCCACAATGAGAACATTGGAAAACTGCGCTCTCTGTTGCCCGTTGGTTCCTGCGTCTAATTTGTCTTTCTTCCTCCTGAGCCTGAAGGCCCATTTAAGCTGCGCACAAGCTGTTCCTGAGTACTGAACTCCATTATTATTATTGTTATTATGATTATATTAGAAAGTATACATATCATATATAAGAAAGTTTATGTGTGGATATATGTATATACATGTTTGTATATGTATATATGTATATATGCATATCTATGCATGCATATATACACATACACACATGCATATATACACAAACACACATACACCTCTTTCTCCTATCAGAATGTATACTTCTGGAAAGCAGGGATTTAGCAATTCTTTTTACTTATATCCGCAGTGTCTTATACAACCTGGCACAGAGTAGGTGTTTAATAAATAGATATCTGTTTATTCATTGCTTGTTGAAGAGTTAGAAATATGAATAGAGAGTTTTCGGAGCTTGTATGTAGGGGCAGCCTTTGTAAAGGCATGGAGATAGATGGCAGATGGAATATCATGTATGAGGAAAGCCAAATAGGTCAGTTTAGATAGAATATAGAGTATGTAAGAAGAAGTAATGTGAAATATCTGGGAAAACCATCCTGTTATCCATGAGTCTTCTTTTCTGCAGGCTTAATATCTTTAGTTCCCTCAAACTCCTCATATAGTGTGACTTAGAGTTGCCTCACATAGATGGATAGAGTGCTGGGCCTGGAGTCAGGAAGACGTGAGTACAAATCCAGCTTTCGATACTAGCTGTGTGATCCTAGGCAAGCCACTTAAACCTGTTTTCCTCAGTTTCCTAATTTGTCAAATGAATTGGAGAAGGAAATGGCAAACCACTCCAGGATCCTTGCCAAGAAGATTCTAAATGGGCTCATGAAAAGTTGGACACTACTGAAAGATGATTTAACAACAACAACACATCTCAGTTGGCCTTTCCTTGAATGCCTTTTATCTTATCAATTTGTTTCCAATAATGTCATGCCCAGAGCAGAACAGGATACTTAAGATCACAAATAACTTTCTGCAGAGCCAGTTTTAGGATCCTGGTGAAGAAAATCTAAGGACAACAAAACTTAAAAAAACAAAACAAAACCCAAAAAGTTATATCAGGGTCGGCAGCTAGATGGTGCAGTGGATAAAGCACCAACCCTGGATTCAGGAGGACCTTAGTTCAGATCTGGTCTCGGACACTTGACACTTACTAGCTGTGTGACCCTGGGCAAGTCACTTAACCCTCATTGCCCCTCAAAAAAAACCCCAATAACCATAGCCCCCAAAAGTTATATCAGGGAAAAGAGGAGGGTCAAAGAAGGTATAGAATCACCACTTATGGTGAATTAGACAAATTATAATGGAAAATAGAGAGAAGAGGAGCCTGTACTTAGAAAGTTCTGAGTTCAAATCCATCCTCAGATTTTAGCTTGACTGTAGCCAAACCACTTGATCTTTGACTCAGTTTCTTCAACTGCAAAATGAGGATAATAATAATGCCTACTTCCCATAGTTGTTATGAGAATACAATAAGTTGGTATTTGCAAAGTGATTTGTAAACCTTAAAGCACCATGTAAATAAATACTATTATTATTATAATTATCATTGTTATTAGTATATTATTGCTAAGTTAGGGTCAGTAGTTTCAGAAAATGCATGGAGAACAAGAGAGGCCTGTGTTTTTGAGAAGGGCAAATATTTTCCCAATTTTCAGGGAAGAGAATAGAGTTTCAAATTATAGGCCAGTGAGCTTGACTTTGATTCCTGGAAAAATTCCAGAACGTATTGTTAAAAAAAAATTAGGGCCACTTACTGCAGCTGAGGGCTCTCCCTGTGAGTTCCTACATTTGGCAGCAAAGGCACTACAAACGAGTGATTATTTGGTAAATCAGCATCCATATCAGGAAAGGAAAAAAAAGAAGAGGCCCATGTATGGGATTTATGTGTCAGAAATTGATTTATTAATAGATATTCTTTACAGGCACTGGAGATGGGAAGAGGGATGCTTCAGTTCTTCACATGTCTATCCAGATTGGGGTGGTAATATGTAAGCCTCAAAGTTAGTTTTTTAGTCTTTTGTTTTTGTACCAAAAACATTCCATCCCTGACTTGTATTAGGGTTTCTTCTTTATTTTCAGGGTTTCCAAGATGGTGGTTAGTGGGGAACAAGTCCCTTTTATTACTTCAAATTTGGGAACTTTGAAAGTAGTCATTGGTTGAGGGGAAAGTTATTTTATTACCTCAGATTCTATGTCTATACTTTGGAATCTTTGAAGGCAGTCATTGGCTGAGAGGAATGAGAGTAGGGATGTTTTCCATTTACTCAACATTGGCTAATGAGGGGATTGTGGAAAATCTTACCTATGATGTCAGGTGTTGTGAGGCCAGTTGGGCCCAGTTGGACACTTACCTTTGGGAACCATGGCTATACCTCAGCTAGCTTCAGAGCTGAGGGAAAAAGAAAGAAAGAAGCTACTAAAATCATATGCATAATCAATTAGTATGGACATAGTTCTTGGGGAGTTCTGCCTTTAAATGGTCCGGCTAGTGTTGGGACAACGGCCTGGGGTTGTTCTTTCCTAGAGAAGATGAAAGGCCTTCTGGAGGGTTATGGTTTCTCCCTTGGGATTCCACATAGGAATGCTAACATTCTCTAGAGGACAAGAAATAAACTTACAGTATACAAAGATTCTAATAAGGGAAGAAAGGCCTTAATTATTAACACCGCTGTGTAAATATGTGTAGGCATGGATATTTTCTAGCAAGTCATATTAAATTCATTTACATTCCCCAGAGCAAAGTTGGTGCTTGAAGTTACAAAATCCTACTTAGCAAACATATTCTTATGCAGTGCTATCTCGGGGCTGCTTCCCTAACTTGTATTTCAAACTCAAAGACTGGGTCCGTGAACTGCAGCTTCTGCCTCAAATTCTAGGGGTAACCCTGTGAGCCCTACTCTTGCTACTCTAGCGTAGGAGGCTTCCCAGCAAAAGTCAGCCAGTAGATTCAAAGAATTCTTAGCAAAAACATTTACTTAAATGATATGGCACGAATGACGGCATAAAATATTCCCCACACAAACCTGGGGCATACTGTCCCACAAATGCACCCATTTTCCATGGGAAGAGCAGGCTCAAACCTAGAATATAGTGGTAGTGAGGCATGTGGTGTGCTAACAGAAACTCATAATCTCTGTTTCTACAGAGGCTGCAAATCCATTCCCTCTTTGGAGAGTCCTCAGGCAGCTCTCTCTTTGTGGGCAGTGTCTCTGTGGTGTTGGTTGCTCTGGCGCATTCCCAAGGCATGCTGGTCTTCATAGCTAACTCTCTTCTCTGATGTCAAGGTTCCTCTTACAGGAAGCTACAAATGACTGCTTCCCCATAGCTGTGTCTCTCTGGAATGGATATCTTTGCTCTCTCCTGGAGCTAGTATCTTCTATTGGTCCCTAGAATTCTTTCAGATCTTAGTTGTGTAATGATTGGAATGATGCCACTTGCTGGAGACTTACTGTATGAAAGCTCCACCATGAGGAGAAGGCCTCTGAGGGCAAGGCCATGCAGCTTTTCTTTGGCTTTAGGAAGTGACATTTGCTTGTGGGAGGAAGAGGGGGCAAGGCTGACTCTCTTGCTCTCTTTCCTCAGGACTCAGGTGGAGAAGGGAGCTAGAAATGTGCTCTCCCTTTAATAGATAGATGAATCTAGGCCTTTCTCTTTCTTTTTTACCAAATTCTTATTCTCCTTAATAAATACTGAAAAGTCTAACTCTTGCTAAAGCTTATAATTTATTGGTGACCACTCATTAGATATTTTAGACAGACTAGCTAGAATTTTAGCCCCTTATAGTTGTTTAAGGCATTTAGAGATGTGGCTAATTTGTTTGCTCAGAAAATGGGGTAGTTGCTTTCCTGATTCAACCAGAGTGATGTTCGCACCTCATAAAGGGATCATGGGTAGGTGCATCACTACAGTCATTTTAACACCCCATTAACACCTTGTGATTACATTCTGGACTTTCTGTGGCTGCCATTGAGGTATGGGGAGGGGGGCAACCACTTCTCTTACACTTCCTTAGATTACAGGAAAGGTCATAGATACCACAAAATAGACACTAAGAAATTAATTGCAGTGGTCATAGTCTGATAGGCTCAATAGCAAGGTATGCTTAATGACTAGTTAGAAAAGGAAGCAGTGATTACAGTCTATGTGTCTTCATTGAGAAGAGGTCATATGATACTAACCTTTCCTTTTTTTTTTGACAGGCTGATGAGGCTGGTAGATCGGAGGAACCCTGTAGACAGAATCTACCTAGATTTGAATGAAGCGTGTTATATAGCATGCAGATGTCATGGTGCCTTACCATGAGGCAGGAATGGGTACATCTCTAGTATCTCCTCCCTCATCCTTCTCTAAGGGAATCTTCAATTCCTGCCAGTGGGACAGTTAGGTAGTTCAGTAGACTGAGCATTTCCCTGGTGTCAGGAAAGACCTGAGTTCAAATCTGGACTCAGACACTTATTAGCTACATGATACTGGGAAAGTCACTTAATCTCTATTCTGGAGTGGTTTGCCATTTCCTTCTCCAGCTCATTTTACAGATGAGGAAACTAAAGAAAGCAGGGTTAAGTGACTTGTTTAGTGTCACACAACTAGTTAGTGTCTGAGGCCAGATTTGAACTAAGGTCTTCCTGCCAGAAGGGGAAGCAGGAGGTTGGGGACCAGAGGCTGGCCTTGACTCTGCTCACCTCAGAGAGTGGGAGTACCAGGTTAACATTATATCTATCTATTCCCTTAAATATTATGTCTAGAGGATACAATTTTTAGGTTCAAGATAAACTCCTGACTGCAATTTCTAAATGGGGGTAAGGAACTCCAAACATTATATCCAAAGCTTGACTTTCCACCAAATGACAGTTCTATAATGAATGCACATAGCCAATAGCAAAGAAACTCATTTATTCAAGTTGATAGTAAAACAGAAATGAGAGAAAGTATATATATATATATATATATACATATATACATACATATACACACACACACACACATATATGTATATACCAGACAAAATGGAGTGAAGGAACCCTTCCATTGGGAATGGAATAATGCAGCTCGACCAACAAAGAGAATCCCATATCTTTACCCGAGGGAAAAAATTCCCTGAAGTCTCTAGTATAGCAACTGGGAATGAGGACATGATTGAAGTTATATATGTTAGCTTCTTCCCAGTCTTTCTCCCTTCAGTGACCTGAAGAGAGGTTGGTATCACTCATCTTCGCTCTTGAAGTTAGAAGCTAGTAGAAGCTCCCAAAGAGGCTGAAGAAACATAATCTCTCCTCTCACCAACTATATCTTCACCTTACATAGGCATGGGATATTGATTTCCACCAGTGAGGAGAGATTCCCATACCAATGTGCTTTGAGTTCAGGTTACAGCTATTCTTTCCCCCTGCCCCCCAGGGCAATGAGGGTTAAGTGACTTGCCCAGGGTCACACAGCCAGTAAATATCATGTGTCTGAGACTGGATTTGAACTCAGGTCCTCCTGAATCCAGGGCCAGTGCTCTATCCACTGCACCACCTAGCTGCCCCAGGTTACACCTAATCTTGTGGACCAGATGTAGAAATAAGGACTAGAGTGTAGTGTGATTATATAGATGTGGAATAGGTTGAATGACTGGACTAAAAGTACGGTCATTCATAGTTTCATGTTAATATGGAAAGAAGTCTCTAGCAGAGTGCTCCAGGGATGTGTGCTAGGATTGATGGGAAAATAGTATGCTTGTCAAATCTGCAGGAATAGTTAGAACATTGGATGAGAGGTGGGATTCAAGTATCTTGACCAGGTAAAAGCTGGGATTCATATATCTTGACAAGGTTGGAACAATTCTTGTAAGACTAAAGGATTCATTCCTTAGTCATTTTTCAGTTGTGTCTGACTCTTCGTGATCCCATTGGGGTTTTTTTTTTTTTTTGGAAAAGATACTGGAGTGGTTTGCCATTTCCTTCTCCAGTTAATTTTACAGATGAGGAAACTAAGGCAAAAAGAGTTAAGTGACCTGCCCAGAGTTACACAGCTAGTAAATGTTTGAGACCAGAATTGAACTCAGAAAAATGAGTCTTCCTGACTCCAGGGCCAGCACTCTATCCACTGCACCATCTAGCTGTCCAAGACAAAATTAAATAGGGATAAATACAAAGAGGCAGCATGGTATATTGCATTAAGGGACAAGTTGGGAATCAGGGAGACCTAGGTTCAAGTCTTGCCTTTGACACAAACTAGCTAAGTGACCATAAGCAAGTTGCTTTACTTCTCAATGACCCAGACAAGATTATTAATTACAGACCAGGGGTTAATCTTCATTGGTGCAGAGAATTTTTATATTAAGAGCTCTTGATATTGATGAAATCATAAGTCTAGACAAAAATAAGTAAAGCCTTATATTTGGTTTAAAACAAAGTAATGTCACAAGTACAAACTGGGAGTGGTTTGGCTTTATAGTGGTTTGAAAAAGATTTGGGGTTTTTAGTGCACTATAAACTCCATATAAATCAACAGTCTTATATGGTGGTCAAAAAGGCTAAGGGGATCTTAGACTACATTAAGAGGGATGTAGTATCACTACTAGGTCTGTATCCCAAAGATATCAAATAAAAATGAAAAGGACCTATATTTACAAAAATATTTGTAGCAACTTTTTTTTGTGGTGACAAAGAATTGGAAATCGAGGGTATGCCCATCAATTGGGGAATGATTGAACAAGTTGTGGTATATGATTTTGATGGAATACTATTGTGCTATCAGAGATGATGAGGGGGGAAGGTTTCAGAGAAACCTGGGAAGGTTTATGTGAACTGATGCAAAGTGAAGTGATCAGAATGAGGACAACATTATACACAGGAATAGCAATTTTGTAATGATGATGAACTGTGAAAAGCCTAGCTACTCTGATCAAAACAATGATCCACAACAATTCCAAAGGACTCATGATGGGTGGTATTACTATATCAAGCCCTGTAATCTATTTCCTAGATTTCTCATTTGTAGTATGCTCTGATCATAAAATCATCCTTTATCTTCTCTTAATCCATCTTCACTCAAATAATTCCCGCTGTTATTTCCCCTTCTGGGTTTTCTCCCATGAGTACAGCTTCTTCTTCTTCTTCTTCTTCTTCTTCTTCTTCTTCTTCTTCTTCTTCTTCTTCTTCTTCTTCTTCTTCGAACAGCTTCTTCATATGTATTGCTGCATCTTTTACCTATGATATTTAATTTGAATACATTGTGTCCATCTCTTCTCCATATTCCACATATAAGTTTTATCCCAGTAAGTTTCAGTGATACCTGTGAGGGCAAATTTCCCTTCTTGCATTGAGATCTCTAGTATCTCTTGTTTAGGGCCTAAATATTGGACATTTATGACCAATGCTGACTCCTTTCTTGGATCCTATCTTATTTAAGCTTCCTCTGGGAGTTTCGACTGTCATTTTTCTTCCCAAAGTTAATTCAGTGAATAGGCATAAGGGATAGACTTGTGATTTCACTGATAAAATGATCTCCCAAGTGAAGAAACTCTACCCTCCTACAAGTTGGCACCTTCTTTGCAATTTATAGCTCCAGAGAGGTGTCTAAAGCAGTGGTGTCAAACCCAAATAGAAAAGAGACCTCTAATCTGCACATAAGAATTCCTGCAGGTCACATATTTACTTAGTTTTAAAATGTAATGCCATCTATATTTTATTGTATTTTAATTTATTTTGTTAAATGATTTCCAATTATAGTTTTTTTTGGAGGGCGGCAGGGCAATGAGGGTTAAGTGACTTGCCCAGGATCACACAGCTAGTAAGTGTCAATTGTCTGAGGCTGGATTTGAACTCAGGTCCTCCCAAATCCAGGGCTGGTGCTTTATCCACTGCGTCACCTAGCTGCCCCCTTTCCAATTACATTTTAATCTGGTCTGGCCCCACTGAGGAATGTTACTGCCCGATGTTGGATATCTCTGATCTAAAGCACTGAGAGATTAAGTTCAGAGTCATGCAGGCAGTATGAGGTAGGACTTGAACCCAGATATTCTTAGTTCTTAAATCTGTCCACCGGACTATAGCTGGCCAATTCATTAATTAAAAAAAATTAGTTCCTTTATTTTTATCTTACCTTCATTTCCAAATATATCTTGTCCCTTCTTGTTCCCAGAAAGCCTACCCTTATAACAACAGATTAAAAAGAAAGGGGGAAGGCAGTTCAGAAAACTAAGTAGTACATGATTGGAGACTGAAAATATATATACTTTTCTATACCCATAGTCCCCCACTTCTCTAAAGAAGGGAGGCAAATGCATTTTTCACCTTTTTTTGGAGCCAAGCTTATTATAATTACACAGCTTTCAGTTTCTTTATTGTTGTGGGTATTTCCATTTGCATTGTTGTAGTCATTATGTATGTTTTTTCTTGGTTCTGCTTACTTTTCATCAGTTTGTATGTTCCGATGTTCCTCTTTATTCTTCATATTTATTATTTCATACATCGCAGTAATATTCTACTGGAGAAGGAAATGACAAACCACTGCAGTTTCTTTGCCAAGAAAACTCCATGGACAGTATGGTCCATGGGGTCATGAAGAGTCAGAGATGACTGAATGATTGAACAACAACAGTAATATTACATTATATTTATTTGCTATAATTTGTTTAGCCACCCTCTAATCAATAGGCATATGCTTTATTTACAAGTCTTTGCACCACAAAAAGTGCTACTGTAAATCCATGGGACCTCCTTGGGATATATGCCTAAGAGTGGGATCTCTGGATCAATGAATATGGACATTTTAGTCACTTTCATATCCTGATTCCAAATAGAAAAATGCATTATTTTTAGCCTTACCACCTAGGTGCATACCATCTCAAGCCAGGAGTCTGTCATCTGTATATTTCAAGGTGTGGCCCAGAAACTCAATAGCCATACTCAGATACCGCCTTCTCGGCCAGCTGCTCACTTCCCACACCTTCAATGGGAAGAAATACTTTGTTGTTCAATCATTTCAGTCATGTCTGACTCTTTGTTACCCCATTTTGGGTTTTCTTCTTCTTCTTCTTCTTCTTCTTCTTCTTCTTCTTCTTCTTCTTCTTCTTCTGTGTTTTTTTCCTTTTTTTTTTTTGTGGGGCAATGAGGGTTAAATGACTTGCCCAGGGTCACACAGCTAGCGTCAAGTGTCTGAGGCGAGATTTGAACTCAGGTCCTCCTGAATCCAGGGCCAGTGCTTTATCCACTGTGCCACCTACCTGCCCTTTGGGCTTTCTTGGAAAAGATATTGGAGTCCTTTGCCATTTCCTTCTCCAGCTCTTTGTACAGTTGAAGAAACTGAGGCAAATAGGGTTAAGTAACTTGCTTAGGTCACACAGCTAATAAGTGTCTGAGGTCAGATTTGAACTCATCTTCTTGACTTCAGGCCCAGCATCCCATCCACTGGGCCACTTAGCTGCCCTGAAGAAATACTGCCCGTATAGTATTCAGAATCTTGCCCAAGATTTTATTACCTTGTCAATACTTTCTAGGTTTCTTCTGTTTGTTTTTTTTTCCACTAGGGTTCTTGTCAATAACCAGACATGGGTGGTAGGTTTGTGTTACGTCTGGGATGAATGCTCTGGGAAAACAATAGCATTCTCAATTGTCATGCAAGTGGAAAATGGAAGCCTTAGTACTTCTGAGCAGAGTCACCTACTACCAACTGTTCTCCTAACCATCACTGGGTAATTTCTCACCTGCAGGGCTTCTGTGGTTCAATTTTTTCATTTCTTAGTGGACCTGCAGCAATTGCTTCATCCTCAGTGCATCCTCTTCAGGAAAAGACTCAGTTTTTCCCCCATATAAATATTTTATTATTTTCCAGTTACATTTAGAGATAATTTTCAACATTTGTTTTTATAAGATTTCTAGTTTCAAATTTTTCTCCATCCCTCCCCTCCCCTCAGTTTTGTTTTGGCTTAAAGTGTACAGTTGTAATTTTCCTTCCCTTTCTCCTCCTTTATGTGACATTCTTCTATTCTTCAGGCACCTGACAAGAATCAAGGTTTTCCACTTGAAGGCTCTCATCAGATTTTTCCACCCCACCTCCCATTTCAAGCCCCACTTCTGTTCTTTTCAGGAAGATCTCATTGTTCCTCATACCTTGGCCTGCGAAGAGTCTTTTCACCTTCTCTTCTAGGGGAAATAACAGCCTATGCTACAATGGATGAGCAGTCACTCCAGTTGATTGTGTCCATATCTTCTTTGTACATAGTTGTTTGCATGTTGTTTCCTGTGAGCTCTTGGAGGTGATTTTTGTTGTTGTTGTTTTGCCTTTCTTTGTCTCCTCAGCACAGTACCTAGAATATAGCAGGCACATAATAAATGCTTATTGACTTCACTTGGCTGTGACAGAAATAGAAATATTTTATAGTCAATTTATGTCACCACAAAATTCCTCCTGCCTGGGGCAGCTAGGTGGCACAGTGGATAGAGCACTGGCCCTGGATTCAGGAGGACCTGAGTTCAAATCCAGCCTCAGATACTTAACACTTACTAGCTGTGTGACCCTAGGCAAGTCACTTAACCCCAATTGCCTCACCAAAAAAAAATCCTCCTGCTTTCTATATAGAATGAGCTTCTCAGTCTTGTTTTAAACTCCTTATGAATGTTTACACTTCACCTTCTAAGAATCTGTTGAAGACTTTTATAAACTTCTAGCACCTTCTTTTTATAACTAGATAGCAATGCCCAATTTCATTATTTTGTTTTAGCAGCAACTTGAGAGTTGTGTTGTACTTCCTTTCCCTTTTTGGACTAAGCCCTTACCTTTTCCTTTTTCTTTTTTTTTGGTGAGGCAATTGGGGTTAAGTGACTTGCCCAGGGTCACACAGCTAGTAAGTGTTAAGTGTCTGAGGTCGGATTTGAACTCAGGTCCTCCTGACTCCAGGGCTGGTGCTTTATCCACTGCGTCACCTAGCTGCCCCCCTCCTTTTTCTTTTAACCAATATATTTACTTAACAATTTACCTTTCCAGTTTGTTTAACTTACCATTTTTTTTCACTTATCCTGCTTTGCTAACTACCATCTTTTCTTTCTTTGTGAGTCTTCCATGAGTAATCTTTTAAGCGACTTATTCCTGAATTCTCTCTTAGTTTATTTCTATTCCTTCTTCAATCTTCTTTCTTTTAAAAAATTTTTTCTTCAATCTTCTTTTACAAAAGCCATAAGTAGAATATAAACCTGAAAATTATTTTCCTTTAAATTTTCTTCATTCCTTCCAAATTTTTTCTTCCCATATTCAATATCTGGTCCTTTCCACCAGTCTAAACTCTTTCAAATCTCCTTAATAATCTCCTCTTCTTTCTTATCCAGCTCAAGTCCCTTTCCCACACCTTCTACAGCCTTCTCCCACACAAGCCAAAAATAGAATGAGTGAGTTTCCACTCTGTGGAGGTCTCTAAGCAAAGCCTGAATTCCCACTTGTTGTAGAGAAGCTTCTTTTCTCAGATTGGACTAGGTGACCTCCTGAAATCCCTTTCAACTTTGGAAATTGTTTGTGTCTTGTGTATAAACACTATGATTTTGGTATTTCATACAATATCTCCTTCCTCCACCAGTCTGGTGAGTGGTTGTGTTTATGGCCACTGGGAGCAATAGCAATGATTGAATCTGGGAACGTTGTCAGTTTAATCCCGATGGATGTCCTTTCCTCCCTTAACTGTCTTGTTCGTAGAACTCCAACATCCCATCTTTCTCCTCAGCTAAAGATGGAAGTTATTTTAGAAATGCCATAGGATCATAGGGCTGGGAGGGGGTGGGGAGTGGGAGACTTAGGGGTCATGTAGTCAACCATCACCATTTCAAAAGATGAGAAACGTGATAGTCAGAGAGAAGCAATTTCTCCCAAAGTTACACGGGTAGTGTCAGAGCCTGGATTCAAAACCAGTTCTTCTGATTCCAAATCCAGTGCTCTTTCTACTAAACTACGTTGTCTACTGTTTCCTATTATGTAGCTGAGGAAGGAGGTGTTGGGTAGGATTTGAGATGTGCTGATGTGCTGGAGCCAGCTTGAACTGGCAAGAGCCAACTGTTAAATTTTCAGAGTGAGAATTTATACCTTAGAAATATTACCAGTGTTGTCTATAGTCTTTATTAAATTTAGGTGAGTAACCAATCAGTTCTTATAGTTTGGTTTATTACACTTGGCAAATGACTCAGCTCAGTATTCACTATATTTTGTACTTGGGTAAATAAGAGAAAATAGTATTTTATAATTCAGGTTTTCCCCCACAAACCCAGTGATCTGCCTAACTTCTCTATTTCTCTCAAGGGTACCACCATCTTTCCAGTCACTCAAATTTTCAACTTCAGGGTTATCCTCTCCTCTTCATACTTCTTCATACCTACTCCCCTTTCCCATATTTAATCAGTTGCCTAGTCTTGTTGGTCCAACATCTGTAACATCTTTTATAGCTGTTTCCTTCTTTCCACTTGTATGGCCACCACCCTGGTTTAGGCCTTCATCATGTAATACTTGCTTATTGTGAAGGGCTCCTATTTGGTCTCTGTACCTCAAAACTTTCCCTTTTCTAATCCACCCAGAGCTGCCAAATTGATAGGACTAAAGCATAGCTGACCAGGTTGCTTCTCTGCTTCAGAAGCCCCAAAGCCTCCCTATAGTTTCTAGGATAGAACATAAACATCTGTGCTTATCATAGAAAGCCCTTCACAATCTGGCTCAAGCTTACCTTTCTAGTTATACTGATGTTACTCCTTTCTTGCATTCTAAATTTTAGCCCAAACTGGCTTCCCTTCTGTTTCCTACACATGGCATGCCAGCTCCCACTCTGTGGCTTTGGACAAGGCTGAACCTCATATCTGAAAGGCATTTTCCTCTTCACTATTACCTCTTCAGTTTCTGTTAAAGCTCTGCTCAATCACCACCTCCTTCACAGGTGGGAGTTCCCCTCTCCCATGACTTTGTGTGTGTATATACACATATACATACATGCATGCATATATTTATAATATTTACTCATCTGTGTATATTTTGTCATTTCCCCTCTTCCCCTAGAATTTAAACTCTTGGAGGGCAGGGACAGTTTAATTCCTGTCTTTATATCTCCAGCACCTGCCTGGCACATAGTAGGGATTTAATAAGTGCTTATGTAATGAATACAAGCCACAATTTATTTTATGTACAGGACTTTTGGAAGGCATGGTTCCAATTCTGGGATTCTCCTGGGCTGTTTTTCAATAATGTATCTGTCTTCCATCAAGATGTGGGGAAAGAAGAATAGATAGTAAATATCCATCAAAAGATGTTGAAGAAATATATACACAATGATGGAAACCAACTGATTCCTGGTGGGGAAAAAGGCCTCTAATTTAATTAAAAACAGCAACAAAAGAGTCTTGAGACAAATTTTTCTTGTGGTTTCTGGATTAAATTGAGATCATTCACTGCAATCAGTTGGGCGCTTTTCAACTTCAAAGTCCTTAAATCTATGTTGTCCAGGACAAATATTATATCCTTTTAATAGTCTGAGAAATTAATGCACAAAATTAGTAAATTGATTTCTTGGGGAAAACCCAGAAAGTTTATGGTGAAACCAAGAAAAGCACTCTTTTAAAAAAATTTGTGGCCTTGGCCCTTTGTTAGATAGGGCCTTTTGTTAGATATGTGTCCTAGGCTATGGAACCCAGTACCCAGGATGGAATAGATAGAAATAATTTCAATATCAAAGACCAAGTCAGCTGGGAAGATCAAACTAAGTAGAATTTAATTTAAGCAGCCTGGTCAGAATAGAAAGTACTTTTAGGTGAGAGAGTGACTTCTAGGTGGCTTTGGGTACCATATTTTAAGAAGGAACATGAAAGAGGGAAAGATGTAAGGGCAGGGAAAAATCTTAAAACTTATTTTTACCCAAAAAGGGAGACGAGAGATAATTATCAGCCCATTTGCCTATTTTTTCATTTATATGCTTATTTTGGGTTTTATTTTGTTTTGGTGAGGCAATTGGGGTTAAGTGACTTGCCCAGGGTCACACAGCTAGTACTTGTTAAGTGTCTGAGGTCAGATTTGAACTCAGGTCCTCCTGAATCCAGGGCTGGTGCTCTATCTACTCCACCATCTAGCTGTCCCTTTTAAATGTAGGTTATTATTAATACATGTCTCTTCTTCCACACTCAGGTGCATTTTATTTTATTTTGTTTTTTATTTTGCTTTGTTTTTGTTTGTTTGTTTTTTTGGTGGGGCAATGAGGGTTAAGTGACTTGCCCAGGGTCACACAGCTAGTAAGTGTCAAGTGTCTGAGGCTGTATATACTTTTTAAATGAGAATAATTCATATGTTCATTGAGGGCACACAGCTAGTATTTGATGAAAACATTAGAAAGGAATAAGTTGACTTTGCAAACTATATCCCACGGCTCACCATATTTTTACCATAACACAGCTGATTGAAACATGTAGCGAATATAAGATCCTAATGTATTTATTGTTTGTTGACAGTCAAAAAAAGTATTCAGATGAGCAAAATGCTGTCTGAAAGACTGCCATCCAGGTGTCTCCTAAGCATGATGTCAAAATCATACATCTTATCTTGAAAGATGTAACAACAGAGAAAGCTTTGTGGAAGCCTCAGATTTCCAATAACAAGAAAGGCATAAAAAGGGAGAAGGATACTCTTCAAAGATGATGGCTTCTGTTGTGGTGGAGGTCTGGCAGACAGTCGATGTGATAGAGGAATTCCATATAGGTGGCAAGGTCTTCCTGATGCTCTTGTTTGCAAATTTAGATGATCCTGATTGCATCATTCCCTGGAACATTGCAGAGCCTCCTAATCATTCAAAAGTGTTTGGCCTAATTGTTTGTTCAGGAAAAAACCCTAGCTAAAGAATACTTCTTGTCCAGACTGTGACATAGAATTAGATGGACAATCTATAGAGCTCATCCATCAGTATGTATATCTAGGACAGACAGTGCAAATGGGTAATGAGCTGGGCCCAGCTCGAACAAGAGGCAGAGAGAGAGCTGGATTGCTTTGGGGAAATTATGTGGTCCTTTTAATGATTCTAAGTTTCTCCCTGAAACAAAAGCCCATTTTTATAATGCCAATTTTTTTCGATGATGCTATATAGCTGTGAGTCATAGAATGCTACCATCTCTGAAGAGCAATAGGGAGGCACGTGGTGGGCGTAAGCTGGCTATGACACATTACAAATGAGAAATTACACAGGAGAAGTGGTGTGAGGGACGTCAACAGAGAAAAATGTGTCTGGCGGGGGAAAAAAGATGAGTTCATCACATGCAGTGAGGGACAATTGTCGGACAACCTGTGTGCTCCACTGTTATTCCCACAGTATCTAGAGGACATTAGAAAGCCTCCATTAGGGTAAGTGGCACCTTCTGTAGTGAATTTGTGAGAGGACATCGATGAGAGTTACATGGGTGACGCAGACATGGGTGAGTTGTAAACTGCATCTTTTGATTTCCTTAATCCATGTTGAGGGAATCATGACTCCTTTGGACTTTTAATGTGTCAAAAATTGAAGTGCACCGGGGCAACTAGGTGGTGCAGTGGATAGAGCACCGGCCCTGGATTCAGGAGTACCTGAGTTCAAATCCAGCCTCAGACACTTAACACTTACTAGCTGTGTGACCCTGGGCAAGTCACTTAACCCCAATTGCCTCACCAAAAAAAAAAAAAAATTGAAGCGCACCTAGAAGAAGGCAATTAGGATAGTGAGGAGACTGGAAACCAAGTCATGCAGTCAATGACAGTTGGCACCTCTCTACCCATCCTTCTCTTTCAGAAGGACACAGCCTGACTTCTCTTTTTGCCAGAAGGAAGGCCAACTTGGCTATTTTCCAATATCCTCTTTCTCTTTACCTCAATTCTACTGTCCCCATCTCTGATCTAATCTTGATAATCTATGTTAGGATTGGTTGAAGGAACTGGGGTTTTTAGCCTGAAGAAAGGAAGACTAAGGAGAAATGTGATAGTTGCCTTTGAATATGGGAAGGGCTGGTATAGAAGGATTATTGGCAAAATGAGGCAGAAGTGACATGGAAGCAGATTTTGATTCAACATAAAGAATACCTTCCTAACAATTAGAGCTGTCTAAAAGCAGAATGTGTTGCCTCAGGATATAGCAAGTTCCCCATCATTGGAGGGTTTTTGGTGAAGGCTAGTTGACCTTTTGGGCATATTGTATGGCACAGTCCTGCTTTAAGTATAGATCAGAGGATTGTGGGTTCATATATTTAGAGCTGAAAGGATCCTTAGGTACCATTGAACCCAACCACTCATTTTACAGATCACGAGACTGAGGCTGAGAGAGTTTGAGACGTCACACAGCCAGTAAGTAAGTGTCTAAGGCTTCATTTGAACCTAGGTCTTCTTTAGTCCAAGCCTGGCACTTTATCCATTGTATCATCTGATTATCTCAAGACCATATGGCTTCAGAAATTCTGTGATGCTGCTATCTCAGAATACTGTCACGTTGGAGGTGTGTGTTCATCCAATGGACATTTGTTAAGCATGCATTATATTCAAGGCAAGGTCCCATGCATTGGGCACAAGGCAAAGACAGATAAGATAAGGTATGGATCCTGCATATTCTAGTAGGGGTCCTTTATATCTCCCTAAATAAAGGGAAGAGTGAACTGACTGCCTTGCCCCACTAACTGCTTTGGTCCCTGGTCAAATCCAAACACTGCAGATGGGGAAAGGCTTTCTCCAAGTTCCCCTGTTTTTGAAAATCCTGCATCTTAATTAGTTTCCTACCACTTTGGTACATGTCCTACATTCTAATAGTCTCCAACCTACTGTGCCTTTTCCCACCATTTGCTCTCTGATATTAATAGTGATTTCTTTTCATCTCAGAACATCCTCCTCACCCCTCCAACACCCTCCCAAGTGAGGAGCAACTTAGAGAACCCTGATGTGCCAAGTATGCATCCTGAGATTGATGAGCTTGTCAAACTGCTTTGCCCTCGCCCCTCCCCCCCCCCCACTGCTTCCCTGTGTTCTACTATGGATGATGACTAAAGCTGGGGGGAAGGGGAACTGGAGGAAGGCAAAGGAGAGAACTAGCAAATGCTATAGCCAGGTGTTGGCGAATGGACAACACGACCTTCTCCCGGCCTGCAGAGGAATCTAGCTACGTCCTTCAGTGGGAGAAGGACACTCAGGCGTCCCCTCCCCCCAACCCCTCATCATCCCCACCCTTCATCTGTCAGTGTTTATCTGTCTCCTGGAGTGGGACTTGCCTGAGCTTGGTACAGCTGGGAGGATGGATGCCTCCAAGTGCATCAAGGGGAAATGACCAGTCATTTATCTCTTTACTGCAGTGTCAGAGTCTGCAGACATCAATCTTGGCACAGCAGCTTCTCCAGCTTGAGTTGGTCTCATTATTCGGGGAACAGAGGGGAGAGACACGTAGGCGATTCCATTTCCCCCCTTCTGCCTCCCATTATTTGTTCAGGGTTGAACCTTCTGCTGTTGCCATGACTTTAGTAGAGGAAGTGAGAGGGGAGCAGGCATAGTGAGGGGATTTAGTAATGATAATAACTAATGATAATAGTTACCATTTACATGGCACTTTAAGGTTTACAAAGAGTTTTGCAAATATCATTTCATTTTGTCCTTATGACAACCCTGGGGAGTAGGTGGTATTATTATCTCCATTTTACAGTTGAGGAAACTGAGCCAGATAGAGGTTTAATGACTTGTTCAGGATCACACAGCTAAGAAGTCTGAGGCTGAGGCCAGATTTCAACTCACTTCTTGACTCCAAGTCCAGCACTCTATTCATTGTGCCACCTAACTATCTTGTGTAATTTCCCAGGACCTCCTTGCTTTGTGCAAAAGTACATGGGGAAGAACTAAAGATAGTAGGAAGGTCCACTAAAGGCTGGGTTGTATTGAGTATTCTGTGTATTGTTGACTCAGTGTTTCCTCATTTATTCATTTATCTATTTATCTACTTATTTATTTATTCATTCATTTACTTATTTATTTATTCATTCAGTTATTTGTATATTTGCTTGTTTATTTTTTTGTGGGGCAATGAAGGTTAAGTGACTTGCCCAGGGTCACACAGTTAGTAAGTGTCAAGTGTCTGAGGCTGGATTTGAACTCAGGTCCTCCTGAATATCCAAGGCCAGTGCTTTATCCACTGCTCCACCTGGCTGCTCCTCATTTTTTTCTTCTTCCTTCCTTCCTTCCTTCCTTCCTTCCTTCCTTCCTTCCTTCCTTCCTTCCTTCCTTCCTTCCTTCCTTCCTTCCTTCCTTCCTTCCTTCCTCCCTCCCTCCCTCCCTCCCTCCCTTCATTCATTCATTCATTTAATTTTGCAGGGCAATGAGGGTTAAGTGACTTGCCCAGGGTCACACAGCTAGTAAGTGTCAAGTGTCTGAACCAGATTTGAACTCAGGTCCTCCTGAATCCAGGGCCAGTGCTTTTTCCACTGCACCACCTAGCTGTCCCTCATTAATTATTTTTTTAAAAAGAAAACTACCTCCATAAGAGCGTCAAGCCTGATGAGTTGACATGGCCAAGCCACATATTCATCCAAGTGGAGGGAGGTCATGTTACCATTCCCATTTTAAAGGTGAGGGAACCAAACCAGAGAAAGGGGAAGCTTTTCTTTGGCAGCTGATCCAGAATCAGATTCAATATCCCTACCTTTTGGCACAAGTCTCCCAGACCACATTCCCTTTTGTCTCACTCTACATTGGATGCTCTGCCTGGTTTCAGCTCCAGGTAACAGGATGCCCCTCTGAGGATAAACTTACTACCATGCTCACCCAAGCCAGGATCGACACCCTGCCTTCAGCCTCCTCTTCCCTCTGATTGGAGGGAGAGTACCTAACTCTTCCCAATGCCTTCTCTTCTTAGAGGGCCGAAACAAGATTCTCACATCATCTCATTGTGCAACTGCTGCCCTTCTTGTTTTCAATTCCATTCCACAAGATTCCTCCATCCCTTCCCTGCTCCCTACATTGGGTGCCTCCTGGTGTCCCATCATCCTCCTCCTTTCCTGTCTTCCCATTTAGAGTATAAACTCCTTGGGGGCAGGTGCTGTCTTTCTTTTTATTAATTATATCTACAGTGACTAGAACAGTGCCTGGCATGTCATAGTTGCTTAATAAATATTTATTGCATCAGATTGGATTGGATTTCAGTCCAGCTGCCCTGTCTGCCTTTTGGTGTGGTATGATCCTGGACTGCTCTCATCAAATGTAGACTGTCTGTATGTTGGTGTAGAAGTGCCCTAGGATGAGGAAGCCTAAGTTTTTTTTTTTATTAAATACTATTCTAGGGGGGAAGCTAGGTGGTGCAGTGGATAGAGCACCAGCCCTGGAGTCAGGAGAACCTGAGTTCAAATCCGGCCTCCGACACTTAACACTTATTAGCTGTGTGACCCTGGGCAAGTCACTTAACCCCAATTGCCTCACTAAAAAAACCCAACCAAACAATAAATACTATTCTAGCACTTACTAGTAGCATAAACTTGGGCAATCCACTTAATTTCCACTTTGAACCCATTTCTTCTGTAAAAAGGGGAATAATATCCACCTTACCTATCTCAGCGATATGTAAGGATCAAGTGAGGTCATGTATGTGAAGATACTTTGCAAACTATAAATTTCTATAGAAATATCATAGTGTTATCATATGACATATGTAGAGTATGTATTATTTGTATCATATAATATTATATTTATACCATATAGCATATCCTTATATTATGTATAACATTATTGTATTTACATTAGCTATAAGTTTATACTATTTATATAATTATATTTATACTATATTATTATACTTATTATATTACCCTACCCCATGATGGGGGGGCGGGGGGACAGTGGTTTCATATCATAGGACTTTCTTTATCCCTAACATCTGAAGTTGCTGTGGTTAGTTTGCTTTCCTAACTCATTGTGTTGCCCATGCCTGGAAGGCTCTCCTGCACCCCTGCCTCATGTATGTGAAGATACTTTGCAAACTATAAATTTCTATAGAAATATCATAGTGTTATCATATGACATATGTAGAGTATGTATTATTTGTATCATATAATATTATATTTATACCATATAGCATATCCTTATATTATGTATAACATTATTGTATTTACATTAGCTATAAGTTTATACTATATCTCTTTCAGAGATTACCTTAAACTAATAGTGTATATATCTTATATGTATTTGGATGCTTGCTTGTTGTCCCCTCCATTAGAATACAAGTTCTTTTCACGCGTAGAGCACATTTTTGCTTCTTTTTGTATCTTCAGCCCTCAACATAGTGCCTGGGGCTTAGTAAGTGCTTGGTAGACACCAAGCTAGACTGACAAGCAATTTCTGAACCTAATAGGAAGTCGAAGGATACCAGCAAGGAAAGAGGAAGCCTTTTTGTATAAGGGATAGTTCACACGCCAAGGAATAATATCTCAAAATCTGAGGCAAGGCCACTCTGCTCCCCCTCAACTGGAACTGGTTTTTAATAGCAGAATGTCATGCATTATCTATGTTCAGAGGACTCACTTCTGTTTGGATTGTAGAATGCAGGACCTATTTTCTTGCTCTAGCTTCTTTCAGCATTTGGATGGACTTTGAAGTTTTGCTCCCCCTTTAAGTTTGTCATCTTCCCCCCCCGCCGCTTTTAATTTCCTTCTTCCTTCAGTTCCCCTCTTTCTGAGCCCCTATGCTACGTTAATTTGTTTGCATCTTTTCTCTTGACACAAGCCTATCTCTGCACATTCTCAGATTCAGAATGGCCCTTTCCCTTTATTTTTAAAAATAATTTTTATTGATCCTTTGGGTTTGTTTTTACGTGGCACTCGTTTCTGGAAATGTCCCTGCATCTTTTCCTCTAAATTGAACCTTGTCTTGTAATAAAGAAAAGCAGTTAAAACATCCGACACCCGTGACCATATCTGACAGTGTGGACAACATTCTCCTGATATCTTTCTACTGAGAGGAGGTAGTTATGTTTCATTTTCTGTTCTCTGAGACCATTACTGACTTTTCATTTTCTCAGAATTGGGCTTCCTTTTAGTGATCTTTTAGTTTGCATCATTCTGGGTGTTGTGTATATCGTCCTTTGGTGTTTTATTTTGCTCTGCATTGGTTCATACAGATCTTTCTGTTTCTCAGAATTCCTTATATTCATCATTTCATACATCCCAATGATATCCCATTGCATTATATCCCACATCTCTTTACCAGCCATTCCCCAATTGAAGTCACCTTGTTCTTTGGTACCAGTTGTCCCTGTTTCTAATTCTGCTTTTGAGGTACTACAGATGTGTCAGAACTTAAGCCTGGTTCCCTGGGTATGGATACTTCTCACCAGTGACCTATGGGCATGTCCCAGAACTAGCACTTCTACCACTGTGATTCTTCCATGATCTTTTTCAAACCTTATGCCAGTATTGCCTGAGGATCTGAGTCATGGAGGCTGCTGCATGTATTGATTGGCTGAGCTAGGGTGCTCTATACCCTGCCAAGCTGTGTCTTTTCATTATCCTCTCCCGTCCCTTGACTGAAATTTTCCATTCTGTTCTCCTTTGATAGACTCTTTCAGTCTAGGCGAGACTATACCCCATAATGTCCATTGGGATGGGATTAGAAGCTTTAGGAGACAAGTGCTTTCTCCTCAGGAGGGTTAATTTAAATCAGAAAGAGGGAGGGGGGGCTGCTAGGTGGCACAGTGGATAGAGCACTGGCCCTGGATTAAGGAGGGCCTGAGTTCAAATTTGGCCTCAGACACTTGACACTTACTAGCTGTGTGACCCTGGGCAAGTCACTTAACCCCAATTGCCTTACCATAAAAAAGAAAGAGAGAGGGACTACAATTTATTCCATGAGCTATTTTGTGCATTTATACCTGTCTTCAACCTTCCCGTCCTATTCTCATCCCCATCTTAGTGTCTGCTCATCCTTCAAGAACTGGGCCCTCATTGGCTAGGCTGCATCTTATTGGCCCACTATTTAGTCCAGTGGTAAGTTTGCTTTGATACTGTGGATGTTTTCCTATAGCTGAGGCTATTGGTACAATGAACTGAGTGGTCTCATATTAACCCCCAGGGGCATATTTGTATAATGGGCCTTTGGGTGATGAAGCATATCCCTAAACATCCATTTCAGAGTTAGAGAAGAGGCAGGGATGGATGCATGTCCAGTATCTTGTTACAAAGGAAAGCAATGAGAAGTACTGAGAATATACCTTCCCTCATGGAGAATGGCAAAATAAATAAGAATGGATGTAGGGGGGGTTGGGGTGGGGAGAGGCAGAGAGATAGGATCACATTCAGAAATGTGAGTTGTCCTGCCTTAGAGAAAAGTGCCCTCACTGTACGTTCCATCACTATTTAGCTCTAAGAATAACAAAAGAGAGGCAGTGGCTAAGAAGATGGAGCCTGGGTGAGCAGTCAGCTGACCTCTTCTATTCCTGGCTTAGCCATTATCTTATGATATAACCTTTCTGGGCCCCAGGTTCCCCTTCTGTAAGGTGAGAGATAATAAAACCAGCTCCCCTTTTCCTCCCACAGGGAATCTGATATGGGAGAATGAGAGAATGACCTCTAAGTTCCTTTTGCTCCTTAGTGAAAGGTGATGAGTAAATCCAAGGAAGTACTCTGAAATGAGCACCTCAGAATTACAACCAGAAAATGACATACCACATTTTCTTGTGTGTTTAAGAAAAGCTAACAAGGCTAGGGGAGGGAAGGGACCCTTTCTTACTCTCTATGTAATATGCATATATATGAGTATATATATATATATATATATATATATATATATATATATATATATATATATATATACACACACACACACACACACACACACACACACGTACACAAACCAATCATTTAAGCAATAGAATTTTCTTCTATTGTTTATAGCATTCCCTCTCCACCCCCTCCTCCTTTACACTATAACTCTATCTCCGTGCCCCTGAGTCACAGAGGGAGCACATGATGGATGGACGGATGGATGCGCCTTGTCTGGGTGTTTCACCACAATTTCCCTTGGGGCAGTCTGTCTGTTGGCAGAGCACAGCATCCCGAAAGATGGTATCTCTTGGAAACTCGACAGCTAACAGACAGCTCTTCTCACTGTATATTTCCCCAAAGAAGAGCTGTCTTAATCTGTTTCTTATATGGCATATTTTATTATAATCCTTATATGACTTTTTGGGTTCCCAGGCCTGCACCCTGAGCTGTGGAAAAGAAAGGATGGAAGCAGAAGAACTAGGGCTCTACATGCGTGTGACATCTGTGGTGTTTGCATTTTTAAGTGACGTGGGATTTAATTACTCAAGGAGCTCCCATGTTGCACTTTGAGACTGATCTTGCCACATCCTGTTAATAAGCTTAGTGGTTCCAGCCACCCCGTGGTAGCTCTTCTTTCCGTGAATTAGATGGCATGCTTAGGTTGCTTATACGATGCTTGTGGTTACAGGCTGCACTATATGGCCTGTGGGTATGGCTGATACATCCATATATACCACCAGTCGATCTCCTCTGGGTGTATGTAAATGCATGCATGTATGCCTATACATGCATGCATACATAAATGTTATACATTGCCAACCACCCTTCTCCTGTATGTATATGTATATGTGTAAATATATCATAAATCACCAATCTCCTATCTGTACATACACATGTATGCTTATATATGTGTGTGTATATATGTCTATATGTTATGTGTTGCCAATCATCTCTCCTATATGCAGGTATGTATACATATATGTGTATAAATATATAACCAAAACAAATCTCATATATGTATACATGTGTGCACATACATGTGTATATGTGTATATATACATATACATACACATATAGACTCTTGACTGGAAGCTTCTGCATTTAATAGATGAGGTATTTTAAAATTTGTTTTAAAGAGACTACACTTTGAGTGGTCTGACTCATGTTTGTAGAAGACAGTTGATCATTTCTTAAATTTGGAGACTGATTGCTTTGTTTTACATAGTTGCTATCTCTGGTGTGGTGGATTGTACTGGAAGGCACCCAACAAACATCTCTGTTCTCAGTTAGAAATGGAAGCAGGGCCGCATACCAGTGCCTAGTGAGACTCCTCACTTGGGTCACAGTGGTCACTATTTTTGCTCTGGAAGGGGAAATGATCCTTATATTAATAAACAAATGGTGATATATATGCATATATAGATGTATGTGTAAACTGTATGTACATCTGTATATGTAGGCACATACAAAATATATATGTATATGTATATACACATATAGCTTAAATATGTATTTATATGTGTATATATTTATATCTATTTATATGTACTACATATTTCTTTCTATTCTATCTATCATCTATCTATCCATGAATAGCTAGGTGACACAGTGGATAGAATGCTGGGTCTAGAGACAGGAAGACTCATCTTCTTGACTTCAAATCTGGCCTCAGACTCTTACCAGCTGTATGACCCTTGGCAAGTCACTAAACCCTGTTTACCTCAGTTTCCTCATCTGTCAAATGAACTGGAGAAGGAAATGGCAAAACACTCCAGTATCTTTGCCAAGAAAACCCCAAATGGGGTCACAAAATGTTGAACGTGACTGAAATGACTGAATAACAACAAATCTATCTGTATTTACATATAATATACATAAGGACTAGACATGTGATTTCATTACGGGAAAGGCTACTCCCAGGTGAGGAAACTCTCTCTACCAATGCATGTTGGCACCTTCTTTATAACTTATGGTCTTAGTTGACTAGAGCCCTGAAAGGCTAAGTGATTTGCTCAGCATCATGTAGCCAGTATTCATTAGAGGAGAGATTTGGATTCAGGTCTTCCTGGCTCTCAGATCACTTTGGAACCATTATGACACACTGCCTCTCATTCATTTATATATATATATATATATATATATATATATATATATATATATATATATATATATGTGTGTGTGTGTGTGTGTGTGTGTGTGTGTGTGTGTGTGTGTGTGTGTGTGTATACACACATATAGAAACAGACAGAGACACACAGAGAGAATTATTTTAAATAAACATGTATTAATACAGTGATCTTGAAATAACATGTGCGCATGCACACATGTGTATGTTTACCCTGCATACTTTCAGGAACAACTTAAAAAAAACAGCTAAGCTTCCAAGGGAGTCTCCAAATATCACAGAATCAGAGAAATGGCAAAGCTGCAAGGGACTTTGTCAGCCAACCCTCTTTCCTTTTCAGTTGCTGGCCACTGTGTGGAGGTACTATTTGGTGATATTATACATTTATAAGGAATTTTGGGTCAACACTGACTTGGGAGTGAACACATGCCACAGGGGTGAGGGATTGGGTAGGCAAGATACATAGCTCATTGTTTTGAACCATGGACCTGATCTTCTTCTTTCTTCTTCTTCTTGTTTTTCCTTCATTCTTGAAGGGGACCAATGACATTATGAGGGTGATGATGTCTTGACTTGTTCGTGAATTGGGTTTAAGTGAGGCAGAGCTGCTCAAAGTTGTCAGGTTTACTCTCTCCTCCAGAGTCATCAAAGTCCAGTGGTAAGACAAAAGTCAAGATGACTGGTGATGGCCTAGAAGTAGGGCTCAGTTGACTATACCTCTGTCTCAGCTCTGAAAATGGGGAGGAACCAAAATGGCTACAATTTTTTTTTTTTTTGAAGTGAAGAGGACCCAAGAGTGGGTTGAAAAATGAGATCAGGAGAGATTTATCTCATCAAGTCCCATAGGTTTAAGACTCTTCTAGCTATGTCAGTGATTCCCAGATTTATATATTTAGTTTTAGTTTTTCACCTGACCTTCAGTCTCGGATCACCGATCACCTTGGCATTTCTACCGTACAACTTCTCATGCATGTGACACCCTCCTGGCCCCACTGCTTTTTTTTTACTCACACGGCTACTACTGTGTTAATTCAGGCCCTCATCATCAGTCTCCTAGATTATTGCAATAGCCTCCTAATTGATCTCTCTGCTCAAGTCTCTCCCCACTCTAGTTCATCTTACACATTGCTGCCAAAGTAATTTTCCCTAAGCACAGATAGGACCACATGACTCTCCTATTCAACCAACTCTAGCAGCTTCCCATTGCCTCTAGGATAAACTAAAAACTCCTCTGCTTAGCTTTTAAAGCCCTATAAAATCTGGCCCCAACCTATCTCTCCAGTCTCATAAGATATCACTCCCTCCCTCCTGTACTTTGTGATCCTGCCAAACCTGCCTCTCTATTTTGCATACAGGACAGTCCATCTTCTGTCTTTGTGCCTTTGCATTGACCATTCCCTTTGTCTGGAATTCACTTCTTCCTTACTTCCTCCTCAAAGGTGCTTCTCTTCCATTAAGATGCAGCTCAAGCACCGTTTTCTATGTGAAACCTTTTCTGATATCCCAATTACTAGCTTTTCCCTTGCTAAACTACCTTGTGTTGAACTATTTTTTTATGTATGAGTAAGGAGTAAGGAAGTATCTATGAGTAAGGAGTAAGGAAGATCTGAGTTAAAATTTGGTCTCTGATATGAGCTGTGTGACCCTGGGCAAGTCACTTAACCCATGTTTGCCTCAGTTTCCTCAACTGTCAGATGGGGATAATAATAACATCTACTTCCCAGGGCTCTTGTGAGCCTCAAATAAGATAATATTTGTAAAATGCCTAGCACATAGCAGGTGCTTAATATATGTTTGTTTCCTTCCTTTTCACTTTATATTTATTCTGTGTACACATACACACATATAGACACTCACATTTATAAATACCTGTCTCCCCCATTTTAACTCTTTATGAGTAGAGATTGTTTTATTCTTTGAACTTGTATCCTTAGTATACTGCCTGGCCCAGAAGATGCTTAGTATACTTGTTGATCAATTGTCGTCTCCCTAGGCAACATGGTAACTAGCCACATCTGGGTCAGGGGCAGGATAAGACATTAGTTGTATTGGAATAGAAGCTCTTTACCTCAGGAAGCTGTGCTAGCCACTTTCGTCTAGATTGGATACTTTGATGTGTGCTTACTTGGTCTTGACATCCAACAATTTTACGAACTATAAGTTTGTTGTGTTATATATGTATATATAAACATTTTATGTAAAAATGTTTTATATAAAATATATTTACATATATTACAATACTATATAATGTATGATTAAAGATATATTTAAAATATAGAAAATGTTTAATATAAACAATACATATGCACACATATACACACATACATATGTATGTATATACAAGTGTATACATATGCATACACACAGAATTATCCCTTCCACATCATGACTTTCCCCATTGCGGTTTCAGTATATTGCAGGTCAGCATAAGAAATTAAATGGGAATTTTTGGGGAGTTTTGCAGAATCCATAGATGATCTATGATGGCTAGCAGACAACATAGAAAAAGTTAGAAACTCAGAAATGCATAAAATATGCATAGTATTAAATAGTATCAACCAAAATTTTACGTTAAGGTACTGTAAATACCCCCTAAAAGCAAAAGCTAAACAAAAAAAATCAGACATCTTCTCTGGTACAAAAGGAGGGCCAAATAAATTTTGTGCTGATTTTTTAGATTGCAGGGACGCTGCACCCCTAAGCCCCACAGTGTGGAAGGGATAAGTCTATGTGTGTATGTGTGTGTTCATATATGCACATATATACATATACACATACATATGTACACACACATAAATCTATATATCTATCTTGACTCTTCCTTTATACCCCACAAATTGACAGATGGGGCAACTGAGGCTCAGTGAAGGTAATGAGCCCAGATTAGAATACAGGATTTTTGCTTCCTAGTCTAGTGCTCCATCTACTCCACCATGCCACCTGGTGCAGTGGATTTGTGTTAAATTGAAAATGTGTAGGCTTAAAGCATTAGTTAATCCTTTCATTCACATGAGGACATAAAAAAGAGAGACACATAAAAAGACTTACATCTTATGAGTCTTTAACCAGGACTTACATCCTGCAAGATCTCAGACCCATTTTTCCCTTCTTAACTCTGATAACATTTTTTCCCCTTAGCCTTGGTATTTACTTTTGTCAGGAGCTCTCTCTCTCTACTGACCTCCCTGGCTTCCTTTAAGTCCTAACTAAAATCCCATCTTTTACAAGAAGACTTCTCCAGCTCCTCTTAATTCTAGTGCCTTCCCTCCTCTTCCCTCTGTGGGCAGAAATCAGAGGGGGATCAGTTGCCTTTTCTTTCTGACCTCAAGTGCTTACTGTTTACCAGTAATGTTGGAGACCCAGGGGTTTTGCAGATCAGCTACAATAATGCCTTTGGATGCTGTCTTCCAGGGTGATAACTAGGAAGTACAAATTGTCACATTTAACTTGATTCTATGAGATGAATACTACTAGGAAAAAATTATATTAACAAATTATATACCTCCATGAACTTTCAAATCAAAATATTTAAAAATTGTTATATCTATTTTAGTGTACTACTTTGCCTATTTTCATCTAGCACATAGGTTGACATAGCAGGACAGCTAGGTGGCACCCTGATAGAGGATAGAACACTGGTCCTAAAGTCAGGACTACCTGAGTTCAAATCCAACTTCAGGCAATTAATGGCTGTGTAACCCTAGGAAAATAACTTAACTCTGTTTACCTCAGTTTCCTCATCTGTAAAATGAGCTGCAGAAGGAAATGATAAACTTCTTTAGTATCTTTGCTAAGAAAACCCCAAATGGGGTTATAAAAAGTTGGACATGACTGAAAAGAATGAATAACAAAATTACCACCAGACTCTTCTTGGAGGAAATTACTACTACCCTAGAGATCTTCTCCTGTCTTCCTTAGGGACCTCTGCTCCTTTTCACTTTGCTTAACTATCCCTCAGGTACTACCAAAATCCAACATCTTTTTCTGGTTTTTCTTGCTTTTCAGAAGTGGACCTGCCCCTAAAGAAAGATGGGTTCACATCAGAAAGTACCACACTGGAAGCCTTGTTACGAGGTGAAGGGATTGAGAAGAAAGTGGATGCCAAAGAAGAAGAGAGCATCCAGGAAATACAGGTATAGACTTCTGGTGGGGGGGCAATTACTGGAGGGATAAGAGAAAAGAGTTTGTTTTTACTTCCCCTGATTTCTCCCCTGCCTATCCTGAGATGAGGTCATCTGAGTACAATGTGGCGACATCCCTGTGTGGTCACTGTTGTTCTCTAATACCGTAGTCTGACAGGTTGAATTCATAGGGATCCTAGAGTTAGAGATGATGGAGACACTCTACCTTTTGGTTCTTAATAAATATTTGACTGATTGTTCAATAAATATTTATTAAGTGCCAACCATATACCAGGCAGTGTGCAAAGCACTGAGGATACATAAAAAGATAAAAGATAGTTCCTGCCCTCAAGGAGCTTACAGTCTAATAGTCGAACATTTATTAAGTGCCTACCACATGCCAGGCATTGTGCTAAGTGAAAAAAGAGGCAAAATATAATGCCTGTCTTCAAGGAGCTTTCACTCTAACAGTGAAGCCAACAAGCAAAGATACATACAAACAAACTCTATGTAGGATAAATAGGAAATAATTAACAGAAGAAAAGTACTAGAATTAAGAGGGGTTGGGGAAGGCTTCCTGGGAAAATGAGAACTTAAATAAAGCTAGGGAGAGAAATAGAAGGAAAACACTGGAGGAATGGGCCGGGGCGGGGCGGGGGGCACAGCCAGAGAGAGAATGCCTGAAGCCAAGAGGTAGAGTGTCTCCATCATCTCTAAATCTAACTCAGCTCCGGACATCCTCTCTCTGGCTGTCCCCCCATGCCTTGGATTTTTTCCTTCTTCTGTGACCTAAAATTTGGTTACAGCATGAAACTCATAAACATAAATTCCCCTACCCAAATTTCTTCCTTCCTTCCTTCCTTCCTTCCTTCCTTCCTTCCTTCCTTCCTTCCTTCCTTCCTTCCTTCCTTCCTTCCTTCCTTCCTTCCTTCCTTCCTTCCTTCCTTCCTTCCTTCCTTCCTGCAATGAGGGTTAAGTGATTTGCCCAGGGTCACACAGCTAGTAAGTGTCAAGTGTCTGAGGCTGGATTTGAACTCAGGTCCTCCTGAATCTAAAGCTGGTGCTTTATCCACTGTGCCACCTAGCTGCCCCAGTTGTGTCTCTTAATGCAGCCCAAGGTCCCTTTAGCTTTCTGGACTGCTATGCCACAGTGCTGACTTATATTGAGCTTGCAGCTCACTAAAACACACAGCTCTTTTCTAGAACAATTGTTGCCTATCTATTTTTCCTCCATCTTATACTTGCGAAACTTATTTTTATTCCCACTTATAAAACTTAACATTTATTCCTCTTGGATTCCATTTTATTGAGATAGATGCCAGGGGGCAGCTAGGTGACACAGTGGATAAAGCACCGGCCCTAGATTCAGGAGGACCTAAGTTCAAATCTGGCCTCAGACACTTAACACTTAGTAGCTGTGTGACCCCGGGCAAGTCACTTAACCCTCATTGCCTTGCCCAAAAAAAAAAGAAAAAAAAGAAAAGAAAAAAAAGAAAGAAATAAAGAAAGAAAAGAAAAGAAAAAGAAAAAAGAATGGTCTTGCTTGTCAAGTTTCTTTTTGGAGTACTAGATCTTAACAGTGTTAGCTCTCCCTCCCTGCTTTGCATCACCTGCAGATGTGAGGAGCATGCCACCTCTGTCTGTGTTCAAGTCATTGACAAAAATTTCAAATAGCCCAAGGCCAAACATGAATCCCTGGGAATCTTCCACTGGTGACCTACCCTATTGATACTGAACCATTTTCTCTTTAGAGCCTTTCTAGCTAACCAGTTCTGACTCCATTTAATTGTATTATTATCCTTTTTTAAAAAAAAATATTAAAAAAATTTTTAGTAATAAACATTTTTATTTATAGTTTTGGGTTTCATTTTTTATCCTTCCTTTCCTCTCTCCCCTCCCCTCTCCCTGAGGTGGCAAGCAATCAGATATGGGTTTGTATTATCATATAATCTATATTATTTCTTCTTTTCCACAAGAATAGTAAGAGAGACTTTATGAAAAACTTTGCTAAAATCTAGGCAAACTCTATTCACAACATTCTTCTCTTTTACTGGTTTAGTAATCCTGTCAAAAAAGGAAATGCAGTTAGTCTGGCATTTCCTGTCCTTGAAGAAGCCAGGGTAGTTCTTTGTAATTGCTGCTTCCCTTTCTAGATGTTCACCACTCATCTCTGTAGTGATCTGTTCTATAACTTTCCTGGGAAATGAAGTTAAGCTCATTGGCCTATGGTTTGCAGACTGTTCTCTTCTTTTTGGAAAAAAATTGGGACATTTGCCCTTCTCCAATCTTGTGGTAATTCCCCTGTTTACCATGGCTTAGTAAATCACATCTGCCTTTTTTTTTTTTTTTTGGTGATTTGAGCATGCAGTTCTTCTAGGACAAATGACTTGAATTCATCAACTTGATGTTCTTTTATGATCTCCTTACTTATGTTGTTTTTCAACTCCCTGTGAGTCATTTTTGTCCTGTCATTTCTGGT
Source organism: Dromiciops gliroides (assembly GCF_019393635.1). NCBI lineage: Eukaryota > Metazoa > Chordata > Mammalia > Microbiotheria > Microbiotheriidae > Dromiciops > Dromiciops gliroides. The sequence continues at coordinate 239,438,136 of NC_057862.1, forward strand.
ACTAAGGTCATTGTCCTTGACAGGGAAAAAAGAAACAAAATAAGATCTGAGTACTCTACTTTCTCTTTGTTGTCAGTTATCATTATTCCACCCACCCCAAGCAAAACTCCTACCCCTTGCTTAATTTTCCTTTTTCTCCCAATATAGCTAAAAAAAAAACCCAACCAAAAGGGTTGTACCAGGCTCCCCCTCTAGCTGCATTTCATTGTGAATTTTGGCACTTCTCCCACTATTTCTACAGGATGATGCCACAGTCTTCAAAATTATCCTCTGTTAGCCAGCTTTGCTTCTGTCTTCTGCACATTTCATCTTTTTTCTTCCTTTAGGATATACACTTTTGTTTGAATTTGTCTTAAGTTAGTGTACAGGTAAATCTTCTTACTTTGATAAATAGTGCTTCCCCACTCCTTTTTCTTTGTTTCTTTTTTAGCTAACCTATTTGATTTCAAATAAGATATACTCATCCATAGCCATAATCCATTCATAAGTTTCAACCCATGAAGTCTCTGAACTATATGAGGTCAAATTTTCCACCAGCAGTTCTTTGACTTGTTGCTAAATTTTGGTATGTGGACATCATGAGTTTTGCTACTTTCTCCTATGAATTTCTGGGTATCTCTACTGCTATTCTTTTTTCTTCATTTTAGCTGCTCTCTATGATATCTCTATCTCTATTTCTATCTCTGTCTCTATCTCTATGCTAGTCATGCTCCCTCTCCTATTACTCGTTTGTCTTTTTTTGTTTAAAGCTCTTTTGATTAAATTTGTGGGACACTTGACAAATATATTCTTGATGGGTATTTTTGGGTATACTCCATCTCTGGCCAGTAATCTGTCATTCCTATATTTTAAACTGTGATCCAAAAGTCTGAATCCCATTCTCAGACAACACCTTCTTAGTCAGTTTACCAAATTCACTTTTATTCTCTTTGTTCCTTGCCTTCAGTGGACAAGAGTGAGGGATTCACTTGTGCATCTATGATCTTCAGGTTTTTTCCTGACTTCATAATTATTGGTATCACTTCTTTCCATTAGAATAATTTGTTCCCATAGTGAACATCAGAAGTGGGGAGTAGTCATCCTTTTTCATAAGTTTTAGGAGCGTCTCCATCTTGGATATATGCCCTAGGAAGGCAGCAGACCTCTCGGTTGTTATCAGATTAAAAAAACCTCTCAGTACCTCTGAGTAGTGAATTACCAATCACCCCTATTCATCAATTCTCCTTCATTTTTCTATTGATCCATGCCAGATGATCTCTTTCCTGATGGCTTCCATGGCTTTGCTGTATTATTCTTTGAGGGCAAAGTAACTTCTTGCCTCATAGAGCATTTAGCAACCTCCTTTTCATGAAGAGCCTTAAATCTGCCTTTGGATTCAAATTTTACAGCTCTCCTTTTCTTCCCCCTTTTCCTCTACTTTCCAACATCCTGACAATGCTCATTCTCCTCTTTACCTCAGATGCCAGGGGCAGCTAGGTGGCTCGGTGGATAGAGCACTGGCCCTGAAGTTGAGAGGACCTGAGTTCAAATCTTACCTCAGATGCTTACTAGCTATGTGACCCTGGAAAAGTCACTTAACCCCAATTACTTTAAACATCCAGGGTCATCTCCAGTCATCCTGATCTATATCTAGCCACTGGACTCAAATGGCTCTGGAGGAGAGAGTGAGGTTGGTGACTTTGCACAGCCCTCACTTAAATTCAATTCAATCCAAGTCATGACATCACCCTGATGTCATGGTCCTCTTTGAGAATGAAGGACAAATAACAAACAAACAAACCTCAGATGCTCCCCTTTTATTTTTGGTGGGACCATGGGGGTTAAGTGACTTGCCCAGGGTCACACAGCTAGTAAATGTCAAGTATCTGAGGCCAGATTTGAACCCAGGTCCTCTTGACTCCAGGGCCGGTGCGCCACCTAGCTACCCCCCAGATGCCCTTTTCCCCTGCATTGAAGTCTTACTTTATTCTTTTATGTTGTCCCCAACAAATTGAGGAGTGGATAAGCGTTTTCCAAGTCTATTAACCTCCTCCAGAGGGAGATTAACCTACACTTGAAACATAGCTAAAAGTCATTCACTTATGGCAAAAATACAAGCATAGCATACTTGATACAAATTACTGCATAATTTCCCTTACTCTCCCTACTGGTTGAGATTTTTAGCCTTTTAAAAAACTTCTTGTGGGTGTTTACACCTGGACCTCTAAGCACCTCATTCAAACTTTTATAGCCAGTGTGTATTATCTCTTAATAACTTGACAAACCCTGCTTATTTCCTTCCCATAATCTGTCATAATACCACAACCACATCCCTTCTGAAGAAGAAACAATATTTATTATTTTTTTGGTAGGCTGGGATAATTTTCCTTTAAGGTGGCAAGGAGGTTGCCTTGGGAATTTGAATGGTCTTTAGGGCTACCAGTATTAAATGCCCAGCCTATAGGGAGCTGCTGTTCCTGAAGTTTGGCAGAGTTCCCAGTCCCCTGTGGGACATCTTTCTGACCCAGAGTTGCTGCCCCGGTGAATGTGAAGGCCAAGGGGAATATCATTTGTTTATTAGTAATCAGATCCTGATCATCCTTTATTATAGGCTATTTATTATCATTGCTATTGTATTTTATATGGACCAGGTGTGTGTCAATGCATTCCAGTCCTGAGACTGAATCACTGGAGTGACTCGAGTTAGGCCTAGCCAGAATATTTGGTATTATTTTCTGGAATTGGACTGCAATGACTTGGTGGTTAATTTTGTACTTTAATTAGAGGAAGAGTGGTTGGAGCCATGGGATAGACAGAGGTATTGGCATACATGTGGAGCCTTCTCAAAGAGCTAAGGAGAGGGCCTCTAGTAGGATTATCCAGATGGATGCTTAAGGAAGTTGGCAAGGAGAATAATAATATTTCATAAATCAGTATCTCCTGATTTTTACTAAGGGTTTTAGAAAAGCTAGATGACCAGTATGAAGACAATGAAAACAAAATGGTTTTGTGCATCCAGCAATTGGAGACCATTGTGGATGTAGTTTTGGTTTTGTGTTTGTCTTGTTCTCCTGGGAGACCTATGATCCTTAAACTGTCTCTGTACATTTTGTCTTCAAGGTCAATGGATTTAGCTTATATGGGGATCACGCGTGAGAGCGCATGTGCATGCATGCATGTGTGTGTGTTTAACATTATTCCTTTTTGCTTTTCTTCTGCCAGGCTTTTTGTCCACTTGAGTATTTTTGTATTCCAAATATGTCCATTTTTCTTTTGCTTCTTTGGAGAAACTTTCCAGTATAAACTCAATTTTTTCCCCAAATCCAATGAATTCTTTTATTTTTGCATTGAGAACTATCATTTCTGACATATAGCCATTCATAATTTATACACTTATGGATTTTATTTCTCTTTTATTTTCTCTTTTGAACCATTCTGAAATTTTTTTAGTTCCACATTCTCTTGGTATTCCACAGGATTCTGTGTTTTATCAGGTATTGGTTCACTTTACTTTGTCTTTATTTGTTATTAGAGCTTTGTAATCTCTTTGAGTGCTTAGTATTTGTTCTTTCCTCTAGTTTTAGAATCTTCTTTGTTGATTTATCCATTCATGCCCTGGGTTTTTATTGAGTTTTCTTTATTTTGAAATCTTTGTTATTTCAGCTCCCCCCCCCACCCCATTGCCTTGTCAATCACTTTTTGTCTCCTCCTTTGCTGCTGGTTACACTCATTTGACTGGATGATAAAGTGACCTCAGTTTTCACCCATACTGTGGGATTTAGGGTCCATTATCCTAGTTCCCCATCATGAGTAGTTTCTGAGAGTAGAGGTAGGGAGGGAGATAGGATTGGCCTTATTTAGGTTTTGGTGTCGTATCCTTCAGGCCTGGTACAATTACATTGGTTCAGGGAAGCTAGGTGGTGCAGTGGATAGAACACCAGCCCTGGAGTCAGGAGGACCTGAGTTCAAATCCAGCCTCAGACACTTACTGGCTGTGTGACCCTGGGCAAGTCACTTAACCCCAGTTGCCTCACAAAAAACAATTACATTGGTTCCCTGCTTCTGTTCCTCCCTTAGTTCTCCTTTTCTTCTCTGGTTAAGCTTAATCAGCATCTGATGCTTTTTTTCAGAGTAGGAAGGAGGGTGAGGAGGGTGTTTCCAGGCCATCTCTGAAGTCTTGGGGGTCCCTTAATCTAGGACCACCTCAAGTAGAAGGCATCTACCCCTCCCTGTTCCCCCCAGATTAATGTCTATTGCTTGTTGTTCTTGTTCATAGGGCAAGGACATGATATACGTCAGCAAAGTCTCTGCAGTAGGAGGAGATACCAATATGAGCCTATGCATTAACTACAAAGTCAGATTGAAGAGGGGTGCTGAATGAATACTTTAAGGATGAGTGGTTTTGTCTTAATTTATAAGGACTTTATGTTTAGATTCTTACTTTTTTTGTCCTGTGAATTCAAATATAATTGCTGTATATCTGATATATAATTTCTCCTTGGGGGGATAGGGCTTGAGAGTTAGTGGGAAGTGGGGAGAGTGTTTAGTTCACCATCTTGTCAGTACTGTTGTGTGTATGTGTTTTTTAAGGCTTGTATATTGAAGGCAGAGGGGCAGTTAATGAACTGCTCATTGGAAAAGGACAATGAAGATGGTGGGGGGGGGGCAGGACTAATAGGCTTCAGGTGGGAACTGCAGCCTCAGGCCCAGAAATCTTACTGGTAAAAATGATGAATCCTGCTAAGATTAACACTATAAGCAAAGAGAGTGGGAATGAGGATGAGAATTGGGAGCCATCATTGGTGGTAAAAGAGCCTCAGATTTACCCTATGCCTTCTCCTTCCTTCTGCTTCCCTTTCCCCACCCCTTCTATAATTTCCTGTACAGAGGGATCAGCTCTTACTGCCATGGAAATTGGGAATTTGCAGAAGTTTAAACAGCAACCTAATGAATAATTAGAACAACATTTAATGAGTTCCTTGGTCTAATGTAGGAAATGAAGACCTGCTTTCAGCCACAGAGTTTCATAGACTTGGGGATCTTACAAATAATTTACTTTAGTAAAGCCAGTTAAATATGTATGGGCCCCAAATGGAGACTGTTCTTTGTCCTTTTTTAAGTGGCTAAGATGAGACTAGTCTTCTGAAGAGGAATTCCTTCTGTAGATAGTTTCAGCAAGGAAGGGGATTAAATTCCTAAAAATGAGATGGATTTAGAGAACTAGATTTATGTCTCTCTCCCTTCCCATCTCCTATGACCAGTATGTGTCAAGGACAGTTATATTCTGCTAATCCCACGCTAGTGGCATCAGGCATTAGTTGTGGGCTCCTCCTACCAATCATTATACAACCCTGGGCAAACCAACTTGTGAAGTCTGGTAGGGGGCATTGAGTCTTTCTGCTCTGTCAAGACATAAGATGTCTCAGAAAAACTTCACTCTTCTTGGACATTCAAGCTATTCAAGTCTTTTTATTCATAACTGAGGGACCCTTGGGGTGAGTCCTCTAAGGGCAAGGGTCAAGGTTTCTCTGAGGCTCATGCTATTCTTTTTTTTTTCTTCTTTTTCTTTTCTTTTTTTTTTAGTGAGGCAATTGGGGTTAAGTGACTTGCCCAGGGTCACACAGCTAGTAAGTGTTAAGTGTCTGAGGCCGGATTTGAACTCAGGTACTCTTGACTCCAGGGCCAGTGCTCTATCCACAAGGCTCATGCTATTCTAACAGCAGGACTTGAGGGATCTTGAGACCATAGGCCCAAGTCATGGTGGATTGGAAAGGCTGCTGGATACTGTTGGTCAGATTACATTTATACCAACCCTCAATGAGTCCATAGGGGTACATCAGTTTCCATCAGGAATTTTAGAGGGGAAGACCACTGAGGGAAGGGGCACCTTTACTCAGGTGGAGATGAGTAAAAGATCCCCTGTCTGGGTCATAGCTGTGGTGGCTAATTAAAGTGAATATATTGTGGGAATGGATATTATAAGTCTTGGGAGTGAGCATGCCAGAGAAATCACAGGAACGATCCCTATCCCTATAGGTAAAGTCATTTTAAAATTGTATTTTGTGATTCATAAGTATTTCATTACATTTTAATTTCTAGGTGAATCACTGGCCTGGACTGAGTTAAGCCTGGACCATAATATCATCTTTCTGTTAGCATTGTACCAACCTTATACATGTTTCACCAGTTTGCTTCACCCACCAATCCACTCTATCAATTTCCTTTACTTTTCAATTATTTCACTTGCCTTTCCTTACTTTTGTAACGATTGGAATAACGCCACCTGCTGGATACTTACTGTAGAGGAGTTCTGCCCATGAAGGGAAGGTCTTTGAGGGCAAGACCAGGAGTCAGGAAGTGACGCGGGCTAGTGGGAGGAGGAAGGAAGAGACTGGCACTCAGTCTCGCTCTCTTTCCTGGGGACGCTGGCGGAGAAGGGAGCTAGAAATGTGCTCTCCCTTTAATAGATAGAAATCTAGGCCTTTCTCTCTCTTTACCAAATTCTTATTCTCCTTAATAAATGCTTAAAAGTCTAACTCTTGCTAAAGCTTATAATTTATTGGCGACCACTCATTAGATATTTTAGACAGACTAGCTAGAATTTTAGCCCTTAACACTTTGCCTTGTCTCCCTCCCTCTGTGTCTCTCCCCTCCCCCCCCCTCATCTTCCTTTCTAGGTCCAATTCACTAATCCTTAACTTGATCCTTCATAATTCTTTTATACCCTCATTAATTGTCCTTGATTCTGCTGTTTTTTCAACCCCTAAGGAGAATCTGGTCCTAGAGACTGGTCTTTAAATTTCCCCCAATCTCCCCTCCCCTCCAGGGCCTGGGGTAGTGTGGTCTATGGGGTCACAAACAGCCATGCATGACTAAACAACTGAACAACAACAGTTCATCTTACCTCTCCTCTCTCCGAATGTCTAACCATCTTCTAATCTCTGTTGATTCTACCTCTATAATTTCTCTTTCATTCCTCTCTCCCTGCCTATTTCCACTGCTGCCATTCTAGTTCATCTCTTTATCTCCTACCTGACCTATTGTAATAGCTTCCAGTCTCTCCATTTTCTAATTTGTTCTTCATATGATTGTTCAAGTAAGTTTTGCAATGCAAATCTCTCTGACCACATTGCTTCCTGGCTTAACAGTCTTTACCATTGTCTAAAAGACCAAATACAAGCTCCCCTTTCAAGCCCTCTGGAATGGTCTCCCTTTCTTCAAGCACCCATCTTCTTATGGAACCTTCTCAGATTTCTCTCTTCCCTTTGCTTCCTGTCTTACATATTACATGCACAATATGTAATAAGATACAATAACACACTACACAGAATAACATACAATAATACAAAACATGTCATAATGATACATGTTATATCTATACAAACAAATGTGAATAATTAGTAAAGCAAGGCAATGCAACAAAAATATGTTTATCAACATAGTAACAATGCACATAGGCAGCATATAGACAAATAGCAAGATTTCACACAGCTAACATGCAAATATATCTATGATATACAGTAATTACCATGGGTACTAATCAGCATATATAATAATATCTAGCATTTATATAACATTTTAAGGTTTGCAAAGCACTTTATATATTTTAACCCATTTTCAATTATATCCAAAGTACATATTACAATAATACTATGATCTAGCTATATATGAAACTTCCTCAGTTTCTCCTGTAACATCAGAACAACCTCCCCAGTGGGTCTGTGTTATTACATAAGCACCAATACAAAGCTATTTGATTTCTTACCTGCAGTAGAGGAGGTGACTTTTGGTCTACCCCAGATCCCTAAGCTTTGGGGGGTGAGCCCCAAATGTTCTGGGAGCTCTCTGAGGGGGAAAGCCTTTGCAAGAATCAAAATAAATAGTAACCCATGAGAATTTTGTAAAATCATGTCTGTTGTTTAAAATTGTATAACCTATGAATTTGGAAATAAGGTTAGGCTTTAGGTCCATCAACCATGGTTGGCCCTTATCCTTGTGGAAGAATGTTAATTTCTGGATTGTTTAAGCTATGACACATAGTCTTTGGTCCACCAAAACCCAGTTGATATGCTGGGGACAAGTAAATGTTTAATTGGGGGGAGAGTATAAATTACTGGGGACTTCTTCCTTCCCTCTTCACCCTTAGCTCAGTTGATCATATATATAATCATAGGCTATAATCACAAAAGATGGAGTAAATGTGTTAACCAGGTGTTAACACCTCGTTTATCCCTTTAGGAAGTTACCCCCTTAGGAATATTTCTCTTTGAGTCAGAAGAGATCAACATTATTGGCTGAATACAATAATTATTGCCCTTATGCAGTTTAAGGTTTATAATCACTTTATATGTATAATCTCCCTTGATCTTTATAACAACCCAATGAAAAAGTGCTACAGATATTAATGTCCCTACTTTACAGGTGAGGAAGCTTAAATTGAGAGAGATTACTTACCTTACAGCCATAGGTGTTAGGGTAGTGGGATTCAAAACTAGATCTCCCTGAATCCAGGTCTTTGATTACCTCTATTGTGGTATGAACCATAATGGTGTCTCCAGCCTGGTCTTAGGAGCTTTGCCAATTTACTGCCAATTTACTAGAGTCAAGAAGAACCAAATTCAAATCTTATCTCAGGTTTTATGACCCTGGGCAAGTTACTTAACCACTCTCAGTCTAATCTTTTCCATCTACAAAATGGGGACAATAATGGCACCAATCTCACTGTGTTCTTATAAGGACCAAATAAGAAACCATACATAAAGTGCTTCACAAACCTTAACAGATTTTATAAATGCCATGTTGTTGTTATTATTATTATTAGTGTGACCATGGGCCACCCAATCAACTCTCTGAACCTCAATTTTCTTATTTGTAAAATGGGGATAATAATGCCTATGCCACCTACCTCATAGGATTGATACAAGGATCATATGAAATGTCCATAAAATACTTCATATACTGTAAATCGCAATATAAATCTGAGCCATTTTTTGAACTTATGATTCACTTCTTCCAATTAGGTTTGTGATCTTGAACCAGGAATTAAAAAACCCTGGGCATGATGTGTAAAATGAGAGGGGTTGGAATAGATGATCATGAAAGTCTCTGCAAGCTCTGAATTTCAATGAATTCAACTGCAAAGCACAAAACATCTTATCTCATGAAATATACTGGGACTGGAATAACTGTCCATCTCTCTTCTCTCCCCACCCCACCCCACCCCCTTAGACAAAGAAAACTAAGGCACAGAAAGGACAAAGCATTTAGAATTGGAAGGGATTTTAGAGGTCGTTTAGTTCAACCCCTTTATGTTATAGAGGAAGAAACTGAGTCCCAGAGAATTCAAATTTCTTCTCTAGGCATGCACAGCTAGTCAGTAACAGACCTGGAACTTGAAACTGACTCTTCTGGTGACATGTCTATTTTTCTTTCCACTATATCACATTAACTTTCTTTCAAGGATACCTTTCTTTATGGATTTATGTAAATGCCAAGGAAGAAAAATATGAGCATTATTCTGAATTTGTATTTTGGTCCATGGATCCACTCCTTATTGTTGTCCAAAGGGGAGAGAACTTAAGAGAGAAAACTACCCTCAAAGTCTAAGAAAACTGGTAGATACAATGGTTTTGTGAGCATACAATGAAGACGATGCCTCCTTAAAAAACCTTACTTCATGATGCCTCCAAGGTTTTTTTTTTTTGGATCCTGGTTTCTGCCAGATCAGCCCAATGCAATCTTTTTGAAGACATTAGCTCATAGATACATAGATTTTAAAATTAGAAGGGACATTAGAGGTCATCTAGTTCTATCCCCTCATTTTACAAATGAGGAAATGGAAGTTTGAATGCCTAAGTGATGTGTCTTAGGTCTTAATGTAATAAGTGACACAGGTGAGATTTGAACTCAAGTGTCTTGACTATATAAATCCAGTGTCTTCCCACTCTACCATATTGCTGTGAATTGGAAGTTGCTTCTTCATGTTTACGGTTTGGGCATGATTCTCAAAGTTCATGGCATCTGCTAATGAGGTCCCACATATCCCAAAACAACCTAGATAATATATGTAAAGTACTTAAATTAGGTCTGCTCATTATGGCAATTTGAATGAGGGCTATTTGTGTGAATTCTAGAAATTTTAAAATAAAAAGGAGATGTGATTAGCTTCTCCTACCAATTTCAGGTCTTACGTTTGACAGCAAAGGCCTCTTCAAATGCGTGATGATGTGATAAATTGGTGTCCACAATTGGGAGGGCGGAAAGGAGAAAAACTAATATACAAGGCCTACCCCTGAATGATATTTATTTAAGGTAGTTCTGGATAGCCAAGGCTTCAGGAGGGTGAGACAGGAAGTTGCTACTGATGTTCTAGTCTGCTTTGATATTGGTGTGCTGATGTGGCAGCTCTAAAGATGGCTTCCCAGCTTTTCTGTTTTGTAGAGGAAAAGTCCCATATTTGACATATGTTAGGGATGTTTCCTTGATTCCCAGGATGATAATTGGTGGGGAAAAAGATATTTTCTATTGCCTCTACTCTCAATTATACCCTTTGGGATTATTGAGCATTGTAATTGGTAGGGCAGGTAGGTGGCACATTGGATAGAGCACCACACCAGGAGTTAGGAAGACTTATCTTCCTGAGTTCAATCTGGCCTCAGTCATACTTACTAGCTATGTGACCCTGGCCAAGTCACTTCATCCTGTTTGCCTCAGTTTCCTCATCTATAAAATGAGCTAGAGAAAGAAATGGCAAACCAATCTAGTATCTTTGCCAAGAAAACTTCAAAGGGGTCATGAAGAATCAGACAAGACTGGAAACAACTGAACAACAAGTTGGTTGGCAAGGGGGAGAGAAGAAAAAAGAAAAGAGGGAGAAAATCTGACATTCCATGTCTGACTGTGTCTGTTTGCATAGAGGTAGGCTCTGCTCTTAATGACCTGGACTCATCTTCTGAGAAACTCTCCTCTGGGCAGGCAGTCATGTTTTCTTTGTGTTACCTCTATTGGGTAATATGGTGTATAGATTTTCTGCTGTATGTACCAGCTGAATGTTGATGTAATTTTCTAGTGTCTTTCCACAGATCTTTAATAGTCTTCCCAATTTGCTTCTGCTCGGATATTGTGTGATACCTATCCTTAGGTTCTTTGCTAGCTCCACCTTTTCTCCTATGGTTCTTACTTGGCCAATGGCTACCAAATATACTTTTCTGGCAGGTTCTCAAATGTTTTTATATGTTATTTCAAATATTCTCCATCAGAAAATGCATTCATTCATGATGGTTATAGCAATTATTAACTGTTTTGGTATAATTGATCTAATTGAATTCATGCCGTCAAACTAAAAAATAACCTTTCAAAATGTCAATCTGAGTATGCTCATCTCCTTTATGAAACCATTCGAAATATTGGTACTATTTTGTCATCCATTTCATGATTTCTGGAGTTTTGTTTTAAGTGAAGATTTTTCAATGAATTTAGTGTCTTCAAATTTTCCCTCTTCAGATTTTAGAAGTCTCGTCTTTTGAGTCCCTGCTGTATATCATCATGGATGGCATGTATCTATCCTTCCCTCCCTCCCATCCCCCTTACATGAAAGATGATCTGGACTTTAAGGGGTCTTCTTGTCATCATTGCCTTAATATACTCCTTTCCTGCTCCCTTCTACCACATCAGCACTACTGCCTTTTGCTGCTGCTGCTACTACTATTGCTACTATCACTACTGCTAGTACTGCTGCTGTTGCTACTACTAACTACCACCCCACCAGCCCTAGCACCCCCAGCACCTCCACCCAGGATCTGTTCTTGAGACTAGGCCTCCTAAACCCCAGGCCGAGGTTTTCTCTATTAGACTCACCATGCTGTCTCTCTGCCAGGGTGCTATTTCATGGCCAAGGAAAAATGAATCATTGGCCTGACATACATAGAAGTAGCTGATGGCTATGTAGCTAATTCCAGCAGAGAGGCCAGAAATGGATGTCTGAACTGCTTGGAATTCTTAGGAGAAATAATTTGATATACATATGTTGTTGTTGGTCAGTCATTTTTCAGTGGTGTCTGACTTTTTGTGACCCCATTTGGGGTTTTCTTGGCAATGATGCTGGAGTGGTTTGCCATTTCCTTCTCCAGCTCATTTTACAGACAAGGAAACTGAGGTAAACAGGGTTAAGTGATTTGCCCAGGGTCACACAGCTAGTGTCTGAGGCTGGATTTGAACTCAAGAAGATGAGTCTTCCTGACTGCAGGCCTGGCACTCTGTCTACTATGCCATCTAGCTGTCTCTGATATACATATAGGAAGAGCATGGTCAGGATATCTTGGTTCACAGACCAGCTCTGATAACTTACTAGATGTATGACCATAGGCAAGACACTGTGAACTTCTCAAAATCTTAGTTTCCTCATTTTTGAAGTGGAGAATAATAATATTCTTCCTACGCCATCTACATTTTGTGAACAGCCCTTATAAACCATAAAGAGCTATGTAGGGGCAGCTAGGTGGCACAGTGGGTAAAGCATCGGCCCTGGATTCAGGAGTACCTGAATTCAAATCTGGCCTCAGACACTTGACACTTACTAGCTGTGTGACCTTGGGCAAGTCACTTAACCCCCATTGTCTCCCCCCCCCCCCCCCCGGCAAAACAAAAAAACAACAAGAGCTATGTAAATGCCAGTGAATGTTCTATGTATGTTGATGGTATTGTATTGATAACATGATTTTATCTACTGTGGTCAGGATATAGGCATCCTTCCTTGGCAAGAAGGGGGCATGAGAAGACTGCACAACTACCTCTCATGAGACCCTTGTTTTGAATGTAAGGCTTGGAAATGAAGTGCCATGAATGATAATAATTCCTCATGTCTAAGTGGTACCTGATGCTTTTCAAAGTGTTTTCCACAGACATGATGCCATTTTACCCATGCAATAATCCGGTGAGGCTGAAGACTATTCCAACCCTTCCAGTATCAGTGATTTTTCTCAGTGTGGGCATTTCTTCAATTGACACAAATTGCAATTCCTCCATGTGTTAGTAGATAATATCATAAATTTCTATAGTCAAAAGAAATCCATCATCTGGTAGCCAAGCCTTTGACTGATGAGACACTGAGCCTACAATTCATCATTAAGCCTTTACTGGAAGCCTTAGAGGTTTGGCACAGCCTGTAAAACTTATATTCCATTGTCATAACTTTTGAAATCCCAGGGTCTTCTCCATGCCATGATGGGGCATTTGGAATAAGACTTATATGGAGGGAGTATGGGTCAGGATATTATTAGTTTCATTTTAAGATTATAAAGGAGTCACAGTGAGGCTGTAAGTTACCCAAGATTATACAATGAATAGATGATAAAACCACATTTAGAACACAGGACCCTTGATATCTAGTTAATTGATTTTTTTTGCCCCATCATGAATCATGGTGCTACGTCCTTTTAGTTTATGCAAAAGCTCTGAAAAATATAAATAATACATACCCACTTAACTAGTAGGTGCAAATAGCCTAACTGAAGGGTATAACAGAGATGCCAATGTAGCCTTATCAAAGAAACCAAATAATGGACTGGACACTGAAAGCCAGCAAAATCTGATGCCCATAATATTAAGTAATTAGAAATATATAGCCCCTCAACCTATTCATTTGTGAAATGAAAATAATAATGGTAACAAAATTCTCAGCATTGTTTCTAAGGAATAATTAAATAAATGATCTTTAAACCAAATAAAAATGCAATGACTATTAAGTAATGAATTTCAAACGATTAGAATTTATTATGCTTAAACAACAACAGGTTATTATAAGCAGAATATTAACATTGACCTGATTAGGCAAATAGGAAGTTACTTGTTTTCCTTAAACAGAGCAAAAGATCCAGATTGGCAGGACTAGAAGAGAGATGACATTTTTGTGTTGCTAAGCGGGGACACTTCAGAAGAGTAAAGGAAGAGTTATGCTTTTTTAAAAGACTTTAGCAAAACCTCTTCAGTGGATACATAGAGAGATTTGTTGGGCCATCTAAAATTATTTATTTATTATCTTGAATTTAATGAATACAGAAAAAAGTGTTTTCCATATACCAAAGTTGAACAGAAGAGGATTATATGTGAAAACATAAATATACATAAAATTTCTCTTCTTTTCCTTTAAAAAATAGTAAATTCACCATGTTGCTTTCAAAGCTGTCCTACTTGTGTGGGATTCCTTCTGAACACTTCTGTCAGCTTCTATTCTGTGCATTAAAAAATTGGTTCAAGGGGGCGGCTAGGTGGACGCAGTGGATAAGTGCCGGCCCTGGACTCAGGAGTACCCTGAGTTCAAATCTGGCCTCAGACACTGAACACTTACTAGCTGTGTGACCCTGGGCAAGTCACTTAACCCCAATTAGCCTCACTTAAACCCCCCCCCCCCCCCCCAAAAAAAAAATTGGTTTCAAAATTTTTTTTCTTTCTTTGGTCAACCCTATCATTAGATACTCTTACACAAGTTTCCTTTACTCCCTTGCCATGAATGAACAGGATCAGTGATGAAGAATGCTACCCATCTCTTGACAGAGAGGTGATGAACTCAGGGTGAAGAATAAGAAGTACATTTTTTGGATATGGTCAATGACAGAATTAGTTTTGCTTGACTATGCATATTTGTTACAAGAATTTTTCTTTTTTCCTTTTTTTTTGGGGGGGGGTGTTGCTGTGAGATTGAGATAAAACAAATGATAATTAATTGAAAAAACTAATGAAAAATAAGCTTAGTCAAGCAAAACAAACTTTCCTATTTACCATTGTAAGTGTGTACTTTTTGCCCGTGTAGATAAATTAATGTCTATGTGGATCTGTCTAAATATGGTTTGCAGGGAGGTATGAATCTCAATCCTCCCTCTCTAAGGGAGACTTTAATTTTGCCACGAGGGCACCAGATCAAGTCATGAAGCTGGCCCACGTTAATCTCCACAGAGAGAGGATACCACAGTAGAATTTTATTTATCTGTGCTGCCATGTCCTCCTCCCTCCCCCAATAAGCTAAATATTCCTAGTCTCAGGGAAATAAACTTTTTTGGTTCAAGCTTCTTACCAGATTGTTCTCTTTTAATAGGAAGGAATATCCGAGCTATATCCAAAGGCTTGACTCCTTTCTCCCCAGATACCACTTATACAAAGACTATCATAAATGGTGAATCACAAAGAAACCCATTTATCTGAGCCAGTTTCAAACAGAAATTAGACAAATTATGTAGACTAGGTCATACCAGACAATGCACACAGTGAATGGGTTCTCCCATTCATCCTATGATATCACATGCAGATCAACTAAGAGAGTATCTGATCCCATCCAAAGGGAAAGACCCAGAAGTTTCCAGTGTATGGTAAATTGGAACTAGGGACATATTGACTCCTCTGGCTGTCAGCTTCTTTTCAGAGTCTTCCTTTCCCTCCTGAGACCTCCTTCTCAAGAGAGCCTGGAGCGGTGTGTACCCTTTCTTAAAGCCAGAAGCTAGAAAAAGAATCTCCTTTACCAAGCTCTCACCAACTCTGCCCTTGAGGGCAGCTAGGTAGCACAGTGGATAAAGCGCTGGCCCTGAAGTTGGAAGGGCGTGAGTTGAAATCTCACCTCAGACACTTACTAGCTGTAAACATCCTGGGCCATCTGATATATATCTTACTACTGGACCCAGATGGCTCTAGAGGAGTGAGTGACCTTATACAGCCCTCCCTCACTTAAAGCCAATTCACTGCAAGTCATGATATCACCCTGATGTCAGGAACAAACAAACAAACCAACAAAGTGTGCATTGTTGAGTTCCAAATTGCTTTCCAGGATGCCTGAACCAATTAATAGTTCCACCAATGGTGCTTCACTGCCTATCTTTCTTCAGCCCCTCCAATGAGAGTGATTTTTCTTTTTTGTCATCTTTGCCAATCTGATAGGTATGAGGTAGACTCTCAGAGTTTTTTTAAATTAATTTTCCTAATTGTTAGTGATCTCAATCTTTTAAAAATATATCTATGGATTACTTGGACTTCTTTAATGTCATTTTTTTTTTAAAAGGAATCCCTTCTTTGGAAAAGGCCAAAGTTCGATGGTTTTGGAATGTTTAGGTTAGAGGAGGTTGGTGGTGTTGAAAAAAATATCCATATAGGGGCAGCTAGGTGGTGCAGTGGATAGAGCACCGGCCCTGGAGTCAGGAGTACCTGAGTTCAAATCCGGCCTCAGACACTTAACACTTACTAGCTGTGTGACCCTGGGCAAGTCACTTAACCCCAATTGCCTCACCCAAAAAAAAAATCCATATAGCCAAATTGCCCAATATATGGACAGCACTTCTGTCTTCTAGGCATCGCTAGCATTTTCTTCTAAAGTCTCTCTGCCATAATAATGATTTTATAAAATTCTGATTGGCTGAATTCTTCTTCCCTGCTCCTTCCTCTTTTCTTGGCTATTCCCTCTTCAAACCTCCCCACTCTCTTTCTGTAATTTCAGAGGGTTCTGGAAAATGATGAAAACGTAGAAGAAGTGAATGAAGAGGAGGATTTAGAAGAAGATACTCCTAAACGAAAGAACAGGACCAGAGGACGGGTAAGTTAGGGGCTCTACATAGGAGGAAAGGAAGTTACCAAAATACTCCATAAGATCATGGACCTTGTGCTGAAAGGGGACCTCAGGGGCCCATCTAGTCCACCCTCCTCATTTATGTCTGAGGAAATAGAATCCTAGGGGAGCTTAAGTAACTTGTTCAAAAGTCACACAGGTAGTAAGCATCAGAGGCAGGATTAGAACTCAGCTCTTCTGACTCCAGAGCCAGTGCTTTTCCTACTGACTCAGGAAGGACATTGCTCTTCATTCCAGGGAAGAAAGCTTCAACTCCTGCCACAAGCAGACAGAGAGGATAACTTAGAAAACATTCAGTAAGGGGTACTATAGAGGAGATTAAGCTCTGAATTTTAGTCAAATGAATGGCTGGGGATAGGGGTGTGTGGGGGTTTCCTGTTTGCTGTTTTGGTGTGTTTCCCATAATTGGAACAATATTCCACAGAAAGCATGGAGGCCACAAATAAACATTATTTTGGGCCTGAGTCCTCAGGCATGCCTAGGGCTATTTGTCAGCTTAGTTGTGAAAGTACGAAAGCCCTAGTGCTTTAGAGGATTGTTTTACTGAGAGTCAATGTGGTTTAATGGAAAGAATGTTGGACTTGGATATAGGAGACCTGGGTTTGAATATAGGCTCCAACATTTACTAGCTGTGTGCCTGTGGGAAGGAAGGAAGGAAGTGAAGAAATAAGGGAGGAAGAAAGAAAGGAGTGAGAGAGGAAGGAAGAGAGGAATGAGCAAGGAAGGAAAGAAGGGGGAGGGAAGGAAAAAGGGAAAGAAGGGGAGGAAGGGAAATAGAGAGGGAGGAAGGAGGGAAGGAAATAAGCATTTATTAAGTGCCTACTATGTACCAGACATTGATCTAAGTGCTTTAAAAATATTATCTCATTTGATCCTCACAATAACCCTAGGGGGTAAGTGCTATCATTATTCCCATTTTACAGTTGACAAAACTGAGGCAAACAGAGTTTAAATGACTTAAGTGACAGGTGACACAGTTAGTATCTGAATTTAGATTTGAATTTATGTTTTCCTGACTTCAGACCAAGTGTTCACTCCATTGTACTACCTAGCTACCTTGTGGCAAGTCATTTAAACTCTCTGAGCTTTCCTTATCTATAAAATGGAGATATTAATATTTTCCCAAGAGTTACATGGAGGAATTAATAGAGTGACAGTCAGGAAGATCTGTGTTACACTTAAAAATTAAGGTAAACTGAGAGACAAGTTTCCTAGCATGATCAGTTTATTGGTTAGATTGGCAATAACCGATAAATTGGGTCAATGGCCTCTCTTAATGACCAAGAGACCATGAGTACGGCTTACTAACCTTCATATAGTTTTGGGAAGTAGAAGAGAACAAATAACAGAGTTGTGTAGGTGGGTAAGACAATGCAATTGGTTACATGGTAAACAGTATCATGAAAGGGAAGGAACAAGGCCGGGGGTTACATTCAAGGAAAGTGGGCTAACATCTATGTGGTAGCTAGTAACCCACCCCTCTCTGAAAATAAAGGAATGTTAATTGTTTTATGGGAGCCATCTGCAATTTGTAATCTATGCTATGGGGATCAAAACTATCACACTTGCTGTTTGTTTGGAAGTGATAAAAACTCCCCTTATTGTACAAATATAGGCGGCATATTTTTTGGAGATAGTATCAAGTTAATTTGTGGGGCTTAAAGATATAAAACCGGTGTGCTGAAATTTTCCCAGGAGCTGAAGGTACAGTGGATAAGTTTTCCCCATTAATTATAATTTTAAACTAACTCAGAAGGAAAGCTAAATTCCTGAGCTCAACTCAAGGACATAGAAAAGGGACCTAAGCTGATAACAGAATCAAAAAGGAAGTAAATACATTATCAAATTAATTACAAAATACAATTAATTTGAATTTCTCACCTGGGTTCAAATGCTACCTTTGTTTTTTTAAAAATTGCTTTATGACTCTAGGTAAGTCATTTAACCTCCTAAACAACAGTTTAGGTTTTAGGTTCTGTGTCATATATGGGTTGTCATCAATATTGATTGGGACAGTCCATTACATTGATGAAATCAGATCTTTTGAATATTTGGGTAACATCTGCACTGTTTTACAGGTGTCTTCTACAAAACATGTTTGGTAAATTTTGTTGTTATTGTTAAATCATTTTTCAGTCATGTCTGACTCTCCATGACTCAATTTGGAGTTTTCTTGGCAGAGATACTGGAGTGGTTTGCAATGTCCTTCTCCAGATCATTTTATAGATGAGGAAATTGAAGCAAACAGGGTCAAGTGACTTGTTCAGGGTCACACAAGCTAGGAAGTGTCTGAAGCCATATTTGAATGCAGAAAGATGAGTCTTCCTCACTACAGGTCCAACACTCTCTTTACTGTACCACCTGGATGCCTTGGCAAATTTTAAATCACTATATAAATGTGAGACATAACTATACTATTATTATTATTATTATTACTGGGTTAATAATAAAAATATTTGCATTTTGGTTCCTCCTCTATTACATCCACATTTGGGACCCTGGAGAAATCAATCAGTTTACCTGTGCCTGAGTTTCTCAGTTTGCAAATTGGGGATAATTCTTTCTTCACATTCTGGGGTTTGTATGAAGATAAAGGAAAACAATGATTTCAAAATGCTCTGCAAATACAAGGTATTATTATTATGTCTTGTTACTAGAGAACTTGGGATTTGGGGTCAGAGAGTCACATATACTTCAGATGGGCTGCTTGAGGCCTTGCATATGGACATGGAGTACCACATGTTTACCATTTGGGTGACTGAGTCTCTTATCTGGTGGTTAGGTGGAATGCTTGTTCATGATATGGATATATACTCAGAGGTTTGGAATCAGAGACAGGCAACTCTGTCACTTTAGCTCTGCTAATATCATTTGATTTTCTTGCTCATAGTCATAGTCTCATTGAGGTGGAAGGGACCGTTGGGAGATCCAGCCTCTTTCCTTGCTCTGGTCCTCTATAACTGGTTGGCCTGCTTCATCTCATTGTGTTCTGATGACATGCATCTTGAAACTTAAAAAACAACAGTTTAATTTGTGTTTTTTAAAGTGCTTGCCATTTGTCAGTCTCTGTGCTAGGTACTGAAAATACAAAGCCAGAACAATCCCTGCCCTCAAAGAGCTTATAGTCTGCTGAAGGAAAATAACATGCACATACATAATTAAATATTTAAGATGCAAAATAATTGCAGGGGAGTGGGAGGTGAAAGCACTAACAACTGTTGGGGGGGGTAGGATTAGGAAAGGCTTCATATAGGAGGTAGCACTTGAGCTAAGCTTTAATTGGCACCAGAGATTCATTTTTTAAAAATTGAAATGAAATGAAATGAATTTATTTTTGTTACATTTAAAGTTCTGAACTGTCTCCCTCCCTCCCTTCCCACCTTGCACTAGAGAAAGTCAACGGTTGACACAGATTTAAATTTAAATATATATAATAGATATAAAAGAGATAAAATTTATATATAATATATAAATATGTAAAATCCATATATTTATTATATTATATATTGATAGATGCAATATATAATATAATTACAAATATATAAATATAATAGAAATTATATATATATATACAAATCATACTATGTGTACTTCTATTTATCAGTTCTTTCCCTGGAAGCGGATAACATCTTCCTTCATAGGTCCTTTATAGTTGATTTGAGTGTTTATAGTACTCAGGATAACTTGGTTGTTCACAATTATTCTTCAAACTGTATTATTTTTTAAGGATCTAGTATATGTGTATATGTAGGTATGTACTAAAATACCTGTGTATGGACATGTGTTTGCTACTTCTTGCTGGTCCTATCCAGCTAGAAAGTCGGGAAATGTATGTATGCCCATTATCCGAATACCTGTCTAGGTCAGAGGGGTTGATCACTAAGTCACCCATAGGATGATAACTTTGTAGGATATAGCAACTCTCAAGGATAATATCTGGGAATATAACAGCTTATGGTCACTTCATCCATTCCCAGTTCAGGTCCAAATGAATAGGACTAGTGTGAGAAAAATATATTATAATCTTGATTATTTGGCATTAAAGCTGTTTTTGTGAAATGATAGGGGGACTGCATTGATCTGGGAAAGAACTACAGGGGTACAGCAAAAGCGAGTAGCCTACAGTAGTTTGTAAGGAAATATTTGTAAGAGATAAGGCACACTGGCCCCATTGAGTAGAACCCATTTATGCATATGCTAGAATTCTGGGGCCCTATATTTCTGAAAGATGAGGAAGGATACCAGTGTTGGAAAAAACCCAATGAGGAGGCTTAGACATTCAAAAGCCAGTGTCCTGGGTCATGCCTGTACACAGATACTGCAGGGTTCCTGTTGTGTTTCTGCAGCCAAGGATTCAAGTCTGAAGGAGTTCCTGGTGCCTCACCCTCAGAGACCCATAAATCTTCTTGGCAAAAACCAAGGGAGTAATTATATCTTGAGAGCAAACTCTTCTTCCATGTTAGGTAATTAAAACTCTTCCCTCATGTGAAGGTAGCATTTAGGCTTTCTCATGTGGTAGGTAGCTAGGTGGTACAGTAGGTGGAGCACTGGACCTTGAGTCAAGAAGATCTGAGTTCAAATTCTACCACAGATACTAGGTGGATTACCCTGGGCAAATCACTTAACCTCTCCTAGTTTCCTCATCTATCACCTCACAGAGTTGTTTTGATCAAATAAAATAGCGTAAAGTCCTTTGCATACTTTAAAGTGCGCATGAATGCTATTATTATTGATGGTGTTGTGAATTATTCTGGCTTAAAAGAAAAAACAATCAAACTCATCCCTAAATGGCCAAACTTCTGGTGATGAATCCTTCTGACCTTAGCTAGGCTAGTCATCTGACCACAAGTGCACAGCCCATTTGTTATTGGGTGCAGAGTCTAGTTGAAATCTTTCAGTGTTCAGAAGAATAAACTGTGGCCCAGATGACTTCCCCAAGGTGCTTCTTCTTCTTCTTCTTCTTCTTGGTGAGGCATTTGGGGTTAAGTGACTTGCCCAGGGTCACACAGCTAGTAAGTGTTAAGTGTCTGAGGCCAGATTTGAACTCAGGTCCTCCTGAATCCAGGGCTGGTGCTCTATCCACTGTGCCACCTAGCTGTCCCCAAGGTGCTTCTTCTTTAAGACCTTTTACATCCAGTTTCATTTTGTTTTACAGATGAGTAGACTTGGGGGGATACTGGACAAATATTACATGATACTCCCAAGGAATTTGTAGTCTAGTTGGGGATACTGCTATACTTGACACAGAGAACAACTGGAGGCCAAACTTAAGTATGAATAAATAAAGGAACATTTATTTATTAAATACTGAGTTTATGCCAGGTACTCTACTAAGCTCTTGGGATGCACATTGTCCTGACTCTTATTGCAACATAAATCCAGAGAGAGGAGAAAGTGTGAGGTAGAGCAGTCACAAAAGCCTTCCGGGAGAGGTTGGGACTTTAGTTAGGTCTTGAAGTTTGGAAAGACTTTCAATGGATAAAGAGGAATAAGGAAGATACTCTAAAGATGAAGTGGGGCATAGATGAGGTAAAGGCATGGGAATGGACATTACTGTGCTTTGAGTGGGGGTCCATGAGGAAAGCTACTTAATTGGAGTTAGTGTGTGTTGGGGAGTAATAGTAGGCAGTACAATGGGTAGAATGCCAGGCCTGGAGTCAGGAAGACGTATCCGGCCTCAGACACTAGCTGTGTGACCCTGGGCAAGTCACTTAACTCTATTTGCCTCAGTTTCCTTGTCTGTAAAATAAGCTGGAGAAGGAAATGACAAATCATTCCAGTATCTTTACCAAGAAAACCCTAAAAGGGGGTTAGGAAGAGTCCAGACAACGACTGATAGTAACTGGATAGTAATAGCGGAGACTATGGAGGGCATTAAAACTAGGGGTAGGAATTTGAACTTGACACATTAAGTAATAGGGAATCTTTATAGATTTTGAGGAGGGAAGTGACAGGTCAGTGGTGTTTAGGAGAGATGAGTCTGGCAGCAGTATATAGATGAATTGGGGTGGGGAGAGATTCCACTGACAGGGAGATGGACTAGGAGGGTGTTATAGCAATGTGGATATGAGATGCTGGTCTAAGATTGAAGCAGTGGGAGTGGAGAGAAAGGAACAAATCCAAAAACCATTTTAAAGGGAGAAAAATTGGATCTAGAGACTGATTGGGTGGAGGTGGCGAAGGAGAGGCAAGAGTCAAAGATGACTCAGTCAGTGAACAAACATTTACCTGGAAGAGTAATGGCAGCACTGACAGAATTTCCTTGCAGAATATTATCGTTTGCTCTGGGTGCCCCATCCACATTTTGCAGGTAAGGAAACGAGGCACAGGGAGAGGCAGCATTTGTAAAATTGTACAAGTTGTGAAACATTGAAGCTAGAAATGGAACTCTGCTTCTTGACTTAGGGCTCTCCTCCCTCTCTTGAGCCCTTTCTCCTCACTGTATTTTTTTCTCTGAATTATTTTGGTCATTGTGCCTGACTATTTTCACCTGCTCTTCACCTGATCAGAGGCTGCTGTGACAGGAATTCTGGAGGGAATATATCAGGTTGTCTCATGTAGTACTTTGATAATTGTAGCACCATTGTGCTTATTCTTACTGTTGTTAACAATATTGACAATAGCACCTATCTCCCAGGGTCGCTGTGAGGATCAAATGAATTAATATTTGTAAAGTGCTTAGTACAGTGGTTGGCACATAGCAGGCATTTAATAAATGCTTGGATCCCTTCCTCCCTTCCCCCTCCCCCTCTCTCCCTCCTTCTCTTCCTTCCTTCCTTCTCTTCCTTCCTTCCTTCTCTTCCTTCCTTCCTTCCTTCCTTCCTTCCTTCCTTCCTTCCTTCCTTCCTTCCTTCCTTCCTTCCTTCCTTCCTTCCTTCCTTCCTTCCTTCCTTCCTTCCTTCCTTCCTTCCTTCCTTCCTTCCTTCCTTCATCCCTCCCTCCCTCCCTCCCTCCCTCCCTCCCTTCCTTCCTTCCTTCCTTCCTTCCTTCCTTCCCTTCCTTCCTTCCTTCCTTCCTTCCTTCCTTCCTTCCTTCCGTCCTTCCTTCCTTCCTTCCTTCCTCCTTCCTTCCTTCCTTCCTTCCTTCCTTCCTTCTTTCCTTCCTTCCCATTAATAATTAATGTCCATTTGTAGGGACTCTTACATCTTACAAAGTACTTTCACATGCATTGTGGCATCTGGGGAATAGGAAAAACTAGTACCTGCATTTCATGTATGGGGCAACAGAGGCTCAGAGAGGTTGTCACCGGCCCAAGGTCACACAAATTCTAAGTGGTAGAACTGTAACTGCTGATTCCTTGTACCCCTGAATCTTTCTATTATCCCACGTTGCCTCTGCATTTGGTCAGGAAAATGAGGGCAACTGAGGGCAAATAACTTTTAGGGCTTGAGGCACCTTCAGTAATCTGGATGGTTTCTCAGGGTAATATACTGTCTGCTTCTTTCAGTTCCCTCCCAAGGTCAACTCTCTGAAATGAGGGTAAAGGAAGATGGAAAGGGAGAGGTGAAGAATATGAAGGGAATTAGTGGGAGTGAGAGAATAAATGTTCTAATTTGTTTTAGAGACAAGCAGGAGACAGGAGATGATACCTCAAGGCATTGTGGTGCTGTCTATGTAATATTGTGGATGTCAGTCCATCTTCTCTATCCATGCTTGGTCTCGGAAGGAAACACATTATATTCTGGTGTCTCTTTATTATTTTTAAATGATTATTGGGATCTTGTGATTTTACATTACCTTAATTTCAAAATAAACCCCTTTTCTCTCCCTTATCCAGTGATAAAGAAAGGGAAAGAAAGAGGAGGGAAAAAGCAATTTACTAAAAATTGCCAACACATTGACCAAGTATATATGCAATGTTTCACATCCATATCCTCCCCAAATACCTTTGAAAAGAAGAAAGGGAAATATATTTTCTCAACTATTTAAGCAGCAAATCCACAAAGAATAGAGCATGAGACTTGGAGTCAGGAAGTCCTGTGTTCAAATCCTGCCCAAGACACTAGCTTTGTGATTCTATAGAAATCACTTTCATTTTTCTGTTCCTCAGTTTTCTCATCTGTAAAATCTAAAAGGTTGTAGATGACTCCCTCATGTCCCTTTTAGCTAAAAATCCTATGTTCCTACATAGTTTTGTTTCTTTTATTTATTATTTTCATGTACATAGTTATAGCCATTATACACATTATTTTTCTGGTTCTGCTTATCATCAGTTCATATTCCTACCCATGTTCCCCAGAATTCTTCACAGCCATCATTT
Source organism: Dromiciops gliroides (assembly GCF_019393635.1). Classification (NCBI taxonomy): domain Eukaryota; kingdom Metazoa; phylum Chordata; class Mammalia; order Microbiotheria; family Microbiotheriidae; genus Dromiciops; species Dromiciops gliroides. The sequence continues at coordinate 239,462,978 of NC_057862.1, forward strand.
CTCATGGTGCAGTAATACTTATTACATTCATGTACTATAATTTGTTCAGCTATAACTCAGTTGAAGAGTATCTACTTTGAATGGAATATGATGTGCTAAAGAAATAATGAGGTGGATTTCAGAAAAACTCAAAAAGGCTATGTGAACTGGATGCCGAGAGAAGTGAGCAGAACCAGGAAAACATTATACACAGTAACACCAACATTATGTGATGATCAATCAGATAGACTTAGCTCTTTTCGGCAATATATTGATCCAAGGTAATTCCAAAGGGCTCACGATGGAAAATGTAATCTGTATCCAGAGAAAGAACCATGGAGTCTGAATAAAGATTGAGGCATAGTATTTTTTTTAGCAAAGCGTATCTACTTTGTTTCCAATTCTTTGTTCCCTTCAAGAGTATTGCTGTTAACGTTTTTGGTGTATGTGGACTTTTTTCTCTCATTGACCCCCTTTGGGTAGAAGTTGGATCTTTTCCGTCAAAGGCTAGGAACACTTTAGTATAATTTAAAATTATTTTCCAGAAAAATGATTAAACCAATTCACAGCATTGCCAACAGTGTATCAGGTAACTTACCTATTTTTCCATAATTTGTCATCTTTGTCAATAATTAGCAAGGTGTGAGGTAAAGACTCTTTAAGGGAAACTGTGAAAGGTAATAGGCCTGACCTTTTGTATGTTTGTCTCTGGTTTTCCCATCACTTTTCCCCCATCCTTTCCCTCCCACATACATGGGCCCTTAACTTCTTTTGACTCTCCCAATGTTTTGGGGAGCCAGAACTCTGACCTAGAAGTTATGGATGGTTTGAACCTTCTAACATGAAGCATGGACAGGCTAAATATGCCTTTGTCCTGATTAGTGCTAAATCTCAGATTTTATTCTTGCTAAAGTTGTAATGGAAGCAGCTGGCTTCTCTCTTTCACTTTTTGTTTAGCCATTTCAGTTGTGTCCAACTCTTCATGACTCCATTTGGGTTCTTGGCAAGGATACTGGTGTGTTTTGTCATTTCCTTCTCCAGCTCATTTTACAGACAAGGAAATTGAGGCAAACAGGGTGAAGTGACTTGCCCAGGGTCACACAGCTAGTAAGTATCTGAGGCCAGATTTGAACTCAGGCCTTCCTGATTCCAGGCCAAGCACTCTATCCACTGAGCCACCTAGCTGTCCTAGTGCTCTTTCACTTAAGGTCTTGAAATCCTTAGATGAGTCAGTGAACTGGGCTTTTGGAACAAGGTGAAGATCCAGTTCAGTAAATAGTAATTGTAATTGTAATTGTAACAAAGAGCAACAGTAATAGTAGTAAAAGCAATAGTAATAATTCACATGTACGTGATGCTTTGAGGTAAACTTCTTGAAGACAGGGACTGCTTTTTGCCTTTTAAAAATTTTTGCCAGTGCTTAGCACAGTGCCCAGCACATAGGAGGAAATGAATAAATACTTCTTGTCTTGACTTGACAAGGCATGTTCTCCACAATAGCCGTGTAAGTGTAAGTAGTACTATCCTCATTTGTAGATGAGGAAAGGAGCTTTAGAGAGTTTAAATGACTGTGAAGGACAATATAGCTAGCAAGTATCAGAGCCAGTATTTGGATCCATGTCTTTCCAATTCCAAGTCCTGTTCTCTTATATATGCCATAAAGAATTATAAGCTTTGGAAAGAACCTTAAAAAGGCCAACTAGTTTGCCTTCAGTTAGGACTATAGACATACCTCAGAGATATTGTGGGTTTGGTTCCAGACCACCACAATAAAGGAAATATCGCAATAAAACAAGTCACATGAACTTTTTGGTTTCCTGATGCATATAAAAGTTATGTTTACAATATCCTGCAGTCTACCAAGTGTGCAATGGTATTTTGTCTAGAAAAACAATGCACATACCTTAAATTAAAAATAATTTATTGCTAAAATTACTAACCATCATCTGAACTTTCAGTGAGTTGTAATCTTTTTGTTAGTGGAGGGTCTTGCCTTGATGTTGATGGCTACTGACTGATCAGGGTGGTGGTTTGCTGAAGACTGTCTTAAAATAAGACAACAATGAAGTTTGCTGCATCAATTGACTCTTCCTTTCACAAAAGATTTCTCAGTAGCATGTGATGCTGTTTGATGGCATCTTACCCACAGTAGAGCTTCCTTCAAAATTGGAGTCAATCCTCTCAAATTCTGATGCTGGTTTTTCAACTAAGTTTATGTAATATTCTTCAATATTGTTGTATCTCAGGGAATAAGAAGACCCAAGGAATAGGGAGAGCAGAAAAAGAAATGGCTGGTCGCTGGAGGAGTCAAAACACATACAACATTTATTTATTAAGTTTGCAGTCTTATATGGGCATAGTTCATAGCACCCCAAACAATTACAAGTAACATGAAAGATCATTGATCAGAGGTCACCATAACAGAGACAATAATAATGAAAAAGTTTGAAACATTGTGAGAATTACCAAATGTGCTCCAGAGACATGAATGTGAGCATATGCTAATGGAAAAATGGTGCCAATAGACATGTTTGATGTGAGTTTGCCACGAATCTCCAATTTGTTAAAAAAATGAAATATCTGCAAAGTAAAATAAAATGAAGTGCAACAAAACAAGGTATACCTGTACTTATGCCTTAAAAATTCCTAGGTAGATAAAAATGTATTCTATAAGAACTTTCAGTTCTTCAGAGAATAAGATTCTGCGCACCTTCCTTACTACATCTTAACAATATTCACTATCAGACAGTTCTTCACAAATTCCTGGTTGTAGTCATCTTTTGTTATCAGTAAAAATGGAAAATAGCTGTTTCCAATATTATATACTTAAGCCATTGAATACCCTTCTTAAATTTAAAGAAGCTAGTCTCCCCCCTTATCTTTTGAAACAACCTCTAATCATGTATTATTGGTTAAAAACACTCTAATATGGGGGCAGCTAGGTGGCGCAGTGGACACTTGACACTTACTAGCTGTGTGACCCTGGGCAAGTCACTTAACCCCCATTGCTCTGCCAAAAAAAATACTCTAATACTTTGGCCAGTTGTGTGTGAATGTATGTGTGTACATGTATATATATATATATATATACTCGCATGTTTATATATGCATACTTGCATGTGTGTACACATCTCTGTGTGTGTATGTAGGTACGTTGTTGGGAGCTGGGGGTACAAAAGTGAAATGAGCCAAAACCTCAAGGATTTTTTACAGGGTAACAGAGGAGATGACACATTATACAATTAATTCTAATACATATTAACCATGGGGAGTCCTCACTCATGAGCCAATAAGAAAGGTCTCTCCAACTCTGGCCTCAAGTGGATCCAAATTCAGTCCTGGGGAACCCTGACCTTGAGCAGAAGGGATCAGGCTTTTCTCTGAACTCTCAGGCTTATATTTCCTTCACCTCTGAGTCCCAGTGAAAAATCTTGTTGTTTCATTAAATCATATACAGATTTATTTAGAGGTTAAGGGTAAGCAGTGTGGCTTAGGTCAGATCAAATAGAAAATAATAGTATCTGGCAGTGAGTAATCAGTAACTTCTGTGTTTATTCCTCTATACGCTGTTTTTCCTCCAAAGTTTTTTTTAAATAATGTTTATTTTTAGTCATTCTGCACTTGAGAGACACCAAACATAGATGACCATTTTTCTATAAAGAATAGGGAAAAAAAGTTTGTGTGTGAAAACTGAGTCGACTAGGCATAGCTTGCTTTTTTGGGCAAATAGGAAATAATTTAACAAATTAGTTTCAAAACTGTCCTATTGTCTATGTCTCCTCTGAACTTTCTCCTACTCTCTTCTGTGCATTAAAAAATGTTCCAATGGACTCTTTTCTGTTTTTATATTTAGTATAACTGCCACTGGCCCCATTTAATCATTCCTAGATTTTAAAAAAGTCCTCCCTTGTAATAAATGAATAGATTCAAGTAAAACAGAATCCACACATTGGCTACATCTGAATGAATATGTATGTCTCTTGTACCTCAGGTCTATCACCTTTTGATCCAGGGTGGGCAGGGTAGCATGTTTCATCCTCAGTGTTCTGGAGTTGTGGTTAATAACTTCACCAATTAGAGTTCTTCAAAACTGTTTAGAGTGTTTTCCTTTATAATGTTGTTATTGCATAGGGGAGAGGTTATTAGTCTTTTTTGTATTGTGGGCTCCTTTGGAAGGCTGGTAGGACCTATGAATTCCTTCTCAGCATCATATTTCAAAATAATTGAAGGGAATATTAAACTTCAGCTAGAAGTTAGTGAACATGAAGATGTAATCACCCCCTTTTTCATTTTTCCATTTCCCATGGAAGCTAGGTTTAGAATCCCTTGCTTTTTTTTTTTTTTTTTTTAGTGAGGCAATTGGGGTTAAGTAACTTGCCCAGGGTCACACAGCTAGTAAGTGTCAAGTGTCTGAGGCCAGATTTGAACTTAGGTCCTCCTGACTCCAGGGCTGGTGCTCTATCCTCTGCGCCATCTAGCTGCCCCATCCCTTGCTTTTTAAAACTTGAACAAGAACCTCATCGTTCCATACTAATACTCTCTTGGTTCTGCATTAGTTCATATAGGTTTTCTCAGGTTTATCTCAATCTATCCCTTTCATAATTTCTTTCTTTTTTTGTGGGGCAATGAGGGTTAAGTGACTTGTCCAGGGTCACACAGCTAGTGTCAAGTGTCTGAGGCCAGATTTGAACTTAGGTCTCCTGAATCCAGTGGCTGGTGCTTTATCCACTGCACCACCTAGCTGCCCCCTTTCATAATTTCTTATGGCACAACAATATTCCCTTCCTTTCATATGTCATAATTTGGCCATCCATTCATAGAGAAAATCTCTTAAAGCTTGGTTTCAGCTCATGGTAGGCTCATTACCTAAGAAAGAATTAATAGGGTCTCTTCTAAAGAAGTTACTCAATAAACAGGGGTAGCTGGGTGGTACAGTGGATAGAGCACTGGCCCTAAAGTTGTGAGGACCTGAGTTCAAATTTGACCCCAGACACTTACTAGTGGTGTGACCCTGGGCAAGTCACTTAACTCCAATTGCCTTAAGCATCTGGGGCCATTGCCAGTCATCCTGATAATGTATTTTACCACTGGACCCAGATGGCTATGGAAGGGAAAGTGAGGTTGATGACTTTGCATAGCCCTCCTTCACTTAAATCCAATTCATTTCAAGTCATGACATCTGCCATTGTCCTCTTCAAGAACAAAGGACAAACAACAACTCAAAAAACAAAGTAGTAGATATCAAGAATAGGACAAGTGGGGCAGCTAGGTGGCACAGTGGATAGAGCACTGGCCCTGAATTCAGGAGTACCTGAGTTCAAATCCGGCCTCAGACACTTAACACTTACTAGCTGAGTGACCCTGGGCAAGTCACTTAACCCTAATTGCCTCACCAAAAAAAAAAAAAAAGAATAGGACAAGTATTTATTTCCAGTCTCACAAAAGAAATGCTTAAAACACAAAAGACTCCTAAGTCTGCATTGGCAAATACTTAAAATATGACAAAGTAACTCATAATTCCCAACATACTATCCTGGGAAGTAGGAAAGACTTTAAGGAGACTTGTAGGGATGTTCAATTACATGAACAACTCAGGGTCCAGCTCTTCTTTCCTCTGAAAAGTGTAGTTGCAGAAAGTACTTTCTTGTTAACACTCCATAACTCCTAGCCTCTTAAATTATAAACATCCATCTCAGGATCACTGATTGGCCATTTGTACTCAGGGAAAAAGAAAATGAAAAAGGCAGCTAGGGACTGGAGATTCAGGCTTAGACTCACCTAGGCAAGTAGACATACTCACTGCTATATGTGAGTAGTCATCATAATTGTTTCTGGAAATTGGTAGAGAAATCCCTATTGGCCACTTGTTCAAAAGGGAAGAAGAGAGATCTAGAGTGGAAGTTACTTCTCCTTTCAAAACTTCTCAGGTTGATGGCCCTTCCTGCTTAGTTGATGAATCATCTTTGACATAGCTCCCAGTAATGGGGTCCATGGAGACCAACTAGGAACCTCTGCCCCCACATGTCCTTTAGCAAGGGGCTAGAGCATGGGCCCAATCAGAAGGATCCAGGACACAGCCTCAGCTTCATAGACAATGCCTAGTCTAGCAGATCAGGAGGCAGGCTGCCATGATTTACCTCTGGCCCTCTATCTCACAAGTTAGAATATTTTTAAATGCAAAGGAGGGATAAAAAAGAGTGGAATTCAAGGAGGAATATAGGTCACTTATGGAGGTAAGAGAATGTAAGAGAGCATCATGGAAGAGGTGGTCCCTGAATTTGGCTTTGAAGGAAGAGAATTACCAAGAATTGACATGGAGATCAGTGTTTTAGGTATAGGGAATGGTTAGGGGACAGTTAGTCTTTAAGGAGATATTTCACATTGCCCTCTATTTTTTCATTCAATTGGATTTGCTTTACTGTGTCTTGATTTCTCATAAGGTCACTAGCTTCCATTTGTTCAATCCTAATTCTCAGGCAATTATTTTCTTGAGACAGCTTTTTTATCTCCTTTTCCATTTGAATTTTTAAGCCATTGACTTTTTTCTCATGACTTTCCTGAATCACTCTCATTTCTCTTTCCATTTTTTCCTCCCTCTCTCTAAATCTTCCTTCTATCTCTAATACTTTCTCTTCAAAGTCCCTTTTGAGAGTTTCCACGGCCTGAGACCAGTTCATATTTTTCTTGGAAGCTTTGGATGTAGGGGCCCTGAGGTTCTTATCTTCTTCTGAGGGTGCACCTTGATCTTCCTTGTCACTGAAGAAACTTTCTATAGTTCTAAACTTACTTTGCTTGCTCATCTTGCTGTGTTTTACTTGACTTTTAACTCCCCACTGGGGGGCCCTGCTTCTAGGCTACACTACTGTCCCCAGCTTCAGAGGGTCTCAGGTGTTTTGGTTTGAGGGAGGGCAGGTTTTTCTCTCACCTGGCCTGTTCTCTGGTCCAAAGATAACCTCAAGCCTACTTACAAAACAACCAACCAGCAAAGCTTTCTATGGCGTGGTTCTTAGCTTTGACGAGCCTGTGCCCCTCCCACACCTGGGCCTCCCACCACTCAGGATTTCTTTCTGGTCCCCGCTGGGGAGGGACAGCCGAATTCCTCCCTAGGTCCTGCTGACACCCCTGCATTCCGGCCCCCCCCCCTCCCAGCCAGCTGTTCAGCCCTCTCACCCGACCGCAAGCTCAGTTCCAGAAGATGCTGGTGCTGTAGCTGATTTGGAGGCTTGGGGGTTAAGTTCCTCTGGTGTGGCATGCCTGGGGTCTCTGTCGGTGTGATTGCGGGGTTGGACTTTACTGGTAGCTCAGCACAGCCCCTTTTAATCTGTCTATGGCTGGAAAATAATCTTAGCCTGTATTTTGTGGGTTTTTCTGCTCCAGGGGTTCTTTTATTGCTGTTTTTGGGGTAATTGTATCAGCTCTGTGCGTTTAATGTCTTTCCTCCGCAGGGCAGCTAGATGGCGCAGAGGATAGAGCACCAGCCCTGGAGTCAGGAGTAACTGAGTTCAAATCTGGCCTCAGACACTTAACATTTACTAGCTGTGTGACCCTGGGCAAGTCACTTAACCCCAATTGCCTCACTAAAAAAAAAAGTCTTTCCTCCACCATCTTGGCTCCACCTGACAGTCTATAACTCCAACCACTCTCTCACCTTACCTCATCCAAAAATGTGTGAGAAACCAGAAGGTTCAAGAGGTTGTAGAGGAGAATGGATGAATGCAAAAAATTGATTAAGCACTTACTTTGTGCCAAGCACTATGCTAAGGTGTGAGGATACAAAACCTTTCAGTGAGCTCACATTCTACTTTAGGGTGACAACACAGAAGAAAGCTGCTGGGCAGGGATGTCCCAAGGATTCAGTGGTGGAGTCAATGGCGAGATGTCATCAGCAGGTCAAATGGTACTATATGAAGCTTTGGATGATGTAGCATCAAGGCAGATAGTGAGGGCCAGAGGATCTTGGGATCAGAATGAGGAACAAGAAAGTTCCTTGAGCATATGACTAAATCCTTCAATTCTCTTTTTAGGCCCGTGGTTCTGCAGGTGGCAGGAGGAGGAATGATGCTGCCTCTCAGGAAGACCAAGATAAACCGTACGTCTGTGATAGTAAGTATAGCCTCACTCACTCACTGCTCTTCCTCCCTCTCCCTTTCCCTGTGCTCCCATCCTACTGTCCCTTGGCTGTCAGCCTGTCCCACTTGGCTTCACTTGCCACCAGGGCTTCCTCATCTCCTCCTCTTTAGGGAGATTCTTTTTTTGCTATTCACTTGCTTGCATGTCGTGGTCTGCTGCTGCTGCTGCTGCTGCTGCTGCTGCTGCTGCTGCTGCTGCCGTTGCTGCCATTGCTGTTGCTACCACTGCTGCAACTGTCTCCTCTCCTCCTCCTCTTCCTCCTCCTCCTCCTCTTCATCTTCCTCCTCCTCCACTTGCTGCTGCTACCTCCTCTGTGAGTGTTTCTGCATGAGGGGGAAAGAAGTGAAATGGAAAGATCCCTGCAGCAAGATTCCTGCTGGGCCCAGGGCTGCAATAGTTCAGCTCTTTGGCATTGCACACCTTCATGGCTTCTCTCTCTCTCTCTCTCTCTCTCTCTCTCTCTCTCTCTCTCTCTCTGTCTCTCTCTCCCCGGCCCTCCCTCCTTTTTCTCCCCCTCCTCTCTTTTTTCCTGCTTCTCTTCTCCCTTTCTTTCCTTTTCTCTCTTCCCCATCTCTCTCTCTTTGTCTCCCTCTTCCACTTTCTTTCATCTCTCAGTTTTCTCCTCTCTTTACCTTTCTCTTCCTCTCTCACTCTCTCTTCTCCCTCCCTCCCCACACTTCTTTCTCTCCCTCCCCCATCTCCCCCTCTCTCTCACTCACAGTCTCCTCTCTCTCCTCCCCTTCTCTCTGTTCTCTCTCTCTCTCTCTCCCCCCTTCCCCCTCTCTCTTTCTCTCTCTCCTTTTAAGATTCACCCTCTATTTCTTTCTTTGTTTCAGATAGTTACAAACAAAAGCATAACCCAAAAACCTCCGACAAAGGTACTTGGTTCTTGTATCTTTTCATTTATTCTTCCCACTAATTTCCTTCTTTTCCCTCCTTCCTTAGGTAGGGAAAACTATGAATCTATTTGATGGCGACTACTTTTATTTTAATCAATTTCTTTCCCTCCCCATTGAACCACACACTCTTTCCACTTCACTAAAGTCTCTTTGATGGATGAGTAACTGGCTATCTTTGGAAGGTAGGGATTAGCAAATAATACCGCAGTAGGACTGTGAGAAAGAAATGGCAGTTTTGTGAAGGGACAAGAAACCTGAGTCTATCAAAGATTTATATACAGAAGAAAATGTGATCTGCTTTCATAAAGAGAAAGATTTGGTCTTCTTTCCAAGTATAGCCCCCATAGCATTGTCTGCTGAAAACCTCTGGGCAGATGGAAGCTCCCTGTCCTAGATAGCTTCTCACTGTCCAGGACATGCTCGACTTCCAATCTAGCAAGGGCAGCTCTCAAAACCATAGTCCCTATTAATCTTTCCTTTCCATCTGTTCAGCAATCTGAGAAAGCAGACCATACCTGCAAGTGACTACTCTCACCAGATCCCTTCTGGAATGCCAAAGAGCCAATGGACAGAGAGTTTAGGGGATCATCTAATATTTGGATATTGACACTGGGGTTATGTCCTGAAGCCACGAATCTCTCATGTTTTAAAATAATGTTTACAATTGTGAGCAGACTTATGTAACATATTGGAATAGGGGCAGAGGGCAATCAGTAGTTGGTAATGAGGGACTTAAAGCACTTTTCTTCTCTATTGATCTTTAAAAGTTGTTCAGGGGCAGCTAGATGACGCAGTGGATAGAACACTGGCCCTGGAGTCAGGAGGACCTGAGTTCAAATCCGGTCTTAGATACTTAACACTTACTAGCTGTGTGACCCTAGGCAAGTCACTTAATCCCAATTGCCTCACAACCCCCCCCCCCAAAACAAAAACAAAACAAAAGTTGTTCAGAATTCAGCAGAGTGTGCTATAGGAGTTTATTTTGTTATACCCTCCCCCCCAACCTTTATGACTCTTATTCAATGACTCAGCAGATGGTATCAATGGAAAGTAACTGTGTGGAGGGAAGAACCTCATTTATCCTCAGAAGAACTGGGTTTTGAACCCAGCTCTACTGCTTACTGCCTGGATGACCTTGGGCAAGTTACAACCTCTCTAAGACTTAGTTTTTTATCTATAAAATGAGATGGGGAGGCCAGATAATCTCTAAGGTATTTTTTGTGTGTCTAAATCTCACAAATTTATATTTCTATAGGGAATAGGCCCATATTAACATAATTCCCTCCAAAAATAAATTGGGGTTTCGGGGGTATTCCAGTATTGTCTTTCTATCATACAAAGTGCCAGAAAACCCATATATCATACAGTCAAAGTGAGATAGAACCTGTTTTGAGCCTGGGCAATAGACACAGTTTAATTTTCCCAATAAGGTTCAAACACATCCCTTCCTACATGAAAGATTTGTCTTGATCCACTGTAAGCCCAGCCTGCCAGCTCCCTAAAGGTCTCTGTTGTTCTGGGGCAATGAAATGTGAAGTCTCCTTGGCCTCTTCAAAGAAGGGTCAGTAGTTTTGTCTTCTTGCTAAAGAAGGCATTTCCATGTATAAAGGAAAGTGGGATATATCCATAATACCTGTCTCTTGGTCTGTGTTGGTTTTTATAAGTTATCTATCCTCCTCTTGTGATTTAATATCATGAGAAATTTCCTCACAGAAGCCGAGACTTTTTAGTTCTCAGATGACAAAGTTTTTGCATTGGATTCCCAGCTATATTTGATTTTAAACTTAGATTCCCCTCCGCCCCAACACACCATGTACTCCTTTTCTATCTGCCACCTTCTATTTCCTTTCCTTACCTATTTTTTAACCTCAGAACCCAGACACTGGGGATATGTCCTGTTGGATGCTTCTTTGCCAGGCATGTTTCTCTTGCCCATTTTTCTCTTTCTATATCTCTTTCCCATGCAGCCACAGGATAATATCTTTCTTATAAACCATTTGGGCCAACCATGTTGGTCATAAATCTTCTCTTATTCATAAATATGACAGGTAAGATATTCCATGCTTTCTTGATGTCTTTATGATATTAACCTTATGCCTAAACCATGTGCCCATTTTAACCTTTCTTGGTATATGGTGTGAGATGGTGGTCTATACCTAGTTACTGCAAACTGCTTTCCAGTTTTCCAGGCAATTTTGTCAAATAGCAATTTATTTCCCCCAAATCTTGGATCTTTGGGTTTGTCAAACACTAGATTACCAAGGTTATTACTATTGTGTATTGTGTATGTAATCTATTCCAGTGATCTGCTGCTCTATTTCTTAGGCAGTGTCAGATTGTTTTGATGATTAACACTGTAATACAATGAGATCTGCTACTACTAAGCCACCATCCTTAACATTTTTTCATTGATTCCCTTGATATTCTTGACCTTTTGTTCTTCCAGATGAGTTTTGTTTTGACTTTTTTTCTAACTCTTTAAAATTTTTTTTGGGGGTAATTTGATTCTCATGGCCACTGAATAAGTCAATTATTTAGGTGGAATCATAATTTTTATTAAATTGGCTTGGCCTACCCACGAACAATTAATATTTCTCTAGTTGTATAAATTGGATTTTATTTGCATGAAAAGTATTTTATATTATCTATAGTTATTTTAAATGGAATTTGACTTTCTATCTCTTTTTCTATCTTTGTTGGTAATATATAGAAATGCTGATGATTTATTTGGATTTTTTTTATCCCCCCCTTTTTTTTGCCTTGAGGGGGACCAAGGACTCTGCAGCCTCCCCTTTCTGTATTCAGACTTTCTTGGTAAATTATCTGGCAGCTTGGTGATTAATGGACTTTATTTTTTATCTAGTGCCCTTCAGACTTGTGATCCCTTTGGACAGGTATGACCTTGGAGAGGTCATGTGGGCCCATCCCCCCTATTACTAGACAAAGAATGCTTTTAATAATCCCTAATGCATCTTAAGTAGAGAGGTGTCTGGGTCTCTTTCTTGAATGGCCCCCGGAGAGGGGGTTACCATAGATTGCCCTTTCCCCATGATTCAGCTGTTCTTTCAATGATGCTCTCCCCTTACTATGAATTGAAATTTTTCCTACTGTAGCCCCTCTTGCCTTTTGTTCTCTTCCTCTGAAACAAATGAACATCCACAGCTCTACCAGTCCATTTTAGTCTCCCTCTTTGGGTTGCCTGACCATGCCTACTTTTCTCTCTGCTTTTCCTTGTTCTGTTTTCCAGAACAAAAATCTATCAATTATGTGACCCTCCCTCTTCTGTGCTTTCTTCCATGCCTGGGGCTAAATAGAGTACTCAGTTCTGAAACTGTGTCAAGGTCTAGTCAGTGAGGAATGGAATAAACTCATTTCTTTGTAAACTTTAAAGTGCTATATTAATGTGAGTTTTCCTTTTTTCTTCCCTTAAAACAACAAGAGCAACATAACACCAGAACACTGACTGTCCTCTGAATACAACTCCATTCAGTGGCACATTGATATATTTTGGCAGTGCCATTGCTTTGTATACACTGTCCCCTGCAAGCTCCCAATCCTCTTAGTTCTGCTACTGGCACTGGGCCCAGCCAGGTGTTGCTAGTTGATATTTTCTGCATTTGGTGACTCCTTCCTCCATCAATCATTTTATATTTTGCCCTATTGAATCTCAATAAAGAGATGCAATAATATGTGACTTCAATATATAAGATTCAATAAGGACAAATTTCCTAAGATTGCACAGTAGTTAAATTCCATTCTCCACAGATTTGCAATCCCTGCCATCTTCACATTGTCTGCCAGTTGGATTTGCATAATTCCCTACTCCATCTTTCAAGTCATTAATGAAAATATCAAGTCATCTTAGACCCAGAAGAGACCCTTATGAATCCCCATGCAGCACTTCTTCCGATGTAGATGTGGAATGCTTAATGATTATTTTTCAAGTTTGATTTTGTTTAACCAGCCTTGGTATTTATTCCTTAGTATAGCTGTTCGATTGTATTCTCATTTCCAATTTCCCTTAGGAGAGGGGCAGATGGAACAGTATTAAGTGCTTTGGTTACTAATGCCAGGTGATAGATATTTTGTCTTTTGCTTTCATTTAGCCACTGGGTATCCTGTTTCAGAGAAATAGTCAATTATTTGAACATGATAAGGTTGGGTTTTTTTTTTTGACCCATTCATGGTGCCTCTGGCCCTATACTTTATTTTCCTGTGAGTAATCACAGTGCTACTGCTTTATTAATTATCATAGAGTTTGCCAAGTTTGGGAGTTTCCCCCTTTCACTTTCTTGCCAAAGGAAGGGACTTTGGAGATGAGAGCTTATTTCTCATCTTTCCCACCTGTCACCCATAAACAAAGCAACTATATGTGATAGCCTGGGAGATCCCATTGAATTGAACTGAAATATTTGTTGAATTGAATAGAAATGAATCCTGCCTGATTCAAATTGGAGGTTCTAGTCTATAATTTCCCAGCCCTTTCTTTATCCTGTGGCTTAAGCTACTTCAGTTTTGGTCTGGAGAAACCCTAACCCCCAGGAATTCTTCCATCAGATGGCCATTGTAATTGACCTACTTATTATTGCAATAGAGAGGCAGCGTGGTGTAGTAGGTAGAACCCTGATCTCAAAGACATAGTTTCTAGTCCTGACACTTGTTAGTTGTGTGACCTTGCACAAATTCATACCTTTCAGGCAAGTCTGCAATTCACCTTTGAATTCCCTATAGCAGTGAAATGAGAAGTCCAGTCCTTATGTCTATTTATTATTATAATTCCTAAAAGTTATTGGTACCAACAGCTAAATGGAGTAATAGCTTGAGGCATAGAGTATTGTAGAAATGTATTTGGGCTGTGGATTTGGGGGTTCAGAACTATGATCTTATTGGCGTATGGAATTCCCAGTGAGCAAACTCCTACCAGTTCAGGTTAGCCACTATCCTGGAAATTGAGGTCTTAGAGAGTTGCCTAAGGCACTGAAATGTTAAGTCATGAATTAGAAGTAAGAATTGAACCCAGATCTTTCTGACTATTAAGGTCCCATACTTTATTGAATACACCATGCCTCTTGGGATGTTGGTATATTTCAAGTTGAAAACTAACTTCAGAGGCAGGAAAACCAGAGAGCAAATCTTTCCTGCGACACAGAATAGTTGTGTGACTCTGGGCAAATCATTTAACCTTTCAATGCTCTAGGCAATCCTCCAAGACTACAAGTTGCAGAGAAGGGGCTAAGCTACATCGATAGAGGACATTTCCCATATCATTAGGTGGTGCAGTGGATGGAGCACTGGCCCTTAAGTTGGGAGGACCTCAGTTCAAATCTGACCTCAGACACTTAGTAGCTGTGTGACCCTGAACAAGTTACTTAAAACATCCATGCTTTAAAACATCCAGGGCCATCTCCAGTCGTCCTCATATATACCTTGCCACGGGACCCAGATGGCTCTGGAGGAGAGAGTGAGGTTGGTGACCTTGCACAGCTCTTCCCTCACTTAAATCCAATTTGTTGCAAGTCATGACATCACCCTGATGCCATGGTCCCTTTTGAGAATAAAGGACAAAACCCAAAGAAATCATAGGCCCAATCCCTAGCCCTTGACTTTCAGTGACTATGGCTAATTAACTTTTATGGGCACTTTTTTGGTTATTATCATTTGAATCTGTTGATGAAAGCTCCTTTGAGTCAGGGAGATTCCTCTACCCAAGTTCAAATCTGGCCTCAGATACTCTTGTCAATGAACGGAATAGATGTTTAACAGTCCGGTTTTGTCTCTCTTCATTGTCTTGCAGGTCTTAGGCTGGGATAGAGGGGAGGAGGGAAGGACCTGGAGAGAAGACTCATTGCCCCTGGAAATTTGATTTGTAGAGTGATTTGTAGTCTGAGGCATTTGTTGAGTCCCAGGCATGTGACATTGGATCCCGGCTTGACTATATATTTTTTGTTACTAAAAAGCTGGGGCTGCATAACACCAGTGAAAAGGGCCCAACCTGAGCAAAATTGTGAACTAAATAGTTTATTCTTGGGTGCCAGACAAGCCTACTTTCAATCCTTTCCTGATGCCTCTTCTCCTTGTTCTCTTCTTGAAGGAAAGGAGGAAACCAGCATTAATTAAATGTCTACTATGTACAAGGCACCGTGCTAAGTATTTCACGATTATTCTCATTTTATCCCCACACCAACCCTAGGAGATGGGTGCTATTATTATTCCCATTTTACAATTGAGGAAACCAAGGCAGACAGAGATAAAGTGACTTGCCCAGGGCCACACAACTTATACATGTCAGAGGTAGGATTTAAACTCAGGTCTTCCTAAAGCCAGGCATGGTGCTCTATTCACTGTGCCACCTAGCTGCTTAATAAACCCAGATGGAGCCTCAGAACCATTCTCAGGCATGAATCTATCCAGATTTGCCCGAGGCCAGTTCTCATCAGTGTCCATCCCTGGTAACTTGAGAAGCTTTGTTCCAAAATCTGTATGGGTCAGTGAGGGCTGGTGAGGGGTTGTGGTCTCCCATGGACACAAAGGAAGCCAGTCTGAAATGGAGTATGCACATTCATACCACAGAGGAATGGTTGGGATAGCTGTGGGACACTGTAGGCATGGAGCTCTTGGGCACAGAGGGTCTAAAATGAGTTCAGTTCACTCAAGGGCAAATTTGTCCAACAAGTAATTTCCTATCAAAGCTTGGAGTGACAAAACCAGGCACCTCCATGTGGGATTTTATAGTGCGGGCACTTACAGCTGTTTGTAGAGATGAGGGGTGGCTTCCTGGTAAATGTTGCTGTAGCTGGAGATATTTGAATGGTTACTTGTCTGGGGCTAGTTTGGCTGGTTTTCCTGGTCTCCTGAAGTCTCCCTGTTGCAAAATTATGGTAGATCTGGAATTGGAGTCAAATCCCATCTCTGACACTTATTAGTTGGGTGACCATGGGCAAATCATTTCACCTGTGCCTGACTCAGTTTTCCCAACTATAAAATAGAGATAATAATAGCACTTACCTCCCAGGGGTTTTGTAAGGACTAGATGAGATAATATTTGTAAAAACAACTTAGCACAGTGCCTGAAACACAACAGATATGTAACAAATGCGTATTTCTTTCTTTCCTTCTATTGATCCTCAATTTCCTCAACTGTAAAATGGGGATATAAATATTACAGCACCTCCTTCAAAGGGCTGTTATGAGGACCCAAAAAAGAAGGAATATGTAAAGTGCTTTACAACCTTTAAAGACATCTAGAAATGCCAGTTATTTCTATTGTATTTTTTTTTTTTTACCATTCCCTTCCCCTCTCTATAAAAGTTCCCTTTCTCTCAGTATTTGTTTTCATTTAGCTGTCTAGGAAGAAAATATCTATAAACTCATTCATATCAAATCGGGGAAAGTGCCTCATTAATCCATATTATGGTGTGTGTGTGTGTGTGTATGAGAGAGAGAGAGAGAGAGAGAGAGAGAGAGAGAGAGAGAGAGAGAGAGAGAGAGAGAGAGAGAGAGAGAGAGAGAGAGTGTGTGAGATTGATAATAGGGTGATGTGTTAACCTTCCATCTTTCTTCAGAAGCACTGTGGCATTTCCCACAGCAGCTGTTCCAAACTTTTTTCCCCCCATTCTCCTCAAATCCCCTGCTCTACTCTCATTTCCCTAACTCTCTGAAAATGGACATTTTTCATATTTACTGAGACATGAGATATGAGCAGATATGAGCAGCCTTAACTTCTCTCCACCACCAAATGACTCACACATTCTCTTTGCTTCTTTTTTGTTTCAAATGAAGTAATGTTCCTTTTCTCTTCTAAAGCTCATTTGTCTTCTTTTATAGAGGGTGTAGGTGAGTGCCAGATTTGGACTGAGGAAGAACTGGGATCAAATTGTGCCTCCCATATTTACTAAATGTGTGACCCTGGGCAAGTCATTCACCCTCTGTGATACTAACAGCACTAACCTCGAAGGTCTGTTGGAAGGCTCCAATAAAATAATGTATAGGAAGCTCTTTGATTACCTAAATGTGAAACTACTGTTGTTGTTGTCATTGTCATGGTGGTTGCTTTATCCTACCAGCTTCTCCTGGATAATTGGTGCTCAAACAATTATCCTATTTCTCTTTGAATCTTCATTCTCTCCCTTTGTACTGATTTCTTTCCTTTCACCCACAAAAATGTTCTGATATTTTCTCTTTTAAAAAGTAATCAATTGTGATATTCTTTCAAGTTACTATCATTTCTCTTATTTCCTTGTCTGTCAAATATTACTAAACAATGATTTGCACTTTGCCCCACTGCCATGTTACCAGCACGATCTCAACCTTTTACAATCTGCACCCAACATTCTCCCCAAACTGTTCTTTCTCCATCCTCATTTTCTTTTTTTATTGTTGTTGTTCAGTCATGTCTGACTCTTCATGGACCCCATTTGGGGTTTTCTTGGCAAAGATACTGGAGTGCTTTATCCTTTCCTTCTCCAGCTTATTTTACAGATGACGAAACTGAGGCAAAAGGGTTAAGTGACTTGTCCAGGGCCACACAGATGGTAAGAGTCTGAGGCTGATTTTGAATTTAGGTCCTCCTGATTCTAGGGCTGGCTCTCTATCCACTGTACCATCTAGCTGCCTCCCCTCATTTTCTTTGTTTTGTTTTGTTTTTTTTTTTTGCATTTGACCCTGTTGATTGTCTACTTCATGAAACTTCAGTTTTCCTCCTACTTCTCTATGTTTGCATCTTCTCTGGCTCTTTTGTCTCTTCTAACTCTTTTTGGTACTCCTCATAGCTCTGTTTTCATAACTCTTTTTTTTTTTTTTTTTTTTTTTGCGGGGCAATGGGGTTAAGTGACTTGCCCAGGGTCACACAGCTGGTAAGTGTCAGGTGTCTGAGACCAGATTTGAACTCAGGTACTCCTGAATCCAGGGCTGGTGCTTTATCCACTGCGCCACCTAGCCGCCCCTGTTTTCATAACTCTTATGGTTCTCATATCTCTCTTTTCTTCTCTTTCTGTGTGCTTTCCAGTGGTAATTTCAGCCATCTCCTGGACTCTCCAGGAAGACCAGGGTTCAAATTCTACCTCTGATGTTTGTTAGTTATGTGACCATGGGCAAGTAATTTTATGGGTCTCCTTACCTGTAAAAGAAGAGGGTTGGACTAGATTCCTCTGTGGTCCCTTCCAGTTCTAAACCTATCATAACTCCTGTGCTGGTTATTCCCAAATTGTATTCTCAGTCCTGTGTTATCTCTTAAGTTCTAGGAAAATGTTTCCAAATGTTTACATATCCTACTCTGCTGGAGATAGTCTGAAATTAGGGAAATAGACTCAATTATAAATTCATGCTATTTGGTCCCAGTTCTTCTTTTGTCTATATCACTTTCATATATCACCATCCCTCTACCACTTCCCACAACCACTTGTCTAAATGTTTCCCTTTTTTTTTTTTTTTTTTTACAGGGCAATGGGGTTAAGTGACTTGCCCAGGGTCACACAGCTAGTAAGTGTCAAGTGTCTGAGGCCGGATTTGAACTCAGGAATTCCTGAATCCAGGGCCGGTGCTTTATCCACTGTGCCACCTAGCCACCCCTAATGTTTCCCATTTTTTAAAAGATCATAATACTCTGTCCCCTGGCTACTATCGTTCTTTGCAGATGGCCTTGCCTCTTCCTCCTTTTCCTCTTAACTACTTCTGTTGATGCCACCACCATTCTCCAAGGCACCCAAGCCCACAACCTTGATTCATTTTTTATTCTCTTCCTCCCCGCTCTCCTTCATATCTAGTTAGTCGATGAGACCTGTTGTTTCTCTTCTGTATTCATAGATATACCTTTCTCTTCTTTCTAATTACTGTTGTCACCCTAGTTTAGGTTCTCCTCACTTATCTGCATGACTCTAAACTCTCATTTGTCTTCAGTCTTCTATTCCACATTTCATAATACTGTC
This sequence comes from Dromiciops gliroides, assembly GCF_019393635.1. Taxonomy (NCBI): domain Eukaryota; kingdom Metazoa; phylum Chordata; class Mammalia; order Microbiotheria; family Microbiotheriidae; genus Dromiciops; species Dromiciops gliroides. The sequence continues at coordinate 239,481,909 of NC_057862.1, forward strand.
AGATTAGTTTTCTTAAAGTACAGATATGATCAAGTCACTCCCCTGATCAAAACTTCAATGCCTTTCCCATTACCTACTGAATAAAAGCTAAGCTCTTTTGCCTGGTTTTCAAGGCTCTCCTCGATTTGGCCTTAACCTACCATAGCTCCTATTCCTTTCCTTCATGAGTATTTTGCACCAATTAAACTTGATTACTTGTCGTTCTTCTCATGCTTTCTTTGTATTCTATCCAGGGTGAATTTTTGGAAACTTATTTCCCTTACTAGATTATAAGCTACATGAGGACAGGAACTATTATTCTTACATCCCCTCCTACCCCCAGCACCTGATATACCAATACCTTATATAATAAGACAGTCAATAGCTATTTGTTGGATGGATAGGAGGATGAATGAATGAATTGATCACTGCTGTTAAACTCCATCCCAACCAAGTTTTATATTATTCTGGGAATGGAGAACTATAGCCATTACTATCTCCATCTTTGAATAGTTGATGGACAAAGCAATTTCAAGTGGTTACCAAGCCTTGGAATGCCAAAGTGAGGGAATAATACCAACAAGTGACAGAGTTGCCAGGTCTCAGATGGCTGGGGAAGAGGAGAGAATAAAGCCCCTTTCATAGGGAACATGAGCCTTGAATCCTTCACATCTTGCCCCCTCCCAAAGGGAATGTAAATTACTTCCTGAATGTTGCTAACACCTAAGCTATGCACCATCCAGCAAAGCACTCAAACCACAGCAATGATTTAATGATATTTAGCCAATTTGGACGTTATTGAATTGTGGTTCCTAAAATACAATTTGCTCTTGGGAAAACCAGGAACTTTACAACAAAGTCTAGACGCATATTTGAACTATTCTAAGGACATGAGTCTGTGCTTAGAATTAGTGAAAAATTTGCCAACTTTTTGATGTTCTTGATTTTTGGTAGCAATCTATAGTTTTCCTGTTGTACTTACAGATTGTGGATCGTTGTTGGTATTTCTGCTACTCTGAGGAATTTCCTGTTCATGTGGAAATGGCTTTGGACTCAGACCTTTCTCAATTTATACAGATTATTAAACTAATGGTTTATGGGAACTTAGAAATGGAAATGGTGATCTTGAGGAGCCATTATGGTTTCATAAAGATCATCCTATCATATTACTCACATTTCCTTTTGTGACAGGATCACCAGACTAGTAGTAGATCTTCTGCAAAAGGAACGGTTGTTTCTTGCTTAAAATTACTATGCCATCTTTGAAATCCTGATAAGCAGGGAAGTGTTTGGAATTTTCTACTGTACATGTTGCAATTTTGGAGAGTAGATTTTAGGAATTCAGAGTAGGGATAGGTGAGATTCCATGATGTAAGATTATTATGGAAAGGTGGCTCAAGAAGATGGGATACTTTCATGATTGAAATCTCTTTGATACACACATCATTGACAAGTGAGGAACAAAAGGCAGGACTGTTTATAAAGAATAAAAAGATAGTACCAGGAAGAGCAGCAGCAGTAGCAACAACAGCAACAGTACCCACCATTCTTCTTCTTCTTCTTCTTCTTCTTCTTCTTCTTCTTCTTCTTCTTCTTCTTCTCCTCCTCCTCCTCCTCTTCCTCCTCCTTCTCCTTCTCCTTCTCCTTCTCCTTCTCCTTCTCCTTCTCCTTCTCCTTCTCCTTCTCCTTCTCCTTCTCCTTCTCCTTCTCCTTCTCCTTCTCCTTCTCCTTCTCCTTCTCCTTCTCCTTCTCCTTCTCCTTCTCCTTCTCCTTCTCCTTCTCCTTCTCCTCCTCCTCCTCTTTCTCCTCCTCCTCCTCCTCCTTCTCCTCCTCCTTCTCCTTCTTCTTCTTCTTCTTCTTCTTCTTCTTCTTCTTCTTCTTCTTCTTCTTCTTCTTCTTCTTCTTCTTCTTCTCCTTCTTCTTCTCCTCCTCCTCCTCCTCCTTTTCTCCTCCTTATCATCATCATTATTATATCATCACCCCCCCACACACACTACTAGTACTAGTACTACTACTATTTTTTTGCTGACTGGGTTCCCCTATTTTACCCAGGCTTGAAATTCAGTGGCTACTCACAGACCTTACCCCAATAATGATCAGCACAGGAGTTTTAACTAGTTCTGTTTTTTCAACCTGAGCCTGTTTGCCCCTCCTTAGGCAGTCTTGTGGCCCTCTACTCCTGGGGGTTCACTATATTGGTGCCCTTAGTGGGGCAGCTAGATGGTTAAGTGGGATAGATCATAGGGCCTGGAGTCAGGAAGATATCTTCCAGAGTTCAAATTTGTCCTCGGATACTTATTAGCTGTGTGGCGCTGGCCAAGTCACTTAACCCTGAGGCATTTTCTCATTTGTAAGATAAGCTGGAGAAGGAAATGGCAAATCACTCTAGTATCTTTGCTAAGACAAAGCCAGGGAATGTCAGACATGTCTGAATAGACTGAACAACAACAAATATACCCTTAAGTTTAAGTCCTAATGCCTGGAGGAATCGCATTTGAGGGTAGATGTGGGTGCTGAGTTACTGTGAGTGATCTCTGGAGAATTGTAGAGAATGGGAAAGGCACTTAAAAATGGAGATGCACAAATGCTGTGGGCCCCAATTTTCAAAAAGGAGAAGGTAAATCCTTCAAGCAATAGACTAGTGTGCTTACTCTAATTGCTAGTAAAATTATAGGACAAGTTCTTTGAAAAGAATGGCTTCTGAGCACTTAGAAAAGGTGTCATGATTATGTATCGGATCTTCTGAATGTCCCGATTTTATTGAGGGCATCATCATCCTTCCATTCATCCAAGTTTGCAACTTTGGGGGTCATCTTTGTTTCCTGACTCTCCCTCATCTCACATATACAATCAATTGCCAAGTCTAATTAATTCTACCTCTGAAACATCTTTGAGAGGCAGCATGTAATAGTGTATAGGGTACCAGACTTGGAATTGGGAAGACCTGGGTTTAAATACTACCTCAGATACTTGGGAGCTATATGATCTTGGGCAAATCACAACTTTTCTGTGCCTCAGTAGGGGTTGGACAAAATTTCCTATTAGGTACCCTCCAGTACATATCATCCATTCATTTGGATTTGCTTTATTGTGTCTTGATTTCTCACAAAGTCATTAGCTTCTGTTTGCTCAATCCTGATTTTTAAGCAGTGATTTTCTTCAGAGAGATTTTGTACCTCCTTTTCCATTTGGCCAATTTGGCTTTTCAAGCTGTTGACTTTTTTTTTCATGACCCTCTTGCATCACTCTTGTTTCTCTTTCCATTTTTTCTTCCACCTCTTTTACTTTATCTTCCAAGTCCTGTTTGAGCACCTCTATGGCCTGAAACCAATTCATATTTTTCTTGGAAGCTTTGGATGTAGGAGCCCTGATGTTGCTATCCTCTTCTGAGGGTACATCTCAATCTTCCTTGTCACTAATGAAACTTTCTTTGGTCCGCATCTTTCTTTGCTCATCTTGCCTGTCTTTTACTTGACTTTTAACTCCTTCTTAAAGAGGGGTTCTGCTTCCAGGATGTACTATTCAAAGCTTCAGGGGGTTGTAGGTGGTATGATTTAAGGAAGGGCAAGTTCTTCACTCTCCTGGCCTGTTCTCTGGTCCATAGATAACCCTAGGCCAACTTGCTAATTAACCAGGCAACAAAACTTTGTGTGCTGTGATTGTTAGCTCTGATGAGCCTGCACCCCTCCCCGACCTGGGGCCACCGCCACTCAAACCTACTTCCTGGTTCCCAGCAGGGTTGCAACACCCAAGTTCCACCTCAGTGCCAGCAGAGACCCCTGTAATCTCTCCCTGGCCAACCACTCAGCCCTCTCACCAGGAGACGCTGGTGCCGCAGCTGATTTAGAGGGCTCCAGAAGTCTGCCTGGGACTGGATCTGTGTCATTGTGACCTTGGGGTTGGGCTCCTCTCCTGCCCTGGCACAGCAGCCCCCTCCTCTGATCTTCTAGGCCATCTTTGGCTGGAAAATGATCTGAGCCTGTTCTTTTGTGGATTTTGCTCTCCAGTACATATCATCACATAAGAATTTCTCACATCCGTCTCCTTTTCTCCCTCATTCAGCTACTACTCTAGTTCAGACCCTTTTAATTTACTGCCTGGGCTATTATAATACTCTCTTTATTAGTTTTCTTGCCTTCAGTCTCTCCCTTCTCCAAACTATTTTCTACAAAGCTGCCAAAAAGACATTGCTAAAACATAGATTTGATGGTTACTCTCCTCCTCCTTAATAAACTCCGTTAGCTCCCTACTACCTTTACTCACCTTTATGCACACCCTTTGGTCTAGTGAAAATGTCCTTCTTGCTGTTTCTTACATAGCATATTTCATCTCCCATCTCAGTGCCATTTCACTATCTCCTATAGCTAGAATGTCTCCTTCCTCACCTTTTCTTCTTACTATAGAATTGCTGGTTACCTTCAAAGGTTGACTAAGTACTACCCTCCTACACGAGGCATTTCCTGATTCCCTAGATGCTAAGGTCTCCTCAAAAAACACCTTGTTTTTGTTTTGTTTATATTTAATGTTTCTCCCTACCCCTCCTACCCCCAATTCCCAGTAGAATGTAAGACCCTTGAGGGCAGGCAGTTCTACTTTTTTGTCTGTTTTTTTTTTTGGACTTAGGAAATTGTCAGGTCCATAGTAAGTATTCAGTAAATAATTGTTGATGGATGTTTTGATGTTTTCAAGAATACTTCTTCTGTTTTGTTTTGGGTATCATGTCTACTACATTCAACATTATTGATTTACAATATGTGACAGGAAATGTGGAAGTCCCAGAATGCTGTCTTCTTGTTTGAACTAAACTGTCCCTACATAGACAGTTTTCACTTTATATAAGTGGGGCCATTTGGCAGACCTCTACACTTCCACATAAAGTGATTTGTACATTATACGAATTTGCCTAGGGACTTGGGGGGGAGAGAGAGAGTAAGGGAGAGAGTCAAGACGGGGTCTGCTGGACTATGGAGGGAGGAGGCAGCACACAGTTTAAGGACACATAGGGAAGGGCCAGGGACAGAGAAGTGTGAGCAGGAGAATGAACACTTGAGTATAGGGACAGACTTGAGGTACCCAAGCACTGAGGAAAAGGGAAAACAGACACCTGGGACAGGACAGGGAGTAGGTGGAGCAGGGCAAAGGTCTGCTTTTTTGGTGCCCTTGATTGGGCAGAGGTGGTGGTGGTTTCTTAGTGCCTCTGTTCTTCTGCTTTCACTTGGAGGGCTTTTTTTTGGTGTGTGTGTGTGTGTGTGTGTGTGTGTGTGTGTGTGTGTGTATGGAAGGCCACAAGCTGAGGGGTGTGAGAGAGAGAGCACAGTAAAGTTAACATAGGTTTTTTTTTTTAATATGGATTTCTTTCAGAATTCTTCATGTAAAATCGAATTTGTGTAATGTGAACTGTCTGTATTACAAATCATGATTCCACGCTCTTGGGTTCATTTTATTTTTTCTCGATATGCACATTACTGTAAGTGCAATGGCTATGCATCCATTTTGGATCTTGCAGGTCACATGATGATGTAGTCCTGTTGAGACAGGATGGACCATCAGGATCCATCTTCCTCCAGTGATTGAATTTCTTGTCATTTAAATGTGTAGGATCAATGCGAATGAATCTGTCCATGTGTCTGGAGGACAAAGGGCATATGTGGTCTTCCCCTCTGTCTTTTGTCCTTCAGTTCCATTGACCATGTTCAGATAGAGACTGGATGACCATCTGCTAGGGACGGTTATGGGGGAATTTTTTGCACTGGGTAAGAAGTTGGACTATATGTCTTTTAAGGCTCCTTCTAATTCTAAGAATCTGTAATTTGTTGTTTTCTATGTAACTCCTGCCAGTTTGGTAAGAGAACATTGAACAGCTGATCAAAGTGGCTTCTTCTTACATATGTGGGCTGTAGAATTCTTGGTTTCCTTCAAAGACTGGGCACCACCTATTGATTTTGTCACCAACCAGTCAAGTCTTTACCATTACCTTATAAACATGAACTAATGATGTGTTCTGTCCTGTTTTACAAATGGAGGATGTTAAGGCCAGAGAGAAGTATGTTTACCAAGAATAATAATAATAAGGTACGTTAATAATAATAATAAGGTACTTTAGGAGCAGATTTACAAATGAAGTCAGGATTTTGGTGACCCCTTCATCTAGGCTTATATCTCTGGGCTCTATTCTCTAATTGGTTTTGGTGATTCCTTTTGTTTTCGGGCCTAAAACAATAAAAAATCTGACAGTTACCTACTGTGTGTTCCAAGGTCCTCTTATACAACCTTGGCAGAGTCATTGTCATAGATAAGGTAGGGAAGTAGGAAAGTAGGGAAGAGAGCCTCTTCCCTTCTCATTGTGCATCACAATTCTGCTTCCTGCTGGGGTCAAGTTCTTTCCTTCAATTGCTCCCAGTTGCTTCTCCTCCTCAAGGTAAGAGGGAGTAAGTGGGGGGAAATTCCCCTTTGCCAAAAGAGAGGAATGTACATAATAAGTGCCTGCATTGAGACCTTATTGGTCTTGGAAGGGGGCAAAAATATTCTGTTCTCTAAGGGATTCACTCTGGAGGAAAAGAGAGAGGGGAGGAGGGCTTGATTGCCCTTGTAATCTGTGTCTCATTCTTTGCTTGCTCTGCGCCAGCAACACAGGATCCAGGTGCACATTTTCCAAAATTGGGAAAGATGATGAAAATTGTAGATAGGGACAGAATTTGCTTCTTCCTCTGAACCTAGGACAGCACCTCTGTGACCCAGCAGAGTCAGCGCCTTGTATTTAGTGGGCACTTACTTAATCATGACTTTCTTTGTTGGATTGAATTCCTTCTAAAGCTGGGTTCTATAGAAGTGATGATTCTAAAGGTGCCCAACACAAAGGACCAGCTGATGGAAAGAGATGCTTTAATTGGTTAATGGGGATGCGGAATTTTCTAAAAGTCTCCAGCTTGAGTTTTACTCTAATTCTACAGACAATTCAATAATTAAATTATTACCCACATGTTAAGAAGGATTGTGCATGGTGCCATATGCCCTCCTTCCTAAGAGTTTTTGACTTGGAATCAGGAGGTGCTGGATCCAATCCATCTCCAACACTTGGGGGCAAGTCACTTAACCTCTCTGTGACTCAATTTCTTTATATAAAAAGGAGTTGGGGGCAGCTAGGTGGCACAGTGGCTAAAGCACCGGTCCTTGATTCAGGAGGACCTGAGTTCAAATCTAGCCTCAGACACTCGACACTTACTAGCTCTGTGACCCTGGGCAAGTCACTTAACCTCATTGCCCCACAAAAAACAAAACAAAACAAAACAAAAGAAAACAAACAAAAAGAAAGCAAAAAAAGGAGTTGGACTCAGTGGTCTCTAAAGTACCTTCCATTTCTAAATTTATGATTCTATTCTCCTCACACTTACATTCCCCTGCCTCAACTTCTGATAGAAAATTTCAGAATTGTTCTCTTAATTATTTGCCACAGTGGACTTTTTTAATTTTAGAAGTTGCAAGAGCCGTTCTTGAAGGGTTAGGCAAAGCATCTGAACAGATATGAAAAGATTCTGTTTGATGAAAGTAAAATAATACCTGTGGAAGTATGACATCATTTATAAGTCAAGAATCTGTGATTTTTTTATTTTTGTCATGGGGGGGAGCTCCCACTGACAAATTTCAACTAGTCTATACTTTATTATCTTAGAGTTGTCTAAGACTCAAGTGACTTGCTAGTGGTCACATAATTAATAAGTATCATAGGGTAGGTCTTTTGACTCCAAGTCCCACACTATATATACTATGCCACCCCACCTCAGTGGGTAGAGTGGTAGACTTAAATTGAGAAGAACTGAGTTCAAATTCTTCCTCAGATGCTTGATAGCTGTGTGATCATGAGCAAATCACTTAACTTCTCTCAGCCTCAGCTTCTTCATCTGTAAAATGGGGATATTAATAACACCTACCTCACAGGATAGAAAGACCAAAGGAGTTAGAATCTGAAGCTTTGGGGTAAAATCCTCCCTCTGTTTACTTCCCAAAGTTCTTAATTTCTCTGAGTCCCTAGCTCCCTGATTTGATAAATGGGATAATAATAACTCAGAGTGCTGTTATGAGACTCAAATGACGATGCATGGGAAGTGTTTTTATAACTGAATCTCTTTGTATGTGATCTTTGATCATTTTGTTATTCATTGATATTATTGATTACATTATATAGAACCTAGGAAAGTAATTTAACTTCTGTTTGCCTCAGTGCCTCTCAAATGCAAAGTGAGGATAATAATAGCACTCCCAGGATTGTTGTGAGGATCAAATGACAGACTGTTTGTAAAAGTGCTTAGCATAGTGTTTGGGATATATTAGGTGCTTAATAAGTACTTGTTTTCTTAATCCTTCCCTTCCTCCCTCCCTGTCTCTCTCCCTTCCTTTCTTCTTTCCTTCCTAATGAAAATGCTCAAATATGAGTATGCAGATACTGAGCATTCTGAGGTCATCCTTAAACCTCGAGTCTTCACCAAGTCCCTTCTGATCAATGGAATTAAAGCATGTATTGTTACCTCCCTTAATTTCAGACAGGGATCTGATTTCCATGCAGTCCAATGACCAAAGTCAAGGGCAGGTTCCAAAGTACAAAACAGTTGCTGACATCCAAGAGTGCCGGGGTGTTCATGGCAAAGGCAGGCTCCTGCTGGAACCACCAATGTCCAAGAGGGTAGCTCTCTCTATAGGAAAGGCAGCTTGTAATTCTCAAATTCTTCAGCACCAGGGCTACAACTTTGCATTAGTGTAGATGGGCAAGGGATGTTTCCTGAGGGTGGTAGTGTGAATATCCGCTGGATAAAAAGTTGACATAGCATGACATATGACTCTGACTTTGGAGACTTTTTTTCCACTACAAGTAAAAATAGTCCCAGGTCTTCCAAGTTTAATACAAGGCTCAGTGAGGCTATGTGGGGGAGTCTACCTTTCCATATGTTACCAGACTTCTGGTCCCTTAATAACCTGGATGACTCTTTAGTGAGCAGCCATCCAGGAAGAGTATCTTCCTTTTCCCCTCTCTCCTTGCCTCTCCCTTCTTGACTTGCCTGTGTTGATTGTCATACTTGCCTTTTCCTTTGGAAAAGTGGTGCTAATAAAAGCATTTATTAGGAAAAAAAATGCTAGGAGATCTTTAGGTGGCGGGGTATCTGAGTTGTATCACTGAAACTCTTAAGTATCCCGAGCCTTATACCTCATCACTGTGGAGTTTAGAGGGGCTTATTTTGGGGAGAAAGGGGTATGATGAGAGTGCATGTTGAAAATGAGTTCCATGTAAAACTTTGATAAATCATAGTTTCAAATGGAACCCATTTTCTTTTTCTTTTTTCTTTCTTTCTTTCTTTCTTTTTTTTTGTGGGGCAATGAGGGTTAAGTGACTTGCCCAGAGTCATACAGCTAGTAAGTGTCAAGTGACTGAGGTCAGATTTGAACTCAGGTCCTTCTGATTCTAGGGCCGGTGCTTTATCTACTGTGTCACTTAGCTATTCCCTGCCCCCTGGATTTAAATGGGTAGGGGTGGGTGATATCTTAGAGAATGAAAATGCTAGTAGCACAAGGTGCTGAGCTATCACCCCCTTCACTCCTTCCTTTTTCTTGTCTCCCCTCTAGTCTGTGGCAAGCGGTACAAGAATCGGCCAGGGCTCAGCTATCATTATGCTCACACACACCTAGCCAGTGAAGAAGGGGATGAAGCCCGGGAGCAAGAGACACGGTCCCCCCCTGTCCACAGAAATGAGAACCACAGACGTGAGTACCTTCCTATCCTTTGCTTTTGATTTATTTGTTTGGGCCTGGGATGAAATAGGAGTGGGTGTGGGGGTAGGAATGGATAAAGAGCTGAGAAACTCTCTCTCTCTCCCCCTCCCTCCCCCTCTATGTCCCTCTCCTTCCTCCCTTTCTCTCTCTGTCCCTCCCTCCCTCCCCTTTCCCCCCCTCCCCCTTCTCCCTCTCTTCTCCCCTCCTTCCCTCTCTCTTTTTCTCTCTCTCCCCCTCTATATCCCTCTTGCTACTCCCTCTCTTCCCCTCTCCCTCCCCCTTCCCTCCCCTCCCCCTCCTCCCTCTCTTCTCTCCTCCCTCCCTCTCTCTTTCTCTTCCTCCCTTCCTTTCTTTCCCTCCTGTTCCCCCAACCTTTCCCATGTTCCTAGTCATTCTTATTGATTTGTTCTATACCATGGGGGGAGCTGGATTTTTGAGCAGAGTTGTTTGGCCCGCTCTGTTGCTAAGCTGAGCTGGAGAACTCCACACCAGCTCAGCATGGGCCGTGTGGCAGGCCGCATTTCTATCACTGTTCCCAGAGGGAGGGAAGGGAAGTGGTTAAAGGAAGAAATAGGAGGGGTCCTTAACTAGCCCAACATCAAATGTCAGTCCCGCTGTGGCTGTTCCTCAGATCAAGGAAATCTACCACTTGCATCTGTAGAACCAAGTTTTGACTTGCCCAGCTAGTGATGAATCTGGAACTACTGCCTTTGGGCGGGTCTATTTGGACTGAATATTGAATTTCACTATTCAGCCATCATGAGCTATAAGAAAGTGTCTTTGATTTATTGTTCTGTGCACTGACTCTGGCTTTGTTTTCGGGGTCAGAATTCTGCTGCAGGAGCCCTTTGCCCTGGATATAGTGTCCCAGAGTCTTCAGGCTGTTTTATGTGTGCACTCAGCTTACAAACATTGTCTGTACGTCCTTGTCCTTTTGAATGCAGTGTTCAATAGACCTAAACAGACCCCTGAAGGACTTCTATTTTCTTTTTCATTTTCACTTTTCTTCCCCTGTTGGACTAACCTCCAAGCTGTGGTTTGGTTATTCAAGAAGGACTCCAACCACTGGCACATGAGGACTCGGAGTTGGTAGTGGGGATACTTGATATGGTCTTAAGCTGGTTACCTATTTCTATCACCATCACCTAGAATTGAGAAGAGTCTTACTAAATCATTTGGTAGGTGTTGATACTTATAAGTCATATGATCATAAATTTAATGCTAGGAGAGGTCTTACAGGTGATCTAATGAAATGTTTGGACTTTACAGTTAAGAAAACTGAGACCCAGAGACTTAGGGGCAGCTAGGTAGTACAATAAAGGGCAGTGAGATGACTCAGTGGATAGAATGTTGAGTCAGGAAGAACTGAGTTAAAATCTGGCTTCAGACACTTGTCTTTGACCTTGGCCAAATCACTAAACCTCTGTTTGCCTAGGAGGCAGTTGGGTAGCTCAGTGGATAGAGCCCTGGGCATCAGGAAGATGTGAGTTGAAATCCAGTCTCAGACACTTACTAGGTCTATGACCCTGGGCAAGTCACTTGACCCTGTTTGCCTTAATCTATTGGGTTAGGAAATGGCAAAGCCTTCTAATATTCTTACCAAGAAAACCCCACGGACAGAACAATAAGGTCATGAAGAATCGGATACACTTGAATAATAGCAACAACAATAAGGTGGTAGAGTGGATAGAATGCTAAAACTGGAGTCAAGAAGAATATCTGGGGGGTGGCTAGGTGGCACAGTAGATAAAGCACCGGCCCTGGATTTAGGAGTTCCTGAGTTCAAATCCGGCCTCAGACACTGACACTTACTAGCTGTTGTGACCCTGGCAAGTCACTTAACCCCATTGCCCTGTAAAAAAAAAAGAAAAAAGAAGAAGAAGAATATCTGGGGGGCAGCTAAGTGGCACTGTGGCTAAAAACACAGCCCTGATTCAGGAGGACCTGAGTTCAAATCCAGCCTCAGAGACGTGACACTAGCTGGTGAGCCATGGAAAGTCACTTAGCCCTCATTGCCCTGCCTCCCCCCCCCCCCCAGAGAATATCTGCTCAAATCTGTCCTGGGCAAGTCACTTAATTGCTGTTTGCCTCAGTTTCCTCAACTGTAAAATGGGGATCATTTTACACCTTCTCCCCAAGGTTGTTATGAGGATCAAATGAGTAATGGTAAAGTGCTTAGCACAGCTCCTGGCAAATAGTAGGAGCCTATATAAATGTTAGTTATTATTATTATTATCATTATTATTAAATTACTTGCTAAATGTCACATAGGTATGTGAGTGGCAGAGGTCCTCTGTCTCCAAATTCAGGACTCTTTTTACTGGACCACACTGCTTCCCTGAGAGATAGCAGACCTGCTTCAGAAACATTACCAGGTGGTTTACTGTTCATTTTTCCAGTTTGGTGGGAGTTGATGTTGCAATTCAACAGCTTTAAAAGGATCAGAGCTTTTACTAGTGGGTGTTTCTCTCCCCCAGCCCCTGACTCTTTCTTAGTATGTACAGTTGCTCCACATGAATTTCAGATACTAATTTTCAGGTTGAGAATTGGGGTGCAACAATATATCACAAGAAAGGTTGACGGCTCTCACTTCTCAGTCTAGGATGTATGTGATCTGGAATAATTAACATGCCCATAGCTCAACATTTCCCTTAGTTTTTTGTGTGTTTCTTCTGTGTCTGGAGACAATTCTTTATGTGACCTTAACACAGAGAACCACCCCTTTCTTCTTTTTCCTTCCTCTCTTTCTGGAGATGGGAGTTTTTCTGTCTTTGATGGAGAAGAGGCCGAACGACCTGCCCTGTCTTCCTCACTAGTTCTTCCTGCTCCCCCATCTCACCTACTCCTGAACATCTGCAATGCTGACGCCTCTGTTCACTTCCCAGGGACATGCTTCTGTGTCGTAATCACAACCCCCCCCCCCCCCCCCCCGCCCTTCACTGTTTAGTTCAGAAAGAGGAAAAAGCCCCAACCTCCTTATGCTGAGGCTGGGTCTTCCTCCTGGGGCACAGCCTCTTTCCTTCCCATAGTGTGGCTCTTTATTTATATTGACATCTTGAAAGTATTTATTAGTTTGCTATTATTTCTAACCCTCCCCTCCAGAAAACACACACACACACACACACACACACACACACACACACACAAATACAACACTTTATCTCCAAGTCTTTTTTCAAGTGAGCACATTTTCCCCCTCCAAGATTCTCTTTTTCATCCAACCTCTCTTAGAATTATTTTCTTCCCTGGTTCTTTGTTTTCCTGTTTCTTCTCTGGCTTTGCTTAACTGTGTGGGGAGCACAGCTTCCTCCCTGAATTTCAGGTTGAGAAGCTGCAAGGTTTGAGCAGAATAAAGTAATATCCTCCTTAGCTCTTCACCTGATCCCTCTGGGTTCAACATTCACATCTGAGAAGGGCACTGGCATTTCCCCCGCTTCTTTCCAACACCACCTTCTTGCGTGATCTATCAGCTGGATATCCTTGGCTCTTTGCAGAAAACTGCCCATTATTCAACTGGAGACCTTTTCTTAGGTGTATATGTCTTCACAAGAAATTGCATCTTGCATTCTTGGTCTGATTTTTTTCCAGACCATTTGCATTTTTGATTCATTGTCTTGCAGCCTGGTTGCAACCCTTTCTCTCTGTCCCTTCTTGTTCCCCCTGCTGATGAGAAAACTGGTTCGTCAAAGAGATCACCTGATTGACCTAAGGTTTCAAACCATGTGGGAGATAAGAGTTATGCCATGGAGTGCTTCACATGGGCAAAAGCTTGAAGACTTTCATAAACAACATTTTCACTCAAGCTTCCTTACACACTTATTTGAAGATTGTTTCTGATTAATCCCAGTATTGCTATGATCATTGAGATCCAGCATCTTGACCAAAGATCGGTCCATCAATCAAGTATTTGTTAAATGTTTACTATATGCCAGGGCTACAAATAAAGAGCCTTCAAGGAGCTTACATTTTATGAGGGGGATGCTGAATGTTCACTGATAAGGAAATACATGAGGTATATACAGTAAAGCCACAGTGATGGATGGGGGAGGTGGACACTAATAATTTAAAGCATCTGAAAAGGTCTCTTGAAAGTGGAGGCATCTGAGTTCAGCCACATCATGAAAGGCTTTAAGTGCTACACAGAGTGGTTTGTATTCTAAATACAAAGGGATGCTACTGAAGTTTTTTTGAGTAGAGGATGATATGATCAGATCTTCATTTTAGGGATATTTTGCTGGAAGTGATGTGGAGAATGAGTTGGAGAGGGGAAAGGCCAGATATCAAGAGATCTGTTAGGAGATTATTGCAGTAATCTAAGAGCCTGAATAAATCATGTCTCCCAATCTGTAAAAGGAGGATAAAGTTGTGGAAAAAGACTTTTGCAAACTTGAAATAGCTCTATGAATGTGCTAGTAGTACCATTACTTCCCTTGCTCCCATGATGCTATCATTCTCTTTGCTGTTTGCTGTTCCAACCTTTCCCAAGCTCATAAAGCTCCTCAGTAACCCCCTCTACCCTCAACATGTGATTTCTCTTTCTATAACAAAAATTGAGGCAGTTTGAAAGAGCTCTCCCTATTCCCTTAGTCCAATCTCAAAACCTTCTCTTCTCTTTCTTTCGTTACTGGTTTCTTAGAAAGAGATGGGCCCATCTCCTTGCCAAGTGCAATCCTTCTACTTGTCTCCATGATCCCATAAACTCCCATCTCCTCAAGGATCTTGCTCCTTGCTTCTGGTAGTTTTAAAAAAATCTTGGGGCTCCATGATGCTTAGGTCTATTTGATCTTGAGAAAATTTACCAGTGGGTGGGGACACTAAAACAAAGTTGAAAGAACACTAGGCTTGGAGTAAGTAGAATTATGTTTGGATCCTGTCTCTACCTTTGTGACCATGGGCTAGTTGCTTAAGCTTTGATAGGGTTAATTCCCTCAGTACTCTGGAAATACCCCAACTAATCCATTGATTATTCCAATTGGAATCTCTCTCCCTCTCCCTCTCCCTCTCCCTCTCCCTCTCCCTCTCCCTCTCCCTCTCCCTCTCCCTCTCCCTCTCCCTCTCCCTCTCCCTCTCCCTCTCCCTCTCCCTCTCCCTCTCCCTCTCCCTCTCCCTCTCCCTCTCCCTCTCCCTCTCCCTCTCCCTCTCCCTCTCCCTCTCCCTCTCCCTCTCCCTCTCCCTCTCCCTCTCCCTCTCCCTCTCTCTCTCCCTCTCCCTCTCTCTCTCTCTCTCTCTCCCCCTCTCTCCCTCTCCCTCTCCCTCTCTCTCTCTCTCTCTCCCTCTCCCTCTCTCTCTCTCTCTCCCCCCCTCTCTCCCTCTCCCTCTCCCTCTCCCTCCCTCTCTCTCCTCCTCCCTCCCTCCCTCCCTCCCTTCCTTCCTTCCTTCCTTCCTTCCTTCCTTCCTTCCTTCCTTCCTTCCTTCCTTCCTTCCTTCCTTCCTTCCTTCCTTCCTTCCTCCCTCTTCCTCTCCCTCTCTACCCTTCACTTTTCACTCTCTTCCATTCTCTCCCTCTCTCTACTTTCCCCCTCCCACCTTGCTCCTTCTCTCCTCTCCCATTCTCCCTCTCCTGCTCTCTCTTCTTCATTCTTTATTCTCCCTCTCTTCCTCTACCCTCTCTCTCCCTTTTCTTATCTCCCTTCTCCTCTCCTCCTCTTTCCTTTTTGCTCTCTGCCTCATTCCCTCTCTTCCCCACCCCATCCTTCTCTTTTGCTCCTTTCCCCTCTGTTCTCTTTCCATCTCTGCCCCTTCTCTTCCCTTCCCCCTCTAACCCTTCCCCCTTTCTTCCCTTCCATCATCTCTGCTCCTCCTCCTTTCCACCTTTCCTCTGCTTCCCTTTTCTCCCTCTCCTCCCCTATATATTATCTTTTCCTTGTATAGAGTGCCTGGTAGTTTTTTATCATTCCCTCAGTGGACTGTGCTGCTGCTGACCATCTTTTCCATGTGTGTTAATTGCTTGCATCATTAATACATAGTCATTAGCAGCTCCTACTGTTTGTGGGGGAGCCAGGGCAGTGGATCCATCCTTCCCCCTGAATAATGGTAGGTAGGCACATGTTCTCAATTGGCTGTGACAGGTCTGCAGTGTCACAAGGCCTTAGCTTTGGGAATCCGCTCTACATAGGCTTTGGGAGTGGGGGAGGGAACATTAATCCGAAAGGCTAATCTGCAGTCCACCAAAGAGGGGTCTAGACACATAGTAAATAACCAATGCTGATTATTTTCTTAAGCAGAGCAGCAGGGAGATGCAAGCAGCCTGTTGTGCCCTAAGGAAAGAAAGTCAAAGGGACTCAGAATGCAGTCTCTGGGAGTTTGCAGGGCCTGGGGCAGGTGGGCTTGTACAGGCTGCTGCAATGTGGGCCTCTTGACTTAATTTTCTCCCCCTGCTGCTCCCATTCCATCTCTGTGCTTCATTCTCCCCTGAACTGCACCTCCAGAGAAGCCCATTGCTCATCACAAAGCCTGCTGTGAGCACAGTGGTCATGTCAGCCCTCTGGTGCTGAAAGGGCATCTTTGGAGCAGCACTGGTGCTGAGGCCAGTTATTGCCCCCCTTCCCCCCTCCTGCTGCTGCCAGCTCAGCAGTCAATGGCTGTACCTTGTGCCCTCCTGTTCTCCTCTTTGCTATTTCAAGCCTCTTTTTTTTTCTCTCTCCTGCACTCTTGTTTTCTCTTCAATGATGTTTCTCCTCTCTTATTTTGTCTCTTTCCTCTCTTCCTTCTCTTTTATGTCCTTGTCTTGGCCTTAGGGCCAGCAACCCTGAGAAGCTGAGAATGTGGAGCTCAAATACTCACCTCCTGGATATATTTCTCCCCTAATTGGACATTCTGAAGTAGGATTCCACCTCCCTGCTCCCTCTGGTTTATGCCCCCACTTCAGAACTGTGGTCTTTGCCTTCCATATCTGAAAGGCAGTTAGATGGTGCAGTGGAAAGAAGGCTGGGTCCAGATTCAGAAAGAACTTAATTAAAATCTGGTCTGATATACTTTATCTTCTGATTGACCTAAGTTTTCAAACCCATAAGATAATGAGTGTTTTGCATGGGAGGAAAAAGAACTCGAGGACTCTCATATACACCATATGTTTATGTTTGACCCTGGGTAAGTCATTTCTCCTCCTGGCTGACTCAGTTCCCTCGATTGTAAAATAAGGAAAATAATGCACCTACCTCCCAGTGTTGTTGGGAGAATGAAATGATATAATTTTGTCAAGCACATATCACAGTGCTTAATAATTCTTATTTCTTTCATCTCATGTTTTTTCCAACTTGGTTGCTCTCTAATTCCATATTTCTATCTTCTTCACTTAAAACCAGAATGCTAGAAATGACTCTTTTCAAATGGATTTGTTTTGGCCCATGGCTCCTAATATACAGTCATATGTTTTGTATTTTTAAAATTCAACCAAACTTCTTAAGCAATTATAATGTACAGGGACTGTGCTAGGTGTTGCAGGAAATAGAAAATAAATAGACATGACCTCTATCCTCTAAGAGCTTTATAATGTACTTTTTGTGGGGCAATGAGGGTTAATTGACTTGTCCAGGGTCAACACAGATAGTACAATGTCAAGTGTCTGAGGCTAAATTTGAACTCAGATCCTCCTGATTCCAAGGGAGGTGCTTTATCCACTGTGCCACCGAGCTGCCCCCGTATAATCTACTTCTTAATATGACAGTGTCTATAATATCCTTTGAACTCCTAAGAGAATATGCTATATAAATATTCAGGCATTATAACACTGTCATGTCAAGATATTTTGTATTTTGTTTCAGTCATTTCTGAATCATTGTGATCCCATTTAGGATTTTTCTGGTAAAGATAATGGAGTGGTTTGCCATTCCTTCTCCAGCTCCTTTTACAGACAAGGAAACTGAGGCAAACAGGGCTAAGTGACTTGCCCAGGGTCACACTGCTAGTAAGTCTCTGAGGCTGGATTTGAAATCACAAAGATGCGTCTTCCTGATTTCAGGCCTGGCATTCTATTCACTGAACCACTCACTGCTCCATATTTTATATACATATGAAAAATATATTGCTACAATCTTGAGGGAGATGGGACTTTTAGAGATCATGTAGCCTAATAATACCTGAGTAGAATTCTTTTCTACAGCTTCGTTCTACAGCTTCCACTTCAAGGCTTCCAGTGAGCACTTACTTCCCAAAGGACATCATTCCATTCTTAAACGGCTCAATTTGTAGGAATTCTTTCATATTATCAAGCTGAAATCTGCTCTCTTGGACTTTGCCCTATTATATTTCATTTTTCCTCTCTGGGACGGAACAAAAGTTTACTCTCTCTTTTACATGTCAGTTCTATTTACACTCGAAGATACAATCTAATCCTTCCTCTAATTCTTCTGTTTTTTTAGGCTAAACATCTCAGGTTTCTCAAATCATATCTTAATTGTTTTTTGCTTATAAATTTGTCCTTTATTTTCTTTACAAATATATTCGATCTGTTGTTTTTATTATCTTCATTTCCCAATATATCTCTCCCTTTCCATCACCTGGAGTGCCTGATCTTGTAATAAAGAATGACTAGAGAGAGAAAAGAAGTAAAATCAGTTAATCAAATCTGATGTTATCTGCTGTGTTCGATAGACATAGTCCCTCTACCACTCCTGAAACCAATTCTTGCATGCAATAATTTCATTTCCTCTTATCATCATGATTTTTCTCCTTTGAGTACACCACAGTTTTGCCAGTGACCTCCTGAAAATGTATTACCAAGATCTGATACAGATCCTCTAGATGTAACTAGAAATACAGTGAGACTATAACACCACACGCCTTTGTTAATACAGTCCAAGACTGAGTTGAAAAGCAATGTGGCTGGATGGAGATGATGCCAGCCTTGGTTTCAGGAAGACCTGGGTTCAAATTCATCCCCTGATATATACTAGCTGTATATTTTAACTTTTCAGTGATCTAGGCAATACTCTTAAGACTGTAAGTTATAGATGGGGTGCCTCTGAATTGCTAGAAGGAATTTCCATACTGGGATTTCCCCATAGAGATGAAATCATAAGTCTGGCATGCCAACTTCCCTGTCAAAAAAGATCTCTTACCCCCTTTCCTTTCTCTCTCTTTCTTTTTTCTTTTTCCTTTCTTTTCCTTCCTTCCTTCCTCCCTCCCTCCCTCCCTTCCTCCTTTCCTCCCTCCCTTGCTCCCTTCCTTCCCTCCTTCCTTCTTCCCTCCCTCCCTTTGTTCCCTTCTTTCTTTTTTCCTCACGCCACAGTGTTAAGCTTACTGCTCACTAAAATTCCCAGGTTATTTTTTTCACATGAGCTGTCATCTAGCCATTCATGTTTGTTATTCAATTTTTGGACCCAAGTGTAGGACTTGGCATTTATCTGTTAGACTGACCCTGTTGTTCTAGCCTATTGAGACCTTTTAGAATCAGGGATCTGTTGTCTAACATGCTACTTTCTCCCTCTAATTTCATAGCACAGACAAATTTGGCAAAAAAATGCCTTCTTCAAGGTCATTGATAGAAATGTTAAACAAAAAAGAGGTAAGGACAGATTTCTAGGACAGTCTACTCAATATATCTCTCCAGCTTGATGTTGACCCATGAATCATTACTCTTTGAACAATTAATATAGTTCAGATAAAAAAGTTTTAACAGGCACATATGTCCACATATCCATGTGCACCCACAAAATTTGTCCTGACCTATAGAGAAAAATCTGCCAGTTTATGTCAGGATCAAATAAATTTCTTCCTATTCATGGGGATAGAGGGCATATTGTTATACTTTGCAGAAGTGGAAGGGGAGAGTGCCTTATGGATAATTTCTGCTAATTAAATTTATTTGGAAAATTAGTCCGGTAAAGTACAGATTATCTAAAAGGAGCAGACAATTTCATCGTTCCATTGATATGGGAAGATCTAAAGGTTTAGGTTAATAACATCTGCCCTTCAACATGGTTGCCCCAGGGCACACTAAATATTTTTTTTTAAAAGACAAAGTTAACAACCTTTGGAAAACTAGCTTACAATATTCAGTTTGCTCAGAAACATGTCTTAAAAGCCACATGATTCTGCAGAGTATAATCACTTAGAAACTGGGTATTGTTCCCATTCTCCCAGAGAATGCATTCAGGCTTTGTCACTGGGGAAGGCGGGATTAAACTATGTGGGTCTTCACTGGAAATGTCATCTGCTTTTAACTCCAAAGTGCAAATTTGAAATAGGAGCTTTTTGGCTTTACTTCTATCTAATAAAGTCGCATATAAGTTACAATGTGAAGAAAAACTTGAAGGAAGGCTCTACCATGTGGATTTTGGAGTCACAAGATCAGGCTTGAAACTTGAGGCTGCTGGGTGGTGCACGTGGATATAGTGCTGGGTCTGGCGGCAGGAGGATCTGAGTTCAAATCTACCCTCAGATACTTATTAGCTGTAATGAACATTGGGCAAGCTCACTTAATCTTTTCTCAGTTTTTTCAACTGTAAAGTGGGGAAGACAAAAGCACCTACCCTGTAGGGTTGTGAGAATCAAATAATATTTATAACAACATTTAGCACATTGCCTGGCACATCATAGGTGCTATACAAATTTATTATTACCCTTCCTTTCCCCCTTCCCCTAACCTGAGTAGTATAGTAAAGTCATCTTGCTGGGTTTTAGTTTTTCTGCTTAAAAAAAAAAAAACAAATACAAATAACACCAGACCAATGGATCCCGACCTGTGGGCCATGGACCCCTGAGGGGCCACTAAGTTATTTCATGGGAGCCAAAACTCTGTATCACCAAGCACCTACAATTTTGATCTTTAAATAGCTCAAATGAAAGGGGATCCACAAAAGGTTTTATGTTCAGTAGGATCCATCATATGCAGAACGATTGGAAACTACTGATTGAAATGATCTCTGAGGTCCCTTCTAGTTCAAATGCTGTGGTTCTATGACTATTCAATGCATGTTGAGTTATTTCTTCCACATTGGTGCTATGTGCTAATAGTTCACTCCCACCCTCTGCCTCAGTTCCATTTGCAACCCATGGAAGGAACACTTATGTGAGGGCCCGACTAAAGTTATATAGCTGCTGTAACGTTTTGTTTGTTTTTGTGTAAAGATAATTATCTTATTGAGGACCAACTTACCACTCTAGCATCACTCGGATGATGTTCTAACCAAATGAATTAACTGGCCCGACATCAATCAATCAGTCACTCAACAGACATTTTGTTAAGCATTTACTATATGCCAGGCACGGTTTCAGGCATTTGCAAAGAAAGAAACACATACTTACCTGCAAGAAGCTTATATTCTAACGAGGAGAGATATGCCAATCAATAGATCATAGGTATAGACTTAGTATAGCAAGATCACTTGCCATATTTAGGATAAGAATTTTCAGTCAGCCAACAACAGATATTTATTGGAGCAACTACTGTAAGCCCCCTTATCCTAGGCACTATGGGGTACAAGGAGAAGTATAATGTATTGTTGTTGCCCTTATTTGGGGAAATAAGAAGGATGCCACAGAAAACAATTTGAGAACAAATGAGGGAGTATATATTCAGTTCTTTTAATCCATTTATGAGATCCATCTTCACAGAACCAAAAATCTATAGACTATAAGATTATTCTGGGATTTGGGGTATGAAGCCTTCTGCAGTGTTCAGGATTTAGAAATAGATGAAATACAGAGAAAATCAGAAAGATTCAGGAGACAGATCTTACTTCTCTGGGAAAACCTCAATTCACACACTTGATATTCTTTTCTGATGCAGAATTATTTTATCTAGGCCTCTGCCAGAGAGATGTGTTGGCGTTTGCCTGTTTTGAGGCTCTTATTGTAGCTGGATTCTCTTCAGTTCCATTAGACATTTGTATTTCAGTTGGTAGGAGTAGCTCTGGGCTGGAGCACCTAATTCTCATCTGTTCCTATCTTTCCACCTCTCTCTTTTCATTCTAAGCCTCCCCACGAATCTCATAGTCTCCTGATCCTCCCTTTCTTCTTTATACAGTCTTGACCTTAGTAGTAAGCCATTTCAATGTTATTACTCTTCTCTCACCTTGATCCCTTCTCCTTCCCCACTGCCCCCCAATGCCCTTCCGTCCTTCCCACCCCTGTGGATCCTTGGACCATCTTTTCTACTTATTCCCTTAAACTCGCCCAATTCTGCTAGATGAGGCCACAAAGCCCCCTGGACTGGGATTCCATTACATATTGACAAATCTGCCTCTGCTGAGACCTTAGTGCTGCATGGCAGGCTTGTGATTCATCTCTTCAGGCTCCCTCTCCCATTCACCATAGCAACTATTTCAAAACCTTTATTCCTTCAAGCTTTCACCATGCACAAACCCCACGTTTTTTTCCTCAGATGACCCTGCCTCTACTTTGCTCATAAATCAATGCCATTCTCATATATTTCCCCTCTGCTTTTGTCCTTTCCCACTTCTACAACTCTATAGCTTTTAACTATTCATTCTTCTTTCCTTCTCTGGTCTGGGAGGATGAGGTGGTCTACCTCTTTGCCAAGACTAAGTTGTATCTTTCACTTCACGCTTTTCCATCTCTTCTAAGGCCTTGCCCATTAAATTACCGTATCTGTTCCCTTCACCATTAACCTTTTGTTGGTTCCTTTCTTTGTCTACAAATATGCTTATGTTTTGGCTTTCTTAAATCTTCTCTCAACCCTGATACTTCTTTAGGCCTATCTCTCCATCCTTTTATTGACAAACTCTAGAAAGAATAAACCAGGGGCAGCTAGATGGCACAGTGGATAGAGCACCGGCCCTGGATTCACGGAGTACCTGAGTTCAAATCCGGCCTCAGACACTTAACACTTACTAGCTGTGTGACCCTGGGCAAGTCACTTAACCCCAATTGCCTCACCCAAAAAAACAAAGAAATAAACCACAATGATAGGACTTATTTTTTATTTTTATTTTTTTGCAGGGCAATGGGGGTTAAGTGACTTGCTCAGGGTCACACAGCTAGTGTCAAGTGTCAGAGTCCAAATTTGAACTCAGGTCCTCCTGATCCAGGG
Source organism: Dromiciops gliroides (assembly GCF_019393635.1). Taxonomy (NCBI): domain Eukaryota; kingdom Metazoa; phylum Chordata; class Mammalia; order Microbiotheria; family Microbiotheriidae; genus Dromiciops; species Dromiciops gliroides. The sequence continues at coordinate 239,504,641 of NC_057862.1, forward strand.
CCTGGTGCTTTATCTACAGCACCACCTAGATGTCCCCCCCCATTGGACCTTATAAATCTATGATTCATAAAATTGGAGTCAGAAGATGCCTTAGAGGTCATGTCCAACTTATACTTACAGAATACCTTACCTACAAGGGGATAAGTAGTTATCAGACCAACCCTTGAGCACCTCAAGTGGAGGTCTTAGTATTTCAAAAGGAAGCACATTCCATTTTTTTGGACAGCCTTAGTTGTCAGGAAGTTTTTCCTTGAATTGAGCTGAAAATCTACTTCTTCCTTTCAATTAAACAAATATTAATTAAGGGCCCACTATGTGCTATGTGCTGAATATATACAAAGATTTTTAAAATGACATACTTCTTACCCTCAAGGACTTCCCTATATAATTGAATCATAGGATGTAAGAGTTCAAAAAAGACATTTTTAGAGATCATCTAGCCCAACCTTCCTCATTTTTATAGGTGAGAAAATTGAGATCCAAGGAAATCAAATGACTTTATCAAGGACTTTCTCTAAAGTCCAACACTCTTTCCTGTATACCATGCATCTTTTAAGCAGGATGTGATGTATAGTAAGAATATATTCTAGCCTCTTTCTCCTCCATCCTCTCCTTAGACTAGTTTTTTCTTTTTTCTTTTTTTTTTTTTTTTTAGTGAGGCAGTTGGGGTTAAGTGACTTGCCCAGGGTCACACAGCTAGTAAGTGTTAAGTGTCTGAGGCCAGGTTTGAACACAGGTACTCCTGACTCCAGGGCCGGTGCTCTATCCACTTCGACATCTAGCTGCCCCTAGTTTTCTTCTTAAAAGCAATTGAGATTCCATTCACTCAAGGGACTAAGGGCTTAGCTGAATCAATTTATCAACCCTCAGCAGATCTTGTTGGATATCTTTGCTTTGGCTAAAGTAATCTCTCTTTTTTAAAAAAAAAATTTCAATCCAATATTTCCCAATTACATGTAAAAGATTGTAGCAATAATTTAAAAAAAATTTGCATACCAATTTCTCTCCCCTCGCCCCTCCTTGAGAAAACAAGCCAATTTGAATTTGATTATACATGTGAGGTCATGTAAACGTACTTCCATATCAGCCTATGTCACAAAGAATAAATAAAACAATAAAAAAAGAAAATTTTTAAAATGTGCTTTGAGTTTAACAGTTCCCTCTCTGGAAGTGATAGCAATATTCATCATGGGTCCTTTGGAAATGTCTTGGATGATTATCTTAATTAACAATAGTTAAGGCTTTCACCAGTTGATCATCCTTATGATATTGCTCTTACTCTGTACAATGTTCTCCTGGTTCTGCTCACTTTGCTTGAGTTTATATATAAGTTTTTGCACTTTGCCACTTTCACTTTTGCTTGAGTTTATATATTTTTTTACCAGGTTTATTTCTGAAACCATCCTGCTCATCATTACTTATAGCACAGTAGTATTCCATCACAATCATATTCCATCTTCTTCAGACATTTCCAATGATGGCATCCCCTCAATTTATAATCCTTTGCCACCACAAAAAGAGCTACTATAAATGTTTTTGTAAAAGTAAGTCCTTTCTTCCTTTCTTTGACTTTCTTGGGATACAGACCCTAGTAGTGGCTTTACTGGACCAAAGGGCATGCACAGTTTTCTAGCCTTTGGGAATAGTTCCAAATTGTCTCCAGAACGAAGCTGCTAGTTTACAACTCCATCAAAAGTTCATTAGTGTCCCAATTTTCCCACATCCCTTCCAGCTTACTGTCTTTTTTTTGCCATATTAGTCAATCTCATAGGTGTGAGGTGGTATCTCAGAGCTGTCTTAATTTGCCTGTCTCTAGTCAGTAGTTATTTAGAGCATTTTTTCATGTGACTCTTGAAAGCTTTGATTTTTCATCTGAAAACAGCTTTTTTCATATCCCTTGACCATTATCTACTAGGAAATGTCTATTACTATTTTAAAAAACAAATTTGACTCACCTTCCCTGTGTATTTGAAAAATGAGGCCTTTACAAAACTTGCAGCAAAATCCCCCCCCCCCAATTTCCTGCTTTCCTTTTAATTTTGGCTACATTAGTTTTGTTTGTGTAAAAGCTTTTTAATGTCATTTAATCAAACCTTTCTATTTTATTTCTTATAATGCTCTATATTTATTGTTTGGTCATAAACTCTTCTCTTATCCATAGACCTGACAGGTACATTTTTCCTTGCTCCCCTAAGTTACTTATTATATCATTCTTTATGTTTAAGTCATTTATCCATTTTTACCTTATCTTGGTATATGTTATGTGATATTGGTCTATGCCAAACTGCTTTCCAGTTTTCCTAACAATTTTTGTCAAATGTTGAATTTTTTCCCTAAAAGCTTTGATATTTGGGTTCATCATGCTCTAGATTATTCTGGTCATTTGCTTCTGTGTATTGTGTACCTATCTATTCCATTGATCTACCACTCTATTTATAGCCGGTACCAGTTGTTTTGATCATTACCACTTTGTAACATAGTTTGAAATCTGGAACTGTGAGGCCACCTTCCTTAACATATTTTTCATTGATTCCCTTGATATTTTTGACCTTTTGTTTATCCCTGTGAATTTTGTTATTTTTGTCTACTTCTATAAAATCATTTTTTTTGGTAGTTTGATTGGTATGACACTGTATAAGTAAATTAACTTAGGTACAATTGTCATTTTTATTATATTGGCTTGGTCTACCTATGAGCAATTAATATTTCTCCAGTTGTTTAGATCTGTCTTTATTTGTGTTAGAGGTGAGGTATTTTATAATTATGTTTATACAATTCCTGAGTTTGTCTTAGTTAAAAATATTCCCAAATATTTTTTATTGTCTGCAGTTATTTTAAATGGAATTTTTCTTTCTAGTTCTTCCTGTTGGGTTTTCTTGGTAGTATATAAAAATGCTGATGATTTATGTTGTATTTATTTTATCTCCTGCAACTTTGCTGATGTTGTTAATTGTTTCAACTAATTTTTAGTTGATTCTCTAGGGTGCTCTATTATATTATCATATCTTTACAAATCTCTTGTCTAATGAGCCAGGAGTGTCTTATTTCATTCTCAGGGTTGAACCTCCATTACAAGATGAGTGGACTGAGTCAGGCCTAGCCCAGAATCACATGAATATAAATGAGTATGATACAAGGCAAAATGTGAAAGGGGCAAAGAGGAAACATAAGCAAAGCTCTTCCAGAAGATAAGAGAAAGGAGAGATCTCTTTCAGCTAGAGGAATTCATGGATAGTTTCATGGAGGAAGTATCCCTTGATTTGGGCCTTGAAGGAAGAAAGGATTTTATCAGGGAGTCTGTTCTAGGTATAAGGAATGACTTTCATGGAGAGAATTCAGGAAAAGAGATTGGGGAACAGCCAGTAGTCCAGCTAGGCTGGAATATAGAATCCATGATGGTTAGTAAGATGAATTGGAGTCAGCTATAATAAGTCCAATCCATTTCCCACACAAAAGCTCTTCATGTACTTGAAGACAGCTCTGTTCCTCTTAAGTCTTTGTCCTCTCTTCTTTAGGTTAAGAATTCTTACTTCAAACTAGAAGTTCTTAAATTTTGGTCTTCAGATCCCTGGGGATCCTGAAACCTTTTCAGGGAATCAGTGAGATGAAAACTTGTTTCATAATAATACTAACACATTATTTGCCTATCAAAATATTCCTCTCTTTTTCAACTACTGTTCATGTCTGACTGAGAAGACTAGATTTTCTTCCTATACTTAGACCAAAACAAGTTAGCGCAACAGATTGAAAGCAGAAGCAGATAAGAGAATCCAACTGTTTTCTATTATGCCAGACATTAAAGAGATTGGCAAAAGTATGTAAAACAATGACACTTTTTTTTGGGAGAAGATATAGTTCTTTTTCACAAAAATATGTTATTTGTTAGCATGTTATGGGTTTATTATTGTTATTTTTAAATGAACTACTAAATATTTAAGACATTTTGATAAAAACTAATGTTTTAATTTCTACTATGGTAAATATTAATGGGGCAAAAAATATTAATAGGGCAGCTAGGTGGCACAGTGGATAAAGTGCCAAGCCTAGAGTCAGGAAGATTCATCTTCATGAGTTCAAATCTGGACTTAGATACTTACTAGCTGTGTGACCCCGGGCAAGTCACTTCATCCTGTTTCCCTCAATTTCCTCATCTGTAAAAATACCTGGAGAAAGAAATGGTAAACGACTCTAGTATCTCTCCAAGAAAATCCCAAATGGGGTCATAGAGAGTCGGGCACTAGTGAAATGATTGAACAACAAAACATCAATAGATATAGCCCAGATAAACAAAAACTCTTTGGGACCTTCAACAATTTTTAAGAGTGTGAAGGGGTCCTGAGATCCAAAATGTTTGAGAACTGCTGCTTCTATCAATACTTGAACAGGATGGTTTTGAGTCTCCCTTCCTACTTGGGTCACTTTCCTAAGTTCATGTTGTAGCTCGCTAATGTCATTCTTTTTAAAATGTGGTGCCAAGAACTATATTCAGTTATATAATATTCTAAATGTGACTTAACCAGGACAGGAAACAGTGGGCCCTCTGAAACTCCCTGGTTATGGAGAGTATGTTTCTGTTAATGCTGCTGAAAATGGTATTGAATGCTTTGACAGTTACATCACTGTTGATTCACACTGAGCTTTCAGTTTACTAACCACCATGACTTTTCCCATTCCAAACCCAGCCCTTATTTGATTCTAATATAATGCAGTTATATTAATCCAAGTATAGGACATGGGATTCATCCCTATTAAATTCCCTTTTGTCAGGTTTGTCCCATTGTTCTTTCCTGTTAATCTTTCTTGCTTTGTTTTGTTTGGATCTTGTCTATGTTATCCAACGTGTTCCAATCTGATTTAGTGACATTGATAAATTTGATGAACATGCCATTTATGTCTTCAACCAAATCGCTGATAAAAATGTTGAAGAAAAAATTCGAAAAAAATGTTGAATAAAAGCAGGGACAGAACTCTGCTGTGGCACTCACTACTCAGGATGTCAGTCATTAAATATTTTTTAAGCTTCTTCTCTATGACAGGAACTGTACTAAGCACTAGGCGGTACAAAAAGAGGCAAAAAATTGTCTCTGCCCTAAAGGAGTTTACAGTCTAACTGAAGGGGAAAAAACAACATGTCATGGGGTCACTCAGACTGACTTTGCACTAGTGGCTGACTGCACAATCCCAGATTTGTTGCTCACCATACAGGACCTGTACCTCTAAAATAAATATAAACTCCTCTATTTACACATCCAAATCTGTCATTGATGGGAGTATTCCCTGTAAAGAATGTCAAAGGACTTATGGTGGAAAATGCTCTCCACATTCAGAAAAAGAACTATGGAGTCAATGTAGACGGAAACATACTATTTTGACTTTTGTTGTTGCTTTTTTGTTATTGTCCTTGTTTATTCTTTCTTGTGTTTTTCCCCTTTGGCTATGTTTAATGTGGAAATATGATAGTAATGTATAACCTATGTCAAATTGCTTGCTGACCTTGGGAGGTGTGAGGGAAGGGAGGGTTGGGAGAAAAATGTGGAACTCAAAAATATCTTTACATGTAATTGAGAAAAATTTTTTTTAAAGTTAAAAAAAAGAGAAGGGGTCGCTATCCTCACCACTACCACCACCACCAACTACTGATAAACTGACAAAGATGGGCAAGAATACTCAAGAATACTGGGGAATGTCAGTCCCCCCAAGCCAGTAGCTCTGCTTTTGTCCCAGCCCCCTGGAACCAAGCCCTTTGGTAACTTAGTAACTGGCCCTGCAGATCCTCAAGCTACCACTATTCTTACAACCATAGCTACCAAATACCAAGATAAGAAAGTCCTTGACACCCCAAATCTTGGGCACTATCCAGTGGTTTAACAGCAGAAGCAGGTATGATTTTATCAGTGGAGATAAAATAAAGAAGATGCATTATCATTTGCTTCACTGTTGTGCCCTAGGGGCCATGGGACCTTTCCATCTGACTTGCAGCTGAAACTTCCTTTATGGTGGTTTTAAATGTTAGTACCTTCAAACAACACTAAGACTATTGGGACACCCTGTATATGTTATCTCCTCTAAAACAATGTGAAAATTTTGAGAACAGGGACTAGCTGTGCTCTTCCATTTGTATCTTCAGTGCTAGAACAAGACTTTGCACATAGTAAGTATTTGATAAATATTTTTTCTTTTTCTTGTTTTTTTGATAAATATTTTTTCTTAATTCTTTCATTCTACCTGTATGCATTATGGGTCCATTTCTCCTTTCTCAAATGCCTCATGTACTCTGTTTGAACTTTTCCTATTAAAACTTAGTTATTGGGGCAGCTAGGTGGTGCAGTGGATAAAGCACTGGCCCTGGATTCAGGAGGACCTGAGTTCAAATCCGACCTCAGACACTTGACACTTACTAGATGTGTGACTCTGAGCAAGTCACTTAAACCTAACTGCCTTACCAAAAAACCAAAAAAACCACAACAAACAAACCTTAGTCATCTCTGACTTGTCCTCTTCTTCCTACTGGTCCATAAGCTTTTTGAGAACAGGGCCAGGGCCTTGTTTTATCTTTGTATCCCTCAGCTAGGCCATGACTGGCATAGAATAAAATGTTTTTAATAGTATTTTATTTTTATAATTACATGTAAAGATAGTTTTCAACATTCATTTTAAGATTTCTAGTTCCAATTTTTCTCCCTCCCTCCCTTCCCTTCCCCTTCCTGAAGCCAGCAAGCAATCTGATATAGGTTATACATTACAATCATGATACAAAAAAACCCCCAAAACAAAACAGAACAAAAAACCAATCATGTTAAACATATTTCCACATTAGTCATGTTGTGAGAGAAGAATCAGAACAAAAGAAAAAAAACCCACAAAAAAGAAGAAACAAACAAAGAACGAAAAAGTGAAAACAGTATGCTTCAATCTGCATTCAGACTCCATAGTTCTTTTTCTGGATGTGAAGAGCATTTTCCATCATGAGTCTTTTAGCATTGTTGTGGATCATTGTATTGCTGAGGAGAGCTAAGTCTATCAGAGTTGATCATCGCACAATGTTGTTGTTACTGTACAATGTTCTCTTGGTTCTTCTCATTTCACTCAGCATCAGTTCATGTATGTCTTTACAGGTTTTTCTGAAATCTGCCTGTTCATCATTTCTTATAGCACAATACTATTCTATTACATTCATATACCACAACTTGTTTAGCCATTCTGCAGTTGATGGACATCCCCTCAATTTCCAATTCTTTGCCATGACAAAAAGAGCAGCTAGAAATATTTTTGTATATATAGGTCCTTTCCCCCTTTTTTATAATCTCTTTAGGATATAGACCTTGTAGTGATATTGCTGGAAAAAAGGACATACACAGTTTTATAGCTTTTTGGTCATGGTTCCAAATTGCTTTCCAGAATGGTTGGATCAGTTCGCAACAACGCATTAGTGTTCCAGTTTTCCTATATCTTCAACATTCATCATTTTACTTTTTTGTCATATTAGCCAATTGGATAGGTGTGAGGTGGTACCTCAGAGAAGTTTAATGTTTCTCTAATCAGTAGTGATTGAGAACATTATTTCATATGGCTGTATATAACTTTAATTTCTTCATCTGAAAACTGTCTATTCATATCCTTTGACCATTTCTCGATTGGAGAATGACTTGTACTTTTAAAGATTTGATTCAGTTTTCTATATATTTTGGAAATTAGTCCTTTATCAGAAGCACTAGCTCTAAAAATTGTTTCCCAGCTTTCTGCTTTCCTCCTCATCTTGTGTGCATTGGTTTTATTTGTCTAAAACCTTTTTAATTTAATGTAATAAAAATGATCCATTTTGCATTTCATAATGTTCTCTATCTCATCTTAGTAATAAATTCTTCCCCTTTCCATAGATCTGACAAGTAAATGATTCCTTTCCTTTCTAATTTACCTATGGTATCACTCTTTATGTCTAGATCATGTACCCATTTTGACTTTACTTTGGTATATGGTGTAAGATGTTGGCCTATGCCTGGTTTCTGCCATACTATTTTCCAGTTTTCCCAGCAGTTTTTGTCAAATAGAGAGTTTTTATCCTGGAGGCTAGAGTCTTTGGGTTTATCAAACAGGAGATTGCCATATTCATTTACTACTGTGTTTTGTGTACCTAACCTATTCCTCTGATCCACCACTCTATAAAATGTTTGTTAAGTGGAGTTGAATCAAATGGAATTCTGCTGGTGCTCTTTAACTGTGCCTTATGGTCTAACACCATCATAGCCACTGGCCATAGCTTAGACAAAATTACCAACTAAACAAATTACTCAATGTCTCCTTAATGGTAATTAACTATTTATACCATGTTTAATCTTCAGAGCACTTTACTAACATTAGCTGTTTGTGATGTTATGGCTACAATCTCTATTAAGAACTCTGGCTGAAACCCACAAACTCACTTTAATTCATAAATGAGTTGAGACTTGAATACAAAAACCAGAGGTCAAAGGTGTGTGTGTGTGTGTGTGTGTGTGTGTGTATCCTCTGAATCTCTCTGTGTTTCTGTTTTTAAGCCAAGTCAACAAGCATTTATTGTTTACTGTGCTGAGCTCTGCATTCCCCAATTGAAAGGTGATCAAAAGACATGAAGTCTTCAGATAAAATAATCAAAGCCACCTATAGCCATATGAAAAAGAGTGCTCTAACTCACTATTGACTGGAGAGATTCAGGTCAAAACAATTCTCATAGTTGTTTTGGATTGGATAATAGGACAGCAGGGGAAAATGACAAATGTTTTAGGAGATGTGGGAAAAATGAGACATTGATACACTCTTGGTAAAGTTGTAAACTGATTCAAACATTCTGTAGAGCAATTTGGAACTATGGCCAAGGTGCTGTAAAACCATGCATACTCTTCAACCCAGCAATACCACTAAGTGCTAAGCTCTGGAGATATAGAGAAAGGTAAAGGAGAGTGCCTGTCCTCAAAGAACATATATTCTATGGGAGGGGCAACATACAAACAGCTATGTACAAGTATACCTATGTCTATGTATAAATGTACAATATGTATACATCTATGTATGTGTGTATATACATGTGTGTATACATGCACATACATATGTGTGTGTACACACATGCAAGTTTGAGATCATCTCAGATGGAAGGCACTAGTGCTAAGGAGGATTGGGAAAGGTTTTTGTCTTCTTTTTCTAGCTCTCTTTTCCTTCTCATCTCTTTAGTCTGTTTTATCTGCTCCTTTTGGAAAGTGATGATGGGAAAATAGCTTTGGGTACAGGAGGAGGCAGCAAATAATTAGAAGTTTGGCTCTTTGCCCTTGATTTTTTAATCACAGAATATAAGAGTTGGAAGAGACCTTAGACATCATCTCTAGGATAATACCTTCTTTTTTGATTCAAAGAAACCAAGGCCCAGAGAAGTAAAATAACTTGTCCAAGGTCACAGCACAAATTAGTGACTGTCAGGGACTGAACTTGGATCTCTTGACTCCAGGGCCAAGTTCTTTCCATCACACTATAACAGTGTCCCCTTATAAAATGTAACCTTTCCCACTGCATGAACCAAAATGCAATATGAGCTGGTATGTAAACACTTCAGTACAAATTATCAGAGTAGTCCAGTCTTGGCTGTGGTTTGGGCTTCAATTTCACATTGGTACCAGAGCAGTAATATAACCTGGCCAGGAATACACTTTTTTATGTTAAATGAGAAAAGATAGTCAATTTCATTTGTTTCTTCTATGGATTTTACCTTTTGACAAGCTAAGAAAAAGGGCTCTTACTTATCCCTGATTTTGTAATGTTATGATCTAAGTGGTATCATTATTAGATGTCTAGAAAATATTTAAAAAAAAAACTCAACCTGGAGTCAATGCAACTCAAGGAAGAGAGAGTGCTGAATGACTTAACCTGAGCATGTAGAAATCTTGAGGATTCTATGTTAATGTTAGGGTCATAATAACAATAGCACATATTTACATTGAATTTGAAAGCCTGAAATTTCCTTACAACAATTTTTTGAGATTAGATAATATAATTGCATATGAAGCAACTGAGTCTTAAAGAGGTGAAGTGACTTGCCTAAGGTCCCAAATTAGGGACATAGCCCAGCAATTATTTTAACTCTTGTCTTTTAACTCCATGACAATGTTCAATCCACTAAACTACATTGTCTTTCAAGGTAACTGATACACAGCAATGGATTTGAACATCATCTGATGTAGTGCTCTCCTCCCTCTCCCCCTTTCTCATCTATTCTCCTAATTTGGCACTCACACCCATGGGTTGGGCCCCCAGAGGGAAGCTGGGACCTGGGTTATTCCCTCAACATCCTTCCTCTTCTCCCCAGATGCTACTCAATGGAGTTGTAAAAAGTCATGTGACTGAACTGACTAGATACCCTAACCCCCAATAAATTTATATAATCTAATCTGGGCTCTCACTACAGAAGGGAAATCCTTTTAATTATCTTAAGTTGATTCTCTGCCCTACACTCTACCAAGGCTATTCCAAATCTCCTATCCTTCCCCTCCCGCACTCTCTCATTTTAGGACTTTGACTCATACTTTATTGAGAAAATGGTGGCATTTGCTGTCAGCTCTCACTTTTCCATTTTTCTTCATCTCAACTTCTCTTGACATTATCCCTCACTCTCTTTCTGCACTAATCTTTAAGAATGGGGTTGCCCTTCTTTTTGCCAAAACTAGCTCTATATACATACCTTTGGGCTTACTACATTTACTTTCCTGTCTTTTCTAGTAGATCAACCCCTCAATCACTTCCCTTACTGATCTTTAGTTTCTCCTTACCTATTTTTTTTTTAGTGAGGCAATTGGGGTTAAGTGACTTGCCCAAGGTCACACAGCTAGTAAGTATTAAGTGTCTGAGGCCGGATTTGAACTCAGGTACTCCTGACTCCAGGGCTGGTGCTCTATCCACTGCGCCACCTAGCTGCCCCTCTCCTTATCTATTAGTTCCTTCCCTGCTTCTGCTAGACATGCCCAGTTAAAACCTCCAATAGGGTTATGAAGTTATCATTTTATATCTCTTCTTTATTCAGCTAAATTCCTAGAATAAGCTGTCTATCTTCATGGTTTCTATTTCCTCTCCTCTCATTCACTTCTAACTCTTCTGCAGTTTAACTTCTTATCTCATCAATCAATTATAACTGCTTTCCCCAAAGTTACCAATGATTTTAATTGCTAAATTTATTGACCCTTTCTCAGTTCTCATCCATCTTGATTTCTCTGTACCCTTTAACACTATTGATCCTCCTACCTCCTCTTTGTTGCCTTTTGTGTGTGTGTGTGTGTGTGTGTGTGTGTGCGCGCATGCGTGTGCGTGCGCGCACATAAAACACTATGCTATCCTGGCTCTCCTTTTACCTGTGTGACTGCTCCTTCTAGGTCTCCTTTGCTAGTTCATTATTTCTATCATGGCCCCTAACTGTGAGTATATGACAAAGCTCTGTTCTGGACCCTCTTCTCATCTCTTACCTTCACTTAATAACTTCATCACCTCCCATTAGTTCAATTATAATTTCTATGCAGTTAAATTCTTCCTTCCTTCCTTCATTCATTTGTTTGTTCCTTCCTTCTTTACTTCCCTCTTTCCTTGCTTGCTTGCTTCCTTCCTTTCTTCCTTCCTTTTTTCCTTCCTACCTTCCTTCCTTCCTTGGCAGGGAGGTAATAGGAGTTAAGTGACTTGCACAGGGTCACACAGCTTAGTAAGTAAGTGTTTGAGGCCAGATTTGAACTCAGGCCTTCCTGTCTCCAAGACTGGTGCTCTATCTACTTTGCCACCTAGTTGCCCCTTTGCAGTTAGTTTCAAGTTCTTTATAACCTGAGCTCAAGTCCCACATCACCAACTGCCTATTGGACATTTCAAATTGGATAGACCACAGTGATCTCAAGCTCATAGTGTCCAAAACAGATCTCATTATTTTCTTCTCTGAAAGCTTCTTCTCTTCTGAACTTTTAAAATTTCTCTTGAAGGTATCATCACCTTTCTGGTCTCCTAGGTTCATTAACCTCAGAGTTTCTTACTGTCCCTTACCACATATTCATTTGCCAAAGGTGGTGATTGTATTGAATCTTAAGAGAAATGAGGGATTCCATAAGCAGAGGTGACACGGGAATGCATTTCAGGCATGGGTGGCAATGAAGGCAGAGAGGGAAAATAGAGTATCCTGTGAAGAGCAACAAGAAAATCAATATGACTGAACTGTGGAGTATGGGAAGAAGAGTGGGGTATAATGAAATTAGAAAGGCAAGTTGGGGCCAGGTAGTGAAGGGTATTAAAAGCCAAGCAAAAGAGATTTTTAAAAATCCTAAAGGCATTAGGGAGCCATTGGAGTTTATTGAGGAGGGGAGTAATGTGGCCAGACCTCTACTTTAGAAAAATCGTTTTAGTAGGTTTGTGGAGGATAGATTGGAATGGAGAGACAAGTGAGGCAGAAAGATTAATTAGGAAGTTATTGTAAGGTTCAGGTGAGGCAATAAGGATATTGAAAGCATTAGGTAAATGAATGGACATATAACAAATATTTGTCTTTAAGCAAGATATCCATGCCTTTTCTTGATATGTCATTTGGTTAGAAATGAAATCCTAGGTTGAAAGGACTTAGTATTTACTTATCTATATACATATTGTTTTTCCCCTAGTATAACATATACCCTTTGAAGGCTGGGTTTTCTTTTTTTTTTGGCCTAGTGCCTAAATAGTACAATAACACATAGTAGGTATTTAATAAATACTTATTGAATTGAATGGAACATAGATCTGAATTTGCATAACAATTCTTATGGCCCTATGTTAGGGGGGAAATAGTCAAAGGCAAATGTATTCAGGGTAGAAGGTAGACTTGTCCCCCCACCCCTACCATCATCTCAAATCTATTCCCAGGATGAGCAATCCTTCCCCCTATCATTTCAGCACTCTACTTGTGGACAGTAACTACTGTATTCAAAAAACTGGATGCACAGCTAATTAGAGAGTACAGGTATAGGACCTAGTTGGAACACAACTGCCTTTGCTAGACATAGTTTATACTATTCTCCCAATATGGGCCTCTGCTTGGAAGATTTCTCCTCCCCCACCCCAGTGCCAGAAGTCTCATAAACTAGAAGATATACAGTTTGAAGGTTAAGTTACTTTTTGCTTCAGATTAGGTATTAAACAATTGCTGCATATTCTTCAACATTACTGTAAACATCATAGAATAAATAGGTCTGAAAAGGACTTTAAGAGGTCATCTACTTCATCCTTTTGTCTTTAGATATGCCAATATCCAAACTATCCCAGATATTAAAAGGTATTTTTTCTTTGTTTTCAAACAACTTTTTATTGGGTCCTACATTTAGAGCTCCAAGAGACTAGAGATTATCATGTTACAGATGAGAAATGGAGACCCACAGAGAGTAAGTGACTTAGCCAAAACCACACAAATCCAAGATGGGAAATGAACCCAGGTGCATTGACCTTCTTCTCTTCAACCCTCTTTCCACTGTACCACTCCATTTCTTTAAAAGATGGATACCAATAAGGAGAAGAAATACATTATTTCTATCATAAGACAGAAGTGAAAGCAAGATGGCATTACAGGTAAAAGAATCTGGAAATTGTTTGCTGTTAAATAGCGTTTCATTATATATTCAGATGGTTTCCCAATTTATAAATTTATAAATTGTATAGGCTAGAGATTTTTCCCTCTAAGGAAGTGAAAATATATGCAATCTTAATTTAGATATTAGATAAATTGAAATTTAATTCTTTTTCATGAACAGTGAAATACCTAAAAGCACTTCAAAAACTTTTTTAGTTGACTTCCATTATTAAAAAGTAAATGATTAGTCATTTTACTTATAGAATAAATGAGTCCAAAATATTAATTATTCCATTGTTCAAAAATTGTTAATCTCACCGTTTACTTCAGAAAGTCATACAGATATATGTGAAATTTAGACAGATGTGAGGTGGCAGTTATACATAAAATCATGTCAGTAATGAGGTTAGTTTCATGTGATTAATGAAGAAAGCTAAATTATCCCCTTTTGGAAGGAATTGTTTCATATTCATTCAGTTATATGCTCTAGATTTTTTCACAGTTGAAACTGATTCCAAAATGTTTTTCTTTAAAGCACTGCCATATATTATTTATTTTCCAAATTTGTTATATGTATGCATTATTATAATAATATCAGAAAAAAAGAAGTGCTCAGAAGACTACTGCTTCCACCCTGACTGTGTCATTCACTAACTGTGTGACCATGGACACATCAATTCAACAGGTGTTTCATGCTTGTCATGTGCAAGGCATTGTGGTAGATCTTGGGGATAAAAAGAAGAAAAAAATGGGAGAAATTCTGACTTAAAGAAGTTCATTCTCTGCCTAGGGGTAGAGAGGGGAGGGATATGAGAAATGTATAAATGGATATTGTTCAAGGAAGAGTGGTTTGGTGGGTGCTAGACAGGGTGAAGTGGGAAAACTGGAAGAGAGTGAGAGAGATTGCTTTCAGGGAGAAAAATCAGGGAAGGCTTCACAAAGAAGAAACCATCTGCATTAGACTAGACCTTAAAGTAAGAGAAGGATCTTGACAGGCTAAGTTAAGAATGGGGTGTGTTCCAGTAATGGCCAATGGACTGTACAAATGTAAACCACTTAACTCCTCTGTAAAATAAGGGGGTTGTACTAGATGCACTCTAAATTCCCTCCTAACTATTATTTTGTAATATTCAGCATATTCTAGCCTTCATTTCAATCATTTTTTTTTCTAGTGTCAAATCCTTGATGCAGTACTATAGGAAGTGGGTCTTGGAATTTCAAGACCTGGGTTTAAAATTCTGACTGTGCCACTTACTGTGTATAAATGACTTTACTTCTCTGGGCCTCAGTTTCCTTATCTGTAAAATGTGAGGATTGAACTAAATGACCTCAAAGATCTAACCTTCCTTTTCTAACTGTGTGATCTTATGATTTATGTATGGTGTGGATATAGATATGGATACATTATCATAAGGACTACTATAGCAGCTGGGACAGGTATGGGGTGCAGTGGATAGAGTACTGGGCCTGGAGTCAGGAAGACTCATCTTCCTGAGTTCAAATCTGGCCTTACACACTTGCAACTATGTAACCTTGGGCAAATCACTTCATCTTGTTTGCCTCAGTTTCCTCATATGTAAAATGAACTGTAGAAGGAAATGGCAAACCGCTCTAGTATCTTTGCCAAGAAAACTCCAAATGCAGTCATGAAGAGTTGGACACAACTGAAAAACAATTGAACAACAAATTATGGCAGCTAGGTGGTACAATAGATAAAGAACTGGATTTAATTAGGAAGACCTAACTCTGAATCCTGCCTTGGATACTTACTAGGTGTGTGACTCTGGGCAAGGCACCTAGCCTCTCAATCTTATTTTCATCATCTGTAAAATGGAAATAATCATATAACTTTACCATACTTAATCTATGTAAGATGCTTTTTTATTTTTGTTTCTTTTTTCATGTAGTTTTTCCTTTTAATTAATAATAAACATTTTTTATTTAAAGTTTTGAGTTCCAAATTCTATTCTTCCTTCCTTTCCTCCCTCCCTTCCCCCCTCCCCGAGGCAGTAAGCAGATATAGGTTATATATGTACAATTATGTGAAACATTATCATATTAATAATTTTGTACAAGAAAACTTGAATAAAAGCAAAAAATGAAAGAGTGAAAAATAGCATGCTTCAGTCCATGTTCAATCAATATCAGTTTTTTTGTTGGAGGCAGATAGTGTGCTTTATCATTAATCCTTTGGGATTGTCTTGGATCATTGCATTGCTGAGAATAGTTAAGTCCTTCACAGTTTTTCATCAAACAATATTTCTGTCATTGTGCACAATGTTCTCCTGGTTCTGTTCTCTTCACTATACATTAGTTCATACAAGTCTTTCCAGGCCTTTCTGAAATCATTCTATTTGTCATTTCACAGTAATATTCCATCACCATCATATACAGTTTGTTTAGCCATTCCCCAATTGATGGGCATTCCTTTGATTTCCAATTCTTAGCCACCGCAAAAAGAGCTGCTATAAATATTTTTGTACAAATAGGTTGTAAAGTGCTTTATAAAGCTTAAAATTTTATGTAATTTAATAACTATGACAAACATTTACAAAGTACTTTATGTATTGTTATTTCATTTGGTATTCCCAACAATTATATCAGGAAGGTGCTATTATCATTTTCATTTTTACAGATGAGGACACTGAGGCTGAGAGATTAAGTGACTTGCTCAAAAGATTTTAGGAGGATTTGAACTCAGTTCTTTCTGGCTCCAAGTCCAGCACTCTGTCCATTGCTTCACCTAAATGCCTAAGAGTTAGCTCCATTTTTATAATATTATAGATTTTTTGAGCTAGAAGGGACTTTAGAGGCCATCTAGTTTAATCCCCTCATTTTACAGATGCGGAAACTCAGATGAAATCCAGAGAAGTAAAGCTTACTGATGTAGCAAGTGATAGAGGTAAGATTTGAATCCAGGTCCTTTGACTCTAAAACTAGCCTTCTTTTCATCATATCCCACTTCCTTGTAAGTCTGTTCTCTCTTGTTTTGTCCATAGTGAATGTAAAAAACTACCACTCACCAATCCCATTCTTATGCTTGAAGACTACTATTAAATCGTTCCTCAGCTTTCTCTACAATACTGCTGTCATAGTCAAATAGAAACTGATTCCTACAGGCTACATGTTGTCTTAGACAACCACAAATGAACATATCTACGTTGCATTTTATTTTTATTCATTTTGCCAAACATTTCCCAATTACATTTTAATCTGGTTCAGCTTTGTGGGCTGCTTCTTTGGGTCCATGATTTTGACACCTTTGCTTAGACTCCCTAATCTCAGGGCCTTTAACCATGTTTTAAAGAGGCCATTTTCAGACCCTTTAGTTACTGTGACCAATTCATGTTTTAGTGCCCAAAATGTATTAAGTGTTGTGGGACAACAGAATAGAGCCTATGAAAAAAGGTGGTTCTTATCCTCAAGGAATTTGATATCATAAAGGAGAGATGTGGCTGATGCATATTCTCTTCATCTATGTCACTGGTCCCTGTCCATATCTTCTTTTTGAAGACTAAGGTCCCAGCTTATATGCTTGAATTGAAACCCAACATTTTTATTTTTAGGAACTATCAAGTTTATTTTTTTATAAGTTGATAAAGAGGCATTAAGCCTAGGGATAATTTATATGAGTAAATATATAAAGACCAGGAAGCTCCAGAATATAAGAATAAAGGCCGTTTCTCCCCAGGCTTTGATGTTCAACTTGCCCTCTGATTCAGCTATCCCCACAGTCTTTATTGTGTCACTTTTAACCCTCTCTCTGCTTTGCTCCATATCTGTCCTGCACTGATCTCTGCAGCTGTCTGCTCTCCTCCCCCACCCCTCCCTTTTCCCTTCTATCCCTCCCACTTCCCTCATTAAATGCTGGGTAGAAGAAGATAGCAGGAGGTGGGTATGGTCTCCAGCTGGCTCTGTCTCACTTGTTCTATGAGAAGCCATATTCACCCTTAGCCACAGTGGGCTCATCACATAGTAGCATGGGTCTTGCTATGGGATTCACTCTCCTTTTGGGAAGACAGGTTCCTTCCCTTCCTTTCCCCATCTCCTTTTGTTGTTTCTCGTCTTCCCAAGATGTGCTTTGCACAGCAAAGTGGCGGCAGGCTAGAATTCTTTACACTTGAGAGATGAAGTAATAACAGGTGGCAAGACCAGAGGCAGCCAGAGCCCAGGATTCTGGTTGCCATAGAAACATGTCAGACCTGTGGAGGGATGAGAGCTGTCAGCGGCGGGGGGAACAAATGAGAGGGACGAACGGAGGCACGTCTCCTCTAGGTACCGGCAGCTGCCTCCAAGGGCCACAGACCCTAAATAAGCAAGCCAGGTGAAAGACAATCTTTGAACCAAAGCTGTGGTTTGATGTCAGACACGTAGCCAGCCAGGGAATAGTTTTAGGGTATGGGGCGGGGGGCTGGCAGGAGGTCCTGGCTTCTGCTGGTTGCTTATGATGCATGTTGGTATTTGTATACATGGAAAGGAAGAATCCAATCTTTGATTCTGAGTCCTGTTTCCCTAGGCTAGAAGTTTGTGGAGGCTCAGCTCTGTTTCTATTAGACTCTGGCTCTGGAGGCATGTGGCAGGACCCACAGGGGTTTGAGCAGCAAGGCATCCCTCCCACTACTTCTGAATGGCACAAGTCTGACAGTGCCCAGTTTGAAGAAAGACAATCAGACTGGCAATTGACTATTGAATAGCTTTATGGAACCTGGAGCTCTGCGGAACATACTTACAATTAATTTCTGCAATGGTATTGTACATTGCTTGTCTTCAGAGAGTAAAAACTAATATAATTTCCAACTTGCTATGCCAGATATGCCTATATGCAAGCCTTTGTGCTGGGGACAGCATGGAAATAGAAAGATGAATTAGACTGGGTGCCTGTACTCAAGGAACTTGCAATCAAATGGAAGAAATAGCATATAAACTAAAATAAGATGGGCCTATTTTTCTACTCTATAACACTGATCCATTTGGAACTTTTTTCTTCCTTCTTTTTGCTAGATTGGTCTTATTTGTATTTCTGGCGAATGGTGTTTTTTCTTGTTCGTGTTGTCTATTTTCAATAATAATAATAAATAATAATGAGATTAAGAATGCTAATGATAATGCAAGTCCCCTAGGGTTCTCTCTTTGAGTGAATTGGGTATGCAAATTCTCAAGGCTCACTTTTTCTTTTATCAACAATTGCCTTGTATCTCCTACATGATCATAGCTTGTGAACATCGATCAGCAACACAAATACCAAATCTAGTAAACTGTATACTGCCATTTAGACACCATTTCAGTCCTTGCATGTTATAAGTTAGGGCCCAATTTCCTCTACAAAGAAGCAGGCTCATAATATGCCACTCTACCTGTGATATGAGACTAACTTACAAAATTTCAATACTAGCTCCTGGAAATCTCTGAATTCTTTGAAAAGGAGTCATCAGGGTTTAGGTTATCAAAGAGAACCATAAAGAATATATAATTGCATGATAGGCAGCAATTTTAGGTGGAAAATTCCTATAATCACCAATCAATAAGCATAGAACTATAGTGTGGTAGAGTGGATAGAGTACTGGCCTTGGACTTAGGAAGATCTGAATTTGAATTCTGACTGAGATCCTGGACAAGTTATATAACTTCTCTCTGCCTCAGTATACTTCCTCTATTAAATGACCACAATAATATTACCTACCTCATGGGATTGTTGTTGTTGTTGTTGTTAAGTTGTTTTAGTTATGTCCTATTCTCTGTGACCTCCTTTGGAGTTTTCTTCACAGAGATACTGCACAGGTTTGCTGTTTCCCTCTCAGCTCATTTCAAATGAGGAAATGGAGGCAAACAGGGTTAAGTGACTTGCCCAGGGTCAAATAGCTGGTAAGTGTCTGAGATTGGATCTGAACTCAGGTCTCCCTGGCTCCAGTCTGGTGCCTTAGCTGCTGTGTCATTTAGCTTCCCTTCCCAGGATTGTAGTGAGGATCAATTGAGATAATGTATATACTATGTTTTGCAAACACTAAGTGCTAGATAAATGTCAATTGATGATAATGACAATAATAAAAATGATAATGGCATCACTTTAGTCTTTCTAACAAATTGTTTAAATCCAGCTGATTTCCAGCAGAAACTATTTTCTATATTTGTGTGTGTGTATGTATATGCATGTGTATGCCACTCCATCCATCCATCCACATACATACATACATGTATATATGTATGCATGTATAGTGTGGTCAGGAAGCTATGTGGTACAGTGGATAAAACCCCAGGCCTAGAGTCAAGAAGACTCATTTTCTTTAGTTCAAATCCAGTCTCATACTCTTACTAGCTATGTGACCCTGGGCAAGTCACTTAATCTTGTTTGCTTCAGTTTTCTCATTTGTCAAAAGAGCTGGAGAAGGAAATGGCAAACCACTACAATATTTTTGCCAAGAAAACTTCACCAAAGGGTCATGAAAAGTCAAGATATGACAGAAAAATGACTAAACAACAACAAAGGTATGGTCAGAAAATAATGCTTCTACACGTTTTAGTCTTTCTGCAACCAATGTTGTAGATAGAATATAGAATAGAATTTTATCCCTTAGAGATCATCCAACCCACAACATCATTTTCAAATACTTTTTTTTTTTGGTGAGGCATTTGGGGTTAAGTGACTTGCTTGGGGTTAAGTCACACAGCTAGTGAGTGTCAAGTGTCTGAGGCCAGATTTGAACTCAGGTCCTCCTGACTCCAGGGCCAGTGTTCTATCCACTGCGCCATATAGCTGCCCCCCACAACATCATTTTACAGATGATGTAACTTGGGTCAGAGGAGCAAGATAGCTGGTCTGATGCTCTGCATCTAGTACAGTATTTATGGCATATCAAGAAGTTGAGGGTGAAGATGGAAAATGTCTATATATTAGGACAAGAAGCTTTCAGCTGGGGAACTTTGTTTATTTGCTGTAGGCAAATACTGGAGCTTCCCTAGGATACCTGCAGAAAGAAGTGATAATGCTTCTGTGGGGAGGAAGTGGCATTGTGAGTTAGACCAATGAATATGCTTCTGATAGAATAAAATTTTGTGTATCTAATTATTTCTGGAAATTATTTGCAAAGTAATTCCATATGCTGAAATGTCTTGGATGCAGCTGGGTAGCTCAGTGGATAGAGTGCTGGCCTTGGACTCAGGAAGGCCTGAGTTTAAATCTGGTTTCAGACACTTCCTAGCTGTGTGACCCTGGGCAAGTCACTTAACTTCTGTTTGCTTTAATTCACTGGAGAAGGAAATGGTAGACCACTCTAGTATCTTTGCCAAGAAAACCCCATATGGAGTCACAAAGATTTGGACACAGCTGGACAATAATAACGAAAAGTTTTACCATTAGATGGTAAAGAAGAGAAAAATGAACCTGAAGTCAATGGTCCTTGACCAACTCTTTGGAGTCTGTTTTACTATGAAGTCCAAGGACCAACTCTTTGGAGTCTGTTTTACTATGAAGTCCAAGTAGCAAATGCCTTCTCTTATTCTTGCAGAGAATTGTCTGCCTTCATGAAGATGAAAATCAATGACTTAGAAACTGGTTAAACAATTCAAATAGCAACTGATAAATGGATTAACCCTCTATAATGTAATTCCAGAAGCTTTTGTCTTCCGCCGAGCTCAGGTAAGTTTTTCTATTCCTGGAGGCAAAGCAGAGGCATGGAGGAAGCGAAGGCCAGAGGGAATCATATTATAGTGGGTGAATCCGTTTATCATTTGCTGTCTGGATGGTGTTTCTGCTCATATATCTGTTTCTTTTTACAGATTTAGTACTCAGTGGGACCCTGATTATAGATAGTCGGTGAATAATGACAAATAGCACCAGACTGTAGTGTATTGTGAATAGATAGAAACATTGATGACATATACTGACCTCATAATAAACGGAGAGAAGTTTATCCTCTGTTACAAACAAGGAGTGGGGGACATTTTTTCAGGGTGTTCCACAAAGAAATGTTTTTAATTGTAATAACAGAAAGGAGTGCTTCTGTCCCACACAGATTTTGTGCCAAGATTTTTTCATTTGCCTGCTAGAAATTTAAGTGTTTCTAAGCAAAATAACATGCTTAATGATAAAAAGAAATCCTCCACTGGGTACAAGGGGCTGGAGTACTGCACTTATTTCCTTTCCAGGGAGGGAATCCTCTGTTCTAGACCTATCCACATGGCCTGGATTTCATTCAGTCTCAAGAGAGACTAGCCTCTAAATGAAAGGGGTGAGACTCCTTTTTTCACACTCTCTGGTTAATTTGATGCCTACCTGAGCACCCCATGATGATCTGCTTAAAGCTTAGGATTTAATCATATTTAATGACTCCCCTATAAAGGAGTAGAAAGGTATTGAATGTAAAATATAAACCAGAAATGGGACAGGTATTCATTTCCTACCTACAAAGGAAATGCTAAAAACAAACTGCTAATAAGTATGCACTGACAAAAAGACTAAAAACAGGATTCAGTAACTTAGCTTATTATTCCCTAGGAAAGTTGGTACTTAAACCTCATCAGAACACAAAACAGTTCAGGGAACTGCTGAATGGACATTGTTGCATTTCACCTTGTCTCTGCACTGTCAACCTCAAAGTCTATGTCTACTGTTTAGCCAGGCCAGGTCTTGGGCTTTTCATCTTTGTCTGTGATGCAGAAATTTCCCCATCACCAGTCAGCCCTACCTGAGAGACCTAAAACTTCTGAACCTTTAAATTCATGAGGCCACTTCTAAGCCTGAACTCATTCATCTTAGGATTGATAATTGATAACCTATGATCAGAACAAAACAACAACACAAAGCAAGAGAAACAGATGGATTTTGAGAGCCAAACTCAGACAGGGTTTTGGCTTTTAAAGATTCCCCTGACTAAGGTCTTAAATGGAAAAGAACCATATGGGTAGGTTTTGATGTTGAAAGATGAGAAAAGACATAGAGTACTTAACTGTTTGTGTTGTTCTTACAAATTCTCCAGCTTCTTACAGGTAATTTTCTGTTACTTGGAAGGCTTGGAATCAAGGTCATATTTCAAAAAAAAATACCTAGCATTAATATAGTGCTTTAAGGCTTACAAAGATCTTTCCAAATGCTATCTTGTTTTATCTTCACAACAACTCTGGGAGGTAGGTACAATTATCCCCATTTGTTTTTACAGATGAGGAAACTGAGGCAAATTGAGGATAAGTGACTTTCCCAGAATCACTCAGCTAGTAAGTGTTTGTAGTCAGATTTGAATTTGTAATTGTGACTATAGGTCCAGAACTCTATTTATTGTACTAACTAGGTGTCCTATAAAAAGTATGCCCAGTCTGTACATTAAGCAGTTAATAATCATATGCAATTTTTTGTTCAGTTAAGGATTGGGTTTGGAGTGGGACTATGGTGAGTAAATAGTGAGAAGCAGCATGGAATAGGAGTTAAAGCGTCAGATTTGAAGTAAGGGAGACCTGGATTCAAATTTATTACTAATACCTTACTAGCTGTGTGACAACGTATAAATAATTTTATTTTTCTTAGTCTTTGTTTTTTTATCTGCTTTATGGGGAAAACAATACTTGTTATACCTACTTCACTGAGTTGTTATGAGACTCAAACGAGGTAACAGACATAAAGAATTTTGTAAGCTTTAAAGTGTTTTATAAATCATTGTTATTATATATTCAATGATGATGCTATACTAGAACACCAATAAGAGTCCTCAGTGTTTTTCATTTTGCTCTCTCTCCATCCTTTGGATCTCCATGCTGCTGGTAGGAGGGAATACTTCTAACGCAGTCTTTTCCTAGGGCAAGTCTTTCCCTTTTTGTGTTAACAGAGGTTTTTCATCCTGGTCCCTCCTATCTCTCCCCCTTAGTGCTGTGGATCTTCTTTCTCAATCTGTTGTTCTTTAGGGAATTTGGGTACATGGCAGTATATCAGTTTGAAGGAATAGATAAGAAAGGGTTCTTTTTAAAGACTATTTGAAAGGGAGCAGTAAAAATAATTTTATTTTATTTTTTTAATCAAAACATTTTATAATTTTCCAGTTATATGTAAGGATAGTTTTCAACATTTGTTTTCATAGGATTTTTAGTTGCAAATTTTTCTCCCACCCTCCCTTCCCTCCCTCCTACCCAAGATGGAAAGCAATCTGATATAGGTTATATATGTGCAATCACATTAAACATATTTCTGCATTAGTCAGAATGTGAAAGAAGAATTAGAGCACAAGGGGAAAAACTCAAAAAAGAAGGGGAAAAAACCAGCCCCAAAGTAGAAACAGTATGGTCCAATTTGCATTCATAATCCACAGTTCTTTTTTTTGGACGTTGAGAACATTTTCTATCATGAGTTCTTTGAAAATGCTGAGAAGAGCTAAGTCTATCACCATTGTTCATCTCAAAATGTTTCTGTTACTGTGTACAATGTTCTCCTGGCTCTGCTCCTCTCAGTTAGCATCAGTTCATGTAAGTCCTTCCAGGTTTCCCATAACTCCTCTCATCGTTTCTTACAGAACAATAGTATTCCATTACATTCATATACCATAACTTGTTTAGCCATTCCCCAGTTGATGGGCATTCCTTCATTTCCAATTCTTTGCCATCACAAAGAGACCTGCTATAAATATTTTTGTACATGTGGATCCTTTTCCCTCTTCTATGATCTCTTTGGGATACAGACCTAGCAGTGGTACCACTGGGTCAAAGGGTATGAAGGGTATGAACAGTCCCATAGCCCTTTGGGCATAGTTCCAAATTGCTCTCTAGAATGGTTGGATCAGTTCACAGCACCACCAACAAAGCATTGTTGTTCCAATTTTTCCACAGGTTCTCCAACATTTATTATTTTCCTTTTTTGTCATATTAGCCAACCTGATATGTGTAAGGTGGTATCTCAGAGTTGTTTTAATTTGCATTTTTCTAATCAATAATGATTTAGAGCATTTTTTCATATAGCAATAGATAGTAATAATCATTTTAAAAGTACTTTAAAATGACAGTCTACATGTACTTCATATAGTGAGATAATCCCCTATGAGGATAAATGGTTTGGGCCATTTTCTCAGTAATGGTGGCTTGCACTGAGTCATTCATACTAACTTTCCCAGTACTCTTGTGACTAAAGGTATACATTTGCTAGGCAGGTAACCACATTTAAGGCATTAGCCTGTAGCAGAGAAACTGAGGGTGGTGGCCATTATTGTCGTTATTTGTATCTGTGAAGTCAATTTGTTAGCATAGGGCTTGGACCTGTAACTTTGTCTTTATTAGCACTCATTCTAAGAAACTGAATTAATTAATTTAGCCATGTGCAGATGATAGACACCATCACAGATCACTGTTTACTCACGGACATGCAAAATGCAGAACTGGAAGAGATCTAAAAGCAAAATGAAAATTCAAGCATGTCACTAAGTGGTCACATTTATGAGTTTAGCACCTGAGGAATTCTCTCTCCTCCTCTAGCTTCTGCTACCTTGCATATGTAGACAAAAACTAACTCTATGCTCAGGGTACCTTGCATGTTTCTTATCTGCTAAAAAACAAAGTTCTTGAGCCCCAATCAATGTACTTGTTTTTATTAGTCAGTTAGAGGACACAATTCATTCAAAGGCAAGACATTTAATTAAATAGCATGGTAAGAAGTATAGCAATAGAGTTTACAAACTTGGGTCATACTTTCTTACAAATCATTCTTTACTCTTAGTGAGAATGCACAGGCACCATGCATGGAAGCAGTTTTACAGAGAACAAATGTAGCCACAGCACAAATAGGATGGGCAATTCACAACTGTCACATTGTGAGGTTGTAAATGTCTTTGGGTCTTGTCATTGTGTTTCTTTCTCTTGACATGCTCCATCTTAAATAATATTGTGCTATGAGCCTAAAGTGGCTGTTCCATTTTTTGCTTCTCTCAACTGAATGTTCTGTTCTGAGTGTGTCATTTGACTAGTTTTGTGGTCACAGCTGGGCATTACTCCCCATTTCAACTTTTGGAATGCACTGCTTCAGTAGCACTTATAGGTCATCTCAACTCCTTTATGATAAAATGTGGGGATTATAAAGCCTCTTCCTGATAAAGGCTGGTTTACAGCTTTTTAGATGTATCTAGAGACTATGAGTCACTACACTGAGCTAAGAAAAACTAAGCAGTGGACCTCTAGACTAGTATTGAATATTCTCTTTTGAAGTTCTATGACTAGGGCTAGAACACAGTTATCTGTCTCAGACAACTATGACCAGGGGTTAGAAATTCCTATAGTATGCAAATGAATTTGAGCCTGAACAAGGGAAAAAAATAAGGACTCAAGGTAATTGTTCTTTACTCAAATATCTTGCATCCCTACCTTTATTACATATTTATATATTTCTATGTATCTATGAATCTACACACACACACACACACACATATATTCTCAACAACAACAGTAAAACAAACTCTAGCTTCAGTATGATATATTGGCTGTCTGATAAAGCTTTACAAATAGCTGAGGAAAGAAGGAAAGTGTTACTGATATAGAATCAGGAAGGGCAATGCTAAAGAATGTTCAAATTACCAAACAATTTTGATCATTTCACATCCCAGCAGGTTCTGCTTAAGATTCTGCAGATAGGCTTCAGCAATATGTGAACCAAGAATTACCAGAAGAGTAGGTTGGGTTTTTGAAGAGGCAGGGGAAATTGGACCAAATTGCCAACATTGGTGGATTATGGAAAAAGAAAAGGAATTCCAGAAGAAAAAAAAACCCATCTGCTTCTGCTTCATTGATGACACTAAAGCCTTTGACTATGTGGATCACAACAAAATGTGGCAAGTCCTCAAAGAGATGGAAGTACCAGATCATCTTGTCTTCTGAGGAATCTGTATGCAGGCTAAGAAGCAAGAGTTAGATCTGAACATGGAATAACTGATTGGTTCAAGGTTGGAAAAGGAGTACGATGAGGCTCTATACACATACATACATAGTATTTATTTAACTTATATGTAGAGAGCATCATGTGAAATGCCATGTTGGATTAATCAAAAGCCAGAATTAAGGTGCTGGTCGAAATATCAACAATCTCAGTTATGCAAACGATACCATTCTAATGGCAGGAAGTGAAGAGGAATTAAGAAATCTCTTAATGAGGGTGAAAGAGGAGAGTGCATGAAGGTGGCTTGAAGTTTAATGTTAAAAAAAAATGAAGATCTCAGTATCTAGTCCTATCGCTTTCTGTCAAATAGAGAAAGAAGAAATGGAAGCAATATTAGATTTCTTGGGGTCAAAGATCACTGCACACGGCAACTGTAGACATGAAATGAAAAGATTCTTGCTTTTGGAAGGAGACCTATTGTAAATCTGAACAGCATACTAAAAAGCAGAGACATAATATTGTCACCAAAGGTCCATATAGTCAAAACTATTGTTTTTCCAGTAGCAATGTACGGTTGTGAGAGTTGGACCATAAGAAAAGCTAAGTTGCTACCAGAATCAATGCTTTTGAATTGTGGTACCAGAGAAAACTTTTGAGAGTATCTTGCACTACAGAAGATCAAATCAGTCAATACTTAAAGAAATTAACTCAGATTATTCACTGGAAGGTCAAATACTGAAACCCAAAGATTACATGCTTCGGCCACATAATGAGAGGACAGAACTCATTGGAAAGATCATGATGTGGAAAAGATTGAAGGCAAGAGGAAAAGAGGATGGCAGGGATAAGATGGATAGATAGTTTCATGGAAGCAAGGAACAGAGCTTGGACAGGACTTGGGTAATAGAGGATAATAATTAGAAGGATCTGGTGTGGTATGGTGCCATGGGGTCACAAAATGTTGGACATAAACCAAAACGAACTGGAAAAACAATAGAAAACAACAAGTAAAATTTCCGTGGCTTCCTGGAAAAGGATAAGAATAAGTAGATTTGTATTTTGTGTCCTGGTTCTGTACTAATTAGGTGTGACTTTGAATAAGCTCACTTAAACTTCTCTGTGACCTCAGTTCTTGCCTTTGGTAATATAGAAATAGGTACTTGTCCTATTTAACTTTCACAGGCTTGTAAGAAAATGTACATGAGAGTACTTTTAAACAAGTCAGTAGTTCTGTTTAGATGCAAGATCGTATTATTATTGCTATTTTATTAATACTCTCATGCTTACCTTATTTGATGAGTTTAGATAGAGATGGCACTGGACAAGTCACTTCCCATTATTACTTTTTATATTTATTTTTTTCACTTAATTTTAAATTTAATTATGTTTAAATTTTATATTTAATTTTCTTTGTACTATTATACATGTGGAAAGCATAACTTCTTTTTGTGATTGAATAAAATTATTGGACTATAAGCTTATCTTCTGCATATTCATGGAAAGAATAAGGTAACTCTGATAGGAGACAGAATGACAGAAATGAGATATACTTCATCCTGTTTCTATATAGATTTGATTTCTTCCAGTAGGTCTCTAAGTTTTGAAAGCTTTTCATTCCATATAGCTTAGAATTTATGCTTACTTAGTATGTTGACATGTATAGAAACATAGCAATTAAAAGTTTGGACAGATCATGTTTTGCCTATGGTAATTCTCAGATTGTAGTACAATTTATTTGTTGAATTCTCAGGGATAATTTTGAAGTCTGTATTTGTAGTATGGTTTATGTATGGTAGTACGTTGGTTTATGAAAGATAGTAAGCTTCTGCAATATAATTATGGCCACTGGATCATGTCTTGCTAGATATCTGGTAGATGTTAACTTTGTACAACCTTCAGTGATATGGTACCCAGTTCCTTTTTCTTGTATAAGGTACACTGAACAATAAATCTCAACTTCTTAAAAATAACTCTTCTTTAATTTCTGATGATCACCTAATCCTGAATTCCCATCGTAAACTCTTCCATTACTATTAAAAAAATCCTCATGACTCCAACATTTGTTCCATGATTCTGTGTTGACATATTACCATATTAACTTCATGTGCTACTCTTGATCTTAGCTGTTCCTTAGGTTCCTTTCAGAAGTAAACTACTTTTGCTTAGATTTTACAAATTTGGAGTTGTGTACCAATTAGCAGCCTATACTTTTTTTTGCAGGGCAGTGAGGGTTAAGTGACTTGCCCAGGGTCACACAGCTAGCAAGTGTCAATCCAGATTTGAACTCAGGTCCTCCTGAATCCAAGGCTGGTGTTTTATCCATTGCACTACCTGCCTCCAGCAGCCTATACTTTTGCTCAGTAAAGTGATGCCTGTTAGAAAAGTGTCTCTTTCCTAAGTATAGCAACATGATACATTTATATTAAAAATAGCATTTTAATAAAGCATACTTAAGGGGGCAGCTAGTTGGCCCAGTGGATAAAGCACTGGCCCTGGATTCAGGAGGACCTGAATTCAAATCCAGCCTCAGACACTTGACACTAGCTGTGTGACCCTGGGCAAGTCACTTAACCCCAATTGCCTCACTTAAAAAAAAAGCATACTTAAAATATATACATATATGTGGTGATTATTATTACAGCCTTGAAGAAAGAACATAGGAACCAAATGTGTACTTCTTGGGGATGATATTTAATGAACCCCCCCCCATCTTCATTTTGTTTTCTTTCTGCTTGCTTTCCCAGTACTGAAGAGCTTTCTATTCCTTTTCTCAATATAGCCAGATTTCATACAGTGTTGGAACCTCTACATTTGATCACAGCCCATCTGTAATTTATAGTTTTAGAGTCTTGCCTAGGGCTCAGTAAGGTTAAATAATTTGCTGATGGCCACACAGTTAGTAAGTATCAGAGGTGGGATGGGAAACCTAGGGCTTCTTAAGTTCAGATCCAGCACACCATTCACTATACCATATTTCCTCATTATTTCCCCACAAACCATACTAAA
Organism: Dromiciops gliroides; assembly: GCF_019393635.1. Classification (NCBI taxonomy): domain Eukaryota; kingdom Metazoa; phylum Chordata; class Mammalia; order Microbiotheria; family Microbiotheriidae; genus Dromiciops; species Dromiciops gliroides. Next base: position 239,534,064 of record NC_057862.1, read on the forward strand.
AAGTCATTATATTCATACATATTATTATGTCATGAAAGCCACCCATATCAGTATTATCAATTCTTGGTCTTGGATAATTCAGGAAGGGAAGGGAGTGGGGGAAAGGACAAAACTGCTTTTCCTTATATATTTATGATCAGGTGGCTTGGGAAATTCTTCCTGGTCCCATGGAGCAGAGCTTTTTCAAATATCTTACAGCAGGACACAAAAGTTGTTATGTAAGAGTCTTCAAATTGAAAAAAAAAGAACAAAAAATCTGACTTTCTAATTAGATGCTTTAATCTGTATAGTTAGGATGCATAGGAACATTCTAGGTGCATTAAGGCAGAGAATTACCAGTAATCCTCTGAGACCCATTGAAAGGGCCACCATTTATTAACTAAAAATGAGTTATATAAAGCACTTTGCAAACCTTAAAGTGTTATATAAATGCTAATTATTATTATCACCAATTCATCAATTCATTCCTTAAACACCCTCTGTATGTGGAACACTTTGCCAGGTGTTCCGCCAGTGTGGTGGGAATGGGGAAGGAGGTGGTAGATACAAAATTTGGTTAAATTAATTAATGATTATGGATAAATTGATAAAACTCAGTCCCTGCCCTTATAGAGTTTTCATTTTGGGAAGGGGAAACATACATCCCTACTGCTATAATATATACAACTTCACAGGATAAATGCATTAGTGAATTCTAAAGGAAAGATCTGAAAGTGGGGGAGAAGTCTTCATGAGAAAGGTGACACCAACATTGATCATTGAAGATAATGCAGAAAGATTCATATGCAGAAGTGAGGGGGAACTGCATTACAAGCATGTGGGGAAGACAAGGCCAGCTTCATAGAAGCAAGAGATGAATTGTCAAGTTTGGAGAACATTAGTCACTCTGTGTGGTACACAGTGTGTGAAAAGGAGTAATATGAAATAAAGCTATAAATGTAAGTTGAAGCAACATTGCAGAGATTCTTAAATGCTAGGAAGAAGAGTTTATATTTTTGTCTTCAAAGTGCCTATATTAAAGGTTTTTAATCAGGGGAGAGACAAAAATCAACAGGGTCAGATCTGTGCCTTAAGGAAGATAGTTTTGGCAGCTTTGTACAGTATGGAGAAAGAGGAGAAGCGAGAGGAGAAAAGAGAGAAGAGACTAGAAGAAAGACCTAGAAGAGGGCTACAAAAAAGTCAAAGCAAGAGATGATAAGGACCTTAACTAGATTGATGACCATATGACTGGAGAGAAGGTAACAGATGGGAGAGATAGTATGGAGGGAGACTTGATAGGAAGTGCCACTGATCCAACATGGCAGACAAAAGAGAAAGAAGAGTCAAAGATGATTCCCAGGTTGAGAACCTAGGGAACTGGAATGGCCTCAATAGACTTAGGAAAGTTTAGGAGAGGGGTTAGTTGAAAGGGGAAGATAATGAGTTCTGTTTTGAAATACGTATTGAGTTTGAAATCTTTGTAAGGCATCTAGGAATGTCTAGCATGTATTTGGTGAGGTGAATCTAGAATTCCAATTCGAGGTGAGGGCTAGATAGATTTCAGAGCTGGTTGCTAAATAAATAATTGAATCTATTGGAGTAGATGAGATAAAGAAGGACCATGAGAGAAATTTGGCAGACCTTAATGTGTAGGGTGTGGAAGATGAATGATTATTTAAGGGATCATTCTAGCATGTAGGAGGAGAACCTAGGGGAGAGCAGTGTCACCAAAGCCAAGAGAGAGAAGAATATCTAGGGGGAAATGTTTGCTCAACAGTGTCAAAAGCCACAGAGAAGTCACGGAAGAGGAACACTGAAAAAAGACCATCAGATTTAGCAACAAAGAGATCATTGGTAAGACTTCTAGCTCAAGAATGATATTGAGGGGCCAGCTAGGTGGTGCAGTGGATAAAGCACCGGCCCTGGATTCAGGAGGACCTGAGTTCAAATCTGGCCTCAGACATTTGACCCTTACTAGTTGTGTGACCCTGGGCAAGTCACTTAACCCTCATTGCCCTGCAAAAAAAAGACAAAAACTCCCCAAAAGAATGATATTGAAATGGGGGTGAATAGTATTAATTCCTAATTATATTTTGATTCTTCCATTTTTTTTTCACACATTTAATTACCTTGGCTTTCTGGTGATTGGGTTTTTTTTTTTTTACTTTTTTGGTATTTATGACCTTAAGAGTCATTCCCTTTTGGACATCACTAAGACCTTTCGGTCTCATGGGTAGGCATAAGTGGATTGGGGAAAAACAAAGATTTATGACTGTGAAGGAAGAATTAGTGTTGGTCTCCTGATAAAGATATATTTCAGATTCTGTTAGTAATTTAAAGAAAGATGAAGGGCAGAGCCTAAACATGGGAGAAGGAATGTCATTTTTTCTTCCCTAACAAGCACTTGAAATTGGAAAAGAAATATTCCAGAAGTAACATATATACACACAATTCAATTCAACAAACTTTTAATTTCCCACCATGTGTAAGGTATATTAGGCACTGGGGATACATATTCAAAAGTTAAACAACATCAACTTGTGCGGGGCTAGAAAGGCTAGAATGAGACTCAAACTGAACTTGAGTATTGGAAGTTTGGTAGTGCTATCAATAGATATAGGGAATGTAGGAAGTAGTGTAGGTTGGGGGATGGGTAATGAATTAATAAGGGGAATCAAGAGACAGATGTAATCAACAGAAATATATGCTGATAAAATTTTGTTGTTGTTGTTGTTATTTAGTCATGTCCAACTCTTTCAGACTCCTTTGGGATTTTCTTGGCAAGGATACTGGAATGGTTTGCCATTTCCTTTTCCAGATAGATAGAACTAGTGGTTTTTAAAATTATAAATCTTATTCATTGCAATCTATAGCTCTGTAACTTTTCTCTTTGTCCTAAACACCATTGAATTATTTTAAAAATTAAAGATGTACCCATTTGAAAACTTTTACAATAATTTTGTTTCAAATGTATAGATTGAGGGACAAACCAATAGCTAAATAGTCAACAAGTCAGTTAATGAACATTTATTAAGTGCCTGTTATATGCTTACAGGTGCTAATGATACCCTTTAATAGTGTCTCCAATTTCGTCGTTATCATCCAATTGCAAAAAAGTTATAACCAAATAGGCAAACAGGAAGATAAACACAAAATGCTGAGTGTTTGAATGGAAGAAGTCCTCATTTCATTAGTTAATAATAACATTAAGTGCACTAAGGTGGGGGAAAGAGTGTGTTAAGGATTGTGGGATTGTTCTGTGTAGAGAGGGGTAACTGGAAAGTTACCTTTGAGCTTCTGTTTATCATCCATGGCTTGTCTTTTCTTTTTTTCTCTTTCTTTCTTGTGTTTTTTTTTGTTTGTTTTTTGCAGGGCAATGAGGGTTAAGTGACTTTCTCAGGGTCACATGGCTAGTAAGTGTCAAGTGTCTGATGCTGGATTTGAACTCAGGTCCTTCTGAATCCAGGACTGGTACTTTATCCACTGAGCCCCCTAGCTGCCCCTGAGCTTCTGTTTAAGGGAAGAGGACTTTTTGACACCATTAAAGGGTTTTCCCCTTTAGCTTCTCTCATTCTCCTGAGATGAACCAGTGGTGGGGTCTCATTTAGTACTTCTGTAGTGATGAGAGAGGCCAAATGATTAATGAAAAGCATTCCAGTCTGATGGTTCCAAACCAGATGAGAGTATCCCACTTCTAGTCTTGGCTCTGGAAAATACTCAAAAAGTGAGGTTGAACAAGTCATTGGACATCTCTGGGCCTCAGTGTCCTTATTTGTAAAAGGAGAGGGTTATATTAGGTGATCTTGAAAGTTATTTCCTACTCTGTTTCCTTTCATCCTATGACTCCAAGTGCAGCATTCTTTTCCTAGTCAGTCAATAAACAGTTATTAAGCATTAAGGTAGGAACCCAGTCTCTGCCATCAAGGATCTTATAACACACAAAAGGAAGCTGAAAAGCAAGGGATTGGGAAGAAGGTACCAGACTGGATGGGGGTGGGGCATGATGGTGTAGTCCAGGGGAGAAAGAAGAGATGACTGATCTGGACATCCTCCTTAAACAGAGATTCTGGGCAGAGTTCTCCACTCTTCACCCTCCAATGGGTGTGTGTGTTTGTGCAGGTGAGCTACAGGGGCAGAGGGTACTGATAAAGTATGAGTTCCAGGACTGAAGCGATCTTGCACTATGACGTTTCCTGGTGGAAAAGTCCAGAGGGGGACCAGACCACCTCTCAAATAAAAATAATCCCCATTATACAGGTAGATATGTCAAAAAGAAAACAACAAAAGAAGTTATCAAGGAATTAAAACTATGGTATGATAAGAAAGCATAGCCCAAGTAAGCATATTTTCCTAACATACACTTATGTACTTCACTTTCTGTGGTGTGGAATTTGGGAGAAAGAGAAGGCTTCATAGATTTTGTTTTCATCTAAAAGTTGGACTTGGTATCTTTTCCACAGCCCAGAAAGGACCAGATGGGACTGTCATTCCCAATAATTACTGTGACTTCTGCTTGGGAGGTTCAAGCATGAACAAAAAAAGTGGTCGGCCAGAGGAACTCGTGTCATGTGCAGACTGTGGACGCTCTGGTAAGTGTAACCCCTCCCCTCCCCTCTGGGAACTGTCTTACCCAAGCACTCAGGAGCAATCATGTTTTTGACATTTTAGCCATCTAGGGTAATATGCAAGAAGGGGAATGATACAGGGTAGTAATGATGGTGGTGACTCTGACATTTTTTTCAGGTCTTCTTAGAATTTTGTGACTCAATTTTTAAAAAATCTAAGGGGTGGGAAACAGTTACTGATATATTTCTGACCTTTTCACATGCAGATTCCTTTGGTGAGTGTGTGTGTTGTCGTCGTCGTTGTTGTTATTGTTGTTGTTGTTGTTGTTGTTGTTGTGGAAGACAGTAAGTGGAACCAGAACACACTGAGATATAGCCTCCCTGTGTTCCTTTATTGGATGATGGTGCATCTCAATATGCAGAATTGTTGGTTTAATTGAAATGGTTGGGGTGGATGTGGTCGGGGGCAGGGGGGAAGGGAGTCAGTTGGGGAAAGCATCCAAGAATGATACTGGAAGACTGGTTATGTCTTCAAATTGCCATCAATTTGGACATTAGTGACCCTTGGGCTTCTTAGTAGATGCATGAACAACACTTCCATTGGCCATACATTCCATACATTTTCTCATGTAGATCAGACCAAAGAAAACACAGCAGAGTAGAGGCTAAGAGGTAGGGACTTATCAGGGCTTAGATGCTGCTAAGTGGTCTTAGTAACCTTTTTTTCATAGTTCCTATTTTCAAAGACTTAAAGAAAGTGCTCCACTTTGGTTTTGTCCTTTCTCAAAATAAATTTAGGTTTTTATGGTTTTGCTCAAGTTGTTGTTTTGTTTTATTTTGCTTTTTGATCCTACCCAAGTTATTATCTGTAGCTTGCCAGAGTTTATCAGGACAGGCTATTTTACATAAATGTATTATATTATTATAAACAGACCCCAGGAATCTTGGAGTTGGAAGGGACCTTAAAGGTTTTGTGGTCTAATCTCAACTGAAGCACTAGTCCCCTTTACAATATCCCAGTAAGTGGGAACTCATTACCTTACATGGTAACCTATTCCATTAAAAAAAAATAGCTCTTTTAGGAAGTTTTTCCTTATATTGGGCTGAAAGGTAACCCTACAACCTTCCCTTATTTGTCCTAATTCTTCCCTCTGGAGCAAAGCAGAATAAGTCCAAGCAGTGAAGGTGAAAGGTGACAAGAGATTTCAATCTCACCTGAGTGACTGCAAGTGTTTCTGACCAGAAGCTGAAAAATGCTTCAGAATGTTTCAGCCAGCTCTGAGTGCAGTAGTGAGGGATGATCCCCTCAATCTTCCTTTCCTCTCCTGACCCTCCTGGGGCAGCTTCTCACCCCTTGGATTTCACTCACTCCTTATTTCTTCCCTTGCTTTGTCTACCATAGTCACTAGCCTACACCTATTGTCTTGGAGTGTCAAAGTTTATATAGCCATGAACCTAGTAGAGCTGGCAAATGAGATGTTGACTAAGGATTCCAGTTCCCAATCCCTACAACCTCAATATTAAATTGGCATACCCAATGACAGAGTGGTGCTCTTGTATGTAGCTCTACCCAATTTCTTCTGAAGGTAATTTGTTCACCTACTTTCCAGACACAGTCTACAACTGTTATCGTGTTGGACTTCTAACTCTGACAGTGGTAGCTTGGGCAATCAGAAGCTGTGGAATTGCTGGACTCTGATGGACAAAAAGTTTTTAAAAGGCCAATAACACACATAGATATTTCTCTCTATATATAATATGCATGTATTTTTATGTGTGTATATGTATATAAACATATTAAAACCCCACACATCCCATCCCCAGAAATATACAATATATAGTGATCCTCTACCCACAGCAAGCTAAGACTTCTACCTCAAGAGCCCTGGGAGAGGGGAAACAAGTGTAGTCTTCAGTAGTTTTCCATGTTCTTTTCCCCTCATGAAATTGAGTAACGGAGGAAACAGGAGTGAATAAGTGACTCTCCACTATGAAACTTCTCCGCTATCCTTCCCAAATTTGCTTCCTTATCTTAAAAAACATAGGTGATGATCTTATGCTCCCCATACTTTTTATCATACTGAGCTAGGATTGATTTGTATGGACCATTCAACCAATGTCTATCTCAAATGTCTGTCAAATAGCTATTTGCTTCAGGATTGGCTTATGGCTCCGTTTGTCAAGCTTGGGAAGGCAGGTTGGATGATATTCGTGGATAGTCTTTCTGGTGTCTTTTCAGGGAAGAGATAGGAGCCAAGAAGAGCTATTTATCCTTTCCCACCTTTCATTTTACCTCCACTATACCTTAGGGACTGAGATGTTTGAAATTGGCAGCTTCAGTGACTGGGATTATAGTAGCTGGACGCACTCCTGGGGCCCAATATGAATGTGGAGAAGTATCAGCTACAATTCTGTAGATTTTAGCACTTTATATGATGATTAAATTTCTTTACTTTTAGTCCCTGCTCTTTCTCACCTGATGTACCACCTTTATTTGGACTTAATACTGCTTTGAACTCTCGAGAGTACCAAGACTTTTAACTAATGGCATTTTAAGTATCTGAAATGTGTGTATGCCCTGGTTAGAGCGTCTTGGTCTTTTTTTCCAATCATAAACAGGAGTGCCAGTATGTATTCTCTGATCACTTATTAGACTTTACTGTGAGGTTTTTGTTTTTGTTTTTGGTGGGGAGGGAATTAGAAATGAATTATGTGATGTGAAAGAGCAGACAGGGGTGGAAAGGATGGAGTGAGAAATGGATGAAAATAAAAATAAACTGGGAGAGGATTAAATGCCTCTAATGGGCTATCTGACAGCAGTAAATTTGTGAAACTGGCTGCCAAACTGAAGGACAGTCGATGTGCAAAGAGCCAAACAGCCTTTAAGTCGTGCAGGCTTATGAGCCGTCAGGGGAAAACAATCTCTTGGCTGGGGTGTGAATAAGAGTGGGGAAAGCACATCACTGACCCTTTCACTGCCAGAAGCTTTGAATACTTGTACTGTGGCACAGGTATCTTTTCTCATTTAAAAAACAAAAAACAAACAAGCAACGAAACAAATCTCCTGCTTCTAAACCCCACCCCCCCCATTGTCCTATTGCACAATTTCACCTCCACAAAGTGATGTTGGTTTAATCCCTTTGAGTCTCAAAAATGGTGCATTGTCTGACAGTGGTAAGAATAACCTTGTAATGATATGATATTAATATGAATAATGCTGTCTGTTGCTTAACCCATGTGCTGATATATTCATCATACATGTCAGCTCATTTGGGAGGAGAAGGCAGGAAGGAGAAGGAGGCGGCGGCCGCAGCACGAAGTACGGAGGACTTGTTCGGTTCCACGTCTGAAAGTGACACCTCAACTTTCCACGGCTTTGACGAGGATGATTTGGAAGAACCTCGCTCCAGCCGAGGAGGACGCTACAGTGGCAGGGGCTCTCCCACGGCAGATAAAAAAGGCGGCTGCTAAATCCACTCAACAAACTCTGGGCCATGGGCGGTAGCCCTTTGTACTTTGGTTGGTGTTCTGGTCCCATTTTTAAAAAAATAGAACTTTAGATTTCCTCCCTCTCCCCCACCCTGCTCCCTTCCCTGCCTTTTCCTCACATCTTCCATCTTTTCACATCCCCTTACCCCGCCCCCAAATTTTGGTGATATACACCAAAAGCACAAACTATTTAAAAATTCAAAAAACCTAAGAGACGACCCCCTCTCCCCTCAGAGAAAACTTTGATTTACAATTTTTTCCTCTAGAAACCAGAAATCACGTGGGTTATCTTTTGGGGACAGACAGGTGGGGGTGTACATTTCCCCAAAAACATTAAAAAAAACTCGTGGAGTCAATTTTTCCATTTTTCGTATTTATTGGCAGAATGATGAAAGCACTAACAGAGAGATTAGAGACAAAGAACCAACAGAAATAAGGGTTTGAAAATTATTATTTATATAATCTAGATATTATTAGAAATAGATTCATTTAAAAAAAAATAAATCAACCTAATACCATCCCATCTAGGGGGAAAAAGGGCACTGGAAGGAGAATTGTCCCAAGGAAACTTAGTTAAGATGACTTCTGTGATGTGAGATTTTTGACTTTGGTGTCCCATTCGGTGTTTGTGGATCCTCACCCCATCCAGCAATCACACCTCTCCCCTCTCTTCCTTCCCTTCTCTCCCCTTTCCCCTTCCTCCTTGACAACTCCTGCCAGCTTGGAAACCACAGCAGCTCTGGAGAAGTGACAGGACAGAAGGGCCAGGTTTCCATGAATTCACCTCCAGGCACCTCAGTATCCATCCAAAAGCGATCAACCTTCTCTTCAGCTCCAGCCCCTCCTCAGGCAATGCTGCTGGCTTTTAAAAAAAAAAAATTGTTTTCTTCTTCTCACCTCTCCCATGGGTGAAGAGCAATGTCCAAGGGCAGGAATGGAATAGAAGTGGAATATTTGGAACTCAACATTGATGAAACAGCCAGAGGACACGAATCCTAGAAGAAATGAAAAGAAAAAATACCTCACTTGTACATTTCCCATCCCATTTTAGAAAATGTACATAAATACCCTTTGGATTGTCAGGCCGTCCGTATGTCTTCTTTCTTCTTCTCCTTCTTCTTCTCCTTTTTTTAATATATATATATATATATATATATATATATATATATATATATATATATACATATATATAGTGCCGGCCAGGCACCTTGTTTTATGTTTCCAATAGCACATCCTGAAATTAACCAAAGCAATACTTGCTCAACTCTCCGGGGCGACAGAGAAGAGAAGTCACCTCTCTGATTGGCTGTCCCAAGAAAGAACAGATGAGCAGTCCTCATTCAAAAGGTATGTCTAGCTTGTATCTGTTTTGTATTTTGGGTCCAACCATCCTACCATGATTTTATCCATCTGTTCCCCAGCCCTTACTTCCCAATGGGTCTTACCCCCTTTAGTGAGCTTTGCTGTTGGAGTGAATTCAGCACGAAAATCTTGTCAGTCAATAAGCATTAATTTGTCGTAGTGGCCATTTTGGCACATGGGGCTGAGGCAGTAATATTGTCACCTAGTTTTCTTGGAAAGTTTGAGTAGAAAGCTGTTTGGAAAATTAAGAGGCCAGGGCAGCTCGAATAACATGAGAAAATGTTTGTGTAGTTGTGTCTTCCTGTTTCCTCAACTCCCATGGCCAAATCTGAAGTTGGACCCCTCAGAACTATGATTGGGATTGGACAAGATAGATTTATAACTGGAGTTAGGAGAAGGAAGAACAAGCTATGGGTTATTATAGGGTTGTGCTTTTAGGTTCTCTGAGGCTATCTATAGTTACAAAGGTAGAGCTGAACTGAATACTCTGCAGTTTTAAACCCTCCTGGCTTAGATTCAACCTTGAACTATGAAAGTTTTAAAGAAACACCAACTCCCAAAGCAATGATGGCATCTTAAACACTCCTAATAGTGTAGGCCCAGAATTGTAGTTGAGCATTGAATTAGATAGGTTGTTCACAATGAGCTTATGCCTTTGGCATGTTAAAGGTAAGAGGGAGGAATAGCTTTGAGAAATAAGATTTTTTTCAGCCTTTTCTGACTTACATCTTCCCTCCTTTAAAAAACAAAAACATAGACTCTTAGAACTAGAAAGAACTTAGGAATCATCTGATCTACATCCCTCATTAGACAGATGAAGAGACTGAAGCTCAGAGACATTAAGGAACTTTTGCAAGATCACAGAGTTGGTGGGCAGCAAAACCTGTACTAGAATCCAAGTATGAGTCCCTGTGTCCTTTCCAACACAGCTTCAAATGGACCCTTTGTGTTTATGTGTGAACTTGAGGCAGGAAGTGCAATGACTTCTGACTTCTGTTTTTCTTCCATTGTAGATCAATATAAAACTCCTTCAGGTGTTTGGTTATATTTGGAAGAATAGATATGATCTCATCCTATTGAGGGAAACATTGATGCTTTCTTTGCCTGGCAGTATCCCTGGAAATAGGTCATAGACAAGTTAAAATTATAAAACACACCTGCGTGCTTATCGATGTTGAATAGATTTCTATTTTCTAGGTGAAATGAGTCCCTCATGCCTATATTGCTAATGGGCATACTCTTTTTTCCTTCTATGTTCTCTTGTTACCCTCTATTTTGTCATTCCCTCTTCCTATGGCTCTGACATTACTTTAGTAGCATTGGGGCTCAGACGACAATGATAAGATGTGAGCTTCTCTGTTTGGCTGATTCACAGTTTCTTGAGATCAGCTTCAAAGAGCACTACAAATGATTTTGAAGGCCTTTTCTTCTCAGCCAAATGTTTGCAGTTTCTGAACTTCTCAATAACAGCTTGTCGTTGGGCTAGGTGTGTTTTTTATCCACGTAATTAGACAAAACACGCAACTTTCCTGATCTATCTTGGGAATCCATTGGGGAGCTATGAGCGCTGGGTTTTCTGAATTTGTCCCAGCCCATAAATCCCCAGGGGACTCCTCATCTGAAGGCTATTATTGTTTTGTAGTTGCTAATCTCAAGTTATTTCTATTATAGACAACGTTTATCTTTTACTTCTATGTACCAACTCTGGGGGGAGGTGGGTAGAAACCATAGAATTGCAGAAGCCAGTGATGTTATAGAGAAATACATGGAGATCCTAACTTACTAAGAATAATTTCCAGTAGACACAAAGAATATTAGAACTGGGAGAGATTTTTGACATCATCTAGTTCAGCCCCATATTTTTACAAAGGAGGAAATTGAGGCCCATGCAGATAAAGTGATTTATCCAAGATTGCCAACTATTCTTAGGCAGAGAGAGAATTACTACTGCTATTACTACTAATGGCTGACACACTACTAATAAGTGATACTTATTAGCACTTTAAAGTTTACATATCACTTTATGTATATTATTTAATGTACTACTCATTATTACTCCTTTATTACCCATAAAGAAATTGAGGCCCAGAAAGGTTAAGTGATTTGTTCATGGTCACAAAACTACTAAATGTCAAAGGCAAAATTTGAATTCAAATGTTCCTTCGTCCAAGTCTAAAATTATATCCACTATGCATATGGCTTATTTTGGAGGATAATATCCAAAAGAAAAGGGTCAGCTAGGTGGCACAGTAGATAGAACACTGGGCTTGGAGTCAGGAAGATTCATTTTCATGAATTTAAATCTAGCCTCAGACACTTACTAGCTGTGTGACCCTGGGCAAGTCACTTAACCCCGTTTGACTCAGTTCTTCATCTGTAAAATAATTGGATAAGTGAATGGCAAACCACTCTAGTATCTTTGCCAAGAAAATACCAAAAATGGGGTCATGGAAAGTTGGACATGACTGAAATGACTGCACAACAACAATAGCATATAAAAGAAAAGGGAGAAACCCTGCCATTAACTCTGTTGTATAATCTTGGGCAAATCATTTAACTCTTTACAGACCATATCTTCTGAACCTGTCAAATGAAGTTATTAGTGTAGATGATCTCTGAGGTCTCTTCCAGCTCTGCCATTTACAAGTAGGAAGTTATATAGATTGGGTTGACAAAGGGAAGTAGGGGATAAGCATTTATTAAGTGCCTCTTTTATGTCAAGAACCTTGCTAAGTGCTTTACAAATATTATCTCATAAGCAACAGATTGTAGGGTTTTGTATTTTATCCAATTCGTTTTAATTCTTCAGTTCATTCATTTTATCCATCCATCCATCCATCCATCCATCCATCCATCCATCCACCCATCAATCTTTTTCATTTTATTGGATTATTTAATCTATTCACATTTAAAGTTATGAGTTAGTTTTATATTTTCCTCCATCTTTCCCTAATAGTGGGAGGTTATTATTTCCCCCCTTTTCTGCTGAAAAAACAGTATTATGTTACTTCAGTTACTTTAATCTTTTCTTAAAGTAGCCCTGTTCCCATTGGCTCTCTTCTGCTCATCTTTGATCCCCATTTGTTATCCATCCTTTAGGGTTTTGTTCGTTAGTTCCTTTTTTTCCATTGCCTGTATCCAGTTATATAATAATTCCCTTCCCTCTTTCATCCTCTTAGTTAGTCAAGTAGATTCCCCTTTCCTCTCTTCCAATTAGTCCTTTTCATTAGTTTTTAAAATTTCATTTTTTGTTCCTCTTTTCAAAAAAAAGGATTTTTTTCACACTTTTCATTTTACTAATATCTCATTTGATTCTCACAATAAATCCTGTGAGGTAAGAGCTATTATTATACTCATTTTACAGCTGAGTAAACTGAGGCAAGCAGAGGTTAAGTGACTTGCCCAGTGTCACACAACTATTAAGTATCTGACTTCAGATTTGAACTCAGATCTCCCTGATTCCAATGCTGTATCCATTGTGCCACTTAACTGTTAGCCTACAAAGTGTTTGATAGTTGTATTATCTTTATCTCTTTTTCTTGGAGAGTGGGGTAGGATGGGGAAGGTATAATTTTACTTGGTTCTTACTCAGTTCCAGTTAAATGGAGTGATGCTGATAATTAGAATAACTTCAAAGACCAGCCTTACCAAAAATAATTTAAGTATACAAAAAGGGATTCACTGCCTCCTAAATCAGTGGACTCAAGTTTAAATTCTGGGTGCCAAGCAAAATATTGACTCTCTGTCCCTTGCCTCCTTCCTTCCAAATCATCACTCCTTAGAAATTGCTTTTATTATATATCTTGGATGGAGAATGTTGTTTCTATGGTTCCTAAAAAATGATAGGGTCCCTGTGGTTGGTGGTCTGGGATGTGAATATAACTAAGAATAGTTTTTTTGCATATTAAAACAGCAACCTTAAACATAATTTGAACTTTTGGTTTTGGTGGCAGTGGGACAGGAATCAGAACTCATGGTGATGGCTCCCTAAGTACATTGGCCCTGAATAAGACAACCTTCTGTAGTACTGAAAATAAAGGACTAAGAATCAAAAGACCTGGGTTCAAATGCCAACTCAAGTAATTTATAGTTTTCAGATCTAGAAAATAAGGATAATAATGCCTGTCCCGCCTGCCTTACTGGGAAGTTGTGAAGAAAATAAAACTTGGTAAACTTTTGAGCTTCATGTAAAATACGAGCTATTATTAATTTAGAAGGACTAGCCAGATAAAGACTGACCTCCAAGTAAGGAGGTACATCTGGCAATGTGAAAATGATGGGTCCTGTGTTTTGTTGTTGTTGTTGTTGTTCTCAGATAAATAAAGGCCTTTTTGAAAATTGCACTGGTGGGGGAAAATGCAAATTTCATTTTTAAAAATTATTTTAGTTTTAGTGATACAATTTATTACTAGTATTTAAGAGGATGGTTTTTAAAAATAAGTATGATTTTTTCACACTAATAGTCTCCCATTAAGCTTTATTGCTTGCTTTGTGAATATCCATGGCACCCAATGGGCTGTAACCTTATGCTGGATTTTTATAGCACTTGAGAGGCTGTAATACTATTTATTACTCAGGGATAGATACAAAATACAATTTAGAGATTCTTTTCTTGTAGTATTTGAAAAAAAATAATATGTACTTGAAAATATAGGACAGCTAGGTAATGTAGTGGTTAGCATACCAGGCCTGGAGTAAGAAACTCATCTTCCTGAGTTTAAATCTGACCTTGGACATTACTAACTGTGTGAACTTGGGCAAGTCATTTAACTCTGTTTGCCTCAGCTTCCTCATCTGTAAAAAGAGATGGAGAAAGAAATGGCAAATCACTCTAGTATCTTTGCCAAGAAAACCCCAAATGGGGTCACAAAGAGTTGGACATAACTGAAACCATTTACTGACAACTGCCATAAATGTCTTCTGTTGCATCTGATTATAATGTTGAATATACATTTTTTATGAGGATAGTTTGGGTAAAGAAGAATATTTGGGATCTTTTTGATTGAAATAATTCAATTGAATCTTATATGAAGTCTAGTTCCTGGTATTGGTATTTTCTGAGGGAGGTGGTCTGGTGATGGGGATGAGGCAGAAGTTAAGAGAACTGAGTTTTTGACCTAATTTAGCAAGATGCTTGTTAAATGACTTTTAATGCACAATTAATTTAATTAATGGTTGATTAAATAACTATCATTAATTAAAGTAATTTAATAAGTCATTTAACTTTTCTGTGCCTTGCTTTTTCATTCATAGGAAATAGATACTTCTGCTTTTCACCTGCCAACTTAAAAGATAATCTGTGGGCCAGCATAGTTTGGTGCAATGTTGTCAAACTCAGACAGAAACATAGCATATTGACTTAGAAAACCACAAATTAACATTATGTACATTTTATTGTTTTTTAACATTTTTTGATCCATATTTCACAATTATAATTTAATCTGGTTCAGACTGTACTGGGGAATATTGAAAGGCTGCATGGGGCTAAGGGACAGTGAGTTTGACACCTCTGCTGTAGTGGTAGAGAGCTCATCTTAGGTCCCAGAAGATCTGAGTTCAAGTCCTGATTCTGAGACATACTGTCTGTGTGACAATGGGTAAGTTACATATCTCTCAGGCAACTCTCTGAAACTATCAGTTGCAGAGAAGGTGCTGACTTGTGTTGGTAAAGGGAATTTCCTTATCTGAGAGTATTTTATATCAATGAAATAGTAGGCCAAGTCCTTATCCCTGTGAGTAGTCACTGGGTAAAGTCTGTGAAGGGCTCTGAATAATTTTAATTAAACATTATCTAGCTGCAGGGCTTTTTTTGCATTGAAGAAAAATTTGGCCCTGGAGATAGCTACATTAGAATTAAGTATGAGTAATATTTGGTTAAGAAATGGATGTGTTTTTTTTTTATGAATTAATGTTGACTGTTTATAAGAACCAATCAGATTGACCCTCTTTGAACTTTTCCCAGATTTTCCTATGTTTGGAGGTAGAAGTTGTGTGTTTGGTTGGGGGTGGGGGTAGTTCGTGGAAGACTAAGTAGAAGGGAAGTTACATCTCCATCTTTTTTCATAGCACGAGCCCAAGGACATGTATTTCTGCCAGTGAAACATTAGGCCAAAAGATTATACAGTGTATAATAAAATTGAATTTTGACGATCTATTCAAGAGATTCCATTAAGAAAAGCCACCATACCATAATGGAGAGGAGCCTTCTGAGTGACTTACAAAGTGGTTGGAAATCAGGGATCATTTCTCTATCAAGTTATGAGTCCAAAAATTTTAAGATAAGGGGTCCTCCAGACTTCCATTTAATTGGTGACCCAGAAGTTAGATCTAATTTGAATTTTGGCTATCCCTGTCTTACCAGACATTAGTTAATCAACAGCTGTTTTTAAAGTGCTTACAACATACCAGATAGTGTTAGCAGAATGGGTTTCTAAACTTTTGATAATGGCCCACTTACTTAAACAGTGCCAGATATAACTAAATTCATTTAGCAAATCCTGTTGGAACATTTACTATGGACACAGAAATGTATAATTCACAGTTCATGGCTTAATGATTTTATAATCTTATGGAAAAGATAATACTACATATTTGAAAAATTCAATAACAATGAGTTTAAGTAATTCTTCCAGCAAGCATTTATTAAATCCCTATTATGTGCCAAGGATTCTACTAAGTACTATGGATACAGTTCTTTGGAACAGTTCTTTTCCCTCAAGGGGATTATAGTCTATATATTCTAAGTGTGTGTGTGTGTGTGTGTGTGTGTGTGTTATCCAGAAGAACCTATGTACAGAAAAGTAAATATTAAATATATACAGAATAGATACAAAGAAATTGGAGTGGGAGGTGGACAAAAGCACCTGGTGAGTTCAGGAGGTGATACATGAGTTGAGTTTGGAGGGAAGCTAGGGATCCTACAAGGTGAAGGTGAGAAAGATTTTGTAAAGACATGGAGGTCGGAGATGCATCATTATGTAGGTAGATTAACAAGTGGGTCTATTATCCAGCGATACAGAGTGTGTGGAGGATAATGTGCTATTTAGTTGGAAAAGTGGATTAGAGTTAGACTGTGAAAGAATTTAAATTCTAAACAGCATAGGACCCAAATTTCAAGAGATATCATAAGGCAGTCTATGATTGAGTAATCACTATGGCTTGGAACACTCTGGGAAGGTATCATAGAGGAAGTCTTTTAGTACAACAAAATAATTTGGACAGTATTTTGAAGTCCTTTGGGATTTGCTCTAAGGCCAAAGTATCTGTAATAGTCAATGAAGGTGGTGGCAAATTCATGGCAAAGTCTGCAATTTAAGAAGCTGCTATATCTTAATAATAAAGTAGGGAAGTCAGAAATGCAAGACATCACCAGTAATCGAGTTTCAGAGTTGTTTTCTTCAAGGGCTAAGTACCATATTTTGCAGTCAATATGATTCCCATTAAGTGGTGTTGATCAGACATTGGTAAGACTCAGCTCAAGAATGATATTTAAGTGTGGAGTGAAGAGTATTAGTTCCTAATTACATTATATGAAAGGAGGGGGTATATTCTGGGTACTATTCTAGATAGTATAATCAGAAGTAGGTAGAAAATACTGAAAAGATCATTCAAAGGGGAATGAAAGGGGTAAATCAGCAGAAGCAGATAGGAAGAAGGAATAGGAGTTTTAGAAAAGGGAAGAAGAAGGTTAGAATTAGTGCTAAGAAGAGGGAAAGCCAAGCTTCCTTGTAAATTAGGAATGGTAGAAATGGGACATGAATGTGGCAACACCACACACTAAATAGTCTACAGGTGAAATAACAGAAGAAATGAAGAGTAAAATATTGTCAAGAAATAAGAAATAGCTGGATCTCAGATCAAGGACTGGGGGGGGGGCAGTGTTCAGAGAAGAAAGAGGAAAAGAAGGTGGAGGATGAGATTCAGGAGGGAAAGTGAAATGGACAGGTAGGGTGGGGCTAATACAGTGGTTCTATTACCAGCTTTGCAAGAAATTTGGGGGTGGAGCACAGTGCAAAGTGAGGGGAAATAAGGATAGAATTCCTATGGCTCAGGCAGGGGAGGAAGCAGCTGAAAAATAAGAGAGGAGGAACTGGTAAGAGCTTTGTGGACTTAATTTGCCATGAGGAAGTGCATAACAACTTATCTAGTAGGATTTAAACAAATAATAAAGGAGCAAGAGCCAAAAAAAGAAAAAAAAAGAAGTAAAAAGGCAATGACAAATAGATGGAAGGAGGCTTCCCCCCAACAGGTCAATAAAGGCAGACTAAAAAGGAGGAAGAGTAGAGAGATAGAAAGCAAAGTAATGGAATAAATTAGTGGTTCTCTAAGTTTTTGTTCTCAGGACTGATAGATAGATAGATAGATAGATAGATAGATAGATAGATAGATAGATAGATAGATAGATAGATAGATAGATATAGAGATATAGAGATATAGATATATAGATACTTTTGTGGGACAATGAGAGTTAAGTGACTTGCCCAGGGTCACATAGCTAGTAAGTGTCCAGTGTCTGAGGCCACATTTGAACTCAGGTCCTCCTGAATCCAGGGCCAGTGCTTTATCCACTGCACCACCTAGCTGCCCCCATCCCTTTATATTTTTTAAGATTATTGAGCTCCCCAAGAACTTTTGTTTATATGGATTTCTTTTATTGAAATTTACCACAGTAAAATATATTTTACATGATTTCACATGTATAATTGAGATCATATTGCTTGCCTTCTCAATTGATGGGGGAGGGGTGGGAGGGAGAGAATTTGGAACTCAAAATTTAATAAAAAGAATGTTACAAATATTTATCACATTAGAAATAATTAAAATGTCTAGGTATTGATTACAAAAGTAGTTTTGACCTCAGAGATTCTGAGGGGTTCCCAGACCACACTTTGAGAACCACTGGAGTAGATTGTTTGAAGAAAGGAGGAAAGGGAATTCCTAGTATAGAACTTGGTCAGTTCCTTCATTCATTAAATATTCATTGAGTACTATGTTCACGGCTCTGGTCAGGGCCCTGTACTAGTTGCTGAGATGGATGCAAAATTTAGATAAAACACAGGCCTTTCCCTCATGAATTTACAGTTTCAGTAGGAGGATGAGACATAAACACAGATAACCACACTATGTAATATTTGAGGAGGCATGGAGTAGTGACTAAAGAGCAGGTATGAAAGCCAAAAGGACCTGGGTTCAAGTGCTGCCTCCGACAAATACTGGTGTGGGACCCTGGGGAAGTCACTTAAAGCTGACTCGAAGTTGCTGAGCAGGTGCCATCTGGGCGTGACAGGAGATTCCTCTTCTGAGAGTTCTTTATGCCAGCAAAATGCTCCATGAGATTGACGGGAGGTCATTATTAACTGGCTGAGAGATGGTATGAACGCAGATTAGGGAATGCTTCACAAAGAAGTTGATATTTGAATTGGGCTCTAAAGGATGGCTTCATGGTAGATGGATGATAAATATTGATTCAATGGCGGGGGAAAATGGACCAGAATATGTGAATAAGGAGAAGCATTTATTAAATACGGTGATGGCAATTTTTGTCTACACCTTTGAAAATCTAGAAAGGTCTTGGTGATAGAAATGGAGGAGAGAGATGGAAAAATCTTGCGTTTGGAAGGACTCTGTGAAAGGAGACACTTTGTTGGGAGAGATATTTATTTGCTTGTGAACTTTTTTTCTTGATGGTTTTGCCTTTTTTCCATTTGGGCCATACCCACCACTTGTGTCTCTAATGGAGCTTGAAATGAACTTGGCTGTCTGTGGGGAGTGTGTGCGGCATACTCTCCATCCCTACTGCTCTTTTTTGAAATTGGAGAGCACCTGTCAGGCTATGTATACCTCCCAATTGGTCCCCATCCATTTAAAGAGTCACTGCCAAGTAGCTTAGCACCAATGTTTTTTTAACTCCTCTCTTCTGACCCTGTCCCCAAGCATTAAAATAACTGAGCAAACTTCATTTCAGCTAGAACAAAAATTCCACAATTCTCTGGCCTGTTCCAGAGCTCAATTAAGGGCATCCCTCTTGTATTCCTGCAGACAGCTTCTCTGAGGCTGATTCTTTGGATCACTGGAGCCCAATGGTGACTGAAACAGACCTTTTGAGTTAGTCCTGGGCCAGAGAGGATCTTCTAGGATGACCCAGTCTCAGTAAAAGCAGCAACGGGGTCAGGAGGTGAGGCTGCTCCATCACCTCTCTTATCAGGGTGGCGTGTGTCTCAAAACTAGACCTCTTCACTCTTCTCTTCTGCCCCAGCTCCAGCCTCATGCATGATTAGACATATATAGGGAACTTGACAGTATTTATAAAAATAAGATCATTCATTTCCAACAAAGTAACAGGTAGATGGATTGAATTATCAGAACACTTTCCAGGCTTTCTAAATAGGAGAAGAAAACGCTCCAGGAGCAGGTCACCATGGGGTTATCTATATACTCTTTTCCGCTAACAAAAATCCGGTTTGTTCAGTTTCTGAGTTTAAGAAAAAGAAAGGGGGAGGGGGGGTTGCTGAACACCTAGTTCTGTCTGCTGCTCCTCCAAAGAATTGAAAATCCAGCTGTGTTCTTTCTGCTTCCTGTGTCACATTACCCAGGAGCAATTGAGTTGCCCTTATTTCAACCGATTTTCCCACTGTTCACTTGCAAGGGAGAGAAAGCAGCTTGGTTTTCATTCTCAGAGCCCCATTAAATTTGTAGTTGGTTGGTTGTTTTTTTCTTTTTTTTTCTTTTATTTTTTCAAAAGTCTTATTTATTCTTTAATTTTCTGATTTTGAATTTTTAGACAGCTGTTCTATGGTGGTGTTTTTTGTTTTATCTTTCATTGCCTTTCCCTCTGCAGTCGACTGTGCTCTGGGGACTCCGGCATCCTTCAAGCAAGCCATTTCCGAAGAAGGTGAAAAGAAGCCAGGATGATTTGAACCTCCTTCTTCTCCTCCTCCTTCTCCTCCTCCTCTTCCTCCTTCTCCTCCTCCTCCTCTTCCTCTTCCCTTTGTCTGGCCCCTTCCCATGCCTGTGTTTCAACTAACACAGGAGCCTGGACCGTGGAAAACCCTCCTGCTCTGCTCAGAGAATTCTTGGAAAGGGCCTAAGCTTGTGCAATAAGAAGAATTTTTTTTTAACCTTTGATTTTGGTTCCTTTAAGTGTCTGTGAGAAAGTACCCAGGTCAGACTGGAAATCCTCTACAATAGAAGTAACTGAACACAAACAAACTGAAAAAAAAAAGTTAACTATTTTATTTATTTCAATATTTAAAAAGAAAAAAAGTGCTGACCGTGCACAGTATTTTTGTTTAAAGTACATTGTACTTCAGAAGTTAAAAGCAGGTTTGTGAAGAAGTGAAATCAAAAAAGCACTTAATGTAAAATAAAGACAATATTAACGTTAAGAAAAAAATACACACACCCCACGTTTTTATTATGAAAATAAAGATCAACTCTACTCCCCTCCCTCATGCTTTTAAGGAATCCATTCATATATGTGCTCTAGGTATTTTATTTCTGCAAGTTGGATGTGGTGGTAAGTGAAGAGTGCTTTCTTCTCTCATTTTTATATATCCTCAAAGTCATTTGAATCAATATTGATTATGAACTAAAAACAAAAAACAAACAACCTCTCCCCCAAAAAACTTGGCTGAAGTGAATTGGCCACAGGGGCAATCAACAAACCCTGTCCCCAAACAAACTCCATTTTTTGTGAAAACAAACTGACTTTAGCTATGGATTTTCATGGGGCTTTTAACACAATTCCATCTAGGGAATGAAAAGTGTCTCTTAGAGTGAAACATGTTCTAGCTTTATCCATTTAGGGGGTAGTTGTGATACTTTAAGAAAAAAATTCAGAAATAAAACTAAAGATCATTTGAAATTAGAGCACAATTCTTTTTTTTTAAATTAGGAAATAAAATCAAGGGTCATCTGAAATTGGAGCATTACTGGTTTCCAATGTTTTGGGATTGGTCATCTTTTATGTCTCCATAGAAGTGCTTAGCAAAGATCTCATGATGCAGAGTTGGCATTAAGCACCAGTGATACAAAATGGAAGGTCGGGCCCAGCAGGCCCGAGGAAAGGTCTGGGTAACCAAAATGTCAATTTCAGGTTTCTGTTTGGGGCAGGGAGTGCAAGGCTAGAGTGCTAATAGTTATTATAATAATATTATGATTGTAATGATTTTTATAATAACTATTATAATAATGTATTAACTTTATTATAATATGATAATAAAATATTATAGCAATATAATAATAATAATAACAACAGCTAGCATTTGTATTAGTGCTTTATGGTTTGCAAAGTGCTATACATATGTGTCTCATTTGATTGGAATGTTTTGTCATGTGGTCCTGACAGTGGAGTTGAAAAATAATAATCATTTGAGTATAATTTTAATATTGTGCAAATGGCCTTGTGGTTGGATCTAGACTGAAGTGTCTGGATGACTAGGTTCTACCTCCAGTGTGACTGCATGCAAGGCCTCTCAACACTTCTGTGCTACTGAATGTCCTTCCTTTGTAATAATAGGAATGGCAATAAACAGACAATTTGTTTGACACTGGAATACTTGTAAATAGGTGCTTGATTCATAGTGTTACTATAAATGGTTCAGTGTATGAGATTGTCTCACCCGCTTTTTAAAAGGAAGGAGGGTAGTATATTCTCCGTGGTTGTTTAAATTGCAAGCTACCAAAGCTCCTTTCCACGACTCCATCATCTCTACACCCCCAGGCCAGTCTAGCAAGAGATCAATTAGGGTGACCTCCTATCATTCTAAAGCAAAACAGAAACAGAACAAAACATGCTGTCAAACTTGCCCCCACCCCAAAAGATTCAGTTCAGTTTTACAACCAAGTCCCCAAACCTTAAGAAGTAGCACTGTGATTAAACTTTGCAGAAATGTAGGGACTACATCCCCCTTTTGTAAATTCCTCTTAAATAAAAGTCTATTTCCAATTCCCTCACCTCTCTGTAAATATTGCTTCAACAGTCGGATTCTGTGATTGTGGCTGGGCTTCTCATGGTGTTTTTCAATATTGCGAGTTTCTAGTAGGGTACCATCAAGGCACATGCGTGTGTGTTACTGTTTTACCCCCATGATCTTGATCAGAAGCTATGGCAGATATGGATTTTGCTCAGAAGGTGGTATGCAAAGTGAACAGAAGTCCAGGGTTGGTGTCCACATCAACATCATGATGCCAGAGTCATGTTGCTCATGAAACCACCATCATCATCTCCATCTCCATGATCAAAAAGGATTTGTTGAGGGCCTCAGCTGTGTGTGATGCTTGCTATGCGTGATATAGTAGAGCCATGGTGCCAGGGCCTAGTGCTACAGTACCTCTGCATACAGTGGGTGCTTGTTGTATACCTGGGATGCTGATGCTGCTTATGCCATTTGGAGGGGATATTGATGTGAGCCCATTTCCCTTCTCTGTTGACAGTTGGAGCTGGCTGGGTCAGATACAGTTGGAGGAAGGACAATGTTTCCTGAAAAGCCAGCTCTTGCTCTAGGAATAATGCTGATCCATGTGTCCCCAGGTGTAGATGGTGGATAAGCATGGGCCACTGTGACGCCACCACCGCTGTGGATGCTGTCTCACTTTGATGCTTTGAGTTTCCCCACCTTAAAAAAGTGGGAGTAACAGCTGTCACTCACTAAGCTACTCCTCTTGAGGATAAGAGAATGTGAAAGACTAGACTTGATTTAGTTATCACATTCAATCTTTGCGAATAAGTAATAATAATCAGCACCATTGACATTTGCATAGTGCTTTTGTGGGGCAGTTAACAAGCATTTATTAAGTGCTTCCTGTGTGGCAGGCCCTGTGCTAAGCTCTAAGGATATGAAGACAAAAACATGGTTCCTGCCCTAAAGGGGTTTACATTCTGGTGGTGAAGACAACATGTGAATAAACATATGGCCACAAAATATATACAGAGTATCAGGAAGGTAATCCCAAAGGGGAAGGAAGGCTTTAAACTTTGCATAGCACTCCACATGTTACCAGCTTTGAGTTTTGTAACAATATTTAGTGGGTATTCCTGGCAGATTATACCCATTTTATAGATAAGGAACTCAAAGCTCAGGGCAGTTAAGAGACTTGCCCATGGTTAAGAAGAAGAATAACTGGGATTGATACATCATTTTGTGGTTTGAAATGTGCTTTACATACATTATACCTTCTGATTCTCACAACAATCCTATGAGGTAAGTGCTACATGGATCGTCCCAATTTTACAGATGAAAAAATAGACCGAGTGACCTTGTGATGTGCCCAGGTTACCTTAAATATCAGAAGTAGGACGAAAACACCCGGTCAAGCATTATGCCTGTTGTTCTATTATACTTCTTAAGGGACTGTCTCTGAGAGCCTAGCTTTTCAGGCTTCAGAAAGGTAACTTGTTTCTTATAGGCAAATACTTTTCTACTGAAAGGGGATTTGATTTGCCCTTGCCCAGGACCAACCTTCCTTACTTGCAAAGTGCTTGAGCTCCTGATGAGCAAACAAAGAACTGTGTTTAATTGTAAGTACTATTTAGAGAACCAGGAGAACTAAATAATAGCTAATGACTAGCACTTATTTAGCTTCTTAAGATTTGCAAAGCACTTTTTGAATATTATCTCATTTTATCCTCCCAACAACCCTGGGAGATAGATGCTGTTATTATCCCTATCTTAATAATAATAATAGCTAACATTTATATAGCATTTACTATGTACCAGGTGCTATGCTAAGCACTTTATAAGTATTAGCTCATTTGATCCTCACAACAATCCTGTGAAGTTGGTGGTATTATCTCCCCCAATTTGTAGATGAGGAAACTGAGGCAAATAGTAATTAAGTGACTTTCCCAGTGTCAGTCAGTCAATAAGCATTTATTAAGTGCTTATTATGTACCAGGCATTGTGCTAAATGCTGGGTACACAGAGAAAGGCAAAAGACAGTCCCTGCTCTCAAGGAGCTCACACCCTAATGGAAGAGACAATATGCAAGCAATTATGTTTAAACAAGATACATACAGGAGAAATTGGACGTAGTCAACAGAGGGAAGGCACTAGCTTTAAGGGGGATTGGAAAAGCTTCTTGTAGAAGGTTGGATTTTATCTGGGATTTGAAGAATGACAGGAGATGGAAATGAGAAGGCATGGGGGACAGCCAATGAAAATGCCCTGAATCAGG
Source organism: Dromiciops gliroides (assembly GCF_019393635.1). Lineage (NCBI taxonomy): Eukaryota > Metazoa > Chordata > Mammalia > Microbiotheria > Microbiotheriidae > Dromiciops > Dromiciops gliroides. Next base: position 239,558,633 of record NC_057862.1, read on the forward strand.
AGTTGGATTGTCTTATTTGAGGAACAGCAAGGGTTACGCAACTTGTAAGTGTTGGAGGCTGGATTTGAACTCAGGTCTTCTTAACTCCTGGTCCCAGGGTCTATCTACCGCACCACCTAGCTATCTCCTAATGTCAACTGGACCTTAGAGATTATGTTTCACGACTTTTGAAAGTGTAAGATGGTGTAAATATGTCCAGCTACAGATCTCTGTGACTTCTTGTTGTTCAGTTGTGTCTGAGTCTTGATGAGCCTATTTGGGGTTTTCTTGGCAGAGATACTGGAGTGGTGTGCCATTTCCTTCTTCAGCTCATTTTATAGATGAGGAAAATGAGTCAAACAGGATTAAGTGACTTGCACAGGGTCACACAATTAGTAAATGTCTGAGCCAGACTTGAATGTTGGAAGATGAGTCTTCCTGACTCCAGACCCAGCACTCTGTACAATATGGCGCCATCTGGCTGCCCTATGACTATTTGCTGCTCATTCTGATGGAGAGAAAAAGACTAGATTTGAGCATGAGAATGAGAGAGAATGTTGTTCATTGTTGAAGAGGACCATGACATCAGGGCGATGTCATGACTGGCAGTGAATCGGATTTAAGTGAGAGAGGGCTGTGCAAATCACCAGCCTCACTTTCTCCTCCAGAGCCATCTGAATCCATTGGCAAGATATATATTGGGACAACTGGAGATGGCCTGGGCTTTTTAAGGCAATTGGGGTTAAGTGACTTGTCCAGGGTCACACAGCTAGTAAATGTCTGAGGTGAGATTCTGACTCCAGGGCCAGTGCTTTATCAACTGCACCACCTAGCTGCCCCTAGAGCTGCATTAGTGTGTTCTGAATTACCTAAGTATTCCTCTAACACAAATCCTTAATGGCTAAAATATCATCTTCTTATCATCTGAAGTAGGACCAAAGATTTAGAGTCATAAGGATCTTTAGATGAAGCCTTTCCCTTTATAGATGAAGAAACAAAGTCCTAGAGAGTTTAAGGCCCAGGGTTATACAGGTCATGAAGAAAAGAGTTGGGGTTTCATCTGAGATCTTGATTCCAAGGCAAGTGTTCTTCCCACGACACTGCACTGCTTCTGATTTAGAATTACAAGAAGCTGACTGCACACTGTTCTCTAAATGCATGTAACCACTAGGTCATCAATTCAATACTGTTTAGGACCATAGTCTAGCAAGGCAGCTTGGTGGCACAGTGGCTAGAGCACTGGTTCTGGAGTCAGAAAGACCTATTTTCCTGAATTGACATCCCCCTTTAGACACTTACTAGCTGTGTGACCCTGGGCAAGTCATTTCACCCTGTTTGTCTCAGTTTCCTCATCTGTAAAATGAGCTGTAGAAGGAAATGGCAATCCTCTCCAGTGTCTTTGCCAAGAAAATCTCAAATGGGGTCACAAAGAGTCTGACACGACTAATGGATAAAAACAAACAAAAACCACCAAGGTCTAAAGTTTCAACATGAAATACTCCCCTCTGATGTTTTTCTTTTGGTATAGAAATGGAAGGGAGGGAAGAGAAATAGAATTTTTCCTCTGAAACTTTGAGAGGCCCCAGGTGTCTTGTCTGTCAGGGTATTCCTCTCTTTCTGATCACTATCCAAACATTTTCCAAAAGTTTGCCTTTCCATCATGTTCTCACTTCTGCAACACTTATTTTTCTCTTTTAGGCATTCAGGATAATCATATAGGAGCAAAGCTAATTTAACATTTTACATGAGTGTTTTTTACTGAGTCCAAAGACCAGTAAGTTCAGAACTTAGAGTCAAAGCATCCCATTTAAAAAAAAATTCTGGAATGGTGGTCATGGAGCCAAACTCCCACATTTCACTTATACTCTGATTTAAAGAAAAATATACCCTACAATGTATTATTTTTCCTAATACGTGATAACAGAATCATGTCATCAGACTTGGCTCATTGACTACCTAGCCCAACCTATGCCCAAACTTATAATAAGCAATACAATAGAACTGACCAGGGGTCATCCAGAGTTTTGTTTGAAAGACTTCAAATGAGAGGGAGCCTACCACCTTTCAGGGCAGACCATTTCACCTTTCAATAGCTTTTACTCACACACATCAAAAACCCAGGTTTCCTTCTTTATAACTCTCATCAGTTATTCCTGGTCTTGTCCTCTGGGTCCAAACAGAAAAGTCGAATTCACATTTCCATTTGATAGCCTTTCAAATACTTGAGGATAGCCATCTTATCTCTGTCAAATCTTCCTTTCTTCAGGCTAAGCATATCCAGTTCCTTCAACTGAACCTTAGATGGGATGGACCCAAGGTCTTTCAGCATCCTGGTTCACATTGCTTAGCATGTACTATAATTTATTGATGTCTTTCACAAAATGGGGCACTCGTAATGGAAAAGAATAGTCCAGATGTGTTCTGAGCAGAGTAGAGATCCCTAGTTCTAGATACTGTGCCTCTCTTCAGGTGACTTTAGATTCTGTTAGTCTTGTTGGCTACCACATTATAATCCTGACTCACTTTAAATTTATCAGCCACTAAAACTCCAATCGTTTCTTTTCCTCCATGATTTTCCATATATCCATCCACATCTCTTCATCTCCTTACTTGTGGGGTTGAGTTTTTACTCAAGTAGAAGACTTTAGAAGACATCTATCCTTCTCAAATCTCATCTTATTAGATGATCTTGATTGCCTCCCTGAGAAGAGAAGCCTCTAGCATTTGCTACTGGGTTCCAGCAATTAAATCCAACAAATAGAGGAGCAGTAACATCAGAAGAATCCTCAATTGTCTCTTCCAGCTTGGGAGCATTAGCAGAGCAAGGAAAGATTTTTCTGATGGATGATCCATGATTCTTCGCTTTGCATCTGCTTTCTGCTTTTTTCTCTTTTGACCTCAAAATATTACAGGCACCAGTCATCCCTAATTGAATTAAATCGTTGGTAGGCATGTAAAAAATTGTGATAACTTCCTAGAGTGACCTTAGGTTTCATTTTCTGGGTATTTCAAGGGACCCTAGGTTAGTCTAAATACTGTCCAATCTTATACCCCCGAACAGCCTAGGGCAGGGTAGAACTGATGGGTAAGCTAGCAGCCATCAAAATGTAATAAATGAGTTAAAAGGTGATTTTTTTCTCCCTCAAAAAGTGACATTTGCTGACACTCTTGACTTCTCTCAATAACTTGATCATCTACTCATGCCTGAAAGACTGAGAATTATCAGGTTTTAATCCCTGTGCTCCATGCCTTAGTAATTTAGCTCTACATCCTAAATCAGAAAATTATGGAAGTTCAGAGGACTGGGAGGTAGTTGCTCATATTTACATAACATGATCATGTTTGCAAAGCACTTTCCATATATTATTTCAAGTGAGCCTCACAATACCCCTGTGAAGAGGGGATATTATCTTTTACATTTTATTGATAAGGAACTGAAAGCTGAGATGTGTGGTTTGTTCAGTGTCACACAGGTAGTAAGTGTCTGGGGTAGGATTCAAACTCGGGTCTTCTTGACTTCAAATCTATCCATTATTCCCATGCTACCTTTCAAGAAGAGTAAGTCTTCACTGTGACACTGATGCCAAAATAACACACTGGAAATTTGCCAAACCCCTCTTTGAACTAGTTTTCCCCATATGTAAAGTAATGCTGACCTTGAAGATGCTACTTCATTTAGCTGGTCCATGAGTCCAGTGAGCCTCTAGGGGATCTGGGGGATTCATGCTGACTGTCTATTAAATACAAGGAAATTCTCCCTTCACTATTAGTCACTCTCAGGGCTCAGTTGTGGGATTAGAATTACTGCCCTTAGTGCCAGTGGTCTTTGCAGCTGGTGGCTTTTAGATTCCTTTGCACTTCTCTAAGAAGCACTCTACTCCTTGTAGGCCGCAAGAGACCATTACTCCATCCCTGGGGGAATACCTGGGGGCATATGGGGTTTTCTACCATGACCTACAGATCATGAGAGGGGATGGTCTTATTACAAAATGCTCTGTTCGAGGTGAAGAAATAGTTTCTCAATATACCCAAGCTTATGGAAGGCTCTCTTCAATAACTCCAATAGCCAGAGAAATCAGACAAGGTGATACAGAAGAGGCAGTCTGACTGCTGTCAGTAAGAACCATCATACGACCCTATGGGTCATTCCCACCCGTGACTTCAAATTTATTAGGGGTATGGGACATGTCAATGTGATAAAAGGCAACAAGAGGTCTCAGCATAGTCACTGTGCCCAGGGGAACTGAATGACTTGTAGCTTTTGCACCTGAGTGTTTAACTTGGTGGTATAAAGGCTAAGTCCTTGTGTCTTTTTAGGTGATCCTTTGAAACTCCTTAGCACATTTCTTTGTGCCCTTTGCTAATGACTTTTAAGTTCTTTGAAACCCCTTGTCATCTAGGTTGGTGATGTATAACTTGAGAGTATTTGGGTGGGGGGGAGATACTTATTTCCCAGAATGCAAAGGGTGTGGCTTTCTGCTAATTGTGGGATGAACTCAGCTAGACACTTTGAAGACTTCTACTGTTCCTGGGCAAACAATGATATTTCTTGACTTAAGGACCTGGATTCTTATGCAGCAGGTTAGTTCATCTCAGGTCTCTTCTCTGAATACACCTACATTCCTTTCCCCTTTCCTCTGCTAACTCTTACTTTTGTACCCAGACACTCTGAATGAAGCAGGATCACTAGTAATGGGTAGCTATGACTCAAACAAAAAATTATTTATTTCTGGGAACAGTGCTACTGAACAATAGTCAGATTTGTTTCCTGGAATGAGTTGCTAAGAACCAAAAGAGATTTCGAGTCATAAAAGAGGAAGCCAAGTGATTCCCCTGTCCCCTTTAAATGTATTTCCTGAGGCCCTCCACTGAATCCCAGGAGATGAATATTTTCTCATCCATTTGGCAGCTGCTCTTTCAAAAAGACATTTTGGCCTTGTGTGATCATTTGGCTTCAACTTTCCTCACTAACCTTTAATTTTGCTGTCATATAATTAGCAGGGCAAACAAACATTTCTGTTTTGGGTTAGGGTGGCCCAAAGGTATCCAACTTTCTCCAAATGTCAGAAGATTGGATATTAGCAGCTGCTTCTTTCCATTGAGAGGGGACCACTTCTGATAGTAGCATGTTAACTTGCATATCAGAAACAGGTCTGTTTTCTAGGATGAGAGCCCATTCACATGATAAGGCTGCGAGTAACTTAGCAACTGGGGGAATTTTGTCATGGGATTCATGGCAGGAGGCTGAAGGGGACCGTGATATGTTATTAATGAATGAAGAAATTCTCTTATCTGAAAAACTCCTGGTCTTGTACTTGGCTATAGAAATCTATTGTCCTTTCCATAAAGTGCATCTCACATACTTCTTGTTTAACAGGATACTTTGCAAAGAAGCCAGGGCCAGATTTCAAAACTATGAGTATTTTGTGGTAGTACATTTAATCTTTGTACCTGTGGGATGAGTAGTTGGCTGTCCCCCCCCCCTATAATTTAGAGCTTGAAGGTGATTACACTGCTTGCTTTGGTGAAGAGGAGGGGGAAAGAAGGGCATGTTTAAGTCATTTATCAAGGATCAGGCTGATATTCCTGATGAAACCATTTTATGTTTGCAAGGTAAAATGCCAGGGGTGAGCCCAAGGACAAATAAAGTCAGATGTATTAAAAAGTACTGGAAATGTTTTGGGGCTTCTAAAAAACATCCAACATGTGGTGCTGCAACATAACTGGATATGTCACCTCTTGGGGCCTCAGTTTCCTTATCTGTAAAAAAAAGGTCCCCTTCCAGTTCTAAATATATGTCCAATTATCCTATCGTGCAGTTTGCCACTTGCCCCCAATCCCAAACTCATGAATAAGATTACCGAGATCAGAACTCTGCTAAATACTTGATAAATAATTTCATTTTCTTGTTCTTGTTGTTCATCTTAGTTAACATAAAATATCGATATTCAGTGAGGACGGAGGATGTTGTCACCTTAAGATGTCCAACCTTGGAATTATCATAAAATCATGGAGAATATCTCCAGTGGTGTAAGTTAAAATAAATGGTGGCATTTCAACTGTATGCTCTAAATTAGATCATAGAATTGCTTTGGTCTAACTTGGCAAAGGTAGAGCTGAGGTTCAATGTTGTTGTCTCATGATGATGACTCACTGATTCCATAATGGCTATGGCTCCCTGAAATTTTTGATTAAGAGCTGATGGTAATGATAATGATGTTGATGTTTGTTGATATTCATGATGATGGCAGTAATCTTTTGGTTTTGTTTAATGCACTGATTTCAGAGAGCTCCAATACTTGTGGTACCATAGTTCAATATTATTTTTGAAAGACATAATTTTTTACCTTGGAATAGTCAGCTAGGTGACACGGTGGGTAGAGTGCTGGGCCTGGAGTTAGGAAGACTTACTTCAAATCTAGGCTCAGACACTACCTGTGGGACCTTGGGCAACTTAAATTCTGTTTGCCTCAGTTTCCTCAACTGTAAAGTGAGGATAATAATAATACCCGCTTCCCTGGGTTGTTGTGAAGATCAAATAAAATAATATTTGTAAAGTGCTTAGCATAATGCCTGGTACATAGTAGATGCTAGTTACTACTACTATTATTGCTGCTGCTACCACTACTGTTGTTCTTAAGTTGTTTTTCAGTTGTGTCTGACTCTTTATGACCCCATTTGGTGTTTTCTTGGCAGAGATATTGGAGTGGTTTGCATTTCCTTCTCTAGCTCATTTTACAGATGAGGAAACTGAGGCAAATAGGGGTTAAGTGATTTGCCCAGGGTCACAAAGCTAGTAGATGTCTGAGGTCAGAATTGAACTCAGGAAGATGAGTCTTCTTGACTCCAAGCCAAGCACTCTATCCATCTTGACACCAAGCTGACCTGCTACTACTACTACTACTACCACCATTGTACAATATTGTTGTCACTATGTACAACATTCTCTTGGTTCTGCTCACTTCACTTTGCATCAGTTCATGTAAGTTTTTCCAGGTTTTTCTGAAATCATCCTGATCATCATTTTTTATAGCACAATAATATTCCATCAATAATCATCTACCACAGCTAGCATTAGTGTTTATACTGAGCTCCAATTCCATATTATAAACTGCTCATTAGACATCTTGAACTGGTTGTACCATAGATATCCCAAACTTAACATTTTCAAAACAAAATTTATTAGCTTTCCCTTCCTTACCCCCTCTCCTCTCTTTTGAACTTCTTAACTTAATCAGTGTTATCCTCTGCTCCTCATTCTCACTTACCTCACATTTCCAGCCAGTAACCAAACCTTGTCATTTGTATTTGCACATCTTTTGAATTTTCCCTTTTCTCTCAACTTACTAGGCTACCAATTGAGATTGGGCCCTCAACACCTTTCACCTCAACTATTACAAAAGGTTCTTAAGTGGTCTTCTTGCCTCAAGTCTCTCTCCCCTCCAATCCATCCTCCACACATTCTAAAGCACAGCTCTGACCATTGTCACCCCACCCCTATACTCAATGAACTACAATGGCTCCCTATGGTCTCCAGGATCAAAGATAAAATCCTTGTTTGGCCTTTAAAGCCCTTTACAAGGAATCAGTTTACTTTTCCAGCCTTATCACACATTCCTTCTTTTAACATACATTGCAGTCTAATCAAACTGACCCTTTTACCAGTCCTTATACATGATACTCCATCTTCCCATCCTTGTTCCTTAGTGATGACTTCCCCCTATGCCTGAAATAGCCTCTCTCCTCATCTCTATTCCTGAGAGTCCCTAGTTTTTTATTTAAGGCTGAGCTCAAATGCCACCTTTTAGATAAAGCCTTTCTCCCTTCCCAACAACTGCTAATACCTTCCCTCTAAGATTGTTTTCCATTTACACAATCTTTATATCTTGTGACACAATGGATAGAACACTGGGTCTGGAGTCCAAATCCAGCCTCAGAAATTTATTAATTGTGTGATTTTGGACAAGCCATTTCACTTCTGTTTGCCTCAGTTTCCTTAACTGTGAAATGGGGATAATAATGGCACCTACCTTTCAGGATTGTTGTGAGGACAAAATGAGAGAATACTTAGCATAATTCCTGGCACATAATAGGTGTTTAATAAATACTTGTTTCCTTCTCCCATATATATTTTTGTATGTTCTTTCCCTCTTTAGGTTGTAAGCTCCTTCAGGGCAGTTACTATGTCTCACCTATGTTGTTGTTGTTTGGTTGTTTCAGTAGTGTCCAACTGTTCATGACCCCATTTGGGGTTTTCTTGGCAAAGATATTGGAGTGGTTTGCCATTTTCTTTTCCATCTCATTCGATAGAAAAAACTGAGGTACACAGGGTTGAGCGACTTACCCAGGGACACACAAATAAGTGTCTGAGGCCAGATTCAAACTCAAGTCTTCCTTACTCCAGATCTGATACTCTACCCGAGTGCTATCTAGCAACCTTCTTACATATAGTAAATGCTTAATAAATGCTTGCTACCTGACTGGCTACACAAACCTTTTGCTACCTCCACATGATATATCCTTCATGTATGTTACATCGGAACTCCAAGTTAATTTTGCTCATAATGTAAACGATATTCAGTCTAGGCATAGGAACACAGTTTAAAATGTGTCCCTATCTGGGGATTGGTAAAGTGCAGGGAGTGGTGGGGGCTAGGAAGAAGTTTCCACCAATGCTACATTAACATTTTAGCTGTTCTCTTCTTGTTCCCTTCCCCTCCCATCTATGTAGTTTTTTGCTGCCATGATTGTAGTTTCTTTTTGCCCCATACCATGGTGTCACCTTTTTGAAAAAATGTTCTAGAGAAGATAAAGATGTTGTGATAGGTGGAAGGTAGGAGAATTTGGGTAAGGGAGTCAACATGGTGAAATGGAAAGGAAAGTATGCTAGGTTTGGGGGCAGAGAAGTCAGGCCCCAGCTCCAGCTCTGTCGCAAAGGATTTGTGAGACCTCAGACAAGTCATTTCATTTCTTTGTCCTAGTTTGGGCTAGTTGAACTCTAGGATCCCTTCCAATTCTAATACTGTTGGATTCTTATTATGGGTTATCCTCACAGAGATCAATTAAGTTCCCTTAGGCTAGCTCCTTTACTATACTATATTGTTGTTGTTGTTCATCCTTCGTTCTCAAAGTGGATCAATGACATCAGGAGGGTGATGTCTTGGCTTGCAAGTGAATTGGATTTAAATGAGGCAGAGCTGTGCAAAGTCATGAGCCTCATTCCTTCAGAGTCAATCAGAGTCCAGTGGCAAGACATAGATCAGAACAACTGGTGATGGCCCAGGATACAGTGGGGAGACAATGGCCTCTTTAAGCTAAGGTCTTTCCCAGGTCTCAATTTGTCTGAGGCAACACCCATTCAGTAATTAAGGAATAAGTAAGAATTGAGACAAAAGGTGACCTAGTTTGCCTTCACAAAAGAATCAGTCAGGAAGGGGAAGATCCTCAGAGTCTCTGACCAAAACAGAAACAATTGCTATTTACAGTCACCCTGAGCCATCAAAACCCAAATAATTGGTATACTATAATTCACATCAAGGAAGTTTTTCTTCTTACTTATTAGCAGAATTGTATTGTGTAGCAAATATAGAAAGCACTTGACTTGGAGTCAGGAAGACCTGGGTTCAAATCTTGGCTCAAACACTTCTTGGCTGTGTGACTCAAACCAATTCACTTAACTTCTCAATGCTCCGGTTTCCTCATCTGTAAAGAGAGGGTATCAGACTTGGTTGTCTCCAAGGTTCCTCCTGCTTCTAAATGTGTGCTACCATCACTTTCTTCTTCACTATCCCATTGGACAGTGTCCTATTCTCTTCCTTTGCCTCTACCTACACTTTATCCCACCCCCACAGTCTCAAACATTCTGAAATCTGAGAGAATCAACAGCTCTGTTTGTGGTGAGGGTAGGAATGTTAGGAGGAAAAGTGAATTTTTTAGCATGTAATTTAATTAATACAGGAATTCATGGTGAGAAATCTCTCTCTACCAATATAATCAGCACCTGCTCTATAACTTGGGGACTTGGACAATTGTCCAGGGGTTCTGAGAAGTTAAGTGACTTGCTCATGATCACACAGCCAGAGTGTCAGTGGTGACAAGACTCATGTGCAAGTATTCTTGATGGTGAAGCCAGTTTGTCTATCCATAGTGCTATGCTGACTCTCCCTTTGTAGGGAGGTGCATTAACTAACTGGGTTTTTTTTTGTTTTTTTTGGTGGGGCAATGAGGATTAAGTGACTTGCCCAGGGTCACATAGCTAGGAAGTGTCAAGTGTCTGAGCCTGGATTTCAACTCAGGTCCTCTTGAATCCAGGGCTGGTGCTTTATCCACTTCACCACCTAGCTGCTCCCATCTACTAACTGGTTTGTAATCAGTATTCTAGGTATTAAGTCAATGATCTAATGAAAACAGACAGTGGAAAGCCTGGCAGGATTCCTACTCCTCTCTAGCACAAACAAAAATGGAAAGTAACTATTGAAAAAAGAAGTTTTCATGGCTTCTGGTCATCCAAATGCCAGGGGCTGTTCAATTTCATCTGTGTTGGATGGAGAGTAGTCAGTCTGGCAAGTAGAAAATAGAGGAACACCACCCTCATGCAAAGTATTGTCCCCATAATCCACTGCTGCCTAAGTGCTTCAATCCCCAGTCGTTGGTCTGACTTCATTTTAGAATCAGAGAATTGGAGACTTAGAACAGAACTCAGAGGTCATCAAGTCCAACTGTTATCCATTGCATAAATACCTACAGTATCTCAAATAAGTGGCCATTCAGCCTCCCCTTCATCCTCCTAACACCTCCAGTGAATGGAAAGCAAACTACATCCGAAAGCAGTTTATTCCATTTTTGGACAGCTCTTTGTATAAAGCTTTTCCTTATATTGAACCAAAATCCACCTCGACAACTTGTACCCATCTGAGCCCTAGGACTAAACATAATTAATTTTGTCTTGTCTCTATGTGATAGCCATTCAAATATTTAAAGACAGCATCTGGCTCCCCCTAATTTTCTTCTCCATCAACAAACATGCATCAATTTAACAAGCATTTGTGGCAAGCACTGTGCTAAGTGCCAAGGATACAAAGAAAGCCCCCCCCCCAAAAAAAATAAGTCCCTACCCTAAGGAACTTATAGTCTAATAGAGTAGACAATATGCAAACAACTATGTATGAATGAGATATATCCAGGATAAATTGGAGATAGTCACAAAGGGAAGGCACTGACATTAAGGAGAATCAGGAAAGGCTTCTTGTAGAAGGTGGAATTTTAGCTGGCAGTTGAAGGAAGCCATTCTAGGTTTCTTCAGCTGATACTTATATGACATAGTTTCTAGTCTCTTTACCATCCTAGTAAATTCCATTCCATTCCATTGAATTCAACAAGTAGTATTTTAGGGTCTGCCTACTTTAAGTAAGGGCCTGTGCTAGACCCTCTGATAGAAAAAACAAAGACTATGCAATCCCAACCCTCATGGAGCTTACATAAAACTAAACTCTCTTCCAGATCTTATCTAATTAGTCAGCGTCTTCTTTTTTTTTAGTGAGGCAATTGGGGTTAAGCGACTTTCCCAGGGTCACACAGCTAGTAAGTGTCTGAGGCCGGATTTGAACTCAGGTCCTCCTGAATCCAGGGCTGATGCCTTATCCACTCTGCCACGTAGCTGCCCCTAGATGTAAAATTTTAAAAAAGGACACTGGGGGCAGCTAGATGGAATAGTGGATAGAACACCGGCCCTGGATTCAGGAGGACCTGAGTTCAAATCCAGAACCCTGGGCAAGTCATTGCCTCGCAGGGGAGAAAAACAAACAAACAAACCACAAAATTTGACATCTAAAATAGGACACGACTTTTCAGATATCATCTGATTAGGCATGGCTATTATCTACCTTACTTAGGACAGTAGGCTTCAAAATGCAGCCTATGATTGTTTGTGTTTAATTTTTGGCTGCAAAATACCCTGATGACTCATATTGAACCACTATAACCCCTCTGTAGGCCTTCTTCATATGAACTACTTTCTAGCCATGTTTCCCATTTTGTACCTGACCAAATGATTTTTTTTAAACCAAAGTGCAAGACTTTACATTTTTTTGTTCTATTCAGATTCATTTTGTTAGCTTCAGAATATTGTTTGAACCTGCTGGTGACCTTTTTGGAACTTTATTCTGACATTGAATGTATTAGTAATCTCTTCTAGTTTTGAGACTAGCATAAATTTGATCGGCATGCCACCTGTTTTCCTCTAAGTAATAGGAAAAAAAAAAGGGTCAATGGAACCAGGCCAAGGACAGAGCCCTGACTTTCATTAAAGACATCCTTCCAGCTTGAGATTGATCCTTCGATCAGCAGTCTTTGAATACAGATGGTCAGCCACTTCTGATGTACTAGTTCAGCTGTGCTTGGCCAGGATACATCTCTTGCTACGTTTCCCACAAGGATGCTGAAGGAGAGCTTTTTTTTTTCCTATCCAGCTATCTTATTTCCAAAACATTTCTTTGATCTATCAGTCTAAAAACCCTTTTAAAAAAGGGAATTAAGTTAGCTTAGCAAAATTGTTCTTTTATTTTAAAAAAAAGTCTTCCAAATGAAATTTAAAATAAATAACAATAACAAGCATCAATAAGTTCAAAATTTCATTTGTTCTTTATCATTAATGAAAGTATGATAAATCAATATCAGAATGGATAAGAAAAAGGTAGAAGGAAGCTAGAGGAAAAGTATTGAAAAAAATCTTAAAGGAATAACATCCATACAAATCAACTTCTTTGCTACCTTTCCTTTACTTGAGTTAGAACTCTGGTTCACTATTCATGGTTTGACCTTAACTAATGAATTTTATTTTATTTTATTTTTCTGCAGGGCAATGAGGGTTAAGTGACTTGTCCAGGGTCACACAGCTAGTACGTGTCAAAGTGTCTGAGGTCGGATTTGAACCCAGGTCCTCCTGAATCCAGAGCTGGTGCTTTATCCACTGCACCACTTAGCTGCCCCCAACTAATTCATTTTAATTCATGTGTCCACCTCGTTTCCTTCTAAATGTTCACAATTCTTTCCTTTAATAGTACATTTTGTAATTATAGTCTGACATATCTACCTTCTTCCTTTTTTGTCATAAAAGTATTTTATTATTTTCCAGTTACATGTAAAGATAGTTTTCAACATTTTTCATAAGATTTTTAGTTCAAATTTTTCTCCCTCCCTCCCTTCCCTCCCCTATCCCCAAGAAAGAAAGCAATCCGATATAGATTATACATGTACAATGACCTTCTTCCTTTTTTTTTTTTAAATCCAAGCATATACCTTCCTCTAGTCCTACCCCACTTTGATTTTTCACCATCTCAGAGTACCACTGGTAGTTTATCAATCACATCTGATTTTTCTTTTGGGTCCTTCCAGTGTATTTGATGGAAAAATCAACCTCATTGAGCACGTCTATGTGCTTTCTTATCATCTCGTTTATTTTTAGAGTTTAATTCCTTATCATAGTCAATCCTTTCCAATATGAAGCCCATTCTCCGAAAAGAAAACAAGGAAAGACTCAAATTTGTTTTTCTCTCCATTGTCTATTAGCATCTTCCCATTATCTCTCAACAGTGTTCCTACCCCTTCCTTCATTTTTCTCTTGCCCTCAACATAACCACATAGAAAGCCCCTTTTGCTGACTTGAATATTTATCCCAGGCTTCTCCACTCATATGTGCCTTTAGCTTTCCTGACACTATTCTTACAGGATGCGTTCACTTTTGTAATTGTCTTCAGTTAATAGTTCTTGTACGTGCTCATACTTATTGACCATAGGCAAGTCACTAAACTTGTTGAACTTTAATTTCTTCATCAGTAAAATGGAGAGATTAATAGTTGGACTATGTACTTTTGTCAGAAAAGCACTTTGTAAGCCTTCTGGCCACAAACACTGACTAGCTGGGTGACCCTAGGCAAGTCACTTGACCCTGTTTGCCTCCGTTTCCTCATTTGTAAAATGAGCTGGAGAAGGAAATGGCAAACCACTCCAATATATTTGCCAAGAAAACCCCAAAATGAGGCAATAAAGAGTTGGAAAAAATGACTGGACATTATTGTTAATATTAATGTCACTATTTGCCCACACTTCCATCTCTTGTACGTTATTAAAAAATCTATATCATCAGAGAGCTCCCTGTGCAGCTTTGTGGATTTCTTTAGATACTATACTCACACCCCCCTCAATTGAATCTTTTTTTTTTTTGCTTGTATTATCAAAATTTAAGTTCTGAGGGCATCTAGATGGTACAGTGGCTAGAGCACCATCCCTGGAGTTAGGAAAACTTGAGTTCAAATCTGGTCTTAGATACTAGTTGTGTGATCCTGGGCAAGTCATTTAACCACAATTGCCTCAAAAGGAATTAAATCCAAGAACTTCATTTAAGTATGTATCTCTTGGATCTATGGTTTCAAAAGAATAGCGAGCTCCAACTGAGGGGCGTTGTGTTCCAAACCAGATTGGTACATTTTCTGCTATTTATAATCTTAGTTGTCTGGGGATACTTGCCTAGGATCATATAGGACTTGAATTCAGATTGTCCCGACTTCAATACCAACTGTCTTTCCACTATGCCAGGCTGTCTCTCCCTCTTATTTTTCTTGATCTAACTTCCTTTTAAAGTCTCAAGGTAGAAATTCTCTTAACAGAGTTTTGCAAAACCCTGGTGTAGACCACTTGTTTTCAGACGGGGGCCTAGGGACCATCAGTACTTTTTGAGTGTTGCCTGGAAGATAAGGATCTATGGTTCTGGTTTTAATTCTGAGTTCAAATGCTTTTCTGTAATCTTAACTGAAAATCTGATACTACCTAAACAAATACAATCTTGGGCTAGAAGATCCTTAATTCTCCTGCCTTTGAATTCTTTGAAACCCATTTTCTAGCCTAGGGTTCATGTCAGACCATGGCTAGAATTCTCCTCCTAATGTAACTCTAAATGACTACAAATTCGGAAATAAAATCTTTCTGCCTCTTCTTCACATACATGGGGTCCATTCAGTGCAGCCAGATGCACTGTGCTTTGGTGAGGATGTAACTTTTAAAAAGTTGATTTTGTTCTCTGTCCTGCCTCCCACCGCCATCCACACGAAAAGAAGAATGCTATCCGTGGAATCCCATATTTGTGAAAGATGTTTATTTCCTTCTGTAAAGCTTTTGCTATCTAGGGATAGGAATGGGAACCAGATTTGTGATTTCACTGGTGAAAGGAACTACCAGTGAGGAAACCTTTTTCTACCCATCTATACCAAACAATACCTTCTCTGCAATTTATCATCTTAAAGATATGCTTGGGGAACAAAGAGGTTAAATGACTTCCCCAGGGTCACACAGCCCATATGAGTCAGAGAAGGAACTTGAATCCAGGTCTTTCTGACTCCTAGGCCATTTATCTAAGAGAAAATGGGGTGAGTTGTTTGTTCCTTCAGTTACCTAAGAGAAAGAGTGGCACAATGGAGAGTGTTCTGCATCTGGGCCAGAGATGCTGGGGTTCAGTTTCTGGCTCAGCTATGTCACCTCTAAGCTTCTTCATCTCTATAATTAGCGATTGGAGTAGATGACATTTAAGGTCCCTCTTCTATCTCTAAATCTATGATAATCAAGCTTAACCTTCATCATGCAAGAGATGATGAAGCAGGCAGACTTTGGTTCCTTTGTTTTTATTTGGTGGCTCTTTCTGAGAGGGCCAGAGAAATAATCAGCTAGTGAGCCCCTCAGTCATATAGGCCGCCACAGACTGGCTTCCTACAATGAGAGTTTTGTGCTGGTATCTTTCTCTTTAAAAAAAATATTTATGATGTATGATTAAATTGTATACATATATCAAACATAGATATAATATACACATACACGCATATATGTCTTTCTCCTGCAGTGGGGTAATAGTAAGAGGAGGAAGAAGAAGCTTATGAGGACCTGTGTCTCAAGAAGGGTGACTAGGAGGCAGCTAGGTGGTGCAGTGGATAAAGCACGGGCCCTGGATTCAGGAGGACCGGAGTTCAAATCCAGCCTCAGACACTTGACAATTACTAACTGTGTGACCCTGGGCAAGTCACTTAACCCTCATTGCCCCACAAAAAACAAACAAACAAACAAAAACAAAATCAAGAAAGGCAACTGCTTTAGGCAAAAGGGAGAAATTGCCAATGCACATTTGAATTTGTCTTTGCCATCTCCTTTGTCTCCTTTGACATCTATTGAAAGTTCCTCCTTTTATTATCTTAGCTACCCTAGACTGCCTAGGTCCCCAGATTGTTGTCCTCCATTGGGCCAGGCCATCTTCTAGACCTTTTTCATCCTATCAGAATTAATCCTTCCAGCATAACAAATACAGATTCTAGATGACTTTTAAGGCTCTAAAATTCTGTTGTTGTTTTTTTAACCACATAAATATTAATAAATAAATGTTTGTTAAATAGCTGCTATGTGCAGAGCACTGACCCCTAATTGGTTAACCTAAGTGTAAGGATGGGGTTAAAACTTCTATACTCCATTTTGGCTCTGGTATCTTAATTAAGTAAGACTATGTCTCAATCAAGTAAACCACCTAAACTTAGACTAAAGGGGGAAAGTGTATGAAAGCCATTGGACGTAGTGAAATGATACCAGACAAGAGATCCATTCCAATTGGCTGGGAGATTTTGTTATGTTCTCTGGGGCCTGTATAAAACTACCAACTTAGCTAGAAAAGAGGAATTCCAAAAATTGAATCTTATGGCTTTCCAGAAAACCTTTAAGAAGTTGCTATGTTTTTTTTTTTATTTGTTTGCTTTCTTGCCTGAGACATGTTTTCACTTAGAAAAGGTAATTGGAGTGAAAATGAGGTAGGATGGTTCCAACCTTACCCTGATACCATGATGATAGATTACTGTATTTCACTTCCTCTCTTGTGGAGACTCTTAAATATAGTTGATACTCTGTTTCTCTACAAGCCAGTATCTGCAAAGGGATCGGGGAACATTGATATGAGAGGTATAATTTATGTTGCTCTTTTTTAATAGATAAGGGAAAGGAGGTTCAGAAAAGTTAATCTGATACTCTTGACTGGTAGAGTCCCATTTCTCTCCCTTACTCAAATTTATCTTGAATTTTTTTCTTATACATTTTTATGTGTACAGGTTGTTTCCATCAACTGCAAGATAATATACTTCTTGAGGACAGGTACTATTTCTTTTCTTTTTGGGGGGCAATGAGGGTTAAATGACTTGCCCAGGGTCACACAGCAAGTAAGTGTGTTAAGTGTCTGAGGTTGGATTTGAACTCAGGTCCTCCTGAATCCAGGACTGGTGCTTTATCCACTGAGCCACCTAGCTGCCCCTGGGCAGGTACTATTTCAATTTATCTTTGTTTCCCCAGTGTCTAGAATAATGTCTGGCACATGGTAGTTATTATTCAATAATTGCTGTTGATGAAGTAAGTGGCTTGGTCAAGGTCATATGGTTTTTTAGGAGACATATGAGATCCTAGAGTCCATGTTTCTTGGTTTCTAATCGGGACCTGTTCCCACTCTTGAAGGAGACCATTTTCTTCCTGTTTGCCTTGAGGTAGGAAAGTACCTTCTTTGCTTCTCTGTGATTCACAATGTGTTCAACTTAATGATCTCCTCACAAGGTGGTTGGGCTTCCTCTTAGGGTTTGGCAGGTCATCCTGCCCTAGTTCTGCCTCAGGAGTTTTAATGTTACCCTTTATTCCTGGATACTAGAGAGCCTTCTCATGAGGGCCCAGATGTTGGGACTTTTCAATGACCACTCCTATCCCCACCACCCCCTACTTAATGCACTCTGATGAATTCATCTTTAAAAATACATTTTATTGATATATTTTGTTTATAGATCCCCACCATTTCCCCTTTCATCCTTCCCTTCCCTTTCTCAAAGAGCCATTTCTCATGGATAGACTTTTTTTTGTTTGAATGAAAAGAAGAAAAATAAACAAAACCAATCAACCCATTTTAAAAAATTGACATTATATTCAGTGCTCTCCCCATGTGGACTCTGCTGTATTTCTGAATGCTTTATTTTAATGGAAGTTCATTGAGAGTAGGGAATGTTTCATTCTTTGTACTTATGTTCCCAGAGCCTAGGACAGACAGTGCCTGGAACATAGTAAGCACTTATTGATTGGTTGAATAAAAAAAGAAAACTATATAACTCTATGAGAGGCAGCTGGCTGAGGAGCTGGGAAGGCCAGGGTTCAAGACCCACTTCTTTTTTTTTTTTTTTTTTTTGCAAGGGGCAGTGGAGGTTAAATGACTTTCCCAGGATCACACAGCTAGTAAGTGTCAAATGTCTGAGGCCAGATTTGAACTCAGGTCTTCCTGAATCCAGGGCCGGTGCTTTATCCACTGCGCCACCTAGCTGCCCCTAAGACCCACTTCTGACACAAACTGGTTTGGCTATATCACTCTGGGCAAATCACTTAACCTGCTGGTATTCTGTCAAGCTTAAGACAACAAGTTTCAGATGGATCTGCACTGTTAAAGGGAGTTTCTTCATTTGGAAGTTTCCTCCATCAATACAATCTCGACAGTGCCAATGCGCCGATCCCTTTTGCTTTCCTTAGCAGCAATGTGACTTTCTGATTTGACAGTCGGTAGGGATCAGGACCAAGCAGGAAGGAGACTTATGCAGACAGCTGGGAGGAAGGAGATGGTTTTGTTATGAGACATACCTGGATTCTGCTCATGTGGGAGGTTTATCCCTCAGGAGAGTGACCCAGAACATGTTCCTCTTTGGAAATTACATTAGGCTCTTTCCTGCCAGGGTTTTCAGTTTAAAAATCAGTTTTGAAATCAGTTAAAATGGACCCTGACTTTATTAAGTTCTCTTTTATCCAAAACATTATTTCTACCTTCTCTTCCTATTGGAGGTAAAAATCACTCTTGTATCTTGTTGTTTCCCAAGTCAGGCATTGCTGCCCTGGTGATTGAAGGCAGTGTCAATGTCAATAGTATTGGTCAACTAGACTGGCCCCAAAATGTGAAGGTGAATTTTGAACTTCAGTAAGTGATCCTTTCTTCTCTTTTCTTTATTCTTTTCCTTTTAATCTCTATTTTTCCACATCCCAAGAACTTTGAGCTTTTCCACTACTCTGCTCTGGTCTGATAAATTCATTCATACTAAAGTACGAGGTACTTGATACACTATACCCTCTTGAATATTTTTAATTTAAAAGAGGACTGGGAATAGTATTTTTTTTTAGTGAGGCAATTGGGGTTAAGTGACTTGCCCAGGGTCACACAGCTAGTAAGTGTTAAGTGTCTGAGGCTGGATTTGAACTCAGGTACTCCTGACTCCAGGGCCGGTGCTCTATCCACTGCACCACCTAGCCACCCCAAGGGAATAGTATTTTTTTTTAAACTCCCAGATATGATTGGCAGGTCACTATCATTGATTTTTGGAAGATCATGGTGAACAAAAGGGTGTCTTAGAATTGGAGAAGGGGAAATATTGTTCTAATTTTCCAAGAAAAGAAGCAAGTAAGGTTTGCAAACTATGAGCTTGTAAGCTTGACTTTGATTCTTGGCAAAATTTTTTACTGTATTATTAAAGAATAGTGGACAACTAATGCAGGAAGCAGTGATCATTAAGGAGGCATAGCTTCACCAAGAACAAATCCTGTCATCCAAATCACTAATGAGAGACATGCAAATTAAAGCAATTCTGAAGTTCCACCTCCCATTGGAGTGTCAAAGATAACAAGATATGAAGATAGCAATTGTTGAAGGTGCTATGTGAGGACAAGAGTATTCGTGCACTCCTGGTAGAATTGTGAAGGGGTCTGACAATTATGCAAAGCAATTTAAGAGCTCTACCCCAAATGTCAGTAAACTGTGCATACCCTTTGACCCAACAATATCACTACTAAGCTTATATACTCCCAAAGACATCAAAGAAAGAGGGAAAGAACCCATGTGCACAAAAATATTTTAGTAGCACTTTTTGTTTTGGTAAAGAATTGGAAACAAAGTGGGTATCCATTGATTAGGGCCTGGCTGAACAGTTTGTGGAATAAGAACAACATGGAATATTATTATGCTGTAAGAAATGATGGAAAGGATGGATTCAGAGAAACCTGGGGATTTCTATGAATCAATGCAGGGTGAAGTGGACAAAGAACCAGGAGAATATTTTATACAATGACTGCAACATTGTAAAAGAAAACTTCTATGAAAGATTTAAGAATCTTGGTTAATGCAATGACCAATCATGACTTCAGAAGACTGAGGATGAATCATGCTTCTCACCTCTTGCTAGGTGATTAAACAGAGGTGCTGAATGAATGAACATTTCAACACAAGGTCAATGTGGGGTTTTGTTTTGCATGACCATATTTAGGAGGGATTTTATTTTGGGGGAATGGAAGGAAGACTAGGGAGGAAGACTAGTTTCATATGAACTTAGAAGGAGGTCACCAGTGTAATGGGAGAGTAGTGATAGTGAAACTTTAAAAAAAAAGGAAAGAAAAAAGGTCAGAGAATAATTTAAAAACAAGCAGAAGACAGCAGAAGGCAGTTTAGAAGGGGATGATGGCAAGCAGAGTTAGTGTTGGAATTACTATGTTAAATCTGAACTATACAAAAATGTCTCCCCAAATCAAGCTGTCTGTAGTGAAGTTTTATAATTTCTAACACAGTCCTCTTTTTCTGTTCTTTTGTATGTGGAAATATTCAGGTTTTTTTTAAAGGTTTGTGAAGTTTATAATGATAAAAGGGAAAAATTAAAAACAACTAAAAAAAAAGAGAGAATAAGTCAGATTATTCTCCTTTCCCTTTTTGACAGGGTTTTTGTTATTCTTGTTCAGTCATGTCTGACTCTTTGTGATCCCATTTAGGGTTTTCCTGGTAAAGATACTGGAGTACTTTGCCGTTTCCTTCTCCAGCTAATTTTACAGATTGGAGAATTGAGGCAAACAGGGTTAAGTGACTTGCCCAGAGTCACAGAGCCGGTAAGTGTCTGAGGTCAGATTTGAACTCACGAAAAGGAGTCTTCCTGACTCCATGACCATGGCTCTATTCGTTTTACCACCTAGTTACCTCTGGCAGGGTTACTAAAATAGAATACCAATGTCAATAAAATTTACCTATATTTTAATAAAGCATTTGACAGATCTTTTGTGCTATAATTGTGGAAAATATGTAGAGATATGGGCTCGGCAGTTGTAGAGGTAGTTACTGAGTCAAATGGCTGGACTCAAAGAATAGTCTTTTATGGTTTCAAATGAACTTGGAAGGAGGTCGCCAGTGTAATGTCTCAGGGGATTGTGCTTGACCCTCCCCTATTGAACATTTCTATCAACTTCTTAGATAAAGGCAAAGCTGACTTGCACGTTAAATTTATGGATGATGCAAGGCTGGGAAGGTTAGCAAAGATACTGACTGACAGAGTTAGGATTCAAATAGATCTTGACAGGCTCTAACAATGGGCCGAATTGAATAAGACGAAATTTGATAAGAATAAATATGGATTCCATTTTACACTTGGGTTCAAAAATCAGTTTCACAGCTACAAACTAGATATGACTAGGCAGCAGGTGTAGGGGTTTTAGTGGTCTGTAAGTTCAGTGGGAGTCAATAGTATGATGCCAACCAAGAAAGCTAATTTGATATAAGATTGCATTAAAAGAGGCATAGCTTCCATAAATAAGGAGGTGATAATTCTGCTGTGCTGTGCCCTGGATAGACTACATTGGGAATATTGTGCTGCATTCTGGGTACACACTTTAGAAAGAACACTGATGAGCTATAGAAAGTCCTGATGAAAGTAGTCAGGACAGTGCAGGAGCCTCAGGTCATACCATATGAGGACCAGTGATAGAAATTCAAGGTGTTTAGCATGGAGGAATGAAGTCTGAGAGGGGATATTTTCAAACATATGAGGAGATTTCATTTGGAAAAGTCATTAGAATTGTTCTTGTTCCAAGAGGGCAGAACTAGGATCAATGTGTAAAAGTATCAAAGAAGGAAATTTAGGTTTAATGGAAGGAAAAGCTTCCTTACAATTAAAGGTGTCTAAAAATGGAATGGGCTGCTTCAGGGAGTGATGAGTTCCCCATCTCTGGAGGTCTTTGAGCCAAGGCTAGATGAACACTTGGCAGGTATGTTGTAGTCTTTGTTCCAATAGTAAGTTAGACTAGATAATCCTTCCAACTCTCAGATTCCAGGATTCTGAGAAGGCAGTACTTGACTCAAAAGAAGAATCTCTAATGGAACATTAGGTAGTATCCAGGGAGAGGCTTTTAGGTAGCCTGACCATACTTCAAATCATACCACATGTAATGCTGCCCTGGCTGGATATATAATTGTGCTTGTTGCTCATCATAGGAGGAAGACCTGATTTTGATGGGAGGAAAATGAAGAGGGGAGCATGTTAGACCATAGAACAAACACAACTTACAGTGAGACAGCTTCTCATCCTTCAGATTGCCATAGGGACATAAAGGGGACCATTATTTGGGGGTTCCATACTAACCACATGGCGTCTTTCTGAGTTTTTCCTATGGGCAGCTATGGAGGTAGTATGTTTCCAGGGTGGGAGATGTAGCCATTTAGGGTCTTTTGGTGGAGTGCTCTGGGCTTTAAGACGAAGAACTAGAAAACAAGGGCAATCATTTATACTCAGGGTGGGTAATTTAGGCAGATCTGAGGAAAGGGTAGAGAAATGGGGGACAGAAACCTCATGATGCTGGTTGTAGCGTGTCTGCAATCCAATGGGCAAGACCATGATGCTCATCTTGGAGGGAGGCCCTGATCACCCTATTTGTTAGGCTTGAAGTCAATAAGTGACTACCCCCAAATCCTTAAGCATATTTGCCTGACCTGAGTGAATTTGAGGGAGATGCAACAACTAAGGGGATTTTTTTCTTCTATCTTTATCACTTATTCCATGTATGACCTTGTGTGAGTCTCTTGCCTTTTCTAGTTCTCACATTCCTCATCTACAAATTGAAGGCACTGGAATAGATGACATCTAAGGTTCCTTCCAGCTCCAGATCTGTTGTCCTGTCATTTTCCCATTATGTGCACATTACTACATGCCCTCACTATGGCATCTGCAAATATAGTACCCAGAGTTTCTGTATTATAAAATTGGCAATGTTTTGGGGGGGTCCATATTTCCAAAATAAAACCATTTGAAAATGGGATTAACATCCCTATCTATTAACTTATGTTCCTTTCTGGGTTGAGGAACCTTGCCATCTTTTTGCTCCTTAGTTTTCCAAGGTTTCTTGGTAGACAGTTCTCTTTCATTTCCCTCCTTACCCTTCCCTACCTATCACATTCTCTTTCCTTCCTTTCTCCCTCTTTACTCCTCCCTACCCCTTCTATGTAATGCTTCAAGGTTGGCAAAAATAAACACTTGATGCATATTATCTCATTAGGTCCTCATGACGACTCTGGGAAGTCAGTGATGTTATTATTTCCATTTTGCATATGAGGAAACTGAGGCTAAGTGAGGTCAGCTTGCCCAGAGTTACACAGTTAGTGTCTTAGGCAGGGGTCAAACCCTCACCTTCTTCACCCCCCCACCCCGATCCGATGCTCTAGCCACTACACCACCTAGCTGCGTACTTCATCTCTCTCCTTCATTTCTCTTCTCCTGCCTCTCAATTTCCCTCCCCTACTCTTGATTCATCCTTCTTTCTTTTCTTCTTTCCTTCCTTCCTTCCTTCCTTCCTTCCTTCCTTCCTTCCTTCCTTCCTTCCTTCCTTCCTTCCTTCCTTCCTTCCTTCCTTCCTTCCTTCCTTCCTTTCTTTCTTTCATCTCCTGCTTTCTCACTTTCTCTCCATTTCTGTCCTTTCTATCAAGGCAATGTCAAGACTCTGTGATAAGTCTTTAGTGGTCTCAGTTCACTGGTTCAAGATCCAATGTGCCATTCAAAAGCCTGCCTTTCCAAGGTCATTGAGCTGCCAGAGACCAGCTGGATCTTCTCTGAGAGTCCTGTCACTGGACATGATGAGGAAGGACAGCCCCCAAGAAGACATCTACTACAGCTGGGTCCCTGCTGCCACTACCCTTGAGCAATTTTCCACTTCACAATTCAGGAACATTTCTCCTCTAAAGAAAGATCTCCACAGATCCCAGTCTTTCTCTAATTTCTCTTCTCTCATAGTTCTCTGTCTTCCCCACTGTGTCTATGCCTGTAGATCACTCAGAGCTTGTTCAAGGACAGAGCTAACTTGCACCACACTCTGAAGGAATTTCAGGCCTCTGTAACAACATAGTCATAGGTTGCAAATGCATAATATTGCGGTAAACATCCTCTTTCAGGTGATCTCCGTTTCCAGCTAGCCAGATTAGATGTCCTCTCCCTGGGGCTTGGCATCATTGCCTTTTCTTGTTCATTCATTGTACTTCCCATCCTCAAACCTATGATGACTTCTCATTCTCAGTTCCTGGGACCCTGAAGTAGGTTCTTTCCTGTTGGATCAGCCTTAATCTGATGCCTTCCTCAAGAGTCACCTGACCCTTCTACTCAATTCCTGTCCCCTTGAGTTCTGCCCATAGGAATATCCTCCTGAACCTTTTTATAATTCTAGGAACTTAACTTTTATTCAGTTCCCTTGAGCAGAGGATGCCATATCAACCTGCCAATCAACACGCCTGATTCAGTCTCTCTATCTCTCTATCTCTCTGTCCTTTGGTCTCTGTCTGTCCTTTGCTCCCCCCACCCTTACCCTCTTGCTTCTAATGGAGTCAGCTGGGTGATACAATGAATAGAGCACCGGGCCTGCTGGCAGAAAGTTCTAATTCCAGATCCCACTGGACATTCACTAGCTATCCGATCCTGGTCACTTAGCCTCTGTATTCCTATTTCCTCATCTGTAAAATGGGAATAATAACAGTACCTATCTCCATGGGTTGTTGTGAAGATAAAATTAAAGCGTGTGAAACACATTGGTTAAAGTATTGTATAAATGCTGGTTATTTGGTATTCTAGCAGGACTCAGCACCTCCAACTCTTAGCAGTTTATCCTAGGTTCTCTTCCCTAGAATGACCCCAAACTTCTTCTAAAAGCTCTCAAACTCCCTTTCAAGCATCTCCCCCCAAAATCATTTGGTTTCTTCACAAACACTGATCTCCTTTCTTCCTCTATCTTCTTTCCTTTCTCCAACCCACCTGGCTCAGAAAACTTCAAGCAACTTAAAAAAATTTTAATTAGCTCAGGTTGTACTTTGGCCACATAATGAGAAGATGGGACTCACTGGAAAAGACCCTGATGTTGGGAAAGATTGATGGCAAAAGGAAAAGGGGATGGCAGAGGAGGAGATGGACAGATAGTGTCATGGAAGCAATGAACATGAACTTGGATAGACTTCGAGAAATAGTGAAGGATAGATGGATTTGGGGGGTCCATGGGGTCATGAAGAGTTGGACATGACTGAATGAAAACAAAAACCAAAAAGCTCAGGTTGTATAGTGAAAATAATGGGAAATATATATATATATATATATATATGTATATATATATACACACACACATGTGTATGTATAAGTTTGTGTGTGTATGTGCCTGTATGTATATGTTTGTGTGTGTATGTTCCTGTATGTATAGTCTCTTCTCTTTGATTGAATGTAAGTTCTTTGAGGGGAGCAACCATTTCATTTTGTCTTTGTTCCTCTGGTGCCTTGCCCAATGCCTGTCACATAGTAGGTACTTAAGAAATGTTGGTTGATTGTTTGTTTGGTGGATTCGGAGTCATAAGATTGAGATTTGAATCTTCTAGACTGTAAGGTCCATTATGGGGTAAAATGTGTCTAATTTAACTTTGTCTTTGCCTCAATGCCTAATATGGTTCATGATTAATAAGTGTCTGCCAAATTGATTTGGACTAAGTTCTGACTTTATCATTTAATACTTGTTTGACTTTAGTGAAGTCCTTTAAGCTATCTAATGCTCAGTTTTATCAGCTCTAAAATGGGGGAAATAATACCTATACTACTTTTCTGGAAGGTTTATTATGGTGGTGGGTGGGGAGCACTTTGTCTACCATAAAGCATGATAAAAATCTAAGGAGTAATTACTGTTTTTAACTCTTGTAGCTTTGGCTGGGCTCAACATTCCCAAACTCATGATGGTTTTGGGGGAGAGGGATCTTTTACTCCAGTATAATAATCCAATTATGAGACATAGAGAGAAGACAGAGACTTAGTGTCCCTCTCCCTAAACTCAGAGGTCTCTAGGAGGAAGATTTATTTACATTAAGGGAGCTTGCTTCTGTAGATACTGGCCAGTATGCAAAGATGTCCTTTGGTCTTAACTATCTGAAAAGTATGAGAGAATTCTGACAGTGAGTCACCATGAGAAATGGGGTTAAGATGGGGAATGGGAATGGGGCAATAGTAGTTCTGGGATGGGAAAGCAGTCTGGTGGAATGGGGGTGTTGTAAGGAAAGTGCTTTGCAACCTGTTAAGTTCATATAGATGCAAGCTTCTAGTGAGTCAGATTTCTTGAGACCATATAACAATCTTTTCAAATGATAATCTCTCTGCAATGTAGGCGCAATACTAGGGTTTCCTGATACCCTGATTTCCTGACCTGGAAGGTAGAGACTTTTGGAAAATGGCATCTCCAAAAAGGCTTTGCAAGTCTTAAGTGTTTATTTTTACTTTTCAAAGAGTTGTGAAAGACTATTTGCCTCTTCATCTCTTATAAAGCTCCGGGAATGTATTTCATTCCCAATATAGGAATGTTTAATTAACTTTAATATTGATGAGTGGTTTTTTTTTTCCTTCTTAGTAGACTCCACATTTTAGCACAATGCCAGGTGCCTCCTTATTGTCTACCATCCTTCTTTAGCCTTTGGTACTGTCTTAGCTAGTTATCTTTCCAAAATCTGATGTTAAAGAGTCAAAGAGCAAACAAAGAGCAATGGGGGTTAAGTGACTTGCCCAAGGTCACACAGTTAGTAAGTGGCAAGTGTCTGAGGTCGGATTTGAACTCAGGTACTCCTGAATCCAGTGCCGGTGCTTTATCCACTGCGCCACCTAGCTGCCCCCTAGTTAACCAACTCTTTCAAGGCAGAAGGATATCTGAAAAATGGACTTCAATGAGGTTAAACCTTAGACACTTAATAGCTGCGTGACCCCAGGCAAGTTCCTTAATCCTGTTTGCCTCAGTTTTCTCATCTGTAAAATGGACTGGAAAAAAATGGCAAGAAAACCCCAAATGGGGTCATGACTGAAAAATGATTGAACAACAAAAAATTTAGAGGTCTTTTTTAGGCATTCATATAGATAAGCATTTTTCCAGCAGCAAAGAGGATGATTGACAAAACAAGGAGGCATCTCCCATTCTTAAGCCCTTTTCCAGTTTAAGTTTTGGTGGTGGGATTGTCTGAGAGAAACATGCTTAATGTAAATTCTAACCTGTAGTTGAGCCTCATAGAAAAAGAAAAAGAAAAAAGAAAAAAATACCTTCCCACTTCTTAGAAAAAGAAAAAAACCTCTCTGATTCTAGGATGCACAAATAATCCATTTAATATCATGATGTAGTGGGCAGGGCACTGGACTTGGAATCAAGGTGACTTGGTTTCCAATCATGCCTTATGTACTCACTAGCTGTGTGACTCTGGGCAAGTCACTTAACTTCTCTATTCCTCACTTTCCTCATCTATAAAATGAGGGGCTTGGACTTAGTGACTTCTAAGTTCCTTTTCAGCTTTCATTCTGTTATCTTTTGATGCCTGGATATGAGGCAGCTGAAAGACCCTTTGCAATCTGTTCTGACCCGCTAGGCTATTTCTCTTCAGGAGAGCATCAGCATCAACCACACACTTCTCATAAAGCTTTCTGGGTCACAATCAGATTTGGCAGAAGCCCAGGAGATAGAAGGCATCTGCTTAGGGCCACAGTGTCCCCTTTACTCCCAAATTTCCCAATTTAAAAAACAAATAAAAAAATGCAAGTGTTTTCTGGGAAGATGGTGATGGATACTCTGGTGTTGGGACTAAGGCCTTCATTGCAAAATGGTTGCCACCGAGAGACTTTCATGATTGATAAAGAGCTTTGGGCCATAATTCAAGCTGGCTTTTACACACCGCAGCAGGGGCAAGAGTCCGTTTGGCAGATGGTTGGCTATAATCCACTCAGCATGGCCAGGAAATGAAGGAGAAGTACAACCAGAACAGTTGGTTTCGATGACCCCTATTTTCATCACACTCCCCCTGCCCTGCACTGTCAGCTTAACGTGACATGAGCCAACTCAGTCCTGATCTAATCTACCTGAACAGTGAAACAGAATTGATTTCCCCTCCCTCCCTGCATGGTATCCACGAGGAGCCCATCTCTGCAACATCAGCATGTTGTGTGAAAATGGGGGAAATGGTTAAAAAGAGCTTTCGATTTCAGAGTAAGTGACTTTTAGTGGATGTCTTGTCAGTCTTGGGATTGTGCTATGAAAGAAAAACAGTGGAGGACAGCTTGATGGAAATTCTAGACAGTAGTTGTTGAGTGATGGAGGTGGTTCCTCCCTCCTTTTTAGTCTTTAAAATATGAAACTGGTCTTGTCTAGTCATGAGTCCCAGTCTCAATAAATCTGATTTTAAACCTCTTACTTTTGCTGATGGGAAGCAAGATTTTGGATTGCTGGTATCTTCAAAATAGTATTTTGTAAAAGTTGACTAATAAATAGACTTTCTTGTATTCTCTCTTTTAAAAATTTAATTTAGGGAGGCAGCTAGGTGGCACAGTGGATAGAACACTGGCCCTGGAGTCAGGAGGACCTGAGTCCAAATCTGGCCTCAGACACTTGACACTTACTAGCTATGTTACCCTGGGCAAGTCACTTAAGTCACTTAACCCTCATTGCCCTGCAAAAAAATTTTTTAATGAACAAAAATTTATTTTCTCTCCTTACCACACCCCTTTTCCCATTAAAAATAAAATAATAAAGTAATAATAATAAATATGCATAATTGATCAAAACAATTTTCTGAACTGGCTATGTCCAGAAAACGTCTTTTTCTAAGCCATGGACTCATCATCTGTCTGTTGAAAGCATTGGTCATTACTTTCTCTTAATAGTTAGCAATCCCTTCACCTGTTCACCAATGATAAGTCTCAGACCATGACAACTGGCTTCATTCTCCTTGATCCTCATCTCTTATGGCTCTTCAGAACTGTTTTAGGTTTTAAGGCCATTGCCTCAGAATGGTTCATTCTACATCTCCATCATGTTTCTATATATTTATTCAATGATCCATGTATTCATTCATTCATTTTTATTTGTCTATTAATTCATTTATTTGTTCATTCATCTCTTTACCTGTTTATTAATTAATTAATTTGTTTATTTAGGTTTTGTTTATTTGTTTTTGTTTTCGGGACAATGAGAATTAAGTGATTTGCCCAGGGTCACACAGCCAGTAAGTGTCAAGTTTCTGAGACCGGATTTGAACTAAGGTCCTCTTGAATCCAGGGCCAGTGATTTATCCACTGTGCCACCTAGTTGCCCCCCCCCCCCATCATGTTTCTTGGTTCCCTGAGGCTCTCTCCACAGAAACCCCAAAGCCTTTTTGGTAAATCTGTCTTGGCTACTCAGGTAAGTTTATGAAAATAAGCCCTGGGCTTACTTAGTAGTATTATTTTGTAACCACAGCATGTTTCACATGTGAACCAAACCAGAAATGTACTGTGTACTGTGTACTGTGTGTGAGTGGGACTTGCTCAGTTGATTTTTAGTAGATGGGGTTACATAAGGCTTGGGAAATTTTTATCATGTTGAAGGCAATGTTATATGTGCCAAGCTATGCTATGTTGAATATCGTGTTTTGAATCTTGGCACTGTACCTTTTCTTGCTAGAGTACTGTGCTTACTTTAGGGAAGTATTCTCTATATGTTGTCCACTATGCGTGGATCTAGATTCAATAGTTTGAATTCATATGCATGTGGGGATAGTCACATTGGGCAGCTAGGTGGCGTGGTAGATAGAGCAGAGGCCCTGGAATCAGGGGGACCTGAATTCAAACCTGACCTGTGTAATCCTAGGCAAGTCACTTAACGCTGTTTGCTTCAGTTTCCTCTTCTGTAAAATGAACTGGGGAAGAGAATGGCAAACCATTTCTAGTATCTTTGCCAAGACAACTGCAAATGGGGTCATAGAGAGTTGGAAACAACAACAATAACAACATTGCCACATCACTCAGAACACCATTATGTGTTTTTAATTTACTTTTGCTTGTTTGTCCTTGGTCCTTATTTATGACTCTCTTTCCAACTCTCACCACTTTGAAGACATTAATAACAGTGAGGAAAAGGGTTCCTCAGACACATTCAGCCCAGAGTGTTCCATATAAATGCAGGATATCATAGCAAAAATGGACACAAGCAAGGTCATGACAGGACACATTAGGACAGATGGGTTTTTAAAACAAGATTTGAAGTTGATGGTTTGGGAAAGATTCATATTTTAAAAGTAGTGTCTGTGTTGTGTAGTCTTAAAATATAAATGTTTTATCAAAGCTCTTTTCTTTTACATCGCTGTCGCTCCCTAATGACCCTTTCCATAAGAATAGAACCCTCCCTTGTAGCAATGAAGTATGGCTTTAAACATTTTATTGATATCTTTTGTTTTAACACCATTTCATTTCCAAATCTAAACATTCCTTTCCTCTACCCAAAGATCCAATCCTTTATGAGAATGAATAAAAAAGAAAAAGGGAGGGAAACAGTTCAGTAAAATTAGCCAACATATCAACCAAGGATAATAATGTGTTCAGTGTTCCACCTCCAAAATTCTCCACCTCTTCAAAAGAAGAGAAGGAGATGCATTCTCATTTGTCTTCTTTGGGACCAAACTTGGTCATTATAATCAGTGTTCAGCTGCAATTTGTTTTTGTTATTCTTTCCATTTATGTTGTTGTTAATTTTATACACATGCATATATGTATCTCTTCTTTTCCTTTTTCTGCTGACTTCATTTTGTGTTAGTTTATATGAAGTCTTCCCATGACTTCATATGCTTCATAGCCATCATTTCTTATGGCATAGTAATCTTTTATTATATTCATGTACCCCAATTCATTTAGCCATTTCACAATTGATAATCATCTACTGTTTCCAGTTCACTTAGAAATAGAATTAAGTGAAATGAACTGATACTTTGGCTATGTCTGACATATACCTCATTTTGCCTACATTCTGAAAGTTCACCACCTCTCTGCTAATAGGAAAGAGGTTTGCTGGTGCTCTGGATTTACCCTAAGTTTTGTACAAGCTATGATGAGTTCTGATTATCAAGGAACGAATCATTCACTTTGAAAATGTACTGCAGTAATTCAGATCCAGCTTAATACCAGGCACTTGATGGCCAATGTGGGGTCAGTCTGCTCTACTGGAAGGGAGCCAGATAAACATACAAAGACAGAGACAGAGATACAGCAATGATAGACTGAAATTTGATAGCATATCTCACAAATATGGTTAAATAAATATTATCCATTTCTGTGAATGCTTGAATTTTGCAAATCTGTCCTATGTGTACAATATTGAGTGTTATTAGAAATCAGAACTGATTTCTTACCTAAAGGCCATCCTGGGAATTTATTATTAGAGCTATGCCAGGTGGGATTTGGTTCTATATGTTTTATTTTAGCCCACTATATGATTGATACAATCCAGGCAACAGACAACAAGGAGTACCATTTGTTTCACACTAATCTGCTTTAGACTCTAAGCAGGAAAGGTGGCATTTTCTGGGAAATTAGTTATTAAAAGATCAGCATTGATAAGCAAGGCAATAAAATATAATTAGATGTTTATAATTTTACAATGCATAAACAATAGGTTCCACCTTCCCCATATTTACATGTACTTGTTGTATTTATGTTTGCAGGATGTACCTTGTGATATAAAGCTCTTTCTGCAGGCCTAATTTAATCAACTTTATGTGGCTCACCATAGTGCAAATTAAATACTAGGGATAATTGAATAAAAAAGAAGCTTTTAATAAGGATCACAATATATGAGGCACATGCTGCAGGAGTTTATATGTTTCTCTTTGCTGAGGGTTTGTTCAATACGAGCTATTCTGCTGTAAAAGAAGCTGGCTATGGTGATAAATATGGGTAGGGTTAATGACTTGCTTTGGTTCCTAAGCCAAGATCATAATGTGGGTTTAATGTACAAAGAATATATTTAGTTGGGCTTTCCCTCCCTGGATGGGTGAAGCTATTCATATGGATTCAACTGAATTCAACAAACATTTATCGAGTGTATGTTATGTTCAAGACACGGGGCACTAGGTTCAAAAAGGTTACATGCAAATGGGTAAGACCCAGTCCATGCCCTGAAAAGGTTTGCCCCCTAGCAGGGATGACATACTGTAAAATGTATAAAAATAACTACAGTACAAGGTAGGATCTAGTGAGTGCCATTGAAGGGAAGAGACCTAGTGAGGGCCATAGAGAGGAATGAGAATTGATAGGAAGGGGGAGGGCTCACTTCTGGCTGGGGGAACCAGGAAGGCTGTGTGGAGGATGAGGCATCTGGCCTTGGCCTTGAATAGCTAAGCAGGTAGGGATTTAACTGGTTGAGATATTTGGGGTGGGCATTCTGGGCCTAAGGAATAGCATCAGCAAAACAGCTGCAGAAGTGTGTAAGGATATGTGATTATCTGTATGTATGTAGTCTGGGCTGCTCCATATGAGCCAGGCACTCTGGTTTATTTGCAAAATTGCAAATAAAGAATTTCACAGTTGGTAGGAACCTCAGAAGCCATCTATTCTAACTGGTATCCAAACAGGCATCTCTACTCCAACATTCTTTAATCTTTCTCGACTTCTTGGTCTATTTTGAAACTGTTGATCTGGGGGCAGTTAGGTGGCACAGTGGATAAAGCATTGGCCCTGGATTCAGGAGGACCTGAGTTCAAATGTGGCCTCAGATATTAGACACTTACTAGCTGTGTGACCCTGGACAAGTCACTGAACCTTCATTGCCTCACAAAAAACCCCAAACCAAACAAAAACAACAAACCAAAAAAAACCCCCAAAACTGTTGATCCCTCTTCCTGGATACTCATCTTCCTTAGGCTTCAGTGATATCACTCTCTCCTAGTTTTATTATCTCTGTCTGTTCCTCAATCTCCTTTACTGAATCATTATTTGTTTAATGTCCTCTATTCATGGAGTGTCCCCCCTCCCAAAGGCACTGTCTTGGTCCCTCTTGAGCTACATGATGCAGTAGATAGATCATTGGGCATGGAGTCAGGCAGATCTGAGTTCAAATCCTGCTTCAGACACTTAGTAGCTATGTGGCCCTGGGCAAGTCACTTCACCTCTATTTGCCTCAGTTTCCTCAAATATAAAATGGGGATAATAAGAGCACTGACTCACTCTAGCTCAGTGATCCCTATCATTTTGAAGTAGAAGGGCTACTTTTCTGTAGATCCCCCCACTCCTCTGTCATGATAGCACTTGGATATTTTGATACATCTGCGATTTTATCGATGTGCCAAAGAGTTCATTGTTCAGGTGATTTTTCTACTTTCTTCCAGGTAAACTGAGAGATAGAGTTGTTCAATGAAGTTTTATCTACTGACAAACTTCCCTCGATTTTAGTTTTCTCATCTGTAATATTGTGGGGGCTGTATGAGATGGCCCCTAAGGTTCCTTCCAGCACTAGATCTAGGGTAGAAGCAAACAGGAAGATTGAGTTAACTGATCAATCAATCAACAGGCATTTATTAAGTACCTACTCTGTGTGGGCACTGTGCTAGGCATGGTAAGTCGGTCAATGAACAGTGTAACTACTATGTTCTTAGACCTGAGAATACAAGAAACTTACAATCTAATGGGGAAAGACAACACATGAAAGTAAGCTGAAAAGAGGAGTGAGAGGGAAGAGAGATACTTGTCCCATGGTGAGAGAAGTTATGGAGAAGTCCAAAGGGGTGTAGCCGGGTGAGAAATGTGCAGCATGGAGTGCTCAAAGACAAGAAGAAAACAGTTCCCACTCTCAAGGATTTCTCTCCCTGTCTTCACCCCCTCACTTCCCTGGATTCCTTCAGGTCTCAAAGTCTCACCTTTGACAAGAAGCCTTTCCTGATTTCCCCTTAATACTAGTGCTTTCCCTATCTTGATTATCTCTAATTTATTGTATATTACTGTGTATGTTGTATATAGTTTCTTTTTGTTTTGTTTTGTTTTTTGTTTTTTGCAGGGCAATGGGGGTTAAGTGACTTGCCCAGGGTCACACAGCTAGTAAGTGTCAAGTGCCTGAGGCTGGATTTGAACTCAGGTACTCCTGAATCCAGGGCTGGTGCTTTATCCACTGCACCACCTAGCTGCCCCCTATAGTTTCTTTATTAATAGTTGTTTTTATATTGTCTTCTCCTTTGCCCCCTCTACCCCCATTAGACCTAAGAGCTTCTTTAGATCATGGGCTGACTTTGGCCTTTCTTTGTATCCCCAGGGCATACTTAGCCCAGTGCCTGGCACATAGTAGGTATTCAATGAATGCTTGTTGACTGACATCTGGATTTGACAAAGCAACGTGGCTTCCATGGATCTTATTTCCTGTTGCAAAGAGTTCTCTGAAGATTTATCTTATTTGGTGATGGTAGTGGTGGTGGGGAGGGTTAAAATGAGGAAAGCATGAGATACCTGTGCAAAGTGGTGCAGGAGATTTACTGTGTTTTGCTTAGAAAAGAAAGTGAGAGCAAGATTTGAAAACTAGATTTTCAGTGATCCCCCTGAGAAGAATGGTAGACAACTTTCTGAATTCATTTTGGTAATGGAAATTTTAGAAACAGCCTCCTGAATCATCCCATCCACTTTCCATTAACTGGAGATGGACTCGCTATGTGGTCTCCTTTGATACCTTCCATGAACTAAGATAGCAGTACAGGTAAAAGGGCTATGGGGAGGAGCTGAATCTGTGTATGATTTCATTGGCAGAAGGAATTTCCAGGTGAAAAATTCCCCACATCAGTGCAGGTTGGCATCTTCTAGAGTCTCAAAAAGTATCCTAGAGAACTGAGAGATTGTGACTAGCCCAGGGTTACACAGCCAGTATGTGTCAAAGGCAGAACTTGAATCTGGACCCTGGCTTCAAGGCCAGCTTTTAATCCACTGTCCCATACAGTACAGGTGTACCTTACTTTAAGCAAACTCAATAAATGGATGACTGGATTGACAAAAGAAATTAGGAAAATAATTATAAACTTTATTTGTAAAGGAAAGGAAGGATTTCCTCTCAAAGAAAGTTTAACAAGGGAGTCCCCTTGAGCAAATAATGTCATTGCTAATTTATCTCAGTTTCCCACCTGGATATCAAGGAAATTTTGCTGCCAACTATTTACCTCCTGAGACTGTAATTTGTTGTCTGTTTGGGGATAAATTGTGTTGCCATCATGAAATGACCCTAAGAGGTGGTTTCCCCTCCCCTCTTTACTTCTCTTAGAAAAAAAGTTTCCGGTATTAAAGAACCCATCATTCAAATTACTTTTCTGGTTTCTTCCAGGAAAACAAGCAGAGTTGTTCTTTGCATTCTTTTACCTAATGACCAATTTTCTTGATTCCAATGAGACATAATATGGGAGAGCAGTGAGGGTAGTAACAGAAATGAAGATTGAATCCCAGACATTATTCCAAGTCTGGTTCAATTAAGTCTGGTGTGATATTCCTTTTCATCCTCCATCTTCCCATCTGTGAAATAAGAGCAGTGATTTTCATCACTGACCTCTTTCCTCTCTCAGAGCTGAGGTATAATGACATTTATCTTGAGAAAAAACAGATGCCTGGACTGAGACCTGAAGTTCCTCTTAACCTTAGTGTACTAAGGGGACTAAAAGATTTTTTTTCCCTTTTGCTCCAGACCTCAATATATTCTTTAGAATATTTCACTCAGGGGCAGCTAGGTGGCACAGTAGATAAAGCACCGGCCCTAGATTCAGTAGGACCTGAGTTCAAATCCGATTTCGGACACTTGACGCTAGCTGTGTGACCCTGGCCACTTAACCCTCATTGCCCCGCAAAACCCCCCAACCCCCCAAAACAAACAAAAAACCCAAAAGAAATGGATTCATTCTAAACACCACCACAAAGTCTTATGAAATATTTCAAGAAACGAAAAAGAAAAGCATTTATTGAGTTCTTACTATGGGCAATGAACTGTGCTAGGCATGGAAGATACAGATAAAAAACGTAAGATAGTCCCTGCTTTCAAAGAGATTGCCTTCTCTTTCTATTTAGAGAGAGACAGCACAGAGAGGAGGTTTTAGCCCTAAGTCCAGTGGAAAGGTCCAGTTGTCCTTAGGGTACAGAGACAAGGTAGATGGTAGTGCATCTTCTTTAGGGTCATTTCCATGAATAAAATAATTTCAATTTCCGATGTTGAACCATTTGTCATTGCCAAGGACTTTGGCATTGAGAACTTTCTTTTTAGGAGTTGTCAAAGCCCATTTCTCATCCAAAGCTATCCTAGCAATCTTCTCCATGCCAGGCAGGTAGGTGGCATAGTAGATAGAGTACTAGGCCTGGAGTCAAGAAGATCTGAGTTCAAATCTGGCCTTAGATACTCACTAGTCATGAGGACGTGAGTAAGTCATAAGTGACAATTTCTGTTTCAGTTTCCTCAGCTGGAAGATGGGGCCCATGATAGCACCTACTTCACAGGAAGCACAGTGCCTGCCACACAGTAGATGCTTAATAAATAATTGCTCGTTTGCTTCCCTTCCCTTCCCTTCCCCAGTCTGATTGTCAGTAGAACCTTGGTGAAAAATTTTTGGTATTCAGAGAAGAGGGCCTGAATCACATCTCAGAAGGCAGCCTGATTAGTATGAGGATTGGTCTCACCCTCATACTAATACATGAGGACATCAGTTGTGATGCCCTGAGTCACACCATGGAATGTGCTCTCTTTCTTAGGTGAAGGGGACATTCTCAACCTCTCACAGAAGGGCAGGCATCTTGAGATTGCTTT
Source organism: Dromiciops gliroides (assembly GCF_019393635.1). Lineage (NCBI taxonomy): Eukaryota > Metazoa > Chordata > Mammalia > Microbiotheria > Microbiotheriidae > Dromiciops > Dromiciops gliroides. The sequence continues at coordinate 239,595,548 of NC_057862.1, forward strand.
CCAACAGCAACAACAAAAGCAAAACAAAACAAAACAACAGCAGTTACAGAATATTTGAAGATGGGCAAGACACTTAAACATCCTCATTACAATTCTGTAATGTAGGTTTGTTTTTTGTTTTTGGAGTTTCCACAACTCTCCCCTCCCCCTAAAGTCCCTATTGCAAATGTAGTAACCCGTGCAAATCAGTAATCCATCTGTAGCTTATAGTTTTAGAGAGTGCCTGAGGGCACTGAGTTGTTAAACCCAACTCTGGTAGGCATGGACAAAGAAGGCAAAAAAGTTAAAATTTTACATTCTAAAGAGATGTTCCTCTGGCGGTCCTTAAATTGCCACTGGCCCTTCATGTCATGGTGTAGGGTTAGAGGGGTACAGCTTAGTGTCAAAGACACTTTCCTAGCTAAGAAGATAAGGCTGAAAAGGTGGTTCTATATTTTAAAGTAAGAGGAAAGATTTGATTAAAAGGAGGATTTTCCAAAGTATGTATTTTTAAGTCAAATTTCATTAAGCTCATTTAAATTATTAAGTTTAGTTTATTTAACTAAGTTTAAAAGTAAATTAACATGAACATATATAACCTATACCATATTGGTTGCTGTCTTGTGGAGGGGGGAGAAAAGGGAGGGAGGGAGAAAAATTTGGAACTCTAAATCTTATGAAAATGAATGTTGAAAACTACCTCTACAAGTAACTGGAAAAAATAAGACAAATGTTTGCTGGCAAAAAAGACACTAGTGGGGGCAGCTAGATGGTGCAGTGGATAGAGCACCGGCCCTGGAGTCAGGAGTACCTGAGTTCAAATCTGGCCTCAGACACTTAACACTTACTAGCTGTGTGACCCTGGGCAAGTCACTTAACTCCAATTGCCTCACTAAAAAATAAAAAGACACTAGTGAGTCCTATCTCAAAGTCTTTAGTCACTGACCTGATTTATTGATTACTGTTTCTTATTGTTCAATAGTTATAGTCATGGGGGCAGCTAGGCGGAGTAGTGGATAAAGAACTGACCCTGGATTCAGGAGGACCAGAGTTCAAATATGACCTCAGATCCTTGACATTTACTAGCTGTATGACCCTGGGCAAGTCACTTAACCCTCATTGCCTCGCCAAAAAAAAAAATAGTTATAGTCATGTTTGACTCTTTGTGACCCCATTTGGTCTTTCTTGGCAAAGAGTAGTTTACCATTTCCTTCTCCAGCTCATTTTACAGATGAAGAAACTGAGGTAAACAGGTTTAAATGACTTGCCCAGGGTCACATAGCTAGCAAGTGTCTGAGGCCAGCACTTTATCCACTGAGCCATCTAGCTGCCCCAGCGCTTACTGCTAGTCTAATTAATAAAGTGATTATGTTCAGAAAAAAATAGAAAGTTAAGAGTATGTGTTAAAGTCAGTTCTTGAACTTAGGACTTTCTGATTCCAAGGTCAGCTCTCTATCCACTATGCTACCCTGTCTCTCGGGTGATATGAATAGAACCCCTATTTTGCAGATGAGAAAAATGAGGCTTAAATTAAATAACTCACTCAAGGTCATATAGCTAGTAAGTATCTGCAGAAGGATTTGAACTCAGGTCCTCATGACATCAAATCTAGCATAAGAAATAAGGAATATAATCAGTCTACTCCTTTTGACTCAGTTCTTTGAAATGGTATGACATGATGAGATGGTTGTCCAAGGTCAGGAACAAAGCTGTAATTCATAGAATAGAGCAAGTGGATTGTTCTAAAGGAAGGGCCAAATTCATGAACTTGGCATTGTAAGCGCCATGGTAACATTGAGCCCCCAGAGCATAGAGGCCAATCACATTGATAGTCATATTAACCCTTGATTCCATGGAAGAAGTGGAATTCTAAAGCTCCTCTCCTATTCCCATCACACTGAGATTACTGAATTTCTGTTCTGAAGTGTGGAGTCTGACCCAAAGCATGAATTCCAATGCACGGTGACCTTTGATCCTGAAACTCATTCAGGGCCCTCTCAGCATATTTCTGATTTACTTCTGTGGTCCACAACTTGGGCCCTGGCTAGAAATTTTCCTATTTTGTCCCAGGAGTTTGGGGAACCCTTTTGGATGATTTTTCCCTCTTCCCTACATCCCTACATCCCTACATTGCTTTTGTGGGATGATTTTTCAAACTGAAAGATCTCTCCCTGTCTCTTAGTCTGTCTCTCTTCCTCTCCCTCCCTCTCTGTCTCATCTATGTCTCTCCCCCTGTAACCCTTTGCCTCCATCTCTTCTTTCTTCCTCCTCTCCCTCTTCTACTTCCTCTGTTTCTCTCTCTCTCTTTCTGTCTTCCTCTTTCTCTCCATTTCTGTTTCCTTTTGTCTCCATTTCTGTCTTTTTCTTCTTCCCTCCTCTCTCTCCTCTTTCCCTTCTTCCCTCTCTATTTCATTTTATCTCCATCTCTTACTCTCCCTTCCTCCCTCTTCACTCTCCTCTGTTCCTTTTATCCCTATCTCTGACTTTTTCTTCCTCCCTCCTCTGTCTCTCTCCCTGTCACCCTTTGTCTCCATCTCTTCTCTCTCCCCCCTCTCTCCTCTGTTTCTCTGTTTCTCTCCATCTCTGTTTCCTTTTGCCTCCATCTCTGTCTTTTTCTTCCTCCCTCCTCTTTCCCTCCATCTCTCTGTCTCCTTTTGTCTCCATCTCTTATTCTCCCTTCCTCCCTCTTCTCTCTTCTTCTTCCTCTCTCTCTCTCTCTCTCTCTCTCTCTCTCTCTCTCTCTCTCTCTCTCTCTCTCTCCCCTCCCCTGCCCCTTTTCCTCTTTTTCAGAAGTATGGGGTTTAACAGACAAGTGAGCCCCATTCAATCCTGTTTTCTTAATCTGCTACTCTCAGAAACCTTACCCCATTCCCTCTGTCCCCAAACTAGTGCCTTCAGGGACAATCTAGCATGGTTTTTGTATATTACCTTAGCAGCCATAACCTGGCTTTGGGTCTGGTTTACTTTCTGGTGCTTAGTATCTATCATAATATATGAGCATTTGTATCCCTCTAATCCATTCTGTTCTCCCCTCTATCCTTCTCTGGCTCATTGTCTAATTGCCTTCTTCCCTAATCACATTTTTTTATCGATGGGAAGCAGGAATGATGGAGCAGGGTGTCACAGGTTTATTTTGTTCCTAGCAGTGAAAGGTTTAATGTTTAATCTTCTCTCAGGCCTCTGTCAGACACAGCTAGGTGGTCATCCATTCAGGGTCCTCATCCAGGGTTGATTTTGGTCATTCCTTCCTGAGACAAGGATACACATCCATGGGTCGAGAAATGATGTATCAATGAGATCGTTGTTCCTATTGTTTAAGGGAAATCAGAGAACTGTCTTCTAATAATGGCATTTATTTTTGGCTTCCTTCAGGTCACCCCACCTGCCTGCAGTTCACTCTGAACATGACTGAGGCTGTCAAAACCTACAAATGGCAATGCATCGAATGCAAATCCTGCATCCTCTGTGGAACCTCCGAGAATGATGTGAGTTCGAGGCTTTCCCAAGTAGGAAAGTGAATGTAGAGAAGAAGGGGAGGGAAAGTGGATTCTTTCCAGTGGTTCAACAGACTTGTCAGAAAGGGGCCTTCTTAGCCTTTGTTAAGTGGGAAGAAAAAATAGAAAAGATAATCCAGTCCACTTGAAGTAAAAGGGTCTCAAGTCATTGGATCATAAATTTAAACTGGAAGGAACCTTAGAGATCCATCTAATCCATAGGCATCAAACTCTTAGCCCCATTGTGCCCGACTGGATTGAAATATCATTTGGGAAATATTAAACAAAAGACCTAAAATACAATACCACATAAATAATGTTAATTTGTGGTTTTCTAAGTCTATATGCAGCCTGCAAAGAACTGTTTCTGAGTTTAACACTGCTGCTCATGTCCAACCTCTTCATTTTAGTAACAGTTTTTTTGGGCAGATAGGAGCCTTATGAAAAATCAGCTCCCAATAAGTTGAGTAAACTGATCTTTAGCAAAGAGTACTTTACATAAATCCAGCCCTTTTTTTGTAGCCTGGTAGGACTCTGACAACCTTCTTAGGGAGTTAGCAGAACCTCTTGAATCCATAGGAGGTGTCCATCCTGGTCCTAATACTGTGATTTCCAGGGTGGTCTTGTGGGTAAGGCCCCCCTGCAAACCTTGGCCCCTATGCTTTCAGCTTGTCCTGTCCGTCTCAGAATAAGCTCTGAGGGCCAATCAAACCTCAACAGTGTTGACACGATTTTCAGATGCCTTACATATGTCCAGGTAGCTCCTAGCGGTGGCTCTAAAACTCAGAAATATTGACTTATTTACCCAATCTGGACAACTGCCTTGTGGATGGTTTAGTGGATATAAGGGACAGGAAGTTATTTCCATAAGGAGTCTCCCTTATTGCCCATCACATTTTTCTTAGATGGGCTTATGGCTTACAAGCTCATAGCTACATTAAATGAGATCTATAAAGCACTTTGTAGACCTTAAGGCTCTATGTGTTAGCTATTAGTTTGGGTTTTTTTTGTTTAGAGTCAGAAGAGGCTCTAGGCATCCACTGAGTCTAAATTCCTTAATTTTCAGACCATTTCCCCAGAAAGAAATACTCAGAGGAATTAAGTAATTTATTCAAGGTCACTCAGGAAGTGACCTTGAGGCAGGGGTGGTAGGGTTTGAACTCAGGTTCTCAAATTCTAAACCTTGTGTTTTGTACAGCCTTCTAAATGGAAAGGGCTCTTTAGAACAGAGAGGGGTTGGCTGGAGTTCAGAGGGAAATGCAACCTCTCTTCCTTTTCTCTTGGGATTTCATACAGGGTTGGGGGTTCTATGGAAACACATGACAAAAGAGAAGAGGGGGAGAAGACTGGTGTCAGGAACCCCTCTCCTTGTTATCATGCCCTGTTCTGCCCAGTTATCAGAATGAGGATAGTCTCATCCTCATCAAAATATCTATGGGTAATATGGGAATGTTTCACATAATTGCACAAGTATAACCTATATCTGCTTGCTTACTGCCTCAGGGAGGGGAGAGGGAAAGGAGGGAAGGAAGGATAGAATTTAGAACTCAAAACTTTAAATAAAAATGTTTATTATTACAAAAAAAAATCTGAAAAAAATATCTGTGGACAAAGTCTGTTGTAATCTTGGACAGTTCCTAGGTGCCACCTGAGCCTGTAGACTCGCTGGCATGGATGAGTCAGAAGAGAAAAAGGCAGATCTGGGCCATACTCTACATTGAAGAATTAGGGCAATGTAGGATTGGAGAGTGTACTGAGCTGCCATTTTGCCATCTGTTAGACGGTCAGTTTGCCAGCTCCTTCTTGATAGTAAGCCTTCCCATTCTATAGAAGATCCAATTGGCTTTTTCTTCTTTCTTTCTTTTATTTCATTCATTCATTCATTTGTGGGTCAAGAGCGTTAAGTGACTTGCCCAGGTTCGCACAGCTCGTAAGTGTCAAGTGTTTGAGGCCAGATTTGAACTCAGGTCCTCCTGAATCCAGGGCCTGTGCTTTAGCCGCTGTGCTACCTAGCAGCCCCCCAACTGGCTTTTTCACTGGCTGCCCCTCCCCCATCATAAACTGAAATGCTCTCTCTTCACTTCTGCCTCCTGACTGCTCTAACTTTCTTCAAGCTCAAATCCCAGCTTTTGATCCCATCTTTTTTTTTTCTTTTTTGGGAAGCAATTGGGGTTAAATGACTTATCCAGGGTCACACAGCTAGTGTCTGAGGTCATATCTGAATTCAGGTCCTCCATACTCTAGGGCCGGTGTTCTATCCACTTCACTACCTACCCCTCAAATCCCATCTTTTGAAGGAGGCCTAGCCTGGTCCACTTTCTCTCTCCTGCCCTGACCCCCAAAACTGCTAGTGCCTTCCCTCTGAGATTACTTCCCATTTACTCTCACTCTTGTATATTCATAATTATATTGGCTTTCCCCACCTTTAGAATATGACTTCCCTGAAAGTAGGGATAATGTTTTTACTTTTCTCTGTATCCCCAGCTTTCTGCACTTAATACAAAGTAACAGTGCTTGGCACACAGTAGACACTTGGTAGATACTTGTTGACTCACTCATTGATATGCTTGACGTCTCTTCTTCAGCCCTCTCCTTTTGGTTTCTATCTCAGAACATACCCTGCCAGTTCTTTGGTTTTTGCTTACTTGGTTCCCATTTTCCCTCTTTCCCTGGGCAGAGCTTTTCCCTGATTTCATTCCTGGACAGTTTCCTCTTCCGTGGAGGATGTGATAGGTTTCATCATGATAAGGGGGCCTTCTAGCAGCCTACTGAGGAGGGAGAGAAAGTAATGATCCCCTGTGGGAGGAAAGAGACAGCAATAGTTATAAAAAGGGGGGGAGGGGCAGCTAGGTGTCGCAATGGATAGAGCACTGGCCCTGGAGGACCTGAGTTCAAATCCAGCCTCAGACACTTAACACTTACTAGCTGTGTGACCCTGGGCAAGTCACTTAACCCCAATTGCCTCACAAAAAAACAAAAACAAAAAGAGAAAAAAAGAAAAAGAAAAAAAAGTGGGGGGGGGGAGGAAGGGGAAGCTGAGAGAGAATTGGTCATCCTAAATTATCTCCTAGGATTCCCTTGGGTTCAGTCAGGTTCAGTGAAGGAGTAGCCACCCTGGAGGGGGGCAGGAACCAGGGTCTTCTAAAATATCAAGGTTAAAGAGCTTTCAAAGACCAGACTGCTAGAGTGGATCCTGATGCCTAGAGGTCATGAATGAGTTCAATTCAATTCAATAAGCATTTATTAAAAACCTGTCTTTCCAGATTTATTTCCCATTGCTTTATTCTTCACGTGCTTCTACATTCTGGCTTGCTGTTCCCCCTATCTCCCACCACTGGCTGCTCCCAATGCCAGGAATGCTCTCACTCCTCAGCTTGGAATTTCTTTCTTTCTTTCTCTTTCTGGTTTTAATTTTTTTCAATCCTAATAGTATTTTATTTTTTCCATGTAAAGATAGTTTTCAACATTCATTTTCATAAGATTTTGACTTCCAAATTTTTCTCTTTCCCTCCCTTCCTTCCCCCTGCCAAGACAGCAAGCAATCTGATATAGGTTATATATGTACAATCACACTAAACGTATTTCTACATTAATCATGTTGGGAAAGAAGAATCAGAACAAAAGGGAAAAAACACGAGAAAGGAAAAAAACAACAACCACCAAAAAAAAAAATAGTATGCTTTGATCTGCATTCAGACTCCATAGTTGTTTCTCTGGATGTGGAGAGCATTTTCCATCATGAGTCCTTTGGAATTGTCTTGGATCATTGCATTGCTGAGAAAAGCTAAGTCTACCACAGTTGATCATCACTCAAAGTTCAAGTGTTACCTCATTTCAAGCCCTCCCTGAGCCTCTCTCAATTGTTAAGAGCTCCCCTCCCCTTGAAATGACTTTGGGCTTACTGGATATACTTTTGTATTTATTTATCTGTATGCATGTTGTCCCCTCCTCCACTTCCCCAATTGATCATAAGCTTATGGAAGGCAGGGTCTATTTTTGTTTCTCTCTTTGTAAACATACACATTGTCGTATTTGTCAACATAAACATATCACAGAACTTTATACACAGTAGATACTTAACACATGGTTGTTGAGTTAAATGACAACATTCAAGAGACTGACTTAAATACAGGACCTAACCTGAAGATATTCCACATGTCCTTGCCCCATAGACTAGGCCTTGGCTCTGATGGAAGCAGAAGTGGGTTTTGAGACTGAACTCAACTTTTCAAACATGCTTTTGCTCACCTGCCTGGGGGTTGGTGGGGGGAGTAGGGGTGATGGTGGTGCTGAGACACTCGACAAGTCATTGGTCAGTAGCCAAAGTAATGAGGTCCACCTTCTACTTGGGAGACTGGGGATCCCAAACTCTAGTCTTCCTTTTGCTGATCACTGACCAGGTCTTAGTGTATTTCAGGCTCTGTCTTCCAGAGCAGCCAGTGAAAAGGGGAGGAAGGCTTGGACCCTGCCTTGCTCTGAGGAGCTGAAGGGGAGGCACTACTTCTTTTTCTCTCCATCCTGGAGAATTGTCAAAGTGCAAAGTGCTGCTGGGATATTTTTCCCATTAAAGTTCCTCTGGAATTAAGCCAAAGGACAGAAGAGTTCAAGGCCAGATGGTAACACCTTGCTATGTACCAGTGATCAGAGATCCCTGAGCACTTATTATGTATGTCTGGTACTGTGCTGGGCACTGTGAGTGGAAGATTCAAAGACCCATTCCTGATTTCATGGACTTTATAGTCTAGTGAATAAGAGCTTTTTATTAAGAAATTGGGAGCTGCGATTTCCATTGTGGAAATTCCCTCCACCAATGTTCAACAACTCAACTTGGGATTGTAACTTATAATCTTTAAAAGTTGCCTAATTGGAGATGACATAAAAACAGGAGATATATATCTATATCTATCTATCTATCTATCTATCTATCTATCTATCTATCTATCTATCTATCTCTTCTGTTTTTATGTATGTATATATACATATATATACATACATACATACATACACACACACACACACAAACACATATATATATATATATATATATATATTTTAAAGTGACCAGAAGCACTAAGAGGTTGTTACTTTCCAAAGGCTAATATGTCTTAGAGCAAGATTTGAACCCTGGTCTTCCTGGCCTCAAAGTCAGCCATGTCTCCATTACTCCAGGCTGCCTCTTAATTTTTCCAACCAGACCTATGATTTCATCAGCATAGGGAGCTCTTCTCCACTGAAGTGGCTGCTCTGTAATTTCTAGTTTTAGATAGCTGCTGAGATCAAGAGAGATCAAGTGATTTACCCATAGTCAGACAGCTGGTATATATAAGAGACAGAATTTGAACTGAGATCTTCCTGACTTCAAGGATGGTACACTATTTACTATGCCAAGTTGTCTCTCCAGGCTATGAAAAGGTAAATAACCATAAAATAATTTTTAAAATTTGAGATACATACACACATACATACACACACACACTTGCATATGCGCATACATACACATAAATAGACACACACACATATAAAAGGAGGAGGGCATTCTGGTCAATAACAGTACCACTGGCAGGTAAGCTCATAAAAAAGGTTCAGGGATTGTTGATTAGCTCAGTTTGTTTGGTTCACAAGGTGAGTAAATGAGATTAGAAAGGCAAATCAAAGCAGGATTTTTATGATTGTAAGGAATGATATTTGTGGACCTAAAAGATTCAATCTGTTCTTCCTCTCTCTCTCTCTCTCTCTCTCTCTCTCTCTCTCTCTCTCTCTCCCTCTCCTATCCATCAGGACCAGCTGCTCTTCTGTGATGACTGTGACCGTGGCTATCACATGTATTGTTTAAATCCCCCAGTGGCCGAGCCCCCTGAAGGTAACTGACAGAACTCTCAAATTAAGGGCTGTGGAAGGGTATTTTACGGTGAAATGACCAATGTAAGGTGACAGGTAAGGGAAAGAAAATAGAAAGCTTATCTAGTTCCCTGCTACCTTTTCCCCAGGATTCCCTGTGGGGATACCGAATCACTGGAGAGACAGATTTGCTGGACCAACCATCTCATTGATCTAGAAAGCCTTAGTAGGGAGTGGTAGCAAATAGATTTTTAGAAAATAGAACACATTCAGAAGGCAGAGACCATCTGCATATCAGGGTCTAGGACCAGATACCTAAGGACTGAATTTGGGGGAGGGGTGTGGTGTGTGGATTTGAAACCCAGAAGAAATTTCTTTTTCTCTGGACCTATGATTTTATTCATGTATATAACTTCCACTGTGGAAATTCCTCCCTCACTAATGCAGATAGCTGTGATTTATAACAGCTATAACATAACATTTATAATATATCACTATAAACTATAATTACATGCAAATATGTATATAACATCATATTTATATATAACATTATTGGAACATAACATCATAATTTACAATCACATCTAAATCATGTAATTTATAATCATTGCAACTAGCTATAATTTATAGAGGTAGAGAATTGCCTGAAGCATGGGAGAGTGACTTACCTAGGGTCACACAGCCAGCATGTAGCAGGGGGCAGGATTTTAAACCTTGTTCCTTCTGATGCTAAAGCCAGCCCTCTTTTACTATTACCAAGCTGCCTGAGGAGTAAAGCATTCTGTTTAGGTACTTTGTCTCTAAGTTATCCTAGGAAAATGGGGACAGATGCAATATTTAGGGCAAGTGGTTTCAGAGACACCCCCCTCCCCCAATAACTTTATGATGTCACTTAGAAGAAGAGGCAGTTTGGAGTAATGGGTAGAAATTTGGCTTCAAAGGCAAGAGGACCTATGTTCAGATACATCATGACTCTTAGTGCCACAACCTGTCTTGGGAAAGGGAGTTTCTTCTCTGGTGGTCCTCTATATGAATAAAATCACAGTGAGAGGGGCAGCTAGGTGGTGCAGTAGATGAAGCACCGGTCCTGGATTCAGGAGGACCTGAGTTAAAATCCAGCCTCAGACACTTGATACTTAACTAGCTGTGTGACCCTGGGCAAGTCACTTAACCCTCATTGCCCCACCCCACCCCCCAATAAATCATAGTGAGAGTCCCCATCTCTATTACAGCTTATAGCCTGGGCTCTAGGTCAGGGCTAACACTGATATAATCTTGTTTTTTGTTTTCCTTGTCCAGGGAGCTGGAGTTGCCACTTGTGCTGGGAATTGCTCAAAGAGAAAGCATCGGCCTTTGGCTGCCAGGCCTAGGGGGCTCCCCCCACCCCGAATGCAGGATGTCACTTGCTCCTGTTGAGCTGGTACCAGCACACAATTTGCAAACTCAGACCAAGAACCCCCACCCCCACACACCTAGACAGACCAACACAAAAGAAAACAGTCAGAGAGGGACACACGTGGACACTTGAAAACAAGAGGAAGAGGTGCTTATTTGCCACCCTTGGGTAGGTTCCACGACTTCAGACAAGCCCCTCTCCTGTTTCTTACTGGAAGAAACTTGTACTTTTCAAGAAAGAAAGCTCCAATTTGTCCCCTCACTTTCTCTCTCCCCCACTTTCCCATTGACATTTCCCTCCCTTTTGTCTGAGCACTGAAACTCTCTCACTGGTTTCTGGGCTAAATGGAAACCGTCCTGAGAGCACTGAATAGTCATTCTTGTGAAGTCTAGTGTTTTATGTTCTCTCTGTTCCAAGAAACCTTCAAGATTCTCCAACCCTTTGCCCCCTCGCTTCCCTTCTCCTCCCCCTTCACAAATGCCACCGAGCAATGATGCCTTCTACCCCTTCACTGGTTCCAGAGGAGTGGGTGGTGGCTCATGGCAAGCCTCACTGGGAGTTTCCTGGTCCCAAAGGAGCCACCATCCTGAACAATCTGGGTTGTCCCCAAACTCTGACCTCGGAGACTATATGTGAAAAAAAAAAAGTTCTGCTTTCCTGCTGTCCCAACAATATATCCAGTGGTATGAATGACCCCAAGGGGTCCAGACCCACTGAATCAAATCACTTGATAGAGGAGTGGGGAAAGAAAGAACAGGGAGGTGAGGAAAGAGGAAGAGAATAATGGGAAAATGTAAATGAAGTCTTGAGCCACCAGCCAGTGTTTGCTCCTTGCTTCCCAACTAGGAGAAGCTTTGGAAAGGATTGTGCTTGCCTGATTGATTTAGATATAATCCCCCGGATTGAAGTATTTTTTGGGGGGGGGTTGTGGGGGCATGGGGGTGTGAGTAAATTAGTTTGAGAGGTCCTGTAAGCATAGACTATGGAGAGAAAGAGAAAGAATCTTTTCTTCCAACCACACTTTTTGATCAGCTTTTCTTGCCAGAACTCCAGGACTGCAGCTTGGAGAAAGCAGGAGGCCAAGGTGAAGTCTATTTTCCCTAGGTAAGGGGTAACAAACCAAGTGTATAGTTTGGCATTAGAAGCCCCTTCAGTATTGATAGTATAAGTGGCACCAGGAGTGCTTTTTGCCAGGCAACTTTCTCACTCCTGACAGCATCTGTTTTGCTGGGGTGAACTGAAACATGATTCCTGGGAGAGCCTTTTTAGGTAGAAGAGAGATGATTATTGATTATTTGAGAGGCAGCCTGGTATAGTGGCTAGAGAGCCAATTTCAAAGTCAGGAGGAACTGGGTTCAAGTTCTGCCCTTTGACACATACTGGGTATGGGATCCTGGGCAAGGCCATCAGCGCCCTCAGCCTCTAAGAAGGTAAATTTAAGAGCAGGTGCCACTCTGCTGGCATTCATCACAGGGAGTTTCATCACTGGGATTTCTCTCTCTCTCTCTCTCTCTGTTTTTTTTTTTTTTTTTGTGGGGCAATGATGGTTAAGTGACTTTCCCAGGGTCACAAAGCTAGTAAGTGTCAAGTGTCTGAGACTGGATTTGAACTCAGGTCCTCCTGAATCCAGGGTTGGTTCTTTATCCACTGCACCACCTAGCTGCTCCCTGGGAGTTCCCTTTTTGCATGAAATCACGAATATGGTACCCTTCCACCCCCCCCCTTCCTGCTAAAGAAAAAAAATTAGAATCATGAGATTAAACAATTATTTAGAACCATCAGCTTTGGAGGTTCCTTGACTTTCAAATCTCCCTTTTGACTTTACTTTTTTTTAAAAATGAATTAATACTTGAAGGTATAAGATGATCAGCTCAGATTCTAAAAATGGTGAGCATTCTAGGATGGCCCCATGGGCTAGAACTTGTCAGGCTGCCTTTGAAATGGGGCAGCAGGTTTCTGGAAAATCATTTGCCCAAAGGGCAGGTCTCTGCAGTGGGGACCCTAGCGCATGCTCCGTTTCCTTGCTATCAGCTCCAACTCCTTGGTCCGGCTCTTGACTACAAAGGCAGAGGTTATTTTTAGCCCACAAACTCCCCCAAGAAGCCTGCTGGGATTCGGGGTAGCTGGCCACTTCTGCTGCTCTGTTTGCTTTCGGATTTGGCAGGAGCTCACGTTTCCTGTGCTAATTGCTGGCAGCCTGTAAATCAGATGTAGCATTGGGAGGAGTTGAACGGTTGGTGTTTCTACCCTCCTCTCTCCCACCCCTGACCCGGCCCCCACCTTGCCCCTTTCCCCAACCCATTTCTTTGGCTGAAGTGACCCATGACAAGAGACTTGGGTCATTTTCCTTGTAGGAGAATGTAGGCTATGAGTGATTTACACGCATACATAATGATCTCATTTTAAAGGACTGTCCAGATGGAAATCACATCTTCTTCCTAAGGCATCGCCTTCTCCCTCCTGGCAATCCTACTTTGGATTATGAAGGATTGAGTATTTAAGAAGTCTGGAAATGTTTTTTGGAAGCTGACTTTCTCCACACATGATCTGTTTGTTTTCCTCTTTGCCTACCTGGGAGAGTGAAATCAGCGTGACCACATTTTTCTGTGTCTGATGAGGTTGGCTCTTTAATTCTCTCAGGGCACAAAGGTACAATCTTCCATGCTCCAAAAGGTTGATAATTGAGGGTTTTTTAAAATTTCAATTGATTTGGGGAAAAATTCACTAAAATAATCCCAGATATCATAACTCCTTGAAACATATATATATATGATATGTATTTATATATACATACACACACACACACACACACACACACACACACACACTTCAAGTCAAAATCTTGGTACTCGGGTCCTTACCTGATAAATGAAAAGTTTGGAATCAACCTCTCAGGTCTCTCCCTGATCTAATGTTCTGTAATTCTATAAAATCAGTTGACAATGCAGGTTTCCTTGTACGGTACTCTGAAATCTGCCTGGCCTGCATCATTGCACACAACAAGGTTGTCCAGTTCTCTGTCTTCAGGCACATCTGCTCTGATAGCATATGCTGAAAATATAGTTATCAAGTTTCCCAAGCTTATGAAAAATAACTCAGCAGCAGCGGCTGCCATAAGGAGATAGATAGACCATGTGGTCAAGTGTTCAGGGGTCTGGAATGGGGCCATCCTTAAAAGGTTTCCGCATGCTGTTCCCAGCTTTGCTGTTTTCTTGAGGAATGACCCCAGGAACCTCCTTTCATCTTTGTGTACCTTACTTTCTCCATCTAGAAGGCAGAGATAACCAAACCCTGATAGTGAGAGCCCATTTTCTTTAGAAGAATTGAAAGGAATTATATGAATAGGGAGACACAAAAACAATGTAATCTAGGGGAAAGAACATTGGACTTCAATTTAGAAGACTTGGGTTCCAATCCTGACTTTGATACTCTATAGCCTGTCATCACTGATAAATAATTTCCCAACTTTGGTCCTAAATTCCTCATCTGTAAAGTGGGTGTAATCATACTTGTACTTGCTCCTTCACAGCATTAGTATGAGGGGAGGGCTTTGCAAACTGAAAGCACCCTATAAATGCCAGCGGCTGTTATTAGACGGCTCCAGATATTGCTTAATCTTGTTTTAAGGGGAAGGGGTTAGAATATTTGAAATTGACCATCTTTTGAACCCTGGTGGAACAAAGTTCAGAGATGCACCCTGGTAGCTGCAGAAATCTGGACTGTACCCAAAGGAACTTCCCCATCCTCTTCCTTTGCCTGAGTGTACCAGGGTCAAATGCTTACCTGAAATCTCCCTTGAGGCAATGTGGTACAGTAGAAACAACACTGGCTCTTGAGTCAAATGACCTGGGTTCAAATCCCATCTTTGACACTTACTAGTTGTGTAACTTTGGGCAAATCACATAATCTTCCTGGGCCTCAGTCTCCTTGTCTATACAATTATGGGGGTTGGACTAGATGGCTTTTAAAGTCTTTTCCACTGGATTAAAAATAGACTGATAGAAGTTCAGTAATGAGGGCCATCTTGTCCTTGAGCAAGACAATGCCAGAGATATCTTGGGTCTGCCATGATGCGTATGTGTGGATTGAGCTGAGGGGGAATGGAATCTTAGAAGTGTGTGCTTGAATTTAGCCTTAACTTTCAGAGTACTGTGATTTCAGGGAAGCAGCCTGATGGAGTGGAGGAAGAAAGTAGTGCTTGATTTGGAATGAGAAGACCTGGGTGCAAATACTGGATCTGCAACTTACTGCAAGCATGACTAGCTGTGACTTCGGGCAAATCAGTTAACCCTTCTGGATATCAGTTAGACTAGGTGGTCTCTAAGGTCTAGCTTTAAATCTGTGCTATGCTGTCAGACAGCTAAGAAACTGAGGATGGGGAACTAAGTAAAGGGGGGCGGGGATTCAGAATAGAGAATTGCTGCTGCCTCAAGAAAGTCTAGGTACAGCTGTGCCCCTAGTAGAAATCACCCTCAAGGGGATACAAAGTCAGCTAAAGTTGTCCTTAGGGGTAGCTAGGTGGTATAGTAGATAGAGTGTTGGGTCTGGATTCAAGAAGATTCATCATCCTGAGTTCAAATCTGTCCTCAGCCACTTCCTAGTTGAGTGACTCTGGGCAAGTCACTTATCCCTGTTTGCCTCGATTTCCTCATCTGTAAAATGAGCTGGTGAAGGAAATGGTGAACTACTCCAGTATGTTTGCCAAAACAAACAAACAAACTTCAAACAGGATCATGAAAGAGTTAAACTTGGCTGAACAACAACAAAGATAACCCATAATTCAATAATATTACTGCCTGCCTGATTGCTTTTCCTCCCCTGGATACTTGCTGTTAGCAGGAAGCTGACCAGGAAGGTGAAGGACGGTCATTTTAGATCACAGATCCAGAGGTAGAAGGGGCATTGAGTCCACCCCCTACATTTATACGTGAGGAAATCAAAGATGTTCTCTGCCTCTCACCCTAGCCCCATACTGAACAGAGGGAAGCTAAAACAGACATCTGAGCCCAAGTCTCCAGAGCCCAAGCCTCCAAATACTTTTCTACCTGTGGCTGTGTTGAAAAAAATGCCTTTGGACCTAAAAGTAGGACAGGTATGAGCTAAGCATCCAAGGAGGGAAAGTGGAAAGAGCATTGGGTCAGAGGACTGAAATCAGAGGACTTTGGATTTGGATCCCTGCTTTGCCACACTCCCTGTGGGACCCTGAGTAATTCTCAGCCTCATTTCCCCCATGTATAAAATGAGAACATTGGACTAGATCCCCTCTGAGGTGCTTTCCAGCTCTAAATATGATTTAGTTAAATCCATTCACTTCTTTTTTTTTTTTTTTTTTTTTTTTTGGTTTTTGGTTTTTTTTTTTTTTTAGGCAACGGGGGTTAAGTGACTTGCCCACGGTCACACAGCTAGTAAATGTCAAGTGTCTGAGGCCGGATTTGAACTCAGGTACTCCTGAGTCCAGGGCCGGTGCTTTAACCACTGCGCCACCTAGCTGCCCCAAATCCATTCACTTCTATGGATCCCATTTTTTCTTTTTAAAAAAATATTTCTTTTAACATTCTTTTCTTTTTTCAATTTTGAGTTCCAAATTCTCTTCTTCTCCCCATGTCCCACCCTTATTCCCTCCTACCCCCCCGCCAAGAAGGCAAGCAAAATGATAGCAATTATACACATGAAATCATGGAAAGCATATTTCTATATTAGTCAAATTTCCACAAAAAGCGAGAATAATAAAATGAAAAATTATATTTCAATTTGCACTCAGAGTTCATCAGTTCTCTCTCTGGAAACAGTAATTTTTCAACTTCAGTCCTTTGGGATCATCATCATCATCAGGTCTCCTTCAGTTCTCAACCGTGTGACTAGATGTGGGTGCTCACTTGACCTGGTTGCCCTCTCTTCTTTCTGAGTGCAAATTAAAATATCTCCAAATAAAAGTCCTCACCAGTACTGGGTACTAGAAGTAGAAGTGGCCCAGCACCACAGGGACCTCTCTTTGTCACTAGACCAGGTAGAGTGTGCAGGCCACAGCAGGAGGAATAGCTTCCCCAAAGAAGTTTCATTCTTTTGACTCTTGCCACATTGGCGGCTTCGGGTGGGTGGGTGGAAGGGAGGGTGGATGCCATCAGAGCCTTGGGAAGATAACAGGTTTTAAGGATGGGGGAGGGTTTGGATTTCACAGTGATGGTTTCATGATACCCTGGAGAGCTGCATTCATGGTGCATTTTAGTCCTCCTGCTCTGAACACAGCACGGTTCCTTTCAACCCTTCCCTTTTCTCTGGTATAGAGGATGAAAAAAAAGGTTCAGATATTTTAAGAAAGAAAAATGAGATGATTGTTATTACTCTCTCTACAGATGCAAGTTTGGGAGGCCCATGTTTGTGTTTTGTTATTGATGGTGGTTTAGGGAAAACATTATTTGGAATCTTACTTTTCTGTGCTCAGATGTGATTGCAACACATCTGGAGTGTTGTATTTGGTTCTCTTCATTGCAGGGCACTGGGCTAGGGGTATTTACAGGATGGAGAGTGGTTGGAGAAGGACAACTGGGAAGGTGGGTAACCATGAGTCTACTTCATATGGGGAGCGGTAGAATGAACTAGAGATGCTTAGCAAGGAGAAGAGAGGACTCAGTGGGACCATTATATGTCTTCCTGTCCCCGAAGGGCTGTTACATGAAAATGGGATTAAATATGTTTAGTTTAGTCCCCTGGGGGAGGGGGGAACAGACCCAGGAGCAACAGGCAGGAGTTACAAAGAAGCAAATTTAATCTTGAAGAATAGAACTCCTTTTCTAGTGTGAGGTGAACTAAGGTCTCTAGACCCAGTCTAAGCTAGTCCCAGTTCTAGAATTTGGTGATTCTATGAAAAGTTAGTAATTCTTCTTTAGATACTATGGATGATGGTTTTACCTGAGTAGAGGGCAAAACTTCTTCCCTCTCCCCTCCCATCTGTAAGGTAGCAGAGCATAGGGGAAAGGGCACTGAAAGTGAATTTAGAGTAAGAATATTTGGATCCATACCTGGCTCTGCCACTTATGACCCTTGTAACCTTGGGCAAATCCCTACTCTGTTTCCTCATCTATAACACCTAGGGGTTTGAATTAGATAAATTCTAAGGTTCCGTCCAGTTCCAGATCTTGTATGTTCCTATCTTCCTAGAACCCTGCATTACACTCAACTCTACTGTCTTTCCTTGCCAACTCGGGGATAAATTTTAATGATGGTACAGAGGTACTTCGGCTTAAAAGGTCTCTGTGTTGACTCTAAATACCTTGGTCAAAGATTGATGGTCCGTTTCTTCTTCCCTTTTACCCCATTTCCCCTGCCCTTCCATATAGCATGGTCCTTGCATCATTATTGTAAAGAGCTAGTTGAGTCCTCGAACTATTGCTTTTTTTTTTTTGTTATTCTTCTTAAGTTTTCATTCATTCATTCATTCATTAGTTTTTGGGGACTGGACTCATAATTTATTTGAAATTAAAATTTTATTTTATTATGTGAAACTCCCAAGAGAGAAAACTCTCCTAATAAGTGTAAGTCAGCACCTACTCTGCAACATATAGACTTTTTTTGTCAAAGACATTCTTAATATCATAGAAATATTGTTAACAAATGGCGTTTCCATTATATTTCTTTTTGGGATCCAGGACCACAAAAATGCTAACAAATGGAGTTCCTATCTGTGGCCCAAATATAGAAATGTTATTTAAGGTTTGATAGCATCTTTCAGATTGACACAACTTAATAGTCAAGGTTAGGTGAGGGCTGATGGTGAAAGGAAGAAGGAAAGACTCAGTAGAGAAGGGTGGTGAGGCAATTTTCTTTCAATCCTTGAGGTGACCAATTTTTCTGTATTTAGAGATGCTTAGGGAAGAGGCAGGAGGAGAAGTGACATGCATAGGGTAATAAAGGGTCTTTAACAGAACAGGGAGCAGTTGTGTGGGGCGGGACCTGAAGTCCTAACTTCCATTTGGACGTCAATCAAGCCTCCCAACCCCAAGCAGGAACAAATGGCTAGACAGGTGGTGGGGAGTATGTAGCCATTACTTCTTCAAGACCCTGTCATAATGGCCTAAAGAATCAGTGTCTAAGGACAGAGAGAGGAATAATAACAGAGGTTGCAATGCTGCCCTCCCTTTACTCCTCTTTTTTTGGCAGAGCAATGAGGATTAAGTGACTTGTCCAGGGTCACACAGCTAGTAAGTATCAAGTGTTTGAGGCCAGATTTGAACGCAGATCCTCCCAAATCCAGAGCTGATGCTTTATCCATTGCGCCACCTAGCTGCCCCCTTTACTCCTCTCAAGACCTAAGGTCTTTTCCTAGTTGAAGGGTCTCAGGTTAGTTACATTCTTTCCTAAGGCTTTCCTAAAGCCCCTTTCTTCCTGTTGTTGGAGTAACCAGTTGAATCAGGAGAGTAGAGATGTTAGGAGTTAGGAGAGTACTAATAATGTGTAACTTGGAGAAGAGAAGACTCATAGGGAACATGATAGCCCTTTTTGAGTCTCTGAAGGGCTATCATGTGGAAGAGGAAGGGACAGGAAAATTATTATCTGTGGTGCCAGAAGGTAGAACCAAGAACAATGCTTGGAAGTTGCAAGGATGAAAATTTGGGTTTGATATTGGGAGAAACTTCTTAACTTTAAGAACTGTCTCAAAGTGAAA
This sequence comes from Dromiciops gliroides, assembly GCF_019393635.1. Classification (NCBI taxonomy): domain Eukaryota; kingdom Metazoa; phylum Chordata; class Mammalia; order Microbiotheria; family Microbiotheriidae; genus Dromiciops; species Dromiciops gliroides. The sequence continues at coordinate 239,614,917 of NC_057862.1, forward strand.
TGGGTTTCCTTTGAAGGAACCATGTTTCTCTTTGTCGGAGGTCTTCAAGCTGAGCTGGGATGATCACTTGTCTGGTGTGCTATATAGTGCCAGCTCCTTTCTACTATGAGTTGGACCAGATAACTGTTGAAACCCTTTCCAATTTCTGTGACTAGGGCTATGATTCTGTAACCAGGGCTTTGTCCCAGGGCACCATTGACTGCTGTCTCTGCTCCTCTCCTGGCCCATACTCTGTAGCAGTGACTGTCCTTAGAATGGTCCCATGGATATGGTAACCTTTTCTCTGGACTCACCTTTTCTCTCACCCATCATGTCCTGGTGTGGCAAGGGCTGAACCCTTTGGAAAATAAGCTGTTCCATCTCCTACTCATGAGTATGCCCCTGATCATACTGTCCTCTGTGCCATCTCCTCCTGAACTGAATTTACCCAGGTATAAGAATTCCTAGTTCTGGGGCAGCTTAGTGGTGCAGTGGATAAAGCACCAGCCCTGAATTCAGGAGGACCTGAGTTCAAATCTGGCTTTAGGCACTTGATACTTACTAACTGTGTGAACCTGGGTAAGTCACTTAACTCTCATTTCCCCACCCCACCCCCCAAAAAAATCCTAGTTCTGGATATGAACCTGAACTTACGGTGTTTCTTCAGTTCATTAATAAACAGAAGGTAGGGAAAATCTTCCAGTTGAATAGGAGACTTACAAAACACCCTACCTTAGTGACTGACACTTTTTGTTATCCTGTCCTGAGATTTCACAGATACAAGGAACTCCAAAGGATGTTGGCAACTTTTATGCAACCTTAGAGAGTTGCCTCTGTGTGTGGGGGAGTGGGGGTGGGAAGAGATACTGACAACATCAAGTGACTTGCCCAGGGTCACACAGCCAATATTTGTCAGGGGTAGGATATGAATACGCGTTGTCCTGACCTGAAGGCTAGCTCTATTATAGGCTATAATATTATATTATAGAAGGTATCTATTATACTGCCCTTCCCACTAAGCCCCATAGTAGGGATTTAATAAATGCTGGTAGAATTGGGGATGCAATTTAATCTTTCTAAAATAGAATTCTGAGATTCAACCATAGCTGTGGCAGAGATGTAGACACAGGGCATTAGTAGCAACCAAGAAAATGCTGTTATCTACGTTCTGGAGTCAATTAGCAGAAGAAGAGTTTGTCTCTTCCTTTCTCCCTTCAGTGGGCAGAAAAGTGACTAAAACATTAAAAAACCATTTCGGGGTTCCAGCACACATAGATTCAACCACTACAGTGTCCCCTGAACAAAATGGATAGAGCCGCTCCTTTCTTTTTTTTTTCTGCTTCTACTCTCTGGCTCCAGATGGGTTCTTTGTGGCTTCCTTCTCTCCCTTCATCCCTTAACAGAGTGCTCATTTTGACCCAATTTTACCTAAATATCAGTGTTAGGGAATGTGGAATGGTTTGGCTTGTAGCTCTCTAGGGATGGTCTGGCTTGCTTCCATTGACCAAATCTTTCTGTTAAAAGTTATTGTTTAGGGGGCAGCTAGGTGGTGCAGTGGATAAAGCACTGGCCTTGAATTTAGGAGGACCTGAGTTCAAATTGGGCCTCAGACACTTGACACTTACTAGCTGTGTGACCCTGGGCAAGTCACTTAACCCTCATTGCCCTGCCCCCCCAAAACGTTATTGTTTAGCATAGGAGTTTAACTGTATTTTGGTTGAGAAAAAGATGCCGATTTCCAGTCATGGAGTCTGCAGAGCTCAGTGGCTACTGTATATCTGGCCATAGCCAATAGCCATCAGCATCTAGGGGAGAGAACTAGAAGGGCCAAATGAGTCCCTCCCAGTACAGAAGAAACTCCATCTTTCAGTCTCTGCTTTCTCATGTAACATGAGGAGTTTAGCCGAATTGATCTCGGAAATTTCTTGCGACTTTTGACTTTATGATTCTAGATCTCATGCAAGCAGGGTAGAAAGCTGGTCTGAGAGTTGGGTTTTAATTCCATCTCATATATACACTGATGGTGTAAACCTTGAGAAAATCAATTAACCTCTCAGTTGCTCTAAGCAACTCCTTAAAACTAAATTACAGGGGCAGCTAGGTGGCGCAATGGATAGAGCACTGGCCCTGGAGTCAGGAGTACCTGAGTTCAAATCCGGCCTCAGACACTTAACACTTACTAGCTGTGTGACCCAGGGCAAGTCACTTAACCCCAATTGCCTCACTAAAAAAAAAAAAAAAAAAAAAAAAAAGACTAAATTACAGAGGAATTGCTGACATTCATTGGGGGAAGGAGCTTTCTTACTTGGGAGGTCCTTATAACACTAAAACCACAGTTCTAGTCCCTATATCTATCATCTTCCATTGAGTTCAGTTGGGTGGTTGACCATTCTGCTCTTTTAGCTACAGGGAAGAGACATACCCAGAGCATCTCTGGGAACCCTCAGAAGACAAGAAAATGGCCATCCCTATGCGAGCTGCCTCCCCAGGGTCTTTATTTAATTTTGAATTTTTCTTAATTACATGTAAAGATATTTTTGAGTTCCATATTTTCTGCCCACTCTCCCTTCCCTCCCCACTCCTGAGATCAGTAAGCAATTTGATATAGGTTATACATTACAATAATATTAAGCACATATCCACATTAATCAGAACAAAAGGGAAAAACACAAGAAAGAATAAACAATAACAAAAAAGTAACAACAAAAGTGAAAATAGTGTGCTTCAGTGTGCATTCAGACTCCATAGTTCTTTTTCTGAATGTGGAGGGCATTTTCCACCATAAGTCTTTTGGCATTGTCTTGGAGCATTGTAATGCTGAGAAGAGCTAAGTCTATCACAACTGATCATCACACAGCGTTGTTGATACTGTGTACAATGTTCTCTTGGTTCTGCTCATTTCACTCAGCATCAATTTGAGTCTTTAAAGGAAGAACTGGGTACCGTTTGGATTTGTTGAAAAGGGTTTTTACTGTACTCTGAGTGGGCAGCAGAGAAGAAACGCCTAGGTGAAAAGTATCAAGTGGCACACTAGAGCTGGCATAACCCCTTCAGGCTTGGGGCTTTTACTAAGGTGACTAAAACAGGAAATAAAAATGAGGCAGCCGTAAGGAGAATGCCAGGGATCATGACACATGTACCATAGGACCAGAAAATCATCAATTTAGAGCTGGAAAGGACTTCACAATTCATCTAATTCAACCCCTTGATTTTAGAGATGAGGGATTTGAGGCCCAAGGAGGTTAAATGACTTGTCCAAGGTCACATTGGGGTATACTCAGGCTGGAGTCGTCACATTCCTAGCCTCCCCCCTCAGTTTCTCCCTCTCTTTGTTTCCTGCCCCTGGCAAAAAGCTTTGATTTGCTCTGCCAGTGACCTTGCAATCGAGATATGCCAAGGCTTTCCCACTCCTCTGCCCCACCAGAGGGCCAGGGCTCTGCCAAGGAAAGGAAATGTTTGTGCTGATGGCTATGTTTCCCAGTGCTGGTCAGAAGACAACAGGAGCCTGGGCTGGCAGGCAGCCAGAGCCCTCTTGGGCAGAGATATAATTACTAATAATGACCTCCAGTCCAGGCAGCGACTGAAATGGCTGTTCAGGAAAGGCACCAACCCTAGTCTGGTTTGTGTAATGCAAATAAATAGTGCTGGGGTGTGTGTGTGTGTGTGTGTGTGTGTGTGTGTGTGTGTGTGTGTGTGTGTGTGTGTGTGGTGGGGGGAAGGGAGGCTCTGAGAAGGAGTAGAGAAGGGAAGATGAACACATGCCCTTTAAGAAATGGGGGCAGTCTCATGGTGCCCCAGGGACCAGTAATATCAACCCCACCAACTTCCTGGTAATACTTACAAATCACTGCATTGCATTTTCTTTCCTCCATGCATCTCACCATCATTAGTATCAATATTATTAATATTGATTTTTATAATGAGCACATGACTACACTTTCTACTCATTTATTTTCCTGACTGAAATGAGCTGCACACTGATACAAAGTAGGAGGAACAATCTGCCCCAAACCTGGGAAAGAAAACCCTCTCGCTCTCTATCTCCCACCCACACAAATCATGTCAACATTCTGTAACACAAAGATGATGCTTCTCCCTCCCTGAGCCTTTTTGATCCTCTTTCAAGTCTGAGATAGGGCAACAGCCAAGGGGGGTGGGGGGGGGCATTCTGAAGGTCATTTTGTTTCTGCAAAGACTTCCATCTACAGTATTCCTTCCATTTTCTGACCTCATTCTTTGTTTGTTTGTTTGTTTTTGTTTTTTTAGTGAGGCAATCGGGGTTAAGTGACTTGCCCAGGGTCACACAGCTAGTAAGTGTCAAGTGTCTGAGGCCGGATTTGAACTCAGGTCCTCCTGAATCCAGGGCCGGTGCTCTATCCACTGTGCCACCTAGCTGCCCCTCTGACCTCATTCTTACTTTACTTGGGTAGAGCTTTGACAGTGGCTATATGTTAACTAATCAGTGCTAAGAAATATCCTGAAGTCAGAAGTCAAATGACGGAATCTTGTTTTCCATTGTGTCCTCACAGGGACTTTAGAGCTTGAATTTGGACTAGATTTTCTAACCTACTTTCTGGATTCCTTCTTTATTGACTAACTTGCCTAAATAGAACTCTCCTCTTCCACCTCTCCCTTTTTCCCTTCCCCTTGTCTTCCCTCCTTCCCCTCCTTTCCCCTCTCCTCACCTTTCTTTCCCTCCTTTCCCCTCTCCCCCTGCTATCCTTTTCCCTCCCCTTTCTTTTCCCTCCTTTTTCTTCTCTTCTCCTCTCATCTTTCTCCTCTCCCCTCCTCTCTATCTACCCAGAAAACTTTTAGATTCTAAGTGTTAATGGGCACAAAACAAACAAAAGATATAGGCCCCGCTCACTAGAAACTAGAACCTGCCTAGAGAAACCCAAATCATATTCTCAGGGAAAAACAAGTGGCTATTGATAAATGAGCAAATTCATAATCTAGGCTGCATATCTTAGGATCGGAGGATGAGAGGTTAATGGCCCAAGTGATGGGGTTGGGGTAATTCAATAAATCAGTCTCATTTAATATATAGGATCAATAAGGAATTTGGTTGGGAAAGAGTACAAGTCATAAAGTAGTATAAAGCAGGGTAACAGCCAATGAAAGGAGTTCCCTAACTTTGGAGACACCTGTGCACCTCAATATTGGGGAGGAAAGGTTCATTGGGGGAAGGAGCTTTCTTACTTAGGATCGATATCAGTGACCACAGGTGTTTCTATCCCTTCAGGAATGGGAAAAAAAAGAGCTCAGAGGGGCAGCTAGGTGGTGCAGTAGATAAAGCACCGGCTCTGGATTTAGGAGGACTTGAGTTCAAATCTGGCCTCAGACACTTGACACTTATTAGCCATGTGACCCTGAGCAAATCACTTAACCCTCATTGCCCACCTCTCCAAAAATGGAGCTCAGCCCAGTTTTTTCTATTTAGAAAATGCATTCAAAACTGTCAGTCTCCAGATGGTCTTGGGAGACCAGGGATCACCACATTAGAAGCATCTGTCCATTAAAAATGTCAGCTTGTTGGTTCAAGAGATATGTAGCTTTCAAGGTCAAGAGACTGGAAGGGTGTCAGTCTAATTACCACTTTCGTTTATACTGAGTCCTAATGACATGGTGTTTTGATTGGCTCTGTCTGATTGGTGGTGCAAAGTCAGGGAACACAGAGGTCCGGCCCAGACGCCAGCTGGAGGAAGTCATTAAGAATGAGAAGATAAGACATCCCCATCAACTAAAAATGGGGTCTGATTATTGGGACAGTGGGGTCACACAACAAGGTTACCTGATCTGTGTTTTAATTGTCTTCTGCTAGGCTGGTTTTGTGTTCATCCCAAACTTTAGAGGATCAGAGGTCACTTGCAGGAAAGTTTCTAAAACCCAACTCTGACTAGGACCTAAGTCTCAGGATGTGTCAGTCTCCACCTGCCAACCCTTTTTGCCAGGTAGGAAAAGATCCATAAAGTCAGCTTTCTTTATGCCTTCAGTTCCTAAATCAAAGCCAGCTTTCTGCTCCCATCCTCTCCCTAAAGATAATGCAGTGAATTTGTCGAGGTAACAGTCTGAGGGCGGGGGAAAATATTTAACCATGCATACCTGGGCCTACCCAGAGCTGTACTTAGGAACTAAACTTGAGCCTTTCTTTGAGAAAGTCCATCTGAATAGTACTGAAGGTGACTTCTCCATTCAAAGACCACAGAACCAGAAGGGAGCTTAGAAGCCATTTAGTCAAGCCCTTCATTTAAAAGATGAAGAAACTGAGGTCTATGCAAGCCAAATGACTTGCCCAAGGTCACACAGAAGGTAAGGGACAGAGATGAGATTTAAACCTAGACCCTCCACCTCTAGAGTTAGTTCTCTTCCTGTTGTACCATACACAAAGGCTTGCAGTCAAAAGACTTATAAATTGGGACTTCAAATACTCGGGCTCCCAAATGATTCTCTGGACAAGAAACATTTTATTCTTCGGTGTGGTGAGGAATCTGGAACATGTGAGTTTCACGATGCTTGATGATAACCCTGATTTTAAGGGTTGACAGCCTCAAAGTAGCCGAGAGCAAAAATGCATCCTGCGTTTTGTTCAGCCTCAGATGTTTGAAAGCTAGTTGGCAAGATTGTTTGGATCTAAGAGCTCTGGCAGGTTTTTGCCAGCCCTCCCCCCTTTTTTTTGAAGGGCCCAACTTCACCCTTTTTCTTTGTGGAGGAAGATTGGGAAGAAGGATGTTTGACTGGAGTCTTGTACATATAATATGGACAGCACTGATCCCTGGAGGTCTAAAGACAGAGGCAGAAACTATATCTTCTGATTCTGAATATGCTAAAGGAACCTAGAACACAGAATTTTAAAGCTGGAATGGACCTTAGTGATTGCTTTGTCTAGAAGAGTATCATATTAGATAAAAAGACTACATCTGCCTCTTTTCCATTCCAGTGCATTCACAGATACCCTCCTAGGTTGTGGAAGAACTAACCTGAACAATAAAGTCACTCATGCATTTCCCCAGCCATATGCCTTATTGATAATAATAGCTGACAATTATATAATGCATTGAAGCTTGTAAACCACTGCAGATGTACATTATCATGGTTGGTCCATGAGGTAGGCACTTTAGGTATTATTATCTCCATTTTACAGATGAGAAAACTGAGACTCAGAAAAATTAAGTGACTTATCCATGGTCACCGAGGGGTCAAGTGTTGGAAGCAGAGTCTGAACACAGGTTTCTCTGATCTTGATGTCCATAATCCTTTTCATTATACTATATTGCATTTCAGACATTTTAAGAAACTGGGCTCCAGAGAGGTTGTGACTTTCCTGATGGTGTACAACAGGTTAAGGGCAGAGACTGGACTAGAATGCAAGTCTCCTAACACTTCCTACTATGATATGCTTTTCCCTTCAAACATCCCCCTCCCCCATTTATTAGATTAAGGAAGAAATTGGCTAGGGTGAAGGGGAATTTTTTTTGGGGGGGGTGGTGGAGCAATGAGGGTTAAGTGACTTGCCCCCAGGGTCACACAACTAGTATGTGTCAAGTGACTGAGGTCGAATTTGAACTCAGGTCCTCTTGAATCCAGGGCCGGTGCTTTATTCACTGCACCACCTAGCTACCCTGAAGGGGATATTTTATTTATTTATTTATTTGGGGCGGGGGGGGGGGGGTGGTGAGGCGATTGGGGTTAAGTGACTTGCCCAGAGTCACACAGCTAGTAAGTGTTAAGTGTCTGAGGCCGGATTTGAACTCAGGTCCTCCTGACTCCAGTGCTGGTGCTCTATCCACTGTGCCACCTAGCTGCCCTGAAGGGGATATTTTAAACCCTAGTCTTAGTCAAAGTGTCCCCTACATCTTAAATAATACAAATTATTCCTCCCTAAAAGCAAAAATACATTTTCTTCCTCTTTCCAGTTGACTATCCTTGCATTTCTCCCCTGGGAGAGCCATTGCCTAGAGTGGCTAGGGTGAGGGCTCACTTAGTACTCCAAGTCTGCATCGCACAGGGCAAGATCAAGACGGTCCTCTTGTGTGAATTCTTAAAAAGCATGGCTTCCCAAGTCTGGTTCCATATGGATGAAGCACTGATGAAGCCTATTCTTTTCATTTAAATGAATGCCCTAAGCAAACCTCTTAAGATACCAGGCTTTCCCTGACATTAACCATGAATTCTCTCAGAAAGAACCCAGAAGGCAATTCAAATGTTAACGCTCTGCTTTCTGGAGGGTTTATTCTGTCCATGCCTTATTCTCCAGCTCACCACCGACCAACACTCTTGGTTCTAATTGAATGGGGCTGGGAGTGGATAAAGAGAGAAATATTTCCCTTCAGCCTTGAAGGAGAGAAGCAAATATGGTAGCTAGAGTGTTTCCTTTAGCTTCACATTTTCTTCCTGTTTAGGCTTGGATGTGAACACCAAATTGCCTTTTGCTGGACAATGTTGCATCTCTTGCCCTCTGGAGCTGATCCTTTGGGAGACATGCTGGGCTAACACTGACAACAGATTTAGTGAACTTAGTGAAGGGGGCAATCGATTGAGGAAACCAAGCATTATTGTGGGCAGCAGATATTTGCTTCATTTGGTCCACTCTGATTTCTCTCAGAGAAAAACAAACTCCCAGGACTCTCCCAACTTTCGCTTTGTTTTTTTTTTTCTTTTAGGTGTAATGTGATTGCAGTATGTCTCTGTATAGTGTGCGTACTTCTTTGATTCCTGTGTCTTATTAGGAGGCTCTTCCCTGCTCTGCCTCAAACTGAGTTTCCTAAATATGTAGTTTTCAACATTTTTGTGGCTTCACCTGAAAGGTGACAATTTTGATCTTCCTGAATAAGTATTAAGACTTCACAGTATTTTAGTATTGGAAGCAGGGGTGGGTGACGTCTTCTGATACTTCCAAGGTTCTTTTTCTTCCCAGAGAACCAGCTCTTTATTAAAAAATTTCCAGGAAAATCAACAGTTTGGAACCAGCTGTGTTACCTGTGTTCAATGCTTAGCAGCACAGGATTTGTGGAATGTTTGCCTATCCTAGTGCTTCTCTTGGAGTTGTAACTGGGAATCTTTAGGCTGTGGGCTAGTAAACAAACCTTACAAGACAACTAGCCAAAGCTACCTTTAGTTGAGGGGAGGGAGGGTTGGAGGGGAATGGGATGGGACAGAGGAGGAGTTCAACTGAGGGACTACAGGTGCTATCAGCACCTTCTAAATTCAGTGTTCTTTAAATTCTGCACCCTGGGATAGAGCCCCAGTCACACTACCCTAGTTATGATGCTGCGTTCTCTTTATAGCTAAAGAAGGCAAGCTGTTCATTAAATAGGCTAGCCTAGGAGAATGTTTTTTTTCCTTGCCTGGGGGGAACCCTTCCACCTTTTTTTTTTCTTTGAAACTACCTACAGGAGTATCACTTGGAGAAAATGAAGCCTGTATATTGTCATAGGTTGAGAGAAAGGTGAAAGACAGAGAGACTGAGAAAAATTAAGAGACAGAGAGAGGAAGACAGAGAGGCAAAGGTACAGTGATAGAGACATATATATATATATGTGTGTGTGTGTGTGTGTGTGTGTGTGTGTGTGTGTGTATAGAGACAGAGACAGAGAGACAGAGACACACACACACACACAGAGAGAGAGAGAGAGAGAGAGAGAGAGAGAGAGAGAGAGAGAGAGAGAGAGAGCATTTGTATTTGGGACACCTTGGCTTCACGGTATCTCCTTGGAACCCCTGCATACTCAAAAGACTGTATTACAACTACCCCCACACTGTTGTTAGTATCTTGTCCTGTGGTTGGTTAGTGGTGTTGACTACCTACCTAGCTAATATTTTGTCTGCAACTTAGAAAGTGTGTAAATGAATAAAAGTCTTTAGAACTAATTTGTCCTCTTTGATTTTTTTTAAAGTAAAGAACTTCAGCTACAAAAGTGAAATGATCCAGTGGGAGGGAAGGTGGGGGGCAGGTATGCCTTTTCATGTGTGCTGTGTATGTATGTGAATACAAATGAATGGGTCAACCAGCCATTGGAGGAAGAGGTGTTCCAGAAACTTGTAACAGCAATTTTGCCTAAATTCTTCCTTGTTTATGGGGTGCAGATCCTTTCACATGGAAGGGAACAAAGCCCTGAGGACACCACTGAAATTTCTCAGTGGTAGAGCAGGAAGCAGTTAGTAGATTTTAGACCCAGGTCACTATATCCACATATGCATATAGTTCTGGAATGAGTCAGTCTGGGCCCAGGAGCCTGAGATCACAAGGCCTTCAGGAGAGAAGCTCAACCCAGAACCCAACTTCACTGGATTGGAAGGAGCTAGAAACTTCATTAGCTAACAGCATAAACTGGCCTTACTTTGCCTCAAGAGGCATTGAGATGGAAGGTCCCCATGTGTCTAGAATGCCATTAAACACATGACCTTGTGCTGGACACTTACAAAGCTAAGTAAACTGAATCTGAAGGGAGTAATAAAAACAAAACCAAAAACCAGACATCTCTAGAAGTATTTTCAAATCTGCAAAAAGCCTTACCCACATCATCTCACTGGGGCCTCACAACAATAGGGTGAAGTAGTTACTGTGGTTATTATCACCATTCCCATTTTGAAGGTACAGAAACTGAGGTTGAGAGAAGTGAAATAATTTGCTAAAGGTCACATCGCTACTGAGTATTAGAGGCAGAATTCGAGCTAAGGTCTTTCTGATGTCAGGTCCAGCAGACTGAGCTTTCCAGGAACCCTGGGTCCTAGTCATTAACTAGTTGTGTGACCCAGGGCAAATAATTTTGAGTTGTTTAGTTTCCTCATTGGTTAAATGATCTTTAATGGACTTCCAGCTTGAATGATCCATGATTATATGAACTCTACTTGGAACCTTAAGTCCTTGACTTTTCCCTTGGGCATAGCAAAGGTGTCCCAACATGGAGAAATCCCATCAACAGACCTTTCCATTATCACTTTGGCCTAAGGTCACCACTTTCAGAGTCTGCTGTACAACCTAGTAGTTGACTTGGTCCCTTCCACCCCCTTAGCTAAAGGCCCTATCTTGTGTTCTGAGCCCCCACTTTATTGTGGTTGAACAACAGTGTCTCCAAGGCCCAGTGGGTTGAGTCTGTATGGGCAAAAGTTTAGGTAATTAGCATCGTTACCGTCCTCTCTGTGATGTTACAGCTGTGAGCCTCATTAAAGTGTTCTCCAGGGGGAAGCAAGGAAAGATTCGGGTATCAGCCTGACTTTCTGCAGAAATGCCTGTCTGCCATTTTTAGAGGCTTTAGCATTTGAGGATGGCCCTGGTTAATCAGGCTTCACCCCCATAGTTCCCTGGACTCTTGGTATCTCTGGGTATGGTTCAGGCTCATCTCTTTATTGCTTTACCCTTCTCTAACATTATCTTGAGCATTAACTTAAAGTTGCCAACTCCCCTCTACATAGAGAGAATCATATTAACAGCAAAGCTTGGACTGTTAACCTTGAACACATTTTACATTTTGGCTGCCTTTGGTGGTCTCCATTGTGTGTGTGTGTGTGTGGTACATATGCATATATATGTGTATGTATATATATATATATACATACACACACATACACACACATATACATATATAGGTGTGTGTATATATACACACATATAGAACTCACAAGGTTATAAATATATACCTACATGTATAGATATATACACATGTATATGTGTATATACAAATACACACATGCAGGTGTATATAAATATACATGTATACATACATATATGTATATTGCATATATAAATCTATATATCTATCCATCTACCTATCAATCTATCTACCCACCCACAAGTTTATATATGTACAGGGTATCCCAAAAGTTTGAATGAAGTTTTAACCTTACACACACACGCACAGACAGTTTTTACCTGACACAACCTCTATGAGTTTCTTTTTCTTGTTTTTTTTCCCCCTCTTACTCATTTCCCTCTCCATCTGGCTCATCAGTCTCTCTAAGGGTCCTCACAAAGCCCAAAGTCCAATTCTTCTCCTATTGACAGGGTTTCCTGGACTCAATTGACATTTGTGGTTTCCCCTAGTCAGACAGTAACTGGACTCCCTTTGGCTTTGACTTATGCACATTCCTGGGAGAAGAGGCAGGGGAATGACTGTTTGCCAAACAAAGAAATATAAAACGTACCTCAACCTCACCTGAAACCTTGAGAATAATAGAGCTGAATTCCTTAGGGACCAAATAAGAAAGCAATTCAAAACAGAGGGTATGGGGAGGAGAGAAACAGATCAAAAAGGGATTATTATAAGGGGCTCCTTCATTGTGTGTGTGTGTGTGTGTGTGTGTGTAGGGAGCTCAATTCTTACTTAGCCTTAATCACTGAATGGGCGTTGCCTCAGATAAATTGAGACTTGGGAAAGGCGTTAGCTTAATAAGGCCAAGGTCTCCCACTGTGTGTAAGGCGTCCTCACCTGTCTTGCCACTTTGATAACTGGTGGAGAGAGTGGGGCTCATGACTTTGCACAGCTCTGACCCTCTCAAATCCAATCCACTTTCAAGGCAAGACATCACCTTCCTGATGTCATTGGTCTTCTTTGAGAACTAAGGACAAACAACAACAATGTGTAGGGAGAAAGATGGTCTGGGAAAGTTCTGAAAGTCATTTCCTTATTTGGCTTATACTTTGGCCTTAAAGAAATATTTCAAAGATCCTACTCATAGATAGAGCATACAACTTACCTGTGATTTCAGGAAAACCCCTCTCTTTTCTTCAACCTATCTCCTTAGATGTTTCTCCTTCTGGGGGACTACGGGTGTGAAATATTGCATATACTTTTATGGTTATAGTGCCATTCCCAAAACAAAATGAAACAAAAAAACCTTGACAACTATTTTCCAAAAAATGGAAAACTATTAATAATCATATAAAAGATTGTTCCAAATCACTAATAATAATCAAAACAACTTTGAGATTTCACCTCCCACCCAGAAAATTGACAAAGATGACAAAAGATAGAAATAGCACTGTGGGGGCTATAGGAGTATAGGCTCAATCTGGAATTATGTTAAAATAAAATGATTAAAATGTCTATCCTTTGTCACAGAGATCACATGCCACACATAGACTTCGAGGAGGTCAGAACAGAAAGCTGGGTCCCATATATACCAAAACATTCCTAGAAGGATTTTCTTTTTTTGGTGGTAACAATAAGCTGGAAATAGAGTAGGTGTCTGTTGACTGGAGAATGCAATTACTGTGTCATAAAAATGATAAATATGAAGAATTCAGAGAAATATGGCATAACTAAATTTTGAGTTCTGCCAAAGGGCTTGGCTATGGCAAGACTATCAGCTGGTGGTCTTCTTTCCAGTGCTCCCTAAGGTCCAAAGAGGTTTAGACTTGACCTGGGGGGGGCAGACTAACTAACCATGTTTCCACTGACCTTGAACTTGGGAAGGGGGCATGTAGAGAGGAAGAGCAGGAGCCAAGCAAGCAGGGAGAAAGAGGGAGAAAGAAAACTTGATTCAAAGCAGGAAACATAAGTGTGAAGTCATGGAGAGTGGATGGATAGGTTGCCAGCAGCTATAATGAGTTCTGAGCTAGGGCTTTGAGGATGATTCAAGCCTGAGCTATGTATGGGGTGAATCTTGTATTGCTAATCCACTTTCTATCAGAGAGAGAGAAACAGGTGACGTTTCTTTCTCTCTCCTTTTTCTTCTCTCTGGAGATGCTCAAATTGGTTGTGAGTTTTGTACTCACTTTAGCCCTCCTGATTTCCCCTAATTATTCTCGTTATAGGCACAAAGCTCAATGATTTCTACCTGATAATAGAGGATCAGTACTATCAACAACTTCTGAATTTTAGTATTCAAAGGCCAGATGACCATGACATTCATTCCCTTGCTTAAAAACTCTCATCGACTCTTTCCTACAGCAAGACAAATGGAAAGAGTGCTGTAATGTACCCTAAGGAGGTGGACAGAGAGGTTGTTGTTTGGTTGCTTCAGTTGTGTCCTACTCTTTTTGACCCCATTTGGGTTTTTCTTGGCAAAGATACTAGAGTGGTTTGCCATTTCTTTCTCCAGCTCATTTTACAGATGAGGAAACTGAGGCAAACAGAGTTAAGTGACTTGCCCAGGGTCATACAACCAGGAAGATTCTGAGGCCAGATTTGAACTCAGGTCCTTCTGAGTCCAGGGCTGGTGCTTTATCCACTGTGCCACCTAGAAGCCCCTCTAAAATGTTGTTTTTAAAATAAATTCATGGTATCTATATTTCTATAGTTAGTAATGGTCAGCTAGGTGGCACAGTGGATAGGGTTCTGGGCCTAGAATAAAGAAAATTCATCTTCCCAAGTTCAAATCTTCCTTTAGATACCGACTAGCTGTGTGACCCTGGGCAAGTCACTTAACCCTGTTTGCCTCAGTTCCTCATCCGTAAACTGAGGTGGAGAAGGAAGTTGCAAACCACTGAATATCTCTGCTGAGAAATGTGAACCAAATGGGATCACAAAGAGTCAGATATGACTGAAATGACTGAACAACAAAAAGTTATTAAAGCTTAAAACTGCCCTAAGACTTTTGGGACACTATAAATATGTAATTGTACCTGTATATATACTTTCTTTGGGAAAAACAAAAACACTATATGTGAGAGAAGTTTCTAATTTCTTGCACAGATCTCTCCCCATTTCTTCTCTCTGTCTTGAGCTGTTTGTGACTGTTGAATCCATAATAAAATAAGGAATTTTTTTTTTAAAGAAAAAAGAAAGGAAGAATGCTAGAGATAGAATCAAGAAGATCAGGCTGGAATCAGCTCAAACTGCCTTGCAAGAGCAGGTTGTTAAATTTTTATGTGAGCCTTTATATCTTGGAAATTGACAAAAATACAAACCAGGGTTTGATTTATTGTTCTGTTGATCCTCTAGTTTGTTGATTGTCTAGATGTGAGAAAGTGATGGAGAAAATGTTAAGAATGCAGATTAAACTTAAAAGTGAGTTGTGCATAATTTTTCCCTCAGAGAGCTGGTTGTAAAACATTTACTAGCACACCAGTGACTGGAATCAAATACTTGCTGTGTGGCCATAAGCAAGTCATTAAATTTCACATGTTTTCATTTCCCTCATCTTCTAAGTGGGAGCATCCAAAGCACCTACTTCACAGGGCTTTTGGAAGGATTATGTGAGATCATGCATATAGAATGCTTTGAAAACCTTCAAAGATGCATCAACAGGAGCTAATGTTATTGCTGACTAGAATAAAATTCAATCTCCTCAATTTGGTGGTTTTGGTCTTTAGTATGATGATGATGCCTCCAACCTACCCTTCCATCCTTACCTCCCCCTATTCCCCTCCAAATACTCTATATTCCAGCCAGATTGGAATCACTCCAATCAAATTAGATCCTGAGTTCCATATTTCATCTTTTACCTCTGTATTTGTCCAGCCATTCCCTGTGTCCCTGATTTCCTCTAGTAGAATGTAAGCTACTTAAGAGAAGGGAGCATTATACTTTCTTTGGTCCTTGTATATGGACAGCTAGGTGGCACAGTGGATAGAGTGCCAGGAGTCAGGAAGACCTGAGTTCAAATTTGACCTCAGATACTTAATATCTGTATGTCCCTATGCAAGTCACTTAACCCAGTTTTCCTCAGTTTCTTCATCTGTAAAATGATCTGAAGAAGGAAATGGCAGTATCTTTCCCAAGAAAACCCCGAATGGGGTCACAGAGTCAGACATAATTGAAAAATTATTGAGCAATCCCCTAGTACAGTGCCTGGTGCATGACTGATGTTTGTTGATTGATTGATGTACTTCCTTAACAGCTTTATTTTCTTCAGGGCTCATTTCAGATGCCAACTCCTCTGCAATGCTTTCCTTGACAGTCCTAACCCTTAGAATTCTTTCCCTTCAAATGACCTTGTATTTCTTTATCTGTGTAATGGCATGAAAACTACTTGAGGGCAGAACTGTTTGGCTACTGTCTTGGATGCCTAGCTCAGACTGCATGGGGCAGCTGAACAGGAAGAAGGGCCAGCAAGGGCTCTCTTCCCTGCTGCCTTCTCTGATACTCAGTTCCCATATTGGGCAGCTAATTGGGAAGAGTGACATATCTGCTCATACCAGCTAGATAATCTGAGAATCTCTAATGACATGCCTTCCACATAAATGGAGTAGCACTATTTTCCAAATGTCTCATCTGATCCCTGGGAAGTTGGTATTATTTTTATCCCCATTTTATAGTGGCGGAAACTGAGGTTAAGTGACTCGCTCAGGGTCACAATCTAGTAAGAGGCTGAATCTGAACTCAGCTGTTCCTTGATTCCAGGCTCAGCACTCTGTAACTCCTGGCTTTCTCACCAATCTGTAAGAGGGGTTTTAAAAAGATCCCCGGGTTCGTTAAGCCTTGTATGGGCCACCAATCTGTGATGGTCAAATTTAATATGGGAAGACCTACCCCCCTCCCCAACTGTTCCTCCCAGACTGATAAGAAACAAAATTAAAATGCCTCTTTTCAAATAAACAAAACAAAAAAACAGGGTTTATTGATGAGAATACATTTAGAAATAAGCACAAAGAAAAGTAGGACATATGACCTGTGAACTCACCCACCAGACTCAGCTGCTTCTCTATCCCCCTGTTTTAATTTTCTTGCCTGACTCTGTGAACTCTTCTCGTCTTCTCCTCCTGTCTCCTCCTGTCTCCTCCTGTCTCCTCATCTCTTTGGTCGCTTGCTCTCTCCTCTTGCTTGCTCTCCCTTCTCTACCCCTGCTCCAGAATAAAAAAACCCTTCTCTCAAAGGAAACTCTGCCCTGGCTGACCACCCACACACCCCAAGCTAATTTGCTGGCACCCCTAGGGGCTGTGCCCAAGGCTGACTGGGGCATGGGTTTCCGGGTGGCGCGCCTGGGGCTTGGGGTTTTCGTGCATAGCCCTGCTGCGCAGAGGGAGCTGGGAGGGGTTCACCTGAGGCTTGCTAATTTTAGCCAAAGATAGGGTCCCAAATCACAATAAATTCTTACAACTCTAAGCCGTACCATGTAACCTGTTGCTATGTCCCCTAGATCCTTTTACATTGTCATCTGATTGGATGGTATACCTTAAGGACCCATGAACTTTTCTATTCATCTTGTTACTGAACTCTTATATGTGCATTCTCCTCCAATTAGTGTGAAGTCCTGGAAAACAGGGACTCATTTTTACTCCCTACTTATATTCCCAGCACTTAGCAAAGTGCTCAGCACTTAACAAATGCTTTTTCATTCATTCTTTTTTGTTTGTTTTTGTTTTGGTGAGGCAATTGGGGTTAAGTGACTTGACCAGGGTCACACCGCTAGTAAGTATTAAGTGTCCAGATTTGAACTCAGGTCCTCCTAAATCCAGAGCCGGTGCTCTATCCACTGCACCACCTAGCTGCCCCCATCCATTCATTCTTCATTCATTCACAATACCTTGAACATACTGTAGGAGGGATTTAATAAATGTTTGTTGAATTGAATTGTTGGATTCCTGCTTTACAAGCATATACTCTTTATAGGACCTGACTGTAGATACTGAGAAATCCAACTATGGGATAGAAGGCTTAATCCCTTTGTGTTCACTCACCCAGAAGCAAAGCCCTGTTTGTGAATGAATAGAAAACACTTCATTTAGAGAGGAAAGGCCTACAAAGGACATGCTTCACCAATCCTTGCCCATGTGCCTAATAGCCCATTTAAAACAGGCCTCATTTCAAGTCCTCTTGTATTATTAAACAGGATTCATTTTTAATGGGGCACCCTGCTGATCTACCTAGAGGAAAGCTTCAGTGCATTTAAGGAATATTACCCTGAAGGATTCAGTACAGTCTTGGGCCTCATTGCTCCTGAGTCATCTTCCCAGGGTGCCAACTCTTCTTCTCAGAGATGGTACAGGGAACTTTGTCTTTGTCCTATGACTGCCACCCATCATCCCTATTCAATGACCCAACTGAGGGAAGTGATTACTTCTCTCTTATATTAATAACCAATTATTAATTGAGATTAAGATTTTCCCTTTCTATTTCCTCTTTCAGAAATCAGCCACTTGTAGGTAATTCAGTCAGCAGCTGAAGGATATTGCTGATAGATGAGATTGCCCAAATCCTGGGGCACATGCTTTTCTTTTCTTTTGGGGGGTGGGGCAATAAGGGTTAAGTGACTTGTCCAGGGTCACACAGCTAGTAAGTGTCAAGTGTCTAAAGTCCGATTTGAACTCAGGTCCTCCTTTATCCACTGTGCCACCCAGCAGCCCCATAGCACATGCTTTTCAATCTTGGGTAGGACTCCAGCCAAGTAGAAGACATTACAAGGAGAATCTAATTGAGGCAGAATTCTTAACTCACTATTGTTTATCCGTCACTGACTGGGTGAAGGATACATCCTTTTGTATAGATTGCTCAGGGTGGGAATAATCTGGTTTAAGAGGAGCCTCTCTTAGTCCATGAGTGACTCGATCAGAGTCATGTGCCCAGCCTCTCATTAGAATAGGCCTACCTTTCATTATAATATTCATTCTCTCATTGATTTTAACCAATCAGAGTTGATTGCTACCTGTTGGGTACACCCACTTTTCCAAGGGTATACAAGCATCAAGAGCTCTCCATGAGTTGTCTTTGGTTTATGAGAGAAAGCCAAATGACCATCCTTTTATTAAATATTCACTAGTCATAAGTATATAATTATATATATAATTACATGTAAATATGTTTATTTGTAGATATAACATATACATAATATAATCTAATATAATTTTATTGACATATTAATGTAAATCAATAATATCAACGCAATAATATATAAATATATAATAATATGGTTTTATCTGTAAATATTTTCTATATAAATATATTTTCTTTCTAAATAATATAAACTTATTATCCAGAAATGATGTCTCTTTGACTTTTCATACATCATACCACCCAACAAACCCAACCTGCCAGATCTTCTTGATCCTTGAGCTGGCTTTGCTTCTTGAGTTTAAAGAAATCCTGAGCCCTAGATCTCTGTTCAATTCCATATCCTGATTACCTATTCCCCATCCTCTGTCACTATCCCTGTATCTGGGCGCTATCTTCTAGGATCCACTTCCCTTTTCCCCTTCTACCTGCTATCTCCACACATTCCAAATCACAGGAGTTTGTTTTGTAGGATTTGTTTGGAAGGAAATGAGAAGCTACTTTGCATAGAAGCTGGCCGGCCTTAGTATCAGGAAGACCTGGATTCGAGGTCTACCTCTGACATCTATGCAGGCTATATGACGTGGATAAATGACATAACCTTTCCATGCCCTAGGCATTCTCTAAGACTACAAATTATTTTTGTGGTTTAGTCATTTCAGTCATACCCAAGTCTTCATGACCCATTTGGGAGACTTTCTTTTTTTTGGGGGGGGGTCTTTTTGCTGAGGCAATTGGAGTTAAGTGACTTGCTCAAGGTCACACAGCTAGTAAGTGTTAAGTGTCTGAGGCTGGATTTGAACTCAGGTCTTCCTGACTCCAGAACTAGTATTCTATCCACTGTGCTACCTAGCTGCCCCTGGGAGACTTTCTTGGCAAAGATACTGGAGGGGTCCGCCACCTCCTTCTCTAATTCATTTTATAGGTGAGGAAACTGAGGAAAAGAAGGTTAAATGGCGTGCCCAGGTTTACACAACTAGTAAGTGTCTGAGGTCAGATTTGAACTTAGGTCCTCCTGACTCCAGGCCTGGGACTCAATCCACTGTGCCACCTAGCTGCCCCTACAAATTATAACAAAAGTAGAAATGTATCTGTTTAATAAATGGGAGTTTTATCATGGGATAGGGGTTCTTTACACTGATGGAATCATAGATCTAGCATAATTTACAAGAGAAAAGAGAATATGCCCATTTAGAGATGTAATAGGGGTAACCAGGACAGTCCCTTTGATTTTCTTCCCATACTTTGGGCATGTGTGCTTTGGCTCAAGGCTAAAGGACCTACACTTTGGAATGATGTAACAGCAAACTTTATTGGTCCTCATGGTCCTTGCCATTGGGGGCTTTGTCAAAGATGATTGGACAGGAAGAGCCACCTACTTAGTAGACTTAAAAGAAGAAATAATATCTGCTCTTTCTTCCCCATTTTTTGAGTAAAAGCCTTGCCTTGAACTTCTGGCTGGGGGAAGAGAATTGCCTTTTCCCTGCCTCTACTGACAGGTATATTGGCTACATGCACATAGCAATGAAAGCATATGGTTGCTCAGCACTAGATCTCAAGTCCTTAGATGCCTCTTCTTATTTGCATATTTTTCTCATGGAATAGGTGATTGAACAGTGATCCTGATAGATCTATTTTTCCAGCCTTGGCAGTTATCAAGAGCTTGAGGGGTCCAAAGTCATCGAGAGGTATGGGAGTTGACTGCCCAGAAGGAGGTACTTCCTGAAGCTATACCTTTCTTGGAGAAGAAGATGACCACCACCAAGAGGATGAACTATATATACATGGGTGGCAAATATTTCCTATTGCATGAAGAGAGTGGGGGTCATCTTCTTCCATAAAGGGGCCCTTTGTTATAGGCTCAAGCAGACTGAGTTCAATCCTTGGAGGAGTCTGTCCCTTAAGAGGGGGGATTCAGGTTTCTTTCTCACACTGGCTCATTTATTTTGCTGCCACCTAGAGTTATCCCCAGCAAATCTCTTTAAATAAAGCTTAGATTTGGCTTATATAGCTCCCCAAAAGGGATTAACAGAGTCCCTTCCAGAGAAGTTATTTAATGTATAAGGTAGTAGATATCAGGTATAGGATGGCTATTTTTTCTTCCATCACAAAAGAAATGCTTAAAACACAAAGACCCATAAGTCATATGCGATGACAAAAATCTAAAACATGAAACAGGAGGGACTCCTCATCTCAAAGGACTTGTGTCACAGGTCCAGACCAATTTATAAAGGAAAAGAGAATATTCAAATTTAGTCATAATAGCCCCAGTTCAGGCTCATCCAATCAAACAGCCCCTGGAGAGCATAGTGGGCTTGTGGTATTTCCCCCAGATTACTGCTAATCACTTTGTTAACCTCTCCCTCCTCCTCTTCGCCATTCCCACCTCACCAAACAAAAAATATAATCAGATAAATAAGAGAGTGCTCTCCTCACCTCAAAAATCAGAATAGTTCCAGCAGACACAAAAGTTACTCCCACAATTAATTTACAATTATATTAGGTAAAGCCCACTCCCCTCCTCTTCCCCTCCCAATTCACAGTGCTAAAATAATCCAGTTCCTCATTTTAGAAAACTTGAAAAGTGTTACTAAACAAACACCCCATTACCTACTAAATAAAGAACGTTTAGCTATCAAACAGATTCAAACCCCTTTTCCGCAAGAGTTAAAAGGAAGAAATCAGGGAACGTTTAAAGGGAACATCAATGGACTGCATTTAAATTCGAGCCAAGCCAGCCTTTACTTTCTGCAGAGCTCTGTCTTCCTCCCACTAGGTCTAATCTGGAAGTATTGTGGACTTCAATTTCAGTATTTGTCTTATTTTCAAAGGCTCGCTGCATTCTTAAGTGTGACTTTATGTCTGTCTTAGGGCCAGGAATTGTTTTCCGTGGGGCTGTATCACCAATTTACAATGGAAGTTGGTGGGAAAATACAATTCAATTGTTAGAAATCTACTCTGCAGCCGAAGCTTTGGGAACACACTGTATTCAATGAGGGCTCAGGGTGATGAGCCCAGTAATTGTCATTCTCTGTGCGGTGGCGGGTGGTGACAGCGTCAGTTTCTGCAGCCCACCACCACCTTTGGCTGACAGGGGCAACAACAAGTATAGTGCGAGGGAACAGTGGGGCCCCCCTCATTTAGTTCCATCTCTGTAGGGACGCTTATGTGCATCCCACATTGATGCATTCATATAGAGTGGGCGAGAATGACAGAGCAGCCATTATCTTTGGAGCTAGGGCCCTGGGGTGATCATGGATTTATAAGAATGTTAGAACTGGAAGGATCCTTAGAGATGGTCTAGTCCAACCCCTTTATTCTGTCATTGAGGTAGCCAAGGCCCAGAGAGGGAACGTGCCTTGCCTGGAGGTCACACAGCAAGTTATTGGCCGAGCTGGAACTACATTACGGCTCTCCCGACTCCTAGCCTGCTGCCCTTTTCATTATTTTATACAGCTGCTGTATAGACAAAAAGTGGAGGCAACGGGGAGGCATGGGCTTTGAGGACAACATAGCTCCAGGCACAGTTCACCTCTAGACAGGGTTCAACTTGGGAGTGGGGGAGAGAAAAATGAGTCAGTCTGAGGCCTTTTCCTACACCTCCCCTCACCCCCATAGAGGATTCTTAGAGTACTCGAGATTGAGAGGAAGCAAAGAGGGGTCAGGGATGGTGAGTAAGGAGGACCGGTGTCGGAACACTCCGAGAGCAGAGGTAACAATGTGGCCGTGTGTCCCCTGCTATACCCTGCGCTGACTCCCTGAACTTCGGGACCCCAGCTGTCAAGAGAAAGCCCTTCCTCTCTCCTACTCTCCTTCTCCCCCTTTCTCATTTGATTGCTCCCACATTCCTCTTTGCTGGGGGCTGCTACAGACAAGGGGAGGAATAATAATGAAGCCGAGTTTGCGGGGCTGAGGAACTAACTGCCTGCGGGAGCAATGCTGGCTTCGTCTTCTCAGGTGTCCCTGCCCAGTGACACTGATTGGTAGGCAGGAAAGCCAAGCCTGGGGAGAGGATTAGGATGGGGGGGGGGCAGCACAACAAAGGCCTTAGGGACTAACCAAAGGCAATGATGGGGGAGGCTCATTACTACAGACAGCTGGTTGGAAGAGCAGCTCCTCCCTTCATTGTGTTTACCTGGTGATTGTGAGCAGCTGGATGCCAGGCATTCATTTTCCAGACAGCAAGTGGCTGATTGGCAAGGGGCAATGAAGAACAGCCTGGCCTGGATCCTGTTTCCTTTGAAATCTCTCTCCCAGGGCTGGGAAGAGGGGATAGAAAGTATAAAACTAAGGTATAAAATTCTGCCACAAGTTAAAGCAGAACCAGAGCGGAAACTAGGATTTTCTGCACCTGGGGTCAGCACCACAAACAGCACCTAGGATGAGAAGCTCCCGGGAAACCTCAATTCAAAGCGGGGATCAAAAACCCTACTGTGGGAGACAGAGACTCCCGCACTTTCCTACTCTCCCCCTCACCCCAGGGCATCATGAGGCTGTGACCATCTGGAAGCTTCCTACTTTAATAAGTGATCTTGATAACTAAGTGTGAAGGTCAGATTTTTTTTTTTTACCTTTGATATCTAAGAAGCTTGGAAAATGGAGGATAATGTGATAATTCTTATAGAAAGCAGAGAAGTGTGTCTGGGGAAGGGGAAGGGCCTAGAAGAAGCATTTTGAACCTCCTTGAAAAAAAAAAACAAACTCAAAATATCATGTTAGATATTAAAAGGGACTGCCACTGGTCTCCAAGTTGCTCAGAAGCTGTACTGATTCCCTCATTAGAGAAGATCTATCAAAAAAAAAAAAGATCTATCAACTCTACAGGATATGATACATTAATTAAAAAAATTATATTCTTTTTTTTTGGCAGGGCAATGAGGGTTAAATGACTTGCCCAGGGTCACACAACTAGTAAGTGTCAAGTGTCTGAGGTCGGATTTGAACTCAGTCTTCCTGAATCCAGGGCTGGTGCTTTATCCACTACGCCAAATAGCTGCCCCCCAAATTATATTATTTTTTAAAAAATATTTTATCACTTTATTTTCAACCTATCTTTACTCTCTTCTCTTTTCATTAAACTACCTCCTCACAACAACAGCAACAACAAAAAATGAAAAAGAAAGTTTTAAAAAGAGATTCAGCAAAAATAACCAACACTCTAATCTTTATGAATTTTTGCAATGATCCACATCCATAATAGTGACCCACCTCTGCAAAAAACAAAACAAAACAAAACAAAAAAAGGAAGGGAGTTGTATTTTCTCCTATCTTCTTCTGGCTGAACTTGGTCATAGAGTTCAGTTTTTTGTTATTGTTCTTTCTCTTTACATTGTTGCAGTTATTGTAAATGCTGTTTGCTTGGTTCTGTTGATTTTCTCTGTATCAGTTAATAAAAATCTTCCTAAACACAAGCTGTTTAACATTCCCTGCCTTGTGGCAAATTTTCCATCTTCTCTAACCTCACCTCCCTCCTTGGTAGGCTAAAATCCTCTTGCTGTCAGCTAAGCAGTGGCTGTGGAGAGACAGAGGTGGTTTTCAGCTTCATGCTGAAAAATACATGAAGCTTATATTCAGACATGTTCTTTCCCTTTTTATATTTAATACTATATGTTATACTTATGTATATCTCATAATAGTAACTTAGTATATTGGAAAAAGTACTTGACTTGGAATTAATTAGGAAGACTTGGGTTCAAATCATGTGTCTTACTAGCTACATGACCCTGAGCATGTAACACTTAACCTAGGACTGCCTCTAGCAACTCCCTAGGATTTAGATATTGAGATAACTTGTTACCATTGCAAGGCAGAGAGAATTCCCAAAGACAGAGTTCCCAGCTCTGATGAATTGGCTCTTTGCAGATATGTGATACATCTCCCAATCTCCTTACAGTAAAATGCAAGCTTCTTGATGCCAGGAGCAGTTTAATTATTGGCTTTGATTCCTTATCCTCTTAATGTGCCTGAAAAAAGATAGAAGACACAATACCCCTGTGCTTTGATTCTATGGAATGTAATATCATAGGATTGTGCTTTAGAACTGGAAGGTCATTAAGACCAACTTTGTATTTTACAAATGAATAAAACGAAGCCCCCAAAAGTTAAATGACTTGCCCAGGATCACACAACTGAGTCAGGATTTAGTCAATCACTCAGGCAGTTGTCAATCAACAAGTGCTTTATTAAGTAACTATGTACTCAGCACAGTGTTCAGCACAGAAGATACAAAGAAAGTTACAACTCCTGCCCTCAAGAAACTTACATTCTAATGAGGGAGATAGCATGTAGATAAAGAGCTATATATAAGTTACATACAGAATAAATAGGGGGGCAGCTAGATGGTGCAGTAGATAAAGCACCCACCCTGGATTCAGGAGGACCTGAGTTCAAATCCGGCTTCAGATACTTGACTCTTACTAACTGTGTGACCCTGGGCAAGTCAATTAACCCTCATTGCCCTGCAAAAATACATACATACATATATATATATATATATATATATATATATATATGGATAAATAGAAGGTAATATTAGAGGGCAGGGGCAAGATGATGGCACAGTGGATAGAGTGCCAAGCCTGGAATGAAGAAAACTCATCTTCCTGAGTTCAAATCTGGCCTCAGACACTTACTAGATGTATGACCTGGGTTAGTCACTTAGCCCTGTTTGCCTCAAGTTTCCTCATCTGAAAAACAAGTTGGAGAAGGAAATGGCAAAACACTCCAGTATCTTTGCCAAGAAAACCCTAACAGAGTCACAAAGAGTTGGACATGCCTGAACAACAACAACAACAACAACAACAACAACAACAACAGTATTAGAAGGGAAGGCTTTAGCATTCTGAAGGACTGGAAGAAGTCTTCTGTAGAAGATTCCTTTTGAGCATAGTCTTGAAGGAAGCCAAGGAAACTAACTTAGCCTGAGCTGTGATATACAAATTCGCAATTTCATGGGACACTGACTTGGATGCTGGCCCCTGCTTTTCTCAGGGTAGAGTTTTCCCCCATCATTTCTACACGAAACAAAATGTATGCAATTTTATGCAGCTCTTCCCATCCTGAGTCAGGCAGCCTAAAATATAGTTAGGCTATGGAGGGAGTAAGGAAGTTACAGGCAACTGTTTTCTGCTCCTAATGATTCACTGAATCCTGAATCATCATAATCTTGAATTTTTCTTTTCACAGAATCACAGAATTTGAGGGTTGGTTGGGACCTCAGAAGGCATCTGCATCAACACATAGAAATAAGGAATCCATACTATATTATGCCTGAGAAGTATATAGTATAGTATGCCTGCTCTGCTCAAAGACTTCTAGTGACGGAAAACACACTACCTCTCAAAGTAGTCCATTTTACAGTCTAATTTCTACCTTTATTTCTTTCTAGAGTATCCCTAGGAATCACTGAATGATTCAATCTCAGATTTAGAAGGGATTTCAAAGGACAGCTAGTCCAATCCATGCCTGAACAAGAAACTACTCTATTCATTCATTTGATAGGCATTTATTTGTGGAGGCCTTAATATTCCCTATATCATCTGAAGGAAATGTGGAGGTCCAGACAATTTTGCCCAAGACATTCTGCCAGGACAAGTCTAAAGAAGGGCTTAAAATAAAAGCTATTTAAATTCTATGTTTACCACTAGGAATTTTTTTTCAACTGGATGTCCTATTTTCACATCCAATTCAACTTACCTAAACCTAAATTCGTCCCTTCTCCCCCAAATTTGCCCCTCCTCCCACCTCTTCCATTTCTGTTGATAATTTTACCATTCCACCAGTTACCCAGACCTGAAACTTTATCCTCCCCCCTCCCCCGTCTAAGAAGTTGGAAAGTTCTGTTGAGTCTATTTTCACAACGTATCTCCCTTCTATTCGTTTTACCCACATCATTGTGATTGTTGTTCAATCATGTCTGACTCTTTATGACCCCATTTGGGGTTTTCTTAGCAAAGTTATTGGAGTGGTTTGGTTTTTTCTTTTCCATCTCATTTTATAGATGAGGAAACTAAGAGAAACAGGGTGGTGACTTGCCCAGGGTCACACTGGCAATAAGTGTCTGAAGCCAGATTTTTTGAACTCATGAAGATGAGTCTTCCTGATTCCAAGCCTGGGGCTCTATCCACTGTGCCATCTAGTTTCCCCTTCACTCCCTACCATTTATATTTGTTTATCATATCCTCCATCGATAAAACATGAATCATTTTTCATCTTTGTATCCTTAGCACCATACAGCATCTTGTCCACAGAAAACACTTAGAAAATGTTGGTGCAACTGAATTGAAATGCCCTGAGAAATGAATATAAGGGTTAGAAATTTAAACCTTTATTTACATATATTTTGCATAAATCTGAGGGTCAACCTTTATTTGCATCTAATTTACATTCTTATTTGCCTTCCCAGATTGTGCTATTTAGTTTTAGGCTTATTTTAGGTTAGAATATCAGGCCTCCCTACCCTTCTACCCCAATCCCCAACTTAAGTCAGAATCATAGAAATCAAAGTCTGGAAAGGGTATTAGGGGCTATCTAGTTTCAGCTTTTTCCATCTTACAGAGGAGAAAACTGAGGCCCATTGAGGTTAAGGTGACTTGCCTAAAAACAAAACAAAAAAAACAACCCAAAAAGGTGACTTGCCTAAGGCAATCTAGGCAAATTTCTTCAAAATAATTTCATAGAATTAAAAGCAACCCAGAAACACAGGCATTTAAACCTCAGTACAAATATCTATCAACTATGGGACAGTGTTCAATCTGTACATGAGGAATCCTTCCCAAATTACTCAGCACTTATTTATACATTCTTATATATGCCATGGTATACCATGCCCCCAAATAAATCTAAGGTGTTTCAGAATAAGGGTGATTTCATTCTTGTCTTTTTAGCTTAGTACCTGGTTACTGAGTATCCTATTTTCACATCAAACTCAATCTCCCTAAACTCAAATTCATCCTTTCTCTCCCAAACTTGCTTAATAAATGCTTATTGATTGATTGAACCAAGTTTTTGTGTGTCATGGACCTTGTTGGCAGTTTGGTGCAACCCATGGAGTCCTCAAAATAAATTTTTAACACATAAAATGAAATATATAGGATTGCAAAAGAAATCAATTATATTGAAATATAGTTATCTATGGTTTATTTAAAATAGATAAATATAAAATAGAATCATATAGACTATTTGAAAATAAGTGTATAGAGTTCTATGGAGTTTATTAAAATAAAAATATATGTAGATAGAGTTACATATTTAAAAATATAAATATGGTTATTTTATTTATTTATTTATAATAAATAGTTATGGATTCAAAACAAATATGTAAATAGAGTTCTATACAGTTTATTAAAAATAAAAATGTAGATATGTAGATATAGCTACATATTTAAAATATAATAAATACTTATGTATTTAAAACAAATATATAGAGTTTATTTAAAATATATAATTTGTTTAAAGTAAATATATAAAATACATATAATTCAACAGTTTATTTAAAATATATAAAGTGAATATAGTTATAGTTCATTTAAAATAAATATGTAATATGTTTATATAATATAGTTTATTTGAAAAATAAATTTTTAAAAAGTTCACAGACCCCCCCAGGTTCAGAATCCCTGTACTTCTTTCCCATATACCCATAATCCTTTATCTAGATCTCCTCTCAGAACAAGAAGATGGAGTGTGGAGAGAGAAAGCAGCTTGCCAAAACAGGGAAAAGGGAATTATTAAAGGCTACCAGCCACAGCAGCTGATGTGGACACAGCCCAGTGTGGAAAACCCAGCCCACGGCCAATCTGTTGGCATCCTGATCGGCAGGTTGGCATTTCTAATTCCCCGGGTTTGCTTTTGAAAGGGAGAACTAGAAAGGAAGGGAAGACAGGGAGGAGGAAATCTCTCAGCTCCTGACCTGAGGGTGTTAATGCTCTTTGCTCTTCCACTCTGGACCCTAGGAGCATTATTACGATTATTCTTTTCATTGTCAGCAGTTGGGGTAGGGAGCTATTTAAAGCCCTTCCTTTCTCTTTTCTCCTGTTTCACTTTTCCAAGGGCAGGATGGAAAGACAAAAGCAGGCCTCTGTAGCTGAGCCTGGCCCTCACAGCCGCCCCTTGGCATGAGCAGCTTCAGGACAGCTGGGGGAGGCCTCATTTGCATAAATGCAAATCCATGCCACGGCTGCCTGTAATTTCCCTTCCATTCCTGCTCCATCTCTGCAGATCCAGGTGGTGTTGGAAGGGTCCCCAGATCCTGCATCATATCGAGTCTCTTTAAAGGGCATTTTTTTCAACCTAAATGGTTTTCACATTCCTTTCCAGGGTGTCCCTTCCAGAGATCTGGTGATTCAGGACCCTGGGACCATCCCCACTTTTTCTCTCCTTCCTCCTTCAATGGTGATTTCCTAAAATCTAGATGTGTATGATTGAGGGTATGGCATCTAGGGCTGGATAATGTAGACTGCTAGGGAAATAGATGGGGAATGAGATAACCTGGGTTCCACATGGAGTGCGTGAAGAACCTCTTTACCTGCCTGGGCCCCAGCTTCCTTATTTATAAGCCTAAGAGGGTATTCATTAGATCAAGAGTTATTAACTTGGGGTCCGTGGCCTTTTAAACATTTTTTGTTAATTTTATTTCAACATTATTGGTTTCCTTTGTAATTTTATGCATTTCAGAGTATGATTCTAAGAAAGGGTCTATAGGCTTTATCAGTCTGCTGCCAAAAGTTTCCATAACACACAAAAAGGTTAAGATCCCTTATTTTATATGACCTTTAAATGCTACGATTTTATGTCTTGACTTAGCAGTGATGGTGGGGGAGGGGGGCGTCTCTATGTTTATGGGACTTTCTGCCCATTCTCCTCCCCCACTCCCATCACTCCAACAAGCTGGAGTTGGAGAGATGACTCACTCCTCCCACAGCCAGATGCCCTGGGTTTCCCAGGGACTAAGACAGAAACAGAAGGCAGGTTAAGGTTCTGGTTGGGCTACAACCCTACCTGACCTCTGGAAGGGAAAAAGTCCCCGGGATGTCATCTAGATCTGTCCCATTTGTCCCAGTCTAGAGCTCCTCCAGCTGGCAGTGATAGATAAAGATGGCATGCTTGGTGTAAAATTTAAAATAATGATAGCTAACACATATTTAAAAATGATAAGGTTGGCAAGATATGTATATATATATAGACATATAGATAGATATAGATATAGTCTCATTTGGTCCTCAGAAGAACCCTGTGAGGGAGTTGCTACAATTTTCCCCATTTTACAGGTGAGGAAACTGAGGTTGAGAAAGGTTAAGTGACTTGTCTAGAGTCAAATAACAGGGATGCTTATCCAAGGCAGGAATTTTTTATTTTTGGTGAGGCAATTGGGGTTAAGTGACTTGCCCAGGGTCACACAGCCATTAAGTGTTAAGTGTCTGAGGTCGGATTTGAACTGAGGTCCTCTTGACTCCAGGGCCAGTGCTTTATCCACTGCTCCACCTAGCTGCCCCCGCCCCCCCCCCCCCAAGGCAGGATTTTAATTTGAGTCTTCTTGACTTCAGGTCTACTTTTCCATCATTATTCAACCTAAAAAGGACCTGGTTTGACTGTGATTCTTCTGCTTCCTACCCATGTGACCTTAGAGAAGGGCTGTTTCCTCATCTGTAAAATGAAGCAGTTGCTTTAAATGAGATCCTTTCCAGTTCTGAATTTAATGACCCTTTGAGCATAAATGGAGGAGACAAGAAGTAGGACTGTTTGGGAATGCATTCATTTGCTTAAATGTTGCATGTCCCCCCTCCCTCCCCAGTAGACCATATGCTCCTTGAAGGTAGGGACTATTCCTGGTTTTGCCTTTGCAGGCACAGGGCTCACTGAATTGAGTTGAATTCGAACATTTTGTTAGGGCCTTTGTCTCCACTCAGGACTTGGTTCAATGACAAAGAGTACAGGGAAGCCCTTACATATCCTGATCCTCCAGGTTGGGTGTTGGGTCACCAGGACTCAATGAACTCTTTTGCCAGGGGAAAAAAAAAAAAACAACAGGCAAACCAACAACCAATGACCAACCTGTTGTGAAAAAAAATAAATCCCAGACCAAGGGTGAAAAAGCGAGAGGAGGTGAGAGGGAGAGAGACAGAGAGGGAGAGGGAGAGGGAGAGGGAGAGAGAGAGAGAGATTGAGAAGGGAAAGAAGATAATCTTTTTCCAGAAGTGCTCAAAGCGCCACTAAGTTGAAAAGGTAGGCAACCATAAGCCTATACCTAAACTGCATGGACTCTTTGGTCAAAAAACACGTCAGCCTTCAAAATCTCTTACACAGATGTCAACTAAAGAAAAGGCATCATCTGAGGAGAAAAGGCACTGGTGGCATCTTTAGAAAACCCCAAGAACTATATTCCTAGAACAAACACTCTTCACTAACATTCAGAAGAAGGGAGAGAGGGCAGACCATAGCATATTTCAAAAAAGTCACCAATTAGTAATAGTTGTCTGTTTGCCTTATGTATTACAAAAGAGAGCTCTTTCATGATGAGATTTTTTTTCTTTTCTTTTCCATGTTCCCTATTTAAATTGGTTTCACCAAACTGAAAACTCTGATCATGAGTGGCCATTTAAAAATTTTGTTCAGCAGTCCTCATGAAGGAATGATGTAGATGAGGTGGGTTTGTGTTTAATTGAAGATGTTTTCTGAGTTTTGTGTATAATTCTAGCTACAAAAAAGTTAACACTGTTGTTTGTTTCTTTTAAATCATTTGACTAGACTTCATATTCAATTGAGTTAATCAAGCTCAACTTTTTTTTTTAATCAAGCGTAGCCCTCTCCAACTCAATATTCTGCAAGATTTTTTTAGATTTATTCTAACCATCAGTCAACTATCCAAATAGTATTTCGTAAATAGCTACTATATGCCAAGCACAGTGTTAAGCACTGGGGATACAAAGAAAGACAAAAACAAGCAAACAACAAAAACCAATCTCTGTTCTCAAGGAGTTCACAGTCTAATGGAGGAGATAATGTGCAAACGACTATGTACAAATAAGTTATATACAGGATATATTGGGGGGTAGTCTAAGAGAAAAGACACTATTATTAAGGAGGATTTTTAAAGGGTGGGCCTCTAATGGGGAAGGGGAAAAAACAGAAAAAGGGAAAGGGGGAGGGAAAAAGGGGAAAGGGAAAAGGTGGAGGAGGAAAGGGGAAGGGGGAAAGGAATAGAGAGAGTTCCAGGCAGAGGGGACAGTCAGTGAGAACACTTGATATCAACATCATTAATTTATTAAATAGTGAGATTAATGTATTTAATAGCCTCATGTGACTTTAACCTGTCATTTGTTTTGAAAAAGAACATGTGGTTGGCATACAAAATCTTATTTGTTAACCAGTGTGTCTTAGCCTAGCCAAAGGCAAAAACTGAAGCAGGTCCACTGAATTGAAAAAAAAAAAAGGTATTTCCACCTTAAATCACCAAAATATTTATATGGTACACTAATTAAAATAATGCATTTCAATGACTGAAAGGTATTTTGTCGTCATTTGTTGTACAATACTGAATAAAGATGATCACATCATATTTTATAGTGCGGGTGATCTTTGAACATCAAA
This sequence comes from Dromiciops gliroides, assembly GCF_019393635.1. Taxonomy (NCBI): domain Eukaryota; kingdom Metazoa; phylum Chordata; class Mammalia; order Microbiotheria; family Microbiotheriidae; genus Dromiciops; species Dromiciops gliroides. Next base: position 239,647,133 of record NC_057862.1, read on the forward strand.
TACCCCAAGTATCCGGGGCTCTTAAAGAGCCAAGAGGAATTCAGTTAGAGATGTGGTCTTTTATTAAGTTGTTGGACAGTTAGATGGCACAATAGATAAAATTCCTGGCCTGGAGTCAGGAAGACTCCTCTTTTTTAAATTCAAATCTGGCCTCAGACACTTACTAGCTGTGTAACTCAGGGCAAGTTACTTAACCCTGTTTGCCTTAGTTTCCACATCTATAAAATGAGCTGGACAAAGGAAAGGGCAAACTCCTCCAGTATCTTTGCCATGAAAACTCCAAATGGTGTGAAAGAGTCAGATATGACTGAAAAAACAACTAAACAAAAAAATTATCTGGTGTAAGTTAAGTCTACCTTAGTCAGGAGTATGCTGGAGCCAACTCCTACTTGCTTTCTAGAGCAGATTGTTAAATTTTCAGTATGAGTATTTACACTTTGGAAATTGGTAAACCCTACAAATAAGGGCTTGATTTATTGTTTTGTTGATTGTCTCCACTTAAGAAAGTGATGGAGAGGAATACTATTGTGCTGTAAGAAATGATGAACAGGCAGATTTCAGAAAAACCTGGAAAGACTTAATGGATTGATGCTGAGTGAAGTGAGCAGAACCAGGAGAACATTGTACACAGTAACAGCAATGTTGTGTGACGAGCAACTGTGATAGACTTACCTCTTCTCAGCAATGCAAGGATGCAAGACAATTCCAAAGAACTCATGATGGAAAATGTTCTCCATGTCCAGAAAAAGAATTGTGGATTCTGATTGTAGATTGAACAATACTGCTTCTACTTTTTTTGGTGAGGTTTTTCCCTTTTGTTCTGATTCTTCTTTCATAACATGACTAATGCAGAAATATGTTTAATGTGGTTGTACATATATAACCTATATCAAATATCTGTCTTGGGGAGGAGGGAGGGAAGGAAGGGAGGGAGAAAAATTTGGAAATAAAAATCTTATGAAAACAAATGTTGAAAACTATCTTTACATGTAACTGGAAAGTAATACAATACTTTTATTATTATTTTATTTTTTAAAAAGTGATGGAGAAACTGTTAATGATGCAGATTAAACTTAAAAGTGTATCATGAGTTTTCAGAAACCTCTTTGTTAAGCATTTGCTAGCATACCACTGCTTAGTATTGACTTTAAAAATCTACCGAATTTAAAATTTTCTGACATGTTATATAGTCTGTGAATGGTAGTGCTATCAGTCTTGACTTATTTGAAGAGTTAAGATGTAAAAATGTACCAGCAGCACAAATTTATAATGGATGAGACCATAAGGATTAATTCAAGAACTAAACCCTCTCATTGAATAGAAAACAAACAAAACCAAAAAAACAAAAGCTATAAAATGTGACTCCCTCCACCCAAGTCTTTGAAAATGAGCATGATTAGGGCATGCCTTTAAACTAGACTAGCTCCAGCAGATGTGACTGCTTAAGACTGGATCACCCATTAGAACCATACCATATAAAATGCCTTAGTCCTGGGCTAAGTAGGCACTGAAATGATTGTTCTCTCCAAGCCCTCTCTAGTATCTCTAGTGATAAATGGTTACCCTTTGTTTCATGCCAGAGACTGAGAGCTGAGCATCCAGGGAAGTACAAGGAGATAACTATAGACAAAAAAGGAAAATAAAGTGAGTAATGCTATCTAATTAGATAACTGAATTTCTGTTTGTGATATAACATGCACCTGAGGAGATAATACTCCTCCCCCCCCCCCATCCCGCGAGGGAATAGAGGGAACCTATAAATAAATGAAGCCTGCATTAGGACCCTCCCAGCTCAGTGAATGGACATAGGAAATAGGCAGATTGTTGCAGTAGGTGGTCATGAGAGTTAGCCAAGAGAGTCACCAAAGAGAAAACAACAGGATGTTGTAATGATCAGGATGGAGAGTGTACAATGTTGGGGTTTCCGAAATAGCAAATGACACTTATTTATCTTAAATTATTAGTTGGTCTCTGCCTTGCTGAAGAAGATCAAAGGACTCAGAAATGCATACCTCTATTCTCCAGGCTATAAGTAAGTGGGAAGTCTTCCTGGAAAGGTTGTCTGTTGTTGTTCTTGTTGTTGTTGTTCTTCATTCTTGAAAAAGACTGAGGATGTTGGGAGGATGATATCTTAATTTCCAAGTGAATTGAATTTAAGTAAGGCAGAGCTGTGCAAAGTCATCAGCCCCACTCTTATTTAGAATTATTGGTGTCTAGTATCAAGACATAGGTCAGAACAACTGGGGATGGCCCAGGATGCAGTGGGAGATGTTGGTCTTTTTAAGCTAAGGTCTTTCCCAGGCCTCAGTTTGTCTGAGGCAACACCCATTTTGTGGTTAAAGACTAGGTAAGAATTGAAGTCAAGGATGGCCTACTTTGTCTTCACAAAAGAATCAATCAGGGAAGGGAAAGACCCTTTGAGTTTCTGACCAGAACAGAAACAAATGCTATTTATACTCCAAGTCATCAAAGCTCAAAAAAATGAGCAAGTAAAGCTTGGACTGGGGTTATTGCCAATCAAGGAGAACCAGAGTGATTTAGGTTTACAAGCATAGTCAAGCAACCCCATTTGAATCTCAATGGGCTTTATCAAAGCCTGGCTCTCCAGAGCTATATTTCAAGAAATCATATATGAAAACTACATGAGACAAAAGATTTAATTGTCCCAGTTTGGAGAAAAAAACGAGAATAAATAAGTAAGGAAGAAAAAAATCTAGCCTCCAAATCCCAAGATACCTTGTGAAGTATAAGGGATCAAAATTTATATTCCTTTGGACAGAGCACTCACACTTAAGGGCATGATTTCCCATGTAGACAGAGGAAGAGAAGGAAGAGTCTTTAAGGAAGAGAAAGGGTGGAAAGAGGTATAGGAAAAGACTAACATTCACAGGTAGGAGGAAAGAAAGGGGAAGGATGCTTGGATGTCTTTTTTTTAGCTAAGTAATAGGCCTGAGGCCCTTTCTGTAGAAGGGAAAGCTGGATCAATTGGGAGGAAGCACTTCCTTGTACTCTAAGGAATGATTATGTGTATCCATAGGTTATCCAGTAATGACCTTGTAATTTCTGTCTCTAGAACATCTTTCATATAAATTACCCTTCTTCCACTCACAAAGCCACTACCTTAATTCAGGTCCTCTTCACCTGGACTACTGCAATAGCTTTTTAATTGGTCTCCCTGCATATAGTTTCTTCCCATTGCAATTCATCCTCTATATGGGATCCTCCATGCAGGAATTTCCCTAATGCACAGCAATGACCTGTGTCCTCCTCTCCAATAAATTCCATTGGCTCCCTATTGCCTCTGGGTCAAATATATTTAGAATCAAAGGACCTAGTTTGCATTCAGGCTCTGCTACTTACTCTATTAGCTAAGTCACATATTCTGTGAGCTTTAGTTCCTTATAAAATGAGCAGGTTATAAGTTGTTAATCTGGGGATGGTGACCTAAAAATATTTTGATAACTGTATTTCAATGTAATTAATTTTCTTTATAATCCTATGCATTTTTCTTTATGGATTTGAAAGCATTATTCTGAGTAGGGTGCCATAGGCTTCAATAGACTGTCACAGGGATCCGTGACAAAAATGATTAAGATCTTTTCAGTCTAGATGAACTGTAAGGTCCTTTCTAGCTCTTAATCCTAAAATCTTTAGCTCTGTCTATTGCAATCTCTAATGCACTTGTAGGTATTATAGCTATTGGTATTTGTCTTATTCTTCTCAAGATTGTAAACTTCCTATGGGCAGGAGCTGTCTTATTTAAACTTATCACCCTCTACTTAACATGGTGCTCTACACACATTCAACAGGTGTTGAATGAAAGAATGGTTGATTTTACTTATCTAATTGTCCTAATTGAGACTTTTAACATAGAAAATTGGGTTTCAATTACTACTTGGTCTGTATCCCAAAGAGATTAAAAAGAAAAAGAGGGGGAGGGAAGGGCCTATTTGTACAAAGATATTTATAGCCGTTCTTTTTGTGGTGGCAAAGAATTGGAAATTGAGGAGATAACCATTAATTGGGGAATGACTGAACAAATTGTGGTATATGATGATGATGTTTGATTGATGATGGTTATGATTGATGGTGATGGAATACTATTGTGCTATAAGAAATAATGAGCAGGATGTTTTTAAAAACCTGGAAAAACATGAACTGATGCAAAGTGAAGTGAGCAGAACCAGCAGAACATTGTGTACAGTAACAGCATTCTCAGCAATACAATGATCCGAGACAACTCCAAAGGACTCATAATTAAATATTCTACCCACTTCCAGAGAAAGAACTGATAGAATCTAAATGCAGATTGGATTATATAAATCTGTGCATATTGCATTTCTTTTGAGCTACTTCAATTCTGCTTTGCTCTTGGAACAGAGCACACTGGCACAGGATCACCCAGCATGGCATGCCCTCATCACAGAAGGTGCTCTGTTCTCCATAAAAGAGTCTTTTAGGCAAGCATGCTTATGGCATTTGAACAATGTGGCCAGCCCATTGGAGTTGGGAATATTAGTGTGCCAAGGAAAGGGATGGTTTTAGAGGAACCTGAGAAGAATTGTGTGAACTGATGCAGAATGAAGTGAGCACAATCAAGAGAACAATTTATAAAATTAACAACATTATAAAAATAAGCAACTTTGGATAACTTATGAACTCTAATCTATACAGTTACCAACCATTATTCCATGCTACCAATGATGAAGACACCTCCAGTCAGAGGTGTCTTCATGTAGAATGAGACATACATTTTTGGACATGGACAATGTGGGCATTTATTTTGTTTCACCACACATGTGTTACAATGGTTTATCTGTCTCTCTGAAGGAGAGAAAATAAATACTTTTCAACTTAAAAAAATTAAAAGATTAACAATATAAAAATAGCTTAGCATGTTTATGTTGAGTCAGAGATCCTATTCTAACTCCAAAATATCTAGTTAGAGATGGTACTCTAATCTAGTTTCTGACACTTGGTGGCCATTGTAACCCTGAGGAAGTTAAACACTAAGTATCCCTAGGCAATTTGCTAAAACAATAAATTACAGGGGAGGTGTGAGCTGTGACCTCTTTTTATAGATGTAGTTTTCTTACTGAGAGGTCCTTATGTCAATGCAATTACAAGTTTTATTCCCCAAAAAGTTCAATGGGGGTTTGGAATAGTGGAAGAGCATTTTAAAGTCAGGGGGAAGGGAATGAGTATTTATGTAGCACCTACTGTTTGCCACTCACTGTGCTAAGTGCTTTACAGTATTACCTCATGTGATCCTCCTGAGGTAGGTGGTGGTGTTATGCCCATTTTACAGATGAGGAAACTGTCACAAACCGGGTTAAGTGACTTGCCCAGGGTTTCACAGCCAGTAAGTATCTGAGGCTGGATTTAAACTCTGGTCTTTCTGACCTCAGACCCAGTGCTCTATTTTACAGTATCACAGCCCTGAATGAGTCCTGGTTCTTCCACTTACCAGCTATGTGAACTTAAGCAAGTCAAACCTCTCTGAACCTCATTTTTCTTCCTCTACAAGGTGGACCAAAAGTCAAGAAGGAGTTTTGCTATTTAGTAACTCCTTTGTTTCTTATTTTTCATGTAAAATACCACTGAATCATATCTACTATCTATAGGAAATGAATTTTGAAAAATAACATCTCATAAATGGTGAAAACTAAAGAAAAAATAATTTTCAAAAAGTTATTAAAACGTCGTGACTTTTGGCCCACTCTGTGTAAGTGGAGGTAATAATCCCTTCTATATCTCTTCATTGAGGTTGTGAATATTAAATGAGACAATGCCTATCAACCATACAATACTATCCTGCCATAAGGGCAGGGTTTTCTAACAAAAATGCTTCAGGATGAATTGGATGCCTTGCAAGGTACTGAGTTCCTTGCCCCTGGAAGTGTGAAAGCAGAGGCTGTTCAAGTGTTTTTATCAGGAAATTTCAAAATTGGGTGGGTTGTCCTACTTACTCCAACCCTATAGTTCTAACAACTCTAAAGTCTTGGGATAATAACATCCCCAAACACACTTAAGGTTAAAACACACACACACACACACACACACACACACACACACACAACACAATATTTCACATTGAGAATTCCCTATTCAGTCCCAGCACAGCCCTTGATGGAAGGTATTGCTTAGCCATTAAAACGAGTCAACATTTGATGGAGGTGTTAACAGAGGCACAGTCTCCATATTTACCAAACCTTGTGGGCATTGGCTAGCTGAGAGACCCACGTATTTTACAGTGCCTAGGTTCTTCTTCCCACCCTCCCTACTGCTCTCCAAGTAACGAGAAAAGGGAACATTCATCAAGAAGAAATCGGGATCTTCCAGATAGCAAGACAGATTACAGAGAAGCTCATTCCTGGGAGCTCTCTTACCATCAGGAAATGTATGAACCTTTCTGGAATGATTTAGGGGATGCCTTCCAAAAGCAGGGGGATGAAGTGGATGGGGACCTCTGGACATTCCTTCCAGCCTTATCAGTCTAAGAGAGCAAGGGTATGATTTATGTGAGGATGGTCATGTACATGATTAAGCCATATATACACCCTGCTTTAATACATATATAAAAATATATGGGACCATATTTCCAGGGACCCAAGGTTGTGTATGTCATAATACAGCAAAATTGGACCTAGGATTAATATTGCTAAGGTCAGAGTGATCATTTTGGGTACTACAGGGGGTGATATTTCATATGGGCTCACCCGCTTCCCATATCTTAGTCATCTGTAATGGACTGGCAGAGAGAGATTATTATTAGGGAATAAAATACACTTACATTCCACAATGAATCATTTATGGAAGACACCATCATAGCCAGGATATGATTTATGGTTTTTAAGGGCATCACGGGCATTCTTTCTGTGTGGCTCTAAAGCATGACCACTGACCATTGAACACAACCAGAAGTTTTAAAGCCTCTGGTTGGAGGTGAAATGGTCTAATAGCAATGAGTGAATTTGTTTCAGAGGAAAGAGCTGGGGCCTCCAAGAATCCTTATACCATAGATAGAACTGACTTAGTTGGTTTCTGGTTGGGAAGCAAACAAGCTTCCCCAATTGGAAGAGGAAGGGAGATTAGATTCCTTTGCCCTCTCTTCCTCCTTCTCCCCATCCCCCTCCCCACCAAAGGAAGAGAGGTCAGCCTGCGAAGCAACTCATTTAATACATGGATCAGAGATTTGGACCATTAACTGGTAAAGAGGTGAGCAGAGCTCAGGGGCAAGGAAGTGGTTTCTTTTATAAATAGCAACTGCGAGATGGAGATGTGAGTTTAGCAATTCTTGAGTAATCAGACATACTCATTTTAATCACTACATATACTTCTATTTCTTGATAAAGAGCTTCAGGCAGCCTGAAGAGGTATGTAGTATCAGTCATCTTTAGGTGGAAAATAGGCTGAACTGTAGGTATCCCTTTCAGAAGGCTAAGAAGAAAAAATGGCAAATTATATGGAAGAATTAGGCCTACATTTCCAATGGATATGGTTCCTATGGCCCAAGCCTTTTACCTCCCTCACCAGAGGAGAAATAATAATACTTCACACTTTATATATAGTCCTTTACAGCTAACAAAGACACAAAGAGTTGGTGCTGGAAGCTCGTTTTATTAGAGGAAGAAACCAAGACCTAAAAAGGCCAGGGGAGTTGCCCTAGGTCATCCAGGGAGGAGATTTTCCAGGTTCCCATCCTCAGAATCACCTTCCATTCCTCCTTCTACCTCATCCCCATATCCAGTCAGTTGCTTTTTCTTGTCGAGTCTGTCTGCACTTTACATATGGCCCCTTCTCTTCACTCACCTGGCAGCCCTCACCCTGCCCCGCCCCCTAGGTCAGGTTGTCCTCTCCTTTCCTGCCTCCTAATTGTTCTCCATGCCTCAGGTCGTTCCTATTTCTAATCCATTCTCCACGCAGCTGCCACAGTAATATTTCTAAAGACTCAATTAGCTCCACTGGTTTCCTATTGCCTTTAAGATCAAACAAATACTCTCCTGTTTGGCATTTAAAGCTCTCCTCACAAGAAGAGCTTTAAATGTTTCGATCTAAGCTGATTTTACATCACTCCCTTTTACATATGCTATGATCCAGCCATACTTTACTTTCTATTACTTCCATGATGACATTCCATCCCCTGCCTCCAGATCTTTATCCAGTTTATTCCCCATGCCTGGAAAGGAAGAAGAATAAGCATTTATATAGCACCTACTATATTCCAGGCACAGTGCTAAGCACTTAAAAAACCCTCATTTGATTCTTACAACTCTGGGAAATAGGTGCCATTATTCTCATAGAGAAAACTGAGGCAAATAGATGCTAAGTGACTTGCACAAGGTCACAAAACAGTCTATTTGTTTCTATTAAAAAAAATTTTGCTGGGCAATGAGGGTTAAGTGACTTGCCCAGGGTCATACAGCTAGTAAGTGCCAAGTGTCTGAGGCTGGATTTGAACTCAGGTCCTCTGAATCCAAGTCCAGTGCTTTATCCACTGCGCCACCAGTCTGTTTCTAATCCCAGAATTCTATCCCCTCTGCCACCAGCTGCCTCAACACATTCCTCCCTCACTTGTGACAGCTTTCTTCAGAGCTTAGTTCAAGCTCACTACCTATATTACACTGATTTCCCAGCTTCAAGTGCTTTCTTCTGGGGAAATAACCATGCTATATATTTTGTATATAGTTATATGGGTATGTGTGCAATAGATGGAGCTGGGCCTGAGCCTGCAGTCAGGAAGACTCATCTTTGTGAATTCAAATCTGGCTTTAGACACTTACTAGCTGTGTGACCCTGGGCAAGTCACTCACCTTCTTTACCTCAGTATTCTTATCTGTAAAATAATCTGGAGACGGAAATGGCAAATCACGCCAGTATCTTTGCCAGAAAACCCCATATGGGGTTCACAAAGAATCAGACGTGGACTGAAATGACTGAACAGTCAACAAAATGGGTATGCATTGATTTCTTAATAGATTACAATGTTCTGTATATTATTTTTGTTTGTTTCTATCCCCATTACCTACCACAGTGCCTGGCTAACAATAGGCACTTAATGGATGCTGATTGATTGACAGTTAAGTACTAAATTAGGATCAAACTTGAGTTGTCTGGTTTTCATATCAATATACTTTCCTCTTGCACAGCTTTTGTTAAAAAGAACCTATCAGACTAGACATTATGTGTACCAACATTCCAACTGAATGATGAAGAACAAAGAATCGAGAGGGTTGTGACTTATCCAAGGTCGCCAGACAGCATGTAATTATTCTTTACTGAGACTTGACTTAAAGGGTATTTTGTCTCCTAGGTGGCACAGTGGATAAGAGCACTGGCCCTGGAGTCAGGAGTACCTGACGTTCAAATCTGGGCTCAGACACTTAACACTTACTAGCTGTGTGACCCCTGGGTAAGTTCACTTAACCCCATTGCCTCACTAAAAAAAAAAAAAAAAAGGTTATTTGGCTCAACCCATCCAATACTTTGTCTCAATAATATGAAAATCTATTTGCATTAAAGCAGATTATGTTTGAAATTTTTTAAATAACGGCTGCATTTTCCTACCAGGGTCCACATGGGGTTGTGGCAAGATCTGAAATGCATCATAGGCTTCACAAGTACAAAAGAGGGGGGATGCATAGCCACACAGTAACTCTTGTGAAAAAAGGCCCCTGTGGTTTTAATGGTCTGCCAGCTCAACATGACTCAACAGTAGAATATAAATTTCCTTGAAGGCAGGAAGGATTTCCTTTTTGTCTTCTCTTTCCCCAGAGTGATTTTTAAATAGAATAATAATAAGGCTAGCATTTATATAGTACCTACTACTTGCCAACCATTGTGTAAAGCATTTATGATCTCGTTAAATACTCATAACAATCTTGGGAGGTAGGTGCTATTGTGTTATTCATGTTACAGTAGAGTAAAGCCAGCGCAGTAAATGACTTTCCCAAGGTTACATGGACAGTATCTAAAGCTAGATTTGAACTTGGGTTTTTCTGACTCCAGGCCCAGTGCACTACTTAGCTGAATTGAATTGAATAGGGTAGGGTGACTTGGCAGTCACAAAGCGAACTTGATAGGCTGAATTAATAGTCACGATCCAATAAGTGCCCCTTGGTCACTTCTCAACACTTTTCAGTTTTAGTTTCTGGCCTCACCACTCAAATAAAATTCTCCCTCTCCAGGCTTCTCTGTTGAATACCACCATCCTTGTAGTCACTCAGATGTATAGTCTTGGAGTCAGCCTTAACTCTTCTTCCTCCTTTATGGTCCATCTACAATTAGTCGCCATGTAGATTGGATGTTCACAACATACTCACATTACCATATAACCCAGGACCTCATCATCTCTTCTTTAGACTGTTGCAAGAGCTTCCTGACGGGGCTCAAAGCTTTTATTCATCTCTCTCTGACTCAGTGTCCACACAGTCACTAAAAATTATCTTTCTAAAGCATGTCTGACTGTCATGACCCTGTTCAAAGAATCTTTGGTGGATCTGCTTCTAGGATAAAATGCAAATTCCTTACCACTTCAAGCATTCTCTCTTCCCTTTGTAAGCTCTCTGCATGTCACACAGCTCCAAATGCTCTATCTTCAAACCAAACTGGCCTATTTGCCATTTCCTGAATTTAGTTTTCCATCTCCATCATCCATATCTTTATACGGCTTGTCTACCATGACTGGAATGGACTCATTCCTTACCTCTATCTTTTAAAATCCTAAGTTTCCTTCTTTTTTTTTTTTTTTTTAAGTGAGGCAATTGGGGTTAAGTGACTTGCCCAGGGTCACACAGCTAGTAAGTGTCAAGGGTCTGAGGCCAGATTTGAACTCAGGTACTCCTGAATCCAGGGCCGGTTCTCTATCCACTGCACCACCTAGCTGCCCCCTAAGTTTCCTTCTATGGGAAACTTTTCCTGAGTTAGTTAGCCTATGATGATTTCAGATCTTGCCACAACCCCATTGACCCTGGTAGGAAATGCAAGCCTTATTAAAAATTTCAAACATAACTGCTTTAATGCAAATAGTTAGTGCTCTCTCTACTTCCTCTTAAAATTATTGTATCTATACTTATTGGTTTACTTGTAATCTTCTAGTGGAATGTAAGTTTCTTCAGAGGTGTATGGGGTGTTTAGGGCTTGTTGAGCCCTTTTTGGGGCTGCTCATCCACTTTTGGTGTCCACCTTTCACCTAACTCTCACCTGTGGTTCTAAGAAGCTTCAGCATGGGCGGCAACCACATCCCAATAAAATTTTCTGGTGTAAAACTGTCCCAGCAGAGGGGCTAAATGAGGTTGAGGTCCTCAAACCCAATGGTGAGGTTGGGGGAATATCTTTCCCCAAGCTTGTGAAGACTCCTCCCAGCAGAATGGGGGATGTAAACAATTTGTTCCAATGGCCTTGAAGGAGGCTGAAAGCAAGTTCTGTGGATTACTTAGAGTTTGGTCCTGACATCCAGATGCAAGGTCAACCACTGCAATCCTGGGCTATCATCAGTCCCGTCCTGGACTTTGTTGTGCAGGTGCACAAAGTTGAAGTGCCAGAATTCAATGGACTCTGCAAGAGACATCAAGGCTAGATAAACCTTGTGCTTGCTCTGCTCCCCTTAAATCCAATTCACGTGCAAGTCAAGACATTATCCTGTGATGTCATGGGGTCCTTCAGAAAAGAAGGGTGAACAATGACTAGCTCCTTGAGTCCTGGTCCATTTAAAATTTTGTTTTGGTCTTCCTTATGTATAGCACTGCCTTTTGTTTTGTGTGTGTGTGCACAAATACACACACACACACACACACAGAGGTGCATAATAAATGCTGGTTGTATCAATCAGACCAGGTCTGGAGCATTGTGTCCTGCTCTGAGTGTCATATTTTAGAAGACATTGAATGCATCACCTCCAGAAGGGAAGACTAATTGGGAAACATAACATGACAGCTGTCTTCAAGGATTTCAAGGGCTGTCAAGTGGAAATGAGATTAGGATTATAGATTTAGAGCAGAAGGAATCTTGGAGTTTATCTAGTCCAAGCTCATCCTTCTTTAAGCTTTGGAAACTGATGTCTCGAGGTAAAAAATGACTTGGCCCTGAGTCACATGGGGAGTAAACAGAAAGCTCTATTGTGAATCCAGTTTGTCTGGCTAAAAATTCAGTGTGGTTGTCTACTATATCACAGTATTTAGACCTGCTTTGCTTGACCCCCAGAAAATAAAAATTAGGAATACCAGCTGAAAGCTGCAGAGACATGGATTTGGATTTGATGTAAAAAACAAAACAAAATTCCTAATAATCAGACCTGCTCAAAAGTGCTACCTTGGGAAGTAGCCATTTCCCCATCACTGGGGGTCTTTAGGTGAGGCTGGATGTGCATACATTATAGGAGTTTTTTTCTTAAGTGACTCACGCAGGGTCACACAGCTAGTAAATGTCAAGTGTCTGAGGGGGGATTTGAACTCAGGTCCTCCTGAATCCAGGGCTGGTGCTTAATCCACTGTGTCATCTAGCTACTCCGGGTTATAGGATATTGAGGAAGAATTTCCTTTTCAGTAATGGGTTGGGTTAGAGGACCTTAGACATAGCTCCTATCTCCTGAGACCTGGGGTTCTCATTCTGAGTTTTAGGATTGTAGGTTTTGAAGATCATGTCATCCACCCCACCCTACAGCATTTACTTTACAGATAAGGATCCTGAAGCTTAGAGAAGCTTAAGTGGCTTGGCCAAGGACACATAGGAAAACTCGGCAGAGCAGAAATTGAACCCAGGCCACTTGACTCCAAATCCATTTCTCTTTTAGGGGGGGAAAAATGATTTTTTTACCCCTCATCTTCAATATCCTGAGTTGTAGAGTGAGGAGTCAAACTCTTGGTGTCTATGATCCCTTCTGGCTCCAAAATAGTCTTTCTTTTTCTAGAAGGGCAACCTTAGTCAAAGCAAAAGACTTTTAAGAACCAGTTATCGGGGCAGCTAGGTGGGCACAGTGGATAAAGCACCGGCCCTGGAGTCAGGAGTACCTGAGTTCGGATCCAGCCTTGGACACTTGACACTTACTGGCTGTGTGACCCTGGGCAAGTCACATAACCCCAATTGCCTCACTAAAAAAAAAAAAAAAGAAGAACCAGTTATCTAGGCGAATTTCTGGATTTACTTCTATTCTTCTTTGTTTCTTTATTCTGGTATAGGTGGTGGGTATAATGAATAGAGGCACTGAATTTGAAATGAGGGTCATCTCCTACTCAGGTGACCTTTGGCTAGTTGCTTCAATCTCTCTATGTCTTAGTTGCACCTTGTAAAGTAAGGGATTTGAATAAGATGATTTCTGAGGTTTCTTCAGCTCTAAATCCATGATCCTGTTATTCTTTTTTTTATTTTTTTGGCGGGGGCAACGGGGGTTAAGTGACTTGCCCAGGGTCACACAGCTAGTGTCAAGTGTCCTGAGGCTGGATTCCGAACTCAGGTCCTCCTGAATCCAGGGCCAGTGCTTTATCCACTGTGCCACCTAGCTGCCCCCGATCCTGTTATTCTATGAGATACTTTAATAGTTCATCATTATATTTCTCATAGAGCTAGCTTTTTCATTCCATTGGTACATTTTGTATATAGTGTATATGGAAGCTTTGCATCCCCTCAATAGATTTGTATATAGTTTGTTTTAACACTCTCTTATTCTTGCTCCTGTGTTGCTTTTTAGCGTTTTCCAGTTGTATTTCCACTTTAGTGTGTTCTCTCTCACCAACTAGCTTGTAAGCCCCTGGAAGATAGGTCTCATGTCTTTTACCTCCATTTGGTATCATTGAGCATCTAACTTTGGTCTCTACACATGGCAGGTTTTTGATAAATGTTAATTGACTGACGAGGTCAGGAACCAAAAGGACTCAATTAAAGAAAGTTCCCAATGAAACTTATTCATATTCATTTCCATTCAAGTCAGCAGGCATGCATTGTTTCCTATTATCTAGCACCAGAACACATAGTTTCATTGTGGATCAAACCCTATCCTTCCCAGTAGAGGCAAAGTTTGGTCCCTCAGCCAAGTCTCCTCTATGAATTACTCATGGGGAGAATTGAGAATCCTCACTCTAATGCATTTTTGAGGCAGATTTTCCAAGGTTTCCATTGCAGAGAACATTGAGTCAATGGGAGTGCTCTACATTTGAATTAGAATGTACAATGAGTGCATTGTTGAATGAGAGAGAGTAGGGTGGACAGGCAGAAACTAGGCATGGCTGACATGGAGATTATGCAGTGGAGCTGGTCTGATGTGGGGAAAAGCCACTGAAAAGCTAATATAGTTGACAGTTCTGAGTCACAAACATCCACAGGGACAACCAAGAAGTTAATATTCATAACTTTTTGCCCTTGTCTCTTCAACTCCATACATCCTCACTCTAGTCCAGTTGCCCTCCTTATTCTGTCAGTCAATCCAATAGTTATTGAGCTCCTTTGTTGTACCTATTCCAGTCTCTTAATTGTGCCTCACTTGCACCTACCTGTAGTAGATGGTTGGACTTATCATGGAAATAGGTGGGCCTCCTGGCTGAGGCAGGTATTGCTTTCACTTTCAAGATCCCTTTAGCCTTGATACTTCATGCCTCTTTTCTGGCCACTTCCCTACTTTAAAGTATACCACTTGTACCTGTGGTATGCTATGGACTTAGCTGAATTTTAAAGGTCTAGAGTTCAAAGAAACATTAGTGACCATCTGGTGCAACACTCTTGTTTTATAGATGAAGATATGGGAGAACCCCCCATCAAAGAAATTGACATGTCCCTAGGGCATCTAGAACACAAGCAAAAATTCAAACCTAGGTCCTCTGACTCCACTACATCAGTGTCTGTCCTCTTAGCTACCTCTTTGCTTTGACCTTGAGTATTCAGTGGCCCTCATAGTGACATTCTCACTCCTTGGCTTTGTTCTGATTGTTTTCAAGGCTCCCCAGGTGGGACCCATTCTCAAAAACAGTCCCCTCCCTACCTTTTGTTCTCAACTATGATTCGGTCTCTCGCAGTCCCAATCCTGGCTTCCTGCCCTGGACTCCCTTTATCCGTTGCGAACTCAGTGTGGGTCCCATTGTGACAAAGCTGATTCCTGTTGACCAATTCTCAGTGTTGATTGCACTCTGGATACATGTTTTATGGGGAATCTGGTCTTCCTCCCCCTTCATCTCCTCATGGGAATAAGGATTTGCTCTTCTCATCGTGTTGTCCCATTGCTCCACTGGCAAGCACAGTTTGTGGTGATTAGCACAGTGTGTAGTTGGCTCATATGAAGACACCTGCCTACCACCTGTGCCCCTCATGAGTATGACCCTGGGTAAGAAGCTGGCAGTTGCCCTTCATGGCTGACTGGGACTCCTGGAGCTGCTTTCAGGGGCCAGATCCAAATGGGCACCATATGGCCGACCACCTGGAAATCGTTTTGCCAGAGCGGAGTCTAATACTTTCTGTCAGCTAGAGAGTGAAGTCTGGGGAGACACGGGGTAGGAAAGGGAGGGGGACAGCAAGGAAGACTGGCAGAAAACCTTGCAGAAGCAGAAGGGATAAGCTGGAAGAATAGAGAACATGCTGGGAAACTGGTTTGCCATTTAAACTGGCCTCCACATCTTTTAGAAACCAATAAGAAGAGTTGGTTCCAAAATGTCTGTTGCAACAAACCCACCAACCCCCTTTATGGACAGGGTGGATTAACCTGTTGAAATTTTATATACATACATACATACATAAACACACGCATATACACATATGTTTATATATATATGAACCCTACCAAGAAGTCCTTTGGAAAGCAGAAAGTGCTGCCTTGGGAGATGAAGCAGAGTGGTAATAATGGAAAGAATACTAGTTTTGAAGTCCAGAGGAACTGAGCAAGAATCCTCAATATGCTACCTAAGTAACCTGCTGACCATGGGCAAGTCCTTCAATCTCTCTTGGGTCTCAGTTTCTTCATTTGTAAAATGGGTGGTTAGACTAGGTGACCTTGGGTCCCTGCTAACTCCTACTGCCATGCTCATTTACCTACAAATTGGCCAAATTAATTCTCATTAATGAATTCTCCTTTTGAGATTAGCCTGGCTGCTAGTAGTTACAGAGACTCAACAGGAATGATTTGCTCCTTTCTTTGAGCATTTGTGTCATCAGAATGAGTAACACCTGAATTCCATTCTATATTTGCTGTGTGACCCTCTAATCTCTCAGTATCCTAGTCATATTTCACAGTTGGTCATTAAACATTAATTAAGGGGGCAGCTAGGTAGCTCAGTGGATAAAGTACCAGCCCTAGATTCAGGAGGACCTGAGTTCAAATCTGGCCTCAAACACTTGACACTTACTCCCTATGTGACCCTGGGCAAGTCACTTAACTCTCATTGCCCCACCAGAAAAACAACAGCACACACACAAACAAACCCCAAAACATTTATTAAGTACCTACTATGTTCCAGGCACCATATTAAGGGCTGGGGATTTAAAAAAACCGCAAAAGATAGTCCCTGTCCTCAGGGAGCTTACGGTCTAACGGGGAGAGACAACATGCAGTACAAATAAATTGTAGACAGGATAAATTAGCAATAATCAACAGAGTGAAGGAATAAGCTGTTGTGAGCTAGGATTCTCTGATATAATCCAAGGATAGTTTGAGTTAACATTATTCCTAGGTGGATTCATTGGAAACCAGCTCTGGGCCCTGTGGACAAGGAATAGATGATAACCATTCTATGTTTTAGACAGGAGGCTTCTAAGACCTCATAGAATCTCTTTGTGGGATTGCTCTTACCACAGGGTCACTGAATATGTTGTTAATAATTTAATTATTTATCTGAACACTTGGACTCCAAAGGATCCATTGCCCGGACTTGGAAACCCTCCTGGGATACTGACTGTGACTGATCTCGCTGCCAGGCCCTGGACACCAAATGGGCTCCCAAAGGGTGGAATGTCCTGCTCCAGTTCCCCAGAAACCCACCAGGGGTCCAACGGAATGCAGACTGTGACTCACCTTCCGTAAGATGCTGAGGTCCAAGGAACTCTGTGACCCTGCAACACCCCCCTGTTCAGTCGCTTAGTCTCCAGTGTTTCTCACTGGCAAATGATGAACTAATTTCCTGCTGCTCATCAAATCTTGGTGCTGGCCTTCAAGGCTCCCCAGGAGCTAAAGAGTGTGGGTGTTAATAGGCCTATCAATTTGGAGCTGGAAGAGACCTAGTAGTCAGCTGAGTCTATAGCCTTAATTTTTCAGACAGGGGCCCAGGGAGGTTGTAAAGCAGACTTACATTGCAAAATGTTCATGCTGATTAATGATATCTGCACATAAGTTCAGATACATCAACTGAGAAAAAGACACAGGGCCAGTTTGCTAAGGTCGGTGTGGTGCCAGTGTTTGATGTGATGTCGGAGGACCCGGGTGAGAATCCTGGGTTGGTCTTTGTGGCTTTGGTTATGCTAGTAAATCATTTAACCTCTTTGGATCCTAGTTTTCCCACCTGTAAAATGAGGGTCTTTGGACTCGATAGTGTTTTTAAGTCTCTTATGGTTCTAAGTTGATTAGTCTATGATTTGGGTGGGGTGTTTTGGATGGCTGTCTTGCTTTTGACCAGACCTGTGATATTATTTTAGGGAGCTCTTGGTAACGAATTTTCTGTACTAATTCATATCTGCTCAATGGGCCCCTTCTCTGAAATGTATAGACAGGCAGCCTTTTTCCTCTTCCTTCTTAAGATAGAGTATTTGGGGCAGCTAGGTGGTGCAGTGGATAAAGCACCGACCCTGGATTCAGGAGGACCTGAGTACAAATCTGGCCTCAGACACTTGACACTTACTAGCTGTGTGACCCTGGGCAAGTCACTTAACCCTCATTACCCACCAAAAGAAAAAAAGAAAAAAGAAACCCGCAAAAATAAATAATGGGTGGGACAGCTAGGTGGTGCAGTGGATAAAGCACCGGCCCTGGAGTCAGGAGAACCTGAGTTCAAATCCTGTCTCAGACACTTGACACTTTCTAGCTCTGTGACCCTGGGCAAGTCACTTAACCCCCATTGCCTCACAATAAATAAATAAACAAACAAACAAATAATAGGGGATTTGGGTGGATGGGGAGAATTAGCTTCAGTTACCCAAGTTATGCATCATAGTCTCCTGGCCCATTACAGTTGATATCAATCATGGATGGAACCAATATCCACTTTAACATGTCGAGGTTTTTTCTGCCAATATGAATAAAAGCAAATTTTAAATCCATCTCTCTAACCCTCCACATGATTTTGGCAGGAAGATACAAACAACTTGACTGGAGTCACTGTAAGGACTTTCAAGCATTCTCAGCTCTAGTTTTAAATAGTCATAACTTTCAAATTTTGTTAACCTGGGACAACAGTAAGGGGGAAGGAGATGAGATTCACCAATGGGCCCTGAAAATGAGCCTTGGGGGAGAAGAAAGTGCCTGCTAGGGGGAAAGTACCCTGTTGGAAGACCCCAAGATTTCTACCCTGCTAAAAATTGCAGCTCTTGAGGAGAGGATGCATGTGCCTCTATGACAGATGGAGTTGAGCTGGGGAGGAAGGCACCCCTTCCCGCTCCCCCCAGGAAGTGCCTTTTAAATTTTCCAACCTGGACCAAAGCCCCAACTTACTCCTTCTGGTGGTAGCTCTGCTTCTGAAAGGTTCTGCCTCATTTTGAATGTGAGCTTCGAGCTTGCCATCCTATTTCATACCTCTCTGAGGCTGCAATAGAGCAATGGTTTATTCTTCTCAGGTCTTTATTTACATGGAAGGGAGCCCTAAACAGCTGTGGGCCTAGTGCTCCCATACACCCTCAGTTCTTAATCATAAACTGAGAACTCCATTTAGTCACTACAGGCCAGACCATGAATAAGATCCTAATGGATATGGATGTTGAGAACAGAAATTGATTACTCCTACAGGGCAAGGTTGTTCCACTCTGAGGGCCTGATGCTTTTGTTGTTGCATGGAGTTGCTGGGGTAGGGTAAAACAGGGTTGTCTCCATAGGCCCAGAGAGAAGGACAGCATTGTTAGAATTAGGACATTGGTCCCTTGGAGAAATACTGCTTTTGTGGCCATCTTGTTGTAACATTTCTGTAGATCTAATGCTGATATGTTTCTGGATACATTTTTTTTTAAGTTTTGTTTTTGTTTTTGTTTTTCTGTTTCTGGACACATTTTTTTGGTTTTTGTTAGTTTGTTTCTGTATACTTTGGAAACCACCAGGGTTGTCTGCCTTTTTCATGTTGTTTGTTTGTCCTTTGTTGTTGAAGAGGACCATGACATCAGGGTGATATCATGACTTGCAGTGAATTGGATTGAAGTGAGGCAGGGCTGTGCAAAGTCACCAGCCTCACTCTCTCTCCTTCAGAGCCATCTGGGTCCAGAGGCAAGGTATACATCAGAATGACTGGATATCAGCCATTTGCAGTGGGAGACTTTGACCTTTTTAAACTAAGGTCTTTCCTAGGTCTCAATTTGTATGAGGCAATGCCTATTCAGTGATTAGAACTGTCTGCAATATGAGCCCTCTACTTCAGGTAATCCAGTCTATTGGTCTCCTACATACACCAGGCTCATTCTTGTCCATCATTTGGGATTTTTTTTAGCAAAGATACTTTAGTGGATTGTCATTTCCTTCTCCATCTCATTTTGCAGATGAGGAAACCGAGGTAAACAGGGGTAAGTAACTTCCTGGGGTTCACACAGCTTGTAAGTGTCTGAGGCTAAATTTGAACTCAGGTCATGAAGATGAATCTTCCTCACTACAGACCTGGAGCACTATTCGCTGTGCCACCTAACTGCTCCCTTTCTTGACCATGTACCTTGACTCATACTGGCACATAGTAAGCACTTAATAAATGCTTGTTGACTGACTGACTAGAATGCTCTCCATCTTCCTACAAGACACTGTACAACCTTGAGAGCTGGCTCAAGTCTCGCCTCTTCCTTGAAGTCTTCCTCTATGAGTCTAGAATATGTAGATCTCTGCCTTCCCTAACTCTTTGAATACTTACTGCTCAACCTGCCCAGTTATTGTAACTGAGCATTTTCATAGACTGTCTCAGTGCACTATAGTGGAGAGAGCTCTGGGTTCAAAGTACACCTCTGATACTCCCTCGATGCATATCCTTATTTGCCACCCACTGCTCTGCTTGGTTTAAACATCAGTAGCATCACTGTGGGACCTTCACAGCATCATAGATTAGATAGATCATAGATCATTGATCACAGAAGAAACTTTTGGAGTTATAGAGCCCAACCCCCTTATGTTATAGTGTAAGGTCTAAAATTCTAGCTGTGATGTCTAAAATCTAATTAGTGGTCACCTTAAATTAGAAGCTTTAGCAAGAGTTTAGGCTTTTAAGTATTTATTAAAGTGTATTAGAAGTTAGTGAAGAGGGGCAGCTAGATGGCGCAGTGGATAGAGCACTGGCCTTGGAGTCAGGAGTACCTGAGTTCAAATCCGGCCTCAGACACTTAACACTTACTAGCTGTGTGACCCTGGGCAAGTCACTTAACCCCAATTGCCTCACTAAAAAAAAAAAAACAAAAAAAAAAAAAGTTAGTGAAGAGAGAGAGAGAGAGAGAGAGAGAAAGAGAGAGAGAGGTAAAACAGCCCGTGTCTAGCTATCTCTGAGCCAGCCTCCGTCTTCCTGCCAAGCCCAAGTCCAGAAACAAAAAGACCCTTGCTTCTCCCAGAAGCCTCCTGTGAAACAGGAAACAGGGCCATCCACATACACAGCTCCAAGCTCATTGGCTGGTAGCTCTGATTGACAGGACCCACAGGCAACAGACATCACTTCCTGATGCCAATCTGACCTTTGAAACCTCCAGAGGTCACTTCATGCTTTCTCCTCATGGCGGAGCTTCCCTGCAATATCTTTCTCAGCAGGTTGGTAGTGCTCTGCTTCTCACAATAGACAAGGAAACTGAGGCTTAGGGAGGTTAATGGACTTGCTCAGGATCACACAGCTAGTAAGTATCTGAGGCCAGATTTGAATCTAGGTCTTCTTGACTCTCATTCCAGGGCTCTTTTCACTATACCATGTTGCCTATACCCAAATTTGTTCAATTCTTCTTGGTTTTAGGGCTACATCAGAACCCTAATTCCTGATGATGGCTAAATACTCATATAAGATCATAGTATCTTAGATTTAGAACTGAAAAGGATATCAGCCATCATCTGGTGCAACTCCATTTTATAGATGAGAACACTGGAGCCCAGAGAAGTCAATAATTTGCCCAAGGTCACACAGGTAGCAAATAAGAGAGTTGAGTTTTCATACAGGTCTTTTGTCTCCAAATCCAGTGTTCATTACATAAGAGATGCTTAGGGGTCCTGCTCCTGTCCCTTTATTATCTTTGCAACTTTGGGAAAGTCACTAAGCCTCTATATGCCTCAGTTTCACCATCTGTAAAATGAGATTACACAAAATAATCTATAAAGTTCCTTCTAACTCCAAATCTATAATTTAAAATGTCAGTTATTTTGATCCTGTGATCAAAATCCCTTCTCTAAAGGACTTCTACAGTCTTCTAGATTGTGTTTGTTATGTTTGGAGTTAAAAAGGTGTTTTTCCCTCCCATTGGGAAGGATTAATTTCCCTTTTGGGGCTTCAGTTTCCTCTTTTGATAGCCTAAAGCTCCTTTTGAGATCCGATATTCTATAATCTATGGATTGGGCTCTAGAATGGCATTGTTTTTGCTTTCACTTCTGTGAAGTGATGGTAATATTGTTATCTTGCCTGCTTCCTCTGTGTGGTTTCTGCGGGAGAGGGGGAAATCAAAGTATGGGGATATACCCAAATGAATATAAATATGGAAGGTTCCAACTTCTCAACTGAATCAATCAAAGATGTAACTTAGAGTCAAACAAGTTCTTAATTTGGGAGGAGTCAAGTACTTTTATCCTTAGATGAATTCACATGACACTCTTCAGGAAATATTTTGTGATTGGTTGACGAGAAAATCAGAAACATCCCTAAGCTTATGTTGACTAACAAGCCACTGCCTGATAGGAAGTCTAGGGGGTTTAATTGGGGGGAGGGAGGGCTTCCAGGCTCAGGAGCTCATGGAGGAGACAGACCCTTGTGGCCCAGTCTGGAGGGCAGGAGAGTGGAGGGTGTGAGCACAGAGAGAGCGCTAATGGTCTCCCTCTCCCCAAAGACCGATTCATCACTTGGTGAACTTTGAAGTCAGAAGATCGGATTTCTCATGCAGCATCAGTAGCCCTGTCTTCTGGAGCCCGATAGGGTGTATCCTGGAGTTAAAGGGCACCCTGAGGATGAATTAGACATCACCAGGAAAGGACAATTTGCATGACGTTGACTGACCTTCTGAGGTCAACAGAAAGCCAAACCCTCTCTAGGGAACTTTATGAGGGACTCCATGCAGAGAGAAAGGAGACTTCCAACCATTAGGAGCTATGAGTTCACTTGTTGGTCACACGTACTTTAAGCTTGAATACACTCTTTGTGGATACAAAGAGTGCTCCCCCAGTTTCTGGGGGAGGAGTGTTATTTTTTGTAATAACTGTTTCTTTCTATGTTAAATTAATAAACACCTGCTCTAAAAGTGAATTAAACCTGGCTAGCTGATAATCACTGGGGGCTGCCCCCAACACCTCAGAATTACCTTCTAGAGTTCTGAGAGCAAGAGTAGTCACCAACCCAATATACCAGTGCTAATGGGTCCTCGGGAAGTAGCTCTGGAGGGGGGTTTACAAACAAAAAGGAAAAAAGAAAAAAAGGATTCGGCTGCTGTCATAAATGCATGGCTTTCCATAAAGATTCTCCTCCTTCTAGTTTTTAGTGCTCTCCTATTGTAATGAACATAAACAATTAGTAGTGAGTGTTAAATCTAATTGTGGGTTTCAAAGATGCTAATTTCTTTAAGAAACATCATGCTATAGTAGAAATCCAAAGGCGGGGGAATACCTAATTCAATCCCTGCCTCTCCTACACACCATGGTGACCATGTGGTCTAATCACTTAACCCTTTCAGTGTCTCAGACAACTTCTAAGATGATATGTTACCGATGAATTGCGTGGTTCTAATCGATGTGGGAGTCAGAAGTTCCTTATACTGAGGAAATCACATATGGGCCAAAACTCTGTGCGTGTGTGTGTGTGTGTGTGTGCCAACAACCCAAGTATTGACAGACAAGCAACAAAAGGGAGTGGTTGAATTTTATTGAGAGAAACAGGAGAAGATCTAGGAGAAGAGTCTCTAGGGGGAAATGCATATTAATCTGAGCTGACTTTGAGAACAAAGAAGGAAAAATCCATTTAAATTGATGTGCATGGGGCAGCTAGGTGGCTCAATAGATGAAGCACTGGTCCTGGATTCGGGAGGGACCTGAATACAAAAACTGACCTCAACAGTTGACACTTACTAGCTGTGTGACCCTGGGCAAGTCACTTAACCCTCATTGCCCTGAAAAAAAATTTTTTAAAAATTGGATGCACATAAGGGACAGAGATAGGGACTGGACCTGTGATTTAGTTGGTACATGGAACTCTTGTGAAGACTCTCTTTATAAATGCAGGTTAACACTTAGTCCTTGGAGAGTTGCCAAGAACAGAAAAGAGTTAAGTGACTTGCCCAGAGTCATTCAGCTGTAGGTATCTGGATGAGACTTAAACCTACCTTTCTGGCTTCTAGCAAGCTCTCTATCCATTGTACAATGATACTGCTCAGTAAGCAATAAGAAGGGATAGGTACTGTCAAGAAGAAAAAAAAAGATAATAAAAAAATTAAGGATAGAAAGCATCCTTTGGTAAGTTTTTCCAAAGCAGAAAGGGTCTAGGGCAAAGAGAATTATTAGAGGTGGTGATAGAATCCCGAGGATCCACTAGATTAAAGTGATAAAAGAGAATACATCAGAAAATGGATATTGTCATTAGAGACCAGGAAAAAATAGGGAATGAATTTCCTCAAAAACTGGGGGCCAAGAGGCTTTTGATAATGTTATGAACCTGAGTGCTAATCTGAGTAAGGCAGGAGATCTGGCTTAAATTGCAGCCCATAAGTTAGAAGATTGACACCTATACCTAGGTTGTATCCTGGAACCCTTTTCATAGTCATAGTAGCTTGACTAGCAATGAACTCTAAATGGCTGTGTTTAGTAGCCTTGTTACCTACTTTTGGGGGGGGGGGAAGAGGTTAAGTGACTTGCCCAGAGTCACACAGCTAGTAAATGTTAAGTGTCTGATGCCAGATTTGAACTCAGGTCCTCCTGAATCCAGGGCCGGTGCTACTATCCACTTCGCCATCTAGCTGCCCCTTGTTACCTGCTTTCGACAGAGTTCTTGGGACCAGGCTGGTAGCTCAGTCAATTTAAAGAGGACATCTCTACGTAGTCCCTTGAACTGCTGAGTAGAAAAGTAATCAGGGAAATGAGAGGGTGTAGGCCTTAGACAGATCTTCCATTGGAGGATATCCTGGGGGGTCTTGTTCCTCAGCTCTTCTAAGACTCCAATGCAGACTAGAGACTCTCAAAGGAACAAGGCAACAACCAACATATTGAATTGGACTCATTCCTCTTCTAACCCAATCACAGAACATTCTGTCTCTGACCATGGGGCCCAGGAAGACCTTACATGGGAAAGCTGGGAGATTATTTTAAAGCAATAGCCCTTATGGATGAGGGATCTTGTTCCGGATATTCTCTTTTCCAAAATTAGCAGAGGGAAGGACAATTGACCCAACCTAATTGTCAAGATGGTTGGAGGCAGGTAAGTTGGGCTATTTGTGTGCCTGTGAAGGGGGACAAAGATCTAGACAAGCTCTGAATCAGACTCCAGATTTAAGGGAGGGTTTTCTAATTTAAACTAATAATCATGAGAGCCAGTGCCTTTTTAAAGGAACCCAAAATACCAGCAGCTATCAAATGTACTAGAGGAGGGTGTGATTTTTCTTTTGTCAATCTACAGGCCTCCTCTTTAGGTACTTTTCAGGGGTGACATGCTCCGGTGCTATCCCCAGCCCCCCCTTACTATCTTTAGAATGAGACTCAGCTTTTGCTTTGAATGGGCTGACACCATCTGTTGCTCAGAGAAGAGGTTAGCTCTTCGGAGACAGCCTGCATTGAGAGTCATTCTTTTAGTTAATAGCAGGAAGGGGGTTTCTTCCTTTTAAATACTGGTCTGAGTTCTGCTTAGGGAAACCAGAAAACCACAACCCACTTTTTTTTTTTTAACAGAGAAGTAGGCCTAAGCATTGTAACCATGGTGATCAGGCCTGTGATTCTTAAGGGTTGGACATGGGTGGAGATAGGACGGACAACTCTCCCTGGGGGAGTTGCCAAGAAATGGTTGGATAATCTAATTATTTTTTATCACTTTGCTTGGCTGACATTTCATCTTCTCCTTTCTTCCTTCTTTCTAACTCTCCCCACCATGCAGATCATTTACTCTATAACCTCATGCCCTAGAGAGTGGTTTGGTACAATGAGAGGGTCAAATGATTTACCCAAGACCACATGGCAAGCATGTTTTAAAAGTATGGCTGAACCCTGGTCTTCTTTACCTCAAGGCCTGCTTTATCCATAGTGCCAGTGCTGCTTTGCTGTTATCTAGTGATATTTCTGTCACTACACTTATAAGAGGTTATAAATTAAATCTGTGCTATAGTATTAGGAGGCAGCTAGGTGGCATAGTAGATAGAATGCTGGCTTGAGTCAGGGGGGACCTGAGTTCAAATTTGGGCCTCAGACACTTACTAGAGATATGACAATGGGCAAGGTATTTAAACCCCGTTTGCCTCAGTTTCTTCATCTGTAAAATGAGCTGGAGAAGGTAATGGCAAACCACTCCAGTATCTTTGCCAAGAAAACTCCATGAAGAGTCAGACACAATTGAAATGACTGAACAACAACAACATAGTATTGAGAGGTGGGGTATATAGAGGCCAGGACTATGGGCACAGAAAGAGTGGGACTGAATAGTTTTAGGAGGATGGGAAGTTGAGGAGTGAACTGGCTCATTTAAAGACATGGAAGATGAGTACCGTGCCTCCCTTCCTGGGTCAGCTGTAGAAAGGGCTTAGATTCAGAGGGCCTACGTTTGAGTCTTAGCCCTATCACTGACTACTACGAATGGATAGTTGGACTTGGCTTGATTCAATTTGGGGTGAGGATAGAGTTTTCCTGTACCCCCATTTCTTTAGGGGAACAGAGGAATATGCTATAAAATGTTTTAAGGTCCCCTTCAGTTTCTGATCCTCTGGCTGATGCCTGCAATTTAGGTACAATGACCAGATTCCAGTTGTTGGCAATAGTTATAAAGATGCATTTCAATCTTTTAGTCAATGAAATATCTAAATATTATTACATCATAGCACTGATGTAGATATTTCTTCTAACCATTGCAGAATGAAACACATCTAAACCTTCCATCCTCTCAAAGCCACTACAGGGAGTCCATCCCAATTCCTATGGATTCCTTGAATCTTCTTGCCAGTTATAGGCACCAATGGAGCACAACAGTGTCCATCCATCAGTTCTCACTTACTATTTATTCTTTTTTCCTCAGTCATACATTCCTTTGAATATATCCTTTATACCACTTCTCCTTTTCTTTCCTTTGTAATATTCTCCAATCTGCTCTTACCCACCATGTACCCCTGCATTGCCCTTTTGGTATAAGCAATTGGGAAATAGAGCTAGAGACTAGACCTGTGATTTTATGGGTATAAGGAACTGCCACAATGAGGAGATTCTTTTTACTGATGCAGATTGCTGCCATCTCTGTAACTTGCAAGCTTTTGAGAGTTTGTTAGAACACAGAGGTGTTTTAGTGACTTACCTAGGATCACATAGCTCATATGGATTAGAGATAACACTTGAACTGAGCTCTTATCGGCTCCAAGGTTGGCTCTCTCTCCACTCTTACACAACTGCCTCTGATAATGTATTTTAATTCTCATTTTAAAAGAGGGAAGCAGAGGGCAAGGGAGATTCATTCCATGAGTCTCCCTGTGGTTGCAGTGAGCTAATTACAGCTAGAGAACATGGGAGTCATTTTTGTGATTGTCAAATCATATACCTTCCTATAAAAGTCCCCATTAGGGAACTCAGTATGCCAAGATCATGAATTTAGAGATAGAAGGGGACCATGTAGTCCAGCCACACCTTCCATGTCACAGTTGAGGAAACTGAAACCCACATAAGTCACATAAGATTATAAATTCTTCCATTAAATGGTTAGCCCATTAAGGATAGGGACTGGGTGGGTTTTTTTGCCTCTTTCTATATCCCAGTACTTAGCATGGTGCATGGCACATAGTAGGCACTTAAAATGTTTATGGAGTGAATGAATTGAAAGTGACAGACAATATTTGAACCCAGATCTTCCAGCCCCCAAATCTAGTCTTCTTTTCCACTGTTCCTTTTTGCTTGCTGTGTTGGAGATGGATGAGTCAATCTGGTTTTGAAAAATCAAATAAGTAATAGTTCATTGACCAACAATCAACAAGCATTTAAGTACTACTATGTACCAGGCACTATGCTAAGTGCTAGGGATAAAAACAAAAGCAAACCTCAGTCCTTGCTTTCAAGGAGTTTGCAGTCTAGTAGAGGGCAGTGGTGGGGTTGGAGGAAGGGAGGAGACAACATGAAAATGACTCTGTCCATACAAAATATATACAGGTGAATGGAAGGTAACCTGAGAGAAGAAATCACTTAGCAGCTGGGGGTGGAGTGGAAGAACCAAGAGAGCCTCCTATAGAAGGTAAGAAGCTAGGGAAGCTAAGAGGAGGTAGCTAGGTGGGAGAGCATTCTAAGAATGGGGGAGACCTAATGTAAGATGGAAGATGGAATGTTGGGTGTAAGGACCAGCATGGAGGCCATTGGGTTGAATCATTAGACTCTGTTGTGGAGGGGGGAAAATGGAGAGAAGACTACAAAGATAGGTAGGGGGGCAGGTGCCAAACAATACCTGATGTTCATTAAGAAAATCCTAAGTCATTAAACAAAATCTGAAGCATGTTCAACGTTCTGTTTAACATATTTTAGAAAGATCTTCCCAAAATGATTACATTATTTTAAATGATTACATTTTTAAAAAGTAAAGAGGATAAGCTTCAGTCATAAAATCAACTTCTGTAGAACAGTTATCCCTAAAGATGAATTTCCTTGAGGGGCTTCTGTGGATAGAACACTGAATTTGGAATCAAAACATCTGTTTTTGGATCACCACTTCTTGCCCAGGGTCACACAGCTAGTAAGTGTCAAGCGTCTGCGGTCGGATTTGAACTCAGGTCCTCCTGAATCCAGGGCCGGTGCTTTATCTACTGGGCCACCTAGCTGCCCCACCACTTCTACTCTTTACTCCCTGGGTGAAGTTGGACAATACATCTCAACTCTCAGTCTCCTCAAATGCAAATGAATGGGTTTATTCACTGCCAGATCTAAATCTTATCATCATGATGATAGCTGGATATTATACGGCACTTTGAAGCTTGCAACATGCTTTAGAAACATCTTATTTTATCCACAACCCTGGAAAAATAGATACTATTTTTTCCATTTTACAGATGAAGAGACTGAGGTAAATAGAGGTTAAGTGAATGTCTCAGGGTCCATATCTCCTATCTAAGACAGGATTTGAACTCAGGTTTTCTAGGACCAGCTCCCTATCTATCTACTGTGTCACCTCACTGCCTATGTAATATAGTTATTCTGGTTGAATGATGCATTTTTCTCGCTCTTTAATATTTTTTTTTTGCTTTGAAAAACTGTTTCTTCTTGTTAGAAATGATTGGCATTTTCTTTTTCTGTCTTGAAAACAAATGCTATATGGAATGGTTCTCTGGGAAGGAGGGAGAGATACAGGAAGAAATTACAATGATGTTTAAAAAAACCAACCCAAATCAAAGATAGCATTTGGAGCTACTTTTTTTTTTTTTTTGGCTAATTCACATTACAGGATGACATTATCTGGTACACACACATGTCCTTGAAGGAAGAGAGACAACACAGTAATTTTTGGGGGCCAGGAATTAAATATGTTTTGTTTTATTTTTTGGTAGAGAAATGGGCGGATGGACACACATATGCATGTGGGCTGTATTGTCAAACAATTTCATAGCAGATACATTGCAGAAATGTATATTCTGGTTTGTTTATAAAGGACCCAGAGGAATTTCCATGAAAAGAACTATCGAGAGAACTCAATATGTATTGTTTAGAGAAAACTGGAAAATGTAAAGTAACATGAAGGTTATATAATACAGAGGAAAAGAGAACAGGAATAGGAGCCAAGAGAGAAAGCTTCTGGTCATTAACTGGAGATCAGAACTATGACAAGTCTTTTGCCCTTTCCGGGATTCCATTTTGTCATCTGTAAAGTAGAGTTTTGGAGTACGTGTTTGCTAAGGTTCCTTTTAACCCTAATAGTCTATGGATGATTCCTTGAAATGTGAGAAGGCTCAATTTTATGTAAACAAAATCCAGGACTATTGTCTCTCATTATTCAGCCCAGTTGTTTCACTCCCTAAGACCTCAGTTTTCTCATATGTAAAATGAGGGGTTTAGACCAGGTAGTCCCTAGCTCTAGACTCCTGAATCTGTGATTGTACATATAATTCAATCTGCAGAATTTCACTAGAATAGACCTTAAGGAAAAAGATGAATTCATTAGGAAAGGTTGTGAAAATGAATTCAACATGGTTGGTTGGAATTTTCAACCTGGAAGTTATAGTTGATCCATTTTGATTACATCTCAGATCTGGGTTATATCTCATGAAGCATATAATGGAAATAATGGGACAATAGGATTAGATATTTGGAATTCACTTGGTGGATAGTATTAGGGAAATGAGCAATTCCTTATATTGAAGGAGAATTGTATTTATGAGGGAATCAGTCTCTTTCTTAAAGGAGGCAGGGGAGGGGGGGGGCTTTCCTTTTGCTCTATCAGTCATGCTGCGGTTGAAATCAGGAGCTCAATATTTTTGATGTGTCTTAGTATCAACTTACCTGAGAACATGTTGGAACTTCCCCCAGTAGAATGTAAGCTCCTTGAAGTCAGGGCCTTTCTTATTTTTGCTTTTGTATTCCTAGTACTTAGTGAAGTGCCTGGTACATGGTAAGTGCCTAATAAATGCTTATAGGTTGATCTGAACAAGAACAATGAGTCTAATTATGGAATGATTCTAGATAAGACTCATTGTGGGGGAGTCTTGAATTCTGAATCAAATAACTACTTAGTCCTTGGGGACAAATGAGAATGCAGTCAGATCATGATGTCTTTCTATTGTTAGGCATCTCAGTAAATGGCTGGCAAGACATTTATTTAAGCAAGAACTTCTTAAATGAGGTACTTCAGCTTTCAAGGGACTACTCCCTTTCCTTCCCATCTCCCCTTTTCTTCCTGAAATATATAAAGGGACTGTCCTCTCTAGTATTCATTTCCCCCTTTATCAGACAGTATAAATCTATTTGCTAAGGCACAGGGTGGCACACACTGAAGGAACCTGGGCCTCACTGAGAGGAAGGGAGTAAGGGGCTACAGGCAAAGAAAAAAGTGTGCCTCCTAAACCAAAGAGGATCATGGACATATAGCTGGAAGAAGGGTCATCAGAGATCATCTAGTCCAGGAGTTCACGGGGTTTTGTTTTGTTTTGTTGATTCCATGGACTCCTTTGACAATCTGAAGCCAATGGTTTCCTTAGAATACAGTTATCCCTTCCACATAGTGGGGGTTAGGGGCATGGTGCCCCCATGATCTGGAAAATCTGTGTAAAATCTGTTGGGGTAGGGGGCAGCTAGGTAGCACAGTGGATAAAGCACCGGCCCTGGATTCAGGAGGACCTGAGTTCAAATCTGGCCTTAGACACTTGACACTTACTAGCTGTGTGACCTTGGGCAAGTCACTTAACCCCCATTGCCCCGCCAAAAAAAAAAATCTGTTGGGGTAGACCTTTTACCTTCATTTTCCTTTAGGAAATCATATAAGGACTTACCCTTTTCTTGTATGATACCAGCATCTTTCAGAATGCCTTAATTTATTTTTTGGTGGGGCAATGAGGGTTAAGTGACTTGCCCAGAGTCACACAGCTGGTAGGTGTAAAGTGAGGCTGGATTTGAACTTAGGGCCTCCTGAATCCAAGGCCAGTGCTTTATTCACTGTGCCACTAGCTGCCCCAGAATGCCTTTAACAATAAACAATCCTGCAATTCTGAGTGTCTAAACTTTTTCTGTGCCATCTGTTGATATTTGTGTGTTGTGGTAAAAATTAGAGAACTCTCCATAGGCAGCCTTTGAAGGACCTTCCCTTTTGGGAAAGGAACGATTGGACGCTCCCTGAAGGGAGGGGGAGTGTTCTTCCAGAAAGCTAGGCTGCTTCCAGAATGCTAGGCGTCCTCTGGAACTTGGCCCCTTTTGTTCTTGGCCCTTGTGGTGGTGGCACATGTTCACTCTGTCTGATGACTACTGGCACAAGCAACTGTAGACTTTCAGGTTTGGTGAGTTAATTACGGAAAACTCTAAACCCCTTTGAACTAGCTTAATTGGAAATGGTCTGAAGATTAAATAGGTTAAGCTTAGAGTTAAGAATATTTATCTGTATTTCTATTTCCTTATCTTTGACTTTTATTAGTTTCACCTTTGTTGTCTAATTAATTCTCTAGTAATAAAATCTGATCCTTTTGTGAACTAAAGCTTAGAGGCTCCTTTCTTATTAGCCTGGGAGAAATATCTAAAAAGGGCAGTTCAGAAGGAAAGGTGAACCTAAAAGGTCCCTCATATTTCTGGGACCTCAATATTAAGGCGAGTCACCCAAATAATGCTCTGTATCTCAAATTTTGGCCCTCATAGTTTCATTTGTGGCTTCCACAAAACTCCCCCCAAATTTCCATTTAATTTCTTATTCCAACCCATAATATATTGAAACTCTGATAGGGAATGTTAGTTATTATGCGGAAGGGATAATTATAATATATTTTTTAAAACTTCATAATCAAAGGAAATGATAGATTTTAGTTAAAGGTTAATGAAAATAAATATTTTTTCTCATCCAAGTCAACAGACCCCTTGAAATCTGTCTGTGGACCTCAGGTTAAGAGCCCCATATCTAATCCAACCTCCTCATTTTATGGATAAGGGAACTGGGACTCAGAAGTTAAATAATTTTCTCAAGGTCACACAGGTTGGGGTTTGAACCTCAGTTCTCTGGCTCCTTCATGAATCATTTTTAAATGATAAATCATTCAAGGTCTTTCAGGGGAGACTGGCATTCACTGGGCATGGGCACCAGAAATAAGTTGATAAGAAATGCTCCTTATACAACATTTGTGCCAAGATCTTAGTTTTTCTTGATGGCCTTCACTGTCTCTTAACTCTACACCTCGGGCTTAACAGAAGGTGTGAGGTAAGACCTTGGCAACCTGGCTTCTCTTCCACAGGCCCCCTGCCTGAGAGGGCTTGTCTTTTGAGACAAATCTCATCTGGCAGCCAGGCCTGCTCTGGGGGCTCTGAGGAATCAGGGATGTGTATTAATGTGGATGAGAGGATCCTCAGATAGTCCAGGATCTGGGTTTGCAAATGCCTGAGTAACCCTGGCTCCCAAGGGCTGGAGGGTGGCCAAGACTTACAGTGAGTTAAAGCTACTTTAATATAAGGTGGAAATGGCCACTTCTGCATGGTCTGTGAGATTAATTTTCGGGGTCTCAATTTAATTCAAAGAGACTGAGCCTAATCCTGCAGCCCCCCAACCGATGGCATTTAAATGCCTTGTGTGGTGAAAGGAAATGAAACTGCTAGCAATCGAAATTCCCATCAAATAAGAGTCCCTTCGTCAGGACCTTATGCCTTCTGAAGAGAGTTTTTCCTCCCAAGATGGTAGATGTTTCCAAAAGTAGATTGATAGTATACTGTGAGCATCCCTTTCTCCCCATATTATTTTTACCCCTGGCAACAAAGTTTCTGCCAACATGGTGTGTTCTTTATTAGAAGGTGTCCTCTTCATTAATAGAGCCGATAGTCTTGAGGGTTTTTTTCCAGTGTTTCTTTAGTCTTGCTTGTTTGTCTGATTCATAGGCAGTCCAATATCCTAAAGCCTGAAGCTTTAGTTGGTGATGAGACCGTCCATCACTCAGGAGAAGCAAATTCTCATTGCTCATTGCCCAGTCTACATCAGTGTTTAAGCCTTTGACTTTATTCAAGGGCAGATCTGTGACAATTCCGACTACTCTTATGGCTTAGTAGGTGGTCAGGTTTATGTCTGAGCATAAACAGTTGGGAAAAGAAATCGCCTAATCATGAAAACCTAGAGATCTGAAGTCCCCAGTGACACATAGTACCTTCTTAGGAGAAACCAGGGCATCCTAGTGATTTAGAATTTCCAAGCTGCTGGGCACATGGCCTTTTTTCCTCCCTTTCGTTTGTATCAGGCAAAAGAAAACAGATAATTGGATATGGGGGGGGGGGGAATATTGAGTTTTGCTTGAGATAAATCACTGCCCAAGAAAGCCAGCTCCCTCACCCATTGAGTCATACAGAATTAGCTGGGTAGGCAGTGGGGTTAGAGTTGTTTATTTTCAGACCACACTAGCAAGTTTGGTTCTGGAGTCCAATTGCCCCCAAAATCCATAATAATAAATTACTGAGAACCACATGCAGTACAGTAGAGACCATTCAGACATGTCCTTTTACCACACAGCAAAATAAAGGCAGAGTTTGTAATATTTGAGTCTCACCTCTGCTGCTGAGCCCAGGTGCCTCCCCTTGTATATTTGACTAGATTGCCATTTGTATACTTCCATGAACACCCCCCCCACCCCGTAGTTTTCTCCACGGCTTTCCAACTCTTATAACCTGGCACTGTTCCACTGTACTAACCTGTGGGACTTTATTGCTACAGAGTCTACTTTACTACATCATGACCCTGGAACTGCCATCTGGTACTATCCAACAATGCCTTAATACCGTGTAGCATTCATTTCTAGGTTGTGGGCATCGGCAACTCTTTGGCAGAATCATGGGTCGGGTAAATATTGCATAATTTGTCTACTATTTGTCTATACTACAGACCATGGTGTTTACTAATGCTTGACCTTGAGGTCACTGCACTTTTGAGGGGCACTTTATTACTTTTGCCTAGAGAACATGAACACCGTCTTGATTGTTAATTCACTGTAATGGCTCAGTGGGAACAGGAAGCTTTGTGAAACTTTGCTGAAGAGAGAGCGAGAGAACTTAAAGTCGCTTGGCCCTTTCTAGCCTCCCTGCAAGGATCTCAGAAGTAACTTTTGAAATCCATGCATGTGGAGTGGGACAGAAGAGAAATGGATTTTTTTTTAAAGAAAAGGGTAAATAGCAAAGGAAGTAAGCCGGTGGCAGTTTCCTAGTGCATCAGCTAGGAGGTGAGGTAGTTTGAACACACCAAGACTAGGAAAAGGTTCATTGCTAGGGCAAATATTGGCTTCCCTGGAGTAAAAGCAGCAACTTGGAGTCTCGATGGAAGGGCTCTGGTTTTGATAGAGAGAGCTCAGGATACTCCTAACAAAATTCCCAGCCAATGGATGATACTGATTCTATTGGCCTGTGGCTGTGGGAAATTGATTCAGATCACCTGGTGCCACTTTCTTTCTGGTTCTCACCCGTATCTTCTAACAGAACGAGAGGAACACAGCTTTCTTGATGCCTCACCTTGCTAGCTCAGAGGAGCATATTACTTGATGCCTTGTGAATTCCTACTGATCATTTAAAGCCCAACTCAAATATTATCTCCTCCAAGAGCATTCTCTGATTCCTTTTGCTGGAAAATATCTTCTCCCTCAGACCTCTCAATGTGCTGATACCTCTCTAAGGTGTTGCTCGTGAAATGGGTATTACAGTTACTTCTGTGTGTGTCTTATCTATCCTTCTACTTGACTGTAAAGTCCTTAAATTTAGGGATGGTGTCTTATCTAGATTGGTCTAAATTTGGTACTCCCTCCAATGCCTAATACAGTACTATAGATAGTAGATAACTCATAAATGTTGTTGTATTGGTATTGATATTATATTGCATGTAATAGAATTGTTCCAGAAGAAAATTAGGAATTTGCCTACTGGTAACCCATGCTTTTTTACTTCCTCTCTATTGGAGAAAGTAAGTATAGATATCCTTTTATCCTAGAAATTCTGCTTAGTGCACTGTCATCCTGAGAATTTACTTTGCCTGCTGGGTGGAGGTTGTTTCTCTTGACACTTCCTCAGTATTCCATTCTACAGGGTATCAGTGGCATACTTATCAGTGCACCCTAGCATGGGGAAGAGTCTCTGGTTCAAAGTTTGGGCCCACTGAGTATACTCAGCGTTGTTGCAAAAGGTAGGAATGAAGGGGAATAGACAAGGGCAACAAGAAATTTGTTTGGATCTTTGTCTGGCTCTACCCTCTAGTGCCTCTGGGAATACACAGAGGTCAGGCTAGTGGAAGGACTGGTCCAAGGCTAGGCACTCTGGATGTAGCTTCATAGGAGAGCTTTGGACCACTCACTTTGAGAATCTTGGTTGAGCTTTCCTCTGCCTTTCTCTCCTTGGAGGTCTAAGGAGCTTTCTCAAATATGTTGAGTTCACAAAGATTGGAGGCCAAATGTCCTCGACTAGGACTCCAAGAGGTTTCCCTGGACCTTGGCTTAGTTCAGTGACAATGCCTGAGACCAAGATCTCAGGTTAGAGAATCCCATCCATCCAATGGACCTTTGATTTCAATGGAGAGCTGATAATTCTGATGACAACATGACCTGGAAAGTCCACTCCAGAGCCACAGAAAAGTGCCAAGAAACACAATTTATAGGCAGCAAGCCACCTGGGGCTTGAGAAAGAAGACTGTGGTGCTTGTGCTCAAGGATCAATTGTAGAGGACTTCACTGATTTACCCATAGCACTTCCCCTTTCAAGGCTTCCCTTTGTCACTAGCCAGTTCTATTTGCTCTTGGTGACCTAAGAATACGGTGAAGTCAACGTGCTATGCTTTGGGACCTGGGAGACATACTAGCTGGCTCTCTGGCTGAATTTGGAAATGGGTTAGTTGTATGTGAGAGCAAGCAGGGTGTGAAAAGCAGTAGGATGGGAGGGGGGTGTCAAAAGTCAAATGAGAGTGTCTCAAGCAGCTCATGCACACAGAAGAACATAACGACTCTGTGGCCTTTCCCACAGTTAGGCTCAAACACAGGGCATGCAGTGTCTAAATTATCTGGGGTTGATTCCTATAAAGAAACTCCAGAAAGGGACCCATTTTTTTGCATCTGTATCCCAGACCCTATCACCCTGTAGTTTTGCTCTACTCATTCTCTGATGCAGGTTATACCCTGGGGTCACTGAATTGATAGCCCCTTCTGGCAATCTGTTGTTGCTACAACATGTGGGACAAGGTCTCAGGTACAGTGATC
Organism: Dromiciops gliroides; assembly: GCF_019393635.1. Lineage (NCBI taxonomy): Eukaryota > Metazoa > Chordata > Mammalia > Microbiotheria > Microbiotheriidae > Dromiciops > Dromiciops gliroides. The sequence continues at coordinate 239,683,499 of NC_057862.1, forward strand.
CAAGTTCATCCCCTTCCAGCTTAAGTTTATTTCTTGACATCCGCCTTCCAAGGTGCTCTGAGGATGTTTATATTTATTGCATGATGTCCCACCAAGCCCACCAAATGGGAGCAAATATGCTTATTTCTCCATTTTGCAGGTAAGAGAAACTGAGGTATGGCAAGACTGGAAACTGGGAAATCTGCTGATGCCCAAGACAGATCAACCATGGAAGATGGAAGGCTGGATCCCCTGGGATCTGACTGGATAAAATAAAATCTATTACAGGGTACTGATTCAGCAGTTTGGGTGGGAAATGAAACAAGTAACAAAACGGGGTCCAGGGGTGGTAGTGGTGGTGTGCAAAGTCTGAGTGCATCCTTTAGTCACCACGAAAGGATTGCACATGTGAATCAAGAAATCACTAATGATAATTATTTTATTTCTATTGCTTTCTCTTTATAATATCTAAAGGGATGTGGCTGAAAACAAATCAAAGAGAGATGACTGAGCAACTGACTTGGAAAAGAATAGTCTTGTTTGGCTATAGATTTGTCAGTAGTCTTATCTGGGGTTCACTAGGGAGCAGTGGCACTCAGGCAAATGGTAGCTTATGACAGACATCTGTGGGGGTGGGGTGGGGATTGGGAAGTAATCTAGACCCAGTTTGCCCATGTTCATTTAGTTCTTCCACCAAATAATTGGCATTATTTTGTCTGTATCATTTTCTCTGATCCTTATGTGTACAGCACAATATTTGAGATGCGCTGTGTGGGTATTGTCAATTCTCTTCCCACTAGTGTTGCTTCTGGGTACGACTGAGTCCTTATTGAGAGACTTCACCAGTGGGTGAATTGTTGACCTGCCAAATATCCAGTTGGCTCCCCCTTGGGAGTCTTCCCCTTCTTTCATCTTTCTCTTGGGTTGGTGAAACCTGAAGAACTCCAATATCCCCACAATTCCTTCCAGTCTTTGAATAAAGTAGGAGAGAACATAACTTTGGAACGAGTGTAAGAAGTCAACGACAAAATGACAAAAGTCTTCTTTCAGGCCTTAAATAACAAATCTATGGCTCTCCCTTATGCACTGATACTTTCTCTGGAGAAGGAATCACGGATGCTTTGATTTCCCCCAACCAGGAGGCAACAACTACGGAGAAAGGCAATCAGAGCACTTTCTATAAGTCTGCCTCAGAGGGAGTGAAGGGCTTGAGGGGATGGGGGAAGGGAACCCCTAGGGTGGTTTTAGTGTGCAGAAGAAATGAATCATACTTCTTAGGTGCAAGCGGCTTCTGGTGGTTATTTTATTGTGCCTAGGTAGCCGCAAAGAGGGGATGGATGGAGGCAGAGGGGTGGCCGTGACGGGAGCAGGCTGTACCTATTACAGTTGTGGGTATGCCAGAGAAAAGGGAGATTGGGATTGAATACTGACTGTGCTCAGTCTATCTCTCCTTTCTCTCCTTTCCCATAAGGGAAGATATTTTGAACAGTAATCATTATCATCATAATAAGAGTGATAACAATAACAATGATAAGGATAGCAAGTAATAATTCATAGCAGGAAAACTTTGGCCCTGTGGAAACCCTTTGTTCACAGTGAGGCGTTCTTCCCTTAATTCAGGCGAGAAGAAACAAGGACCTTGGAGAGAACTGAGTGTCATAACAAAGCTATACAGGTAAGAAAATGTTGATGTAAACTATATAAAGCGGCATCTCTGCAGCTCTGCTCTTGGTTTCTTATTCTTCTCGCCATTTTCCACCCCATCCAGTCCTAGGCACGTTCTCCTTTCCTCCCCCTCCCTTCTCCCCCTCACTCTTTTTCTTTCACAGTAACCAGATCGCCCCTTAAGGTTAGTCTCTCCGCAGATGTGGAGCGGCGCCGCCCGCCCACGTGGTCAGCGGCTCCTGTCTCAGCCGGTGGAACTGTCAGGAGGACTGCATCAGGCCCGTGAGACGCTTGCCCACCAGTGACTTTCCCTGCAAGAAGTGACAAACATACACATATGCACAGACAGACAGATAGACAGACAGGCAGGGGTCAGTTCTTTACAGGAAACAGAAATAAACCACTCTGCCCACCACGTTCCATAGGAGGGGCATGTTCACATGGGACTCCCCAAGTTTGGGAGGCTAAATGTGGAAGCTTCTGATCCATTGGGGCATTGGATGGAGCTGGGCGAGCCCAGGGATAGTGATCGCTTGTGGATGGTGCCCTGAAGGAGATAGTGGAAGGGGAGGAAATCAGGGCTATATAGGACCTTACTTACCCATGAAAAGGAGGCTCTTTAATCATCAGGTCAGAGTCTTAGTACCCTAGGACTTGATTTTAGTGAAGGTAACTGGATGGGTTGGGAAGTACTAAGGCAGGGGAGGGCTGTATGATCTGGGACAAAGCTGTCCTAAAGATGGGGAAATGACAAATATTCTAAAAAACCCCAAACAAAATAGTAAGAAGTGAGCCTCTTGGTATGAAGAAGGTAGATGGATTGGAGCACTTCACATGGAGCTGGGCATATATTCCAAGGTGGTGGTGGGGGGGCTCCCTCCTTAGAAGCCACAGATTGTTTTTTTTCCCCCCTAGGTGGTTGGGAAGAGACAATGAAGAATCACTAGGTACAAACAACACCAGGAAAAGACTGCAAACCAGAATGCATCTGCCCTGTAAATGTGGCTCTTGTAACACTCAGAGGAGCATTGGCTGTCCTTTACCTCCAACAATTCCTGGTGAATCATTTGGCTATCCATTTGGTGATAGGGTTAGGGACATCTTCATATACAATAAATGTTCCCAATCCCAATTGTGACTTCTGCACAAGACTCAATCAAATTCTTTAGAGCAGACCCTTCTTAAATTTAAAAAATAAATAATCACAGCAAAACCAGGCCCAGATGCCTAAGTTATGCTTCTAGGAGCACATAAGACTGACTTGACTCAGATTCCTTTGTCACGTGACTTGAGCTTTTCTGAATGGGTGTGAGGGCACAACTCGTTATTTAAGGTATACTTGCAGACAAGTCAGATATACTCCAAAGAAGATAGCTCTGATTGGTAATGCATAAGAAGTACTCAACAAGTTCAATGATCAGTTGGTCTGTATCTAAAAAATATACAACATTGGTTGTGTTCTTGTTGGCCCTCTTCTACAGAGGGAAAAACCAGCGTGGGTGCTCACAAACTGCTCTGTATCTAGTTCAGTGGTTTGCCTATTGTTCCTGTTGACACTTCCTGAAACTACTTCCTTGTTTCATTTTCCCCCTTACTCCTCCATTTTGATTAGTAAATCCCACTTCTTTTTCTTCTTCTCCCTGCTCTGTCAGGTATCTCCAGCATCGTTTTTTTTGAATCTTCAGGTTCCCCTAGGCTTAATCTATGGCAAGAGAAATTTAGGGAAGATATAAGCAGAGGTATGCATGAACCAATTGTTAAATTTTCAGTGTGAACGTTTATACCTTGGAAATGAGCAAACCCTGCAAATTAGAACTTGGTTTATTGTTTTGTTGACTTTCTAGATTTAAGAAAGTGATGGAAGAAAATGTTAACAGTGAAGAGTAAGCTCTAAAAGTGTTTTATGGGGGCAGCTAGGTGATACAGTGGATAGAGCACTGGTCCTAGAGTCAGGAGTACCTGGGTTCAAATCCTGTCTCAGACACTTACTAGCTGTGTGACCCTGAGCAAGTCACATAATCATGATTGACTCAAAAAATATTTCATGTGTCCTTTTACCCCCTATAGAGCTGGAAGTTAAACATTTACCTGCATATCCCATGATATATGAAAGATTTTCCTGGATAAAACATCTTATCAATTTTAGGAGACTATGAAATCTCTATCCGTAGCAGTTTTTAAGGACAGCATGGTTACTTATCCCTTTGGGATAGCTTAAGGACTTTCTAGAGGTGCTGAGAAAAAGGGCAAACCTATTACTATGTGGCTCCATGCTGCCTTGTAGTCTGCCCATTGTTGAAGCAACTAAACACTTTGTCCTCCTTATATCCTCCCTTTCTACTCCATCCACCAGCCCAGGGTTACATCACATCCCCATCTTTATGTACTCTGGGAGTGCCTTACTGGCATTTGCTTCTTTAACTGACAGGTATGAAAAAAATCATAGATACATAACAAAAGATAGATACAGATGAGTATAATAGAGGAAGAAACACTGCAGCCGAATTCTGCTGCTCTAAGGATTGAGAGACGCTTACTTCCAGATAATTATAATAATAGCTAGCATTTATAGAGCACTTTAAGGCTTGCAAAGCACTTTGGAAATGATATCTCATTTTATCCTTATGACACAACCCTGAGAGGTGGGCATAATTATTATCCCCATTTCACAGTTAAGGAAACTGAGGCAGGCAGAGGTTAAGTGATTTGCCCAAGGTTCAGTAAGTACCTGAGGTGTGGGATCTGAACTCAGGTCTTCCTAAATCCATTTTCAATGCTTTATCAGCTCAGGTTTGAAGGGTATACTACCATCCCTTTCCCCATCCCTTCTGGTGAGTGAATTGGAAATTCTAAGTTCTAGAGTTCTTCCCTCAATATCTCTAAATCTCCAGTTGATTAATAAGACAGTTGTTGTTTGTTCTTCGTTCTTGAAGAGAACCGTGACAGAGATCATGATTTGAACTGAATTGGATTTAAGTGACGAAGGGCTATGCAAAGTAGCCAGCTTCATACTTTCCATCTGGGTCCAGTGGCAAGATATGTTATCAGGACAACTGGAGATTGCCCCGGATGTTTAAGGCAATTGGAATTAAGTGACTTGCACAGCCAGCATCACACCACTAGTAAGAGGTGAGATTTGAACTCAGGTCCTCCCAAGTTCAGGGCCAGTGCTCTATCCACTGTACCACCTAGCTGCCCTTGTAACGATTGGAATAACGCCACCTGCTGGATACTTACTGTAGAGGAGTTCTGCCCATGAAGGGAACGTCTTTGAGGGCAAGACCAGGAGTCAGGAAGTGACGCGGACTAGTGGGAGGAGGAAGGAAGAGACTGGCGCTCAGTCTCGCTCTCTTTCCTCTGGACTCTGGTGGAGAAGGGAGCTAGAAATGCACTCTCCCTTTAATAGATAGGAATCTAGACCTTTCTCTCTCTCTTTACCAAATTCTTATTCTCCTTAATAAATGCTTAAAAGTCTAACTCTTGCTAAAGCTTATAATTTATTGGCGACCACTCATTAAATATTTTAGACAGACTAGCTAGAATTTTAGCCCTTAACAGATGGCTGACCACGAAGAGGAAAGCTGAACCTCACTTCTGATCTTCCGGTTGGGTAAGAAATTTCCCCTACCCTTTAAACTGCTAAGTACTGGCGCACTGGCTGTGTTTTCCCTTTAAATTTTTTCGAATGGACCTTTTAAACTCCCTAATTACCCTATTTTTGATTTTAGTCTGTTTAACCAGACAAATGGGAGATAAGATCATGTTAATGCTTTGTTTTTGTGGATTTTCTATTTTTCTTTTTATTTTTGTTAAAAGAGCCAGCAACTTACTCACACAAGGAAATATCTCTCCCTCTCCCAACCATGCTTTTTCAGAGAAACCAGAAGAGATTCCTGCAGCTTTTCCCAGTTCTAACACTAATTGTTGCTCTAATTTTGCATGCCTGGAGGCAATGACCCACCCTCTAGAAGCTTTTAATCCCCTAGCACCTGGAGGCAAAGTGGGGGAAGAGGAATCCAGGCCTGAGTTCAAAATCCAGTCTGATTCAAATTGCTCTGGTCCCTCCCCTCCTCTCCAGACCCCACCCTCTACTCCTCCCATGGCTAAGCCCATTGCTTCCCCTGCCTGGGAAGTCCAGAGATCTGATGCGCATGCTCAACTTTTTCTACCTGCATTTGCAGCTTCAGGCTCAGCCCTTCCCCGGCCTGGCTGTGCTTTTGAGACAATCTTAGAAAACTCTTTAAATTCCAGATATGCTCGTTTTGTTCATAATTTTGCTAACCTGCTTTTGTCTTTAATTAGTAATCTTATAAAGCATTTGTATGGTGAAAAGACTGACAGACAATATAGAGGGGTTAAAGAAGAAAAACTTAAGCTGAATAAGAATGACAACCATCAACATAGTTCAAGACTCTGCTTCTTTTGCCATGGAAGGGTATATATTTTAGAGAAATGTAGAAGTAAGCAGCAAGGTATTGATATGAGTGTTGGGGATTTTAGATATCGGAATCAAAAGTGTTCTGAATTCACTCAGAGTATTAATGTCAGTTCAGAGGTTACATAGGATTTCTATGCTATTACACCTACATTTTGAAATTAATGGTATGGGTTTATTTTCATAGAGATTTTCATGCTTTTGAGATTGTGTCTTATACCTAGTTTCTAAAACAAGGAGAATATTTGTAAAAGCTTTTTATAGTCATGTGATCAAGTTTATATTGTATAATACTCTTATTGATATTAAGTTCATATTCATTTAGATTTCCTTAGTTTGAATTTCATTGTCTTTTATTGTTCCACGTGTATCTTCTTCTATTCATTCATCTATCTAATTTTGAAACATGGTTTTGATTTCATAATACAATGTTAATTCTAGGAGTATTGTGCTCCCATATTCTGAGTTATTTGTTTTTGTTATTTTTTCTCAACTGATTATTTGATCAAACTCTTTAAAGCATTTCCCTAGCAAATTGTTTGCCATGGCAAGTGTAAATTGATTCTAGAAGTATTATTTTTGATAAGCATATTCCAAAAAAAAAAAAAAAAAGAGGGGAACATTTGTAAAAGTTGTCTTTGAGATTGTGTTGTGCTTTAACTTGTATTTAAATATGTTCAGATTTTTCAAAAAAGTAATTGTATGCTAAGTAAAAAAAAAGGTATTATTTGAAATTGTTGCATAATTATATATTCTGAGTCAAGATGTATTCACATTTTTTGCAATCATTTATTATCCTCAATTTTTAAATCCATATGAGACTTGGATTATGGGAACTTATCATTTAAGACATTAATTGCCTTTATTCTGAGTTATCAGATGCCAGTTGGCCAAGGTGCCATCCAATCACAAGAGGAATACATGCAAGAGCAGACACTGAACTGTCACATGAGGGGAGACATGCATGAAGTCAAGGTATGGCTGAGAGAACGGCTTTTGACAAATGTTGAGGTTGGATTCTCTTGGTTTAATATTTTATTTTATTTTTCCCCACAATATTGTACAGATGGCTGGAAGTATTCATCCCACCCATCTCACTCCTACACCTGGCTTCTATGCTCCCTCCTATATGCCTGATGCCATGGACATCTTAATCCCATGGATCTGATTAAGTCTGACTCAGTTTCCTCCAATATGTTTGGTGGCATGGACGTATATTCCATCCACCTATTTTAAGCCTGGCATACTGTATGGGCAGTACATATTGCTCAAGTGTGGGAATGCTCATATCCCATCATTTCTCTGTTCTTTTATGGTAACCCCCATAATTATCTCAGGTGTCATGATAAATACAGTGTTGAATTTGGCCTTGACACCTGTTACCAATTATATTAGATTTTTTAATTTCTCATAATGGCATGAGGATAATTAGGCAGATGATGCAAAAAGTGATGAAACAAAGATAAAAAAATTATTTTAATAATTAATATCGCAGCAATTGTCTTCTCAATTACCCTCCATAAGGGGGGGACTATAGTAATATTATAATTTTAAAGAATGGTTCAATTTTTGTTTTATTATATGTTTCATGTGTAACAACTAAGATTCTGAATTCCCTTAGACATGTTTTTGAAAACTTTCATTGTTTGATTTGATTATTGACAAAGCTATTTTAAAGCTGTGTTAAGCTCAATTTTGTAGGAAATTTTCCTGGCTGATTACCAGCATCCACACATCAACCCCTGAAAAGACTTCCATTCCACGACTACACCTAGAGGACATCTGAGAAAAGACTTTCAGAGACTTTAAATGAACAGTTTTGATTTGTTGTTTTTGTTGTTTTTTTTCTCTTTCTGTTATAATATACACCATCTGTAACATGTATTCTCTGCAGAGGCCCTCCCTTTGCAGGACTAATGTCAAAGCGTCGGTTCATGAGGACAAAAAAAAAAAAAAATCGCCCCTCTGGACAAAACTTTCCTCTCTTCCTTTTCTATATTGTTGTTCACATATTATTAGTTAGCAATAGTTATCATATTGTTTTTACTGTTCCGTCAAGGAAACATTTTGTTTCTTGAGGAACAACAGGGGGGACTGTAACGATTGGAATAACGCCACCTGCTGGATACTTACTGTAGAGGAGTTCTGCCCATGAAGGGAACGTCTTTGAGGGCAAGACCAGGAGTCAGGAAGTGACGCGGACTAGTGGGAGGAGGAAGGAAGAGACTGGCGCTCAGTCTCGCTCTCTTTCCTCTGGACTCTGGTGGAGAAGGGAGCTAGAAATGCACTCTCCCTTTAATAGATAGGAATCTAGACCTTTCTCTCTCTCTTTACCAAATTCTTATTCTCCTTAATAAATGCTTAAAAGTCTAACTCTTGCTAAAGCTTATAATTTATTGGCGACCACTCATTAAATATTTTAGACAGACTAGCTAGAATTTTAGCCCTTAACACCCTGAAGACCTATACAGCAAGCCCATTCCCTGAAGATAAGGGAAAGAGTAGCACCCAATGGGAGAGACCTTATGTCTGTTTTTAATTACCTATCATAGTGTGTCTGGTTACTTTTGCCACCCTCCTCCCCTTCAACTACCCCACTCCAAATTTCAGCTGCATTGTTCAACAAGAAGGAAGAGGAGGAGGAGGAAGTAGTTATAGGGGGCCGAGTGTGCTGGGAATAGTACCACTGCCCACCTCATCTCATCCCACTGGCCCATGCTGTCTGCAGATGGACAGCACATCCTTAGGGGAGCAGTTGCTGCTCATTCTGCCCACTGCTTAGGTGCCTGCCATAGGGTTTAAGGAAAGGAAGTTCATCAAGCTTGTTCATTAGCTGTTTTCCCTCAAAAGGAATGAGGTTTCTAAGGAGTTCACCAAGGATCAAAGCCACCTCTTGCTAGTGACAGCAGCCCCCTGCCTAGGAGAACCACCTGTGTTCAGACAAGCTGTTTACCAAGATTCTTGCAAAGTCACAGGGCTCCTTGCTAGGAGCCATTTTCACTCTACAGGCACCAAGAGAAACATTTTCCAATGTGACCTTTTTTTGAGCTCTATATGCCTCCCTTCCTCCTTTCTAATTGTTTTTATCATTAATGAAAGAGTCAGAATGGTGCATTCTACATATGTTTGATGCTGGGGCTGGGGGTGGGGTGGAAGGAAGAAGTGTCTCTACAGGTCAGTCTGGAGCATCTCATGTTGTCCAAAGCAAGGCAGCCAGACCAGCCTAAGGAATCTGCTGAACCACTAATGGATGCTAGCTAAGGAGGAAGACAGGTGATCTTGAAATGAAATGGAATACTATGATTAAAAGCTCAGATAAGCAAGGTAAGTTCCAGAGGTATCATGTGACTACATCTTTGTGTGTAGACAAAGTGATTTTTTTCACCTCCAATAGACTTGGTAAATGTAATTCAACAGAATTCAGGAACCTTTAATTTCATGGCCCATGTGCTCTGTGCTGTGTTCATGAACACCCATTTCATTCTCATCCTCATCTGACTAGCACTCCACATGCCAGAGAGATCTCCTCAGTGTTATGGTTGTCTTGTCTTTATGGCTGAGGGCCTACAAGGTCATGCAGTTCTTATATTTATTATCTTCTTTAAAGGCATACACGCGCGTGCGCACACACACACACACACACAAAAGGAAAGAGTCCCCTTTTGTGCAACATATGTGTGTGTTTTTTTTAAATCAACATGCTGTTTGACATGCTTTGATTCTGTTCATTTCACTTTCAGACATTAATCAACAAAGCATGCACTTGGTCAGGTTACCCAGAGCTCCTGTCACTTACTTACCTGAGGGCTTTTCACTGGGGATAGGGCTCTATGGAAAACTGGAGGAACAGACAGTGGTTGCACCGTGGGACTGAGTCCAGGATGTGACCATGACCTTTGGCTCAATGTAGGGAGGGATAGTTCAATTTAAATTGTTTAAAAGCAGGATGCAATCGTTGCCTGGGCCATCTCTTGGAAATTTCTACATCTTCTTCTTTTTTAGTTGCTTGGTTTTATCTCAATTTGGGGATAAATTCTATTCTCTTTCTGTCCCCCCCCACCCACACACACACACTCCCCACCCCCTGCTGATTTAGGCATCTATCCCCAGCTTCTAGGATCAGGAAAAGTAATTGCTTTTAATCCACCCAATCTGAAGCACTCTCCTCCTCCTCCCTCCCCCTTCCCACTTCTCTTTCTTCCTTTTATTCTATCCCATCAACTAAAGTGACTTGGGAATCATACCATCCTCTTGTGCCACTGGGGCGTTTTTCACACTTCCTACTGAAAAATTTTCTTTGGCTGAAAGCACAGTTTGAAAGGATGGGGAAGCTTTTTCCTCCCCTTTCTTCCTCATTTGTTTCAGGAAAAGAATGTGTGTTTGATTGAATGAACAAGTGACTTCAGTAGTCAGGAAGTTAGAGGCTCAAGGGGTGATTCTGTTGCATAGTAGTAAGACATTCAAATTTGCTCTGGATTCCCACATGGCGTTGGAAAGATGGAAGTAATCACAATGTCTTCAGAGGACAGCAAGGACAAAGAGGAAAAGTTAGATGACCTGTTGTGGTCTGAGCTAAGGGGGGAAAGACAAGGAAAAGAAGACACTTTGCCATGATCTTGAAAGGTGATCTGTCTGCCAGGTACTATTTCCTTCCTGGTTCCCTCCACTGATGAGAGAAAAAGAGGCAAACGGAAGTAGGGAAAGTTTTTGTTATGACAATAATTTTATATCAGCGAGGTGATCATCTTTAACACTTGGGGAAACAAAGGAAAGATAGGGGATACACTGTTTTACAGAATTGGGGGACAATAGGCATGGAACAGTGAAAGTTAAAATGCTGTTCAAAGTACCATGATAATTCCTAAAAGGAAAGAAAATGTTATTGTAAAGCTCTGCAGTAGAATTATACCTGAGACTTTTTTTTAATATGTTGGTTAGTTTTGTTGAACTTTTCCTCCCTTCTTTTAAAATTCTTCATTATAAGGGATAGTTCTCTGGGAGAGGTAGGGGGAAGTGATAGAGTGGGAAATTCAGGTGATATATAAACAAAAAAAACCCAACAGAATTTATTTATTTATTTTTTTTGCGGGGCTACGAGGGTTAAGTGACTTGCCCAGGGTCACACAGCTAGTGTCAAGTGTCTGAGACTGGATTTGAACTCAGGTCCTCCTGAATCCGAGGCCAGTGCTTTATCCACTGCGCCACCTACCTGCCCCCAACAGAATTTATTTTTAAAAAGACTTGAGAGATGGAACATTCCATTTGTTTGGGGTTATTTAGGAACAAGTGACTCAGACAATCTATGGTAGTTCCATCTAGGCCTGTGACTAGAGGAGGTCTATGTATATTTATTATTAAAAACAATATAACTATATCTTTCTATAGCACTCTGTATTTCAGAGTGCTTTCATATCTATTATCTCATTGGACCTCCCAATATCTGAATTAAGTAGAGTAGATGTTGGGTGATGTTGTTACTGTTTTACCCATGAAGAGACTGAGGAAATGGATTATGGTTTGTCAAAGGTCCCACACAACAGCCAGACTAGGAGTTGGGTTTGGGGGCAACTGAAGATTTGACTGGGGGGGGGCGGTGTCATGTCAAATCCCTTATTTTTAGAACAGGGGCTGCCTTTTTGAAGCATAGAAAGGCCTGACACCAGAGTAATGAGAAGGCAGCAATTTGGTAAATTTTGTTCCCATGGTCTAGATTTTGGTCCTTTGCTCTTACCAAGTCTTCTGATCTCTCAATATCTAATGAGAATTTTAATTTGGTTTTTAAAAATTCTCTTTATTAGATTTTTTCCACAAGTAGACGCATTATAAACATAAGAAACACAAAATAAGAAAGCCAAATTATACGTGAAAAAAGGGTTTTAAAATAATCCACTGGGGGAGGGAAGAAGAAAATACTAATGAACAGAAAATCAAGAGATAACAAACAAATCGACATAAATTAAAACCAAGTTGAAGTTATAGGGAATTATATATGGTCCAAATAAAAATAATGGACATAACCCTTCAAAGAGTTTGGTTAGTGTGACTGAACTGACTATTTAACAGACCATGTGCATTTCTGGTTATGTACGTATGACATCTGGCATGTTAGTTCTCTCCAGATCACTTCATTTTCTGAAAGTTTCTCTCCCAAACCACATTGGCAGGCCTATCAGAATGTTTATTCACATTACTCGGGGCCATGGACATAAGATAACAATGAACTCATCTTGGGGCAGGCTGGGATGCCTTACCCACCCTCTGAGGCATAAAGGTTAGGTGGCCAACACTCAAGAGACAGACTCAGGCAGGTTCTATTGGAAGTCTTCATCATATCCCTTTCATTTCTCATTGGAGACTGACAAAGTAGGGGTAGGCATAGTGATATATCTGCCATTGGGTGGTGGGGAAAGCAGAAGGATCCAACCTACTACAGCCCTGAGGGAGAAGAGTAATCCCAGCATATGTATATGTGTATTTAAAAGGGAAAGGCAGGGGCAGGAGTTGGATCTGATAAATTAACTAACTAGACCAGGTAATCTGTGAAACACACCAGTAGTTTCGCATATCTGAGTCTGGCTCCATACTCTCAGAAGGAATCTGAATGTCTTGAATAACATACTTAAATTGATTTCTGAGGCTGACAGGAGGGAAGGGAGAAACTAATGCTTTGGAACTTCAATGTAATAAACACCAACTTCCGCTCTAACTTTTGCTGAATCATCTCCTTAACTCAGCTATTCGCTAATGAACTTAAGAAAGTCCTCACTGGTAGTGTTTGCTATGTCTACAACTCTTCTGCTTTGTATAGGCTACTCTGGGGCCCTCTCTCTCCCTATTTTCTTCCTCACAGTCAAGGCCACTCTTTTCAAAGGTCAGCTTTTGTCAGGGGGTAGGAAACTTCTTTCCTCCCTGCCTCCCACGTGTGCCCAGAGAAATCTGACAGTTATGACTCATATTTCTCTAGTGTTCTGTAGTTTGTAAACTGGTGTCCCCACAAAGATCCTGTCCGGGAGCTGATGTATTATTCTCACTTCAGGCATTAAGAAACTGAGGCTCAGAAGGTTCTTTGCCCCAAGGCTACACAACTAGTAAGTAGCAGAGGCTAAGTAGGGCCCAGGTCTCCCAACTTCAAATCCAGTGCTCTTCTAAGTGAGGCCTTGCAAGGTAAAGGTAGGAAAGCCCTAATATTATGGCAAGAACCAGTGTGTTCCTTGAATATTTCATTTACTTGGCAGTTCTTCTGACCCAGCTACCACTGGTCATCTACTACCTAGGTCTCTTTCTTCTTATCTCTCTCATCAAGAATAAATGACATTAAATATTTGAAAGGAATAGCAAGTTGTACATAGTAGGTTTACAGTTTCATTTACAATCATCTTTTTGTATTGTATTATATTATGGAAATGTTTGTTTTATTCCATAAATATGTATTAAAATAAAAGGGGAAAAATGAAAAAAAAAACCCACTGTGTCAGACTTCATTTATTTTATCTTATTTTATTTTTGCTTTTATGTGGGGCAATGAGAGTTAAATAACTTGCCCAGGGTCACACAGCTAGTAAGTGTCAAGTGTCTGAGGACGTATTTGAACTCAGGTCCTCCTGAATCCAGGGCTGGTGCTTTATCTACTATGCCACCTAGCTGTCCCAATTTTATTTTATTTTATTTTTCAGGGCAATAAGGGTTAGGTGACTTGCCCAGGGTCACACAGCTAGTAAGTGTCAAGTGTCTGAGGACGTATTTGAACTCAGGTCCTCTTGAATCCAGAGCTGGTGTTTTATCCACTGGGCCACCTAGCTGCCCCTGTGTTGCACTTTAAAAAAAAAATAAATTGCATTGCTCTTTCTCTTCTTCCCTCCCCCTTTTTTGTGATAAAGTTCATCAAATTTGATAACAAATAGAATTTATATAGTAGTTTTCAAACATGATCTCACAACTCTGGGAAGTAGGTGCTATTATTATCCCTTTTTTACATATTCAGAAACTGAGGCATACAAAGGTTACGTGGCTTGCCAAGGGTCACATAGCTGCTTCCTGACGCTGGACTTAAATTCAAGTCTTCTTGACTTCAGGCCCAGTTTTCTAACCACTGTACCACCTAACTGCCTTTTGTAAAAGGAGTTTATATTGAGCTGAAGACCAACTGTCTCTGATCAGAGAACTTAACAAGAAAGTTCGACCAAATTAGTAAAAGTCTTTAGTCATAAGAAGCTTTATGTGGCAAGCTCTTCCTAGCCTATATTCCCCATTCTGAAACTGAATCTAGCCCAGAAGCTTCAGCTCATTGGGGAGAAGTGATATGCTAGCAATTGAGGAAACATGGCGACCCCTTTCAGTTGTGCGGCCAATGGTGATGGCCATGACAAAGTGCTAGGTGTTACTCTCATCTAGGGTGTTAGAGGAACTCCTGAATTGGGCTGCTGAAAAGATGGCCAACTCAAATTTGTTTATAAGAAGGCTACAGACAGGGGGACTGGACCTGTGCTTTCATCCATATAGAGGACTCTTGAGGAGGAAACTTCCTTTCCATTTGTGTGCAGCTCTGCCTTCACAGGGAGTTGCCCAGAGCACTGAGACATTAATTGACTCGTCCAGGGTCACATGGTCAGACCCGGGACTCTGAGCTCTGAGGCAAGCTCACCATCTCTTATGCTACGTTGCTGCTCCTGAAACTTTCTGGAAAAGATCAAAGTGGCAGCTACTGGTCTTATGGATCCTCTGCTCATTATGCAAGGTTTGCAAGATGGAATTTTCCCAGAACCCTGTGGGATATTGTCCACCTTTCCCACATGCTCACAATCTATTAGGACGTGTGTCACCCGAGCGTGTGTGCGCCATCTGGGTTTCTTGTTAGCCAGCCCTCCCGCAGCTTTCCCCTACGAGAGCCACAAGGGCCATCTCCAAAGCAAAGGTCAAGGTCATCCTGCTGAAGCTCAATGAAGCGTCAAGCTTTGAGAGGAAACAACAGTTTGGATTAACATCCATGTTGGTACAAACAGATCTAGGACAGGGCTTTCTCCCCTTTCCTATTTTTCCTACCCTGGAATGTGGGGGATTGGAATGAGATCAATTTAAGCATCTCTCAGAACCATCCTCCATGGAAGTATAACAAGTATGGAGCTGGGGGTACTTAGAGTAGCATTTTAAATTTAAAAGTTCTCTTAAATGTTGTTATTGTACAAATGAGGTAACAATTTTTATTTATTTATTTATTTAGTTGTTTGTTTGCTTATTGTTTCGGGGCAATGAGG
Source organism: Dromiciops gliroides (assembly GCF_019393635.1). Lineage (NCBI taxonomy): Eukaryota > Metazoa > Chordata > Mammalia > Microbiotheria > Microbiotheriidae > Dromiciops > Dromiciops gliroides. The sequence goes on from NC_057862.1 coordinate 239,698,829, forward strand.
GTTAAGTGATTTGCCCAGGGTCACACAGCTGTCTGAGGCCAGATTTGAACTCAGGTCCTCATGAATCCAGAACTACTGCTTTATCCACTGCACCACCTAACTGCCCCCAAGAGTAGCATTTTAAAAGGGATGCTTCAAAGCATCTAATCTTAAACCACTTGGTTACTCTTTCTTGGTTTTGGTCATCCCTACAAAGCTTTCCTAAAGAGTTGCCACAAAGCAATGAATCTCAAAAGCTCATTTTGCTTGCAATCTGGCAGAAAGGGATAGGGATCTTTATTTCCTATGGGATTTTACTGTTTTACCCAACAGAGGAGTCTTGCATCCTTTATAGATCAATGGTAACAAAGGGGGAAGATAATGGATCTAAAAGATATTCCCCAAGTGGATGGACTTCTGCCTGACTTTGTTAGTGGAGTGGATGGGAAAGGTACTAAGAGACCTCAGTGAACGGTATTTTAGAAAGAGCAATGGATTTGGAACCTGAGAACATGACTCTGCTCTTGTGTGACCTTGGACGAGTCACTTAGCCTCTGCTTTTAGGCTCTTCATCTGTAAAAGGAGGAGGTTGGACTCAATGACCTCCAACATCCCTCCCTACTCTTAATCTATCTGGTGACTAGCTGAATTTTAAATTCTGAACTGGTGCTCTGCTATGGGAATTCTTTACTCAGCTCCTGACCAATATCCTGAAGGAGAAGCTCACTCCAAAGCGTCACTGTCTTGGGTATGAAGATGGAAAAGTTGTCACCAGTGTCAACCAGGGCAGGAAGCTATGGTGAAACAGACAGACACAGAGGAATAAATGCATGAGGCGACACACCCGTGAAAGCAGGGAGGGAAGAGAGGAGGCAACAGACCGATCATTCTTTTCATTTCCAGAGTACCTTCCATTCAAAGGATCCCAAAGCATAGGACAGACCGTTAGAGATAGAGGGATCACTCACCGGCTGCTGGAAGGTAGCCACCTCTGGGGTGAAACGCGGTAGCCAGTCTTACTCTGCGCCAGCAGCACTATGCAATGGGGTTTTTAGGAAGGGAAGTGAAGAATAACTTATCCAATGGAAACTGTGAATACCTATTGTTCTAGAGGAGCCCCTACATTGATACCAATAGGCAGCAGGCATGCAGAACATGCAACAGGTATTTACAGCACACAGAAGAGGCATATACAGCTGATGCTCATGCCAATGTAGAGTATACAGTATATTCACTACCATACACTGTACATATAGGATGATAGCTCAGTCTAGCATAGCAGGCATTGTACACACATATATACATGCAATATGCAAATATTTGTCATGCATGCATGCACAAGCATAAATGTTATGGGTAATCTGTATAAGCAATAACATGACCGATTATATAGTTGAGGTGCAGGCACCCAGGATGCCAGTCATTGAAAAATAGCAGTGGTATACAATTTTTTGTCATTCAGTTGTGTCCAACTTTTCGCGATCCCATTTGGGGTTTTCTTGGCAAGGATACTGCCATTTCCTTCTCTAGTTCATTTTACAGATGAGGAAACTGAGGCAAATAGCATCAAGTGACTTGCTTAAGGTCACACAGCTAGTAAGTGTCTGAGGTAAGATTTGAACTCAGGTCTTGCTGGCTCCAGGCCCTTTGTTCTATCCACTGCACCACCTGGCTGCCCCAACCCTTACTTCTAGCTCCCCTGTGTGGGTTGTCTTTCTCCATTAGAATGTAAGTTTCCTGAGGGCAGATGTTCTTATGCTTCAGTGGCTGGCAAATAGTAAGTAATTTGTGCTTTATCTATCTATAAAAAGTCCCTGGAAGGACTTCCTGGCTCTGATCTTCTCTCTTTTCCTTTGATCTCTTCCAAATGTCTTGGAGTGACATTTACTATTTAAAAAAAAAAAAACTTTTTTGTTTGACATTTACTCTTAGTAATTTAACAACTGGTACTTTCTTTACTTCCTCAAAGTGGGATAGGCCTACATGCCCACTAGCTTAAGGAATCAGGGTTAGGGACAAAATTGGTCTATTCAGCACTGTAGCCTGTCTTCTTCTAGGCTTGGACAAAAACTGGCCCTTGGAATCCTTAAAGGGATATAGATCATTGTGGGGTGGGAGGGGGAGGGAGAATATGAATATTACCTGTTGTCTTCTGTTACCAACAAAAGTGTTGCTTATAAAGATACTAAAGCTAGTTCAGCTTTCAGGTAGGAAACTGGATGGCTCATGCTTCTTTACTCATGACTTTTAAAAAAAAAGTTAGATTTAAAATTAAAACTGAAATTAATTGCTTTAAATTTAAATTTAAATCAAAGCAAACTCCAACACCATGAGTAGTAAGATAGATGGTTCAATGAAGAGGCTGAAACAGCCAAGACTTGATGAACCCCAAGGCGGTGAATTGGCAACAGCCAATCAGAACGTTTTCTCCAATGTCCCAGTGAGGACAAGACAATCACAGCATAGGCCATACTTTAGTAAACACATCATGGTGTAGAATGATTCAAGAAATAACTTGATCGTCACAGATGGATTAGGAAGAACAGCTCACTGAGCCGATATGAAAGAACCAGAAGACTGAGCTAAATGGCCAATGTAGTGGTAGAAAGAAGTGACTGAGAAGCAATATAGCAGCTATGTGAGAAGTCTAAGGATGTCAAACATGCAGCCACAGGCTGCAATCTGCCGAACACTTCTGACTATACCAAACAAGATTGAAATGTAATTCAGAAATATTTTTAAAAAAATAAAAACACAATAAAACCTAGAAAATATTAATGTGGTTTTCCAATATGCCTGCAAGATTCTTACAAATGGTATTTTCCACCACTGGTCTAGGGTACAGAAAATATCCTTTTCTGGTTCTTTTCTTTAGGAAAATACAGGTACGATGTAAGAAAACTCATTTTACTCTTCTATTCAGTAAACTGGTGGCTCCCTATTGCCTACGGGATCAAATATCAAATCCCCTGTTTGGCTTTTAAAGCTGTTCATAACCTGGCCCTTTCCAACTTTTTCAGTCTTCTTATACCTTACTCCTTTCCATAAACTCAATGATCCGACGATTCTGGCCTTCTTGCTATTCCTTGCACGGAACACTCCATCTTCCAGCTTGGTGCATTTCATTTGGCTGCTCCTTTGGGCCTGGAACTCTATCTTCCCTCTTCTTTTATGCTTCCTGGCTTTCTTCAAGTCCCAGTTCAAATTCTACCTTCTATAGGAAGCCCTTCCTGATCCCTTTAATACTAGTGCCTTCCTATCCCCAATTTATCCTGTACATATCCCATTTGTGCATAGTCTTTTGCATGCTGTCTCCTCCTAGACTGTGAGCTCCTGGAATAAAGGAATTGTTTTCGTCTTTCTTTGTATCCCCAGCACTTAACTCAGTGCCTGGTACATTGTTGTTAGGTCGTGTTTGACTTTTCTTGACCCTGTGGATCCATACTGTGGGTTTTCTTGGCAAAGATACTGCAGTGATTTGCCATTTCCTTCTCCGGTGGATAAAGCAAACAGAGATTAAGTGGCTTGCATAGAATCACACAGCTAGTAAGTATCTGAGGCAAGATTTGAACTCAAGTCATCCTGAATGCCTGGTACATAGCAAGTACTTGATAAGTACTTGTTGCTTTGCTTTGACTTAACCTTATGGGATCAAAAATGCTAGGAGATGAAGCTGTACAATTATCTTTGTCTGGCATATGAGTAATATGAGCACATATTACTCTCAAATAGCAGGATAAGCATCTCCACATATTTAGGAGTCTGCTTACACTGAATCTATTCATTATTGATTATAGCAGGGCTTTTAATATTTCTCAACTCCAAATTTACAATGACCCATGGCAAGACAAAAGTTCCATGAAAACTATTTGCTGCAGATGTCTAACTTGGGGTACATTTTGGATGATCTCTTCACAAGTTTCCAGTTTTATGTGTCAGATAAATGCCATCTCATACCTAACTGTACACATTTAATGACCCTCTTGACATTATTCAAGTGGTATTTTTGGATGCTGGGCAGGAGAGGGTTGGCCCTCTACACTGGCCTCTCTCTGCTTGATTCTCAATCCCTTTTCTTATAAATATTTGCCTTTAGATATTCACTGTTCCTAAATATCATATGACTAAACCAGAAGGTTTAGGGTCATGGCAGGAAATGGGTTTCCCCAATCCAATGAAAGAGTCTTAGAGTCCTCATGGACTCTTCTTCCTTCTCCTACTTCTCCTCTTGTTCCTCCTCCTCCTCTTCTTCTTCTTTTTTTTTTGGTGAGGCAATTGGGGTTAAGTGACTTGCCCAGGGTCAGACAGCTAGTAAGTGTCAAGTGTCTGAGGCTGGATTTGAACTCAGGTCCTCCTGAATTCAGGGCCAGTGCTTTATCCACTGTGCCACCTAGCTGTCCCGACTTCTTGTTCTTGTTCTTATTCTGTTTCTCTCTCTGTGTGTGTCTCTCTTGTTTTTAGACATGAAGAAATGCTGACAGAGTTGAAGTAATGTCTGAGAATATGATAAAAACACATACTGACTGGACTTTTAATGTTTACCTTTTAAAATGTCTTATTAAAACTTTGCTGACTTTATTGGGATTACCATGTTTAATGAGAAGCCTCAAAGACTTTAGGAATAAGGAAAGAAAAGGGAAAATAGTAGCTGTAATAACCATAATTATACAATCCCATGATTAGCTAGAAGCATTCTTGAAGAAGACTGAGAGAGAAGGTAGTGTCACTTTCAATTGGATTGGTTCCTCCAGACAGCTGCAAAGGGTATATATGTGAAAGAGATGATTATTTCCCCTGCTTTGGTTTGTGCCAACCACTGGGCTAGGTAGGGGATGGGTTTCTAAGGCAAGAATTCATTAGTTGTAGAAGAAAGAATATAACAAGCAGGGGGTCCCAGGATGGGTAGCCTCACAGGACTGAAGCACTAAAGGTATGTTCCACGTTAGCTGTTCTAAAACATTTTCTGCTCCTAAATTGTTTACCTGATACCTGCTACTAATAATGAGCAAAAAAACAAATGGCCTTGCTCTCTCCCAGAAGAGCCACAAGATTCTTTTGTTCTCTACCTCCTGGGCCATGCAACCCACAGTCAGCAAGTGCCCACCCCTGACCACACCCTACCAATGCTTGCCACCCCACTGCAGTGCAGCTGCCTAAGCTTCTCCTGCCAAAACAAACAAACAAACAAACAAAATAAACCCCCCCCAAAACAAACCAAACCAAACAAAAATGAGGGCTCTTGTGTTCTGGCTCAGTGATCTCATTTTCGCTCTCTGAGAAGAGAGCACCACAGCTCAGAGCACAGCTCCAGCTGTGACTTTGAAAAAGGCATGGCTGACATCTGAAGACAAATCTACTCCCCCAAACTGTCCCTCTTCCCTTGGTTGGTCTACCGAGGACCAAATGAGATAACATTTGTAAAGTTCTTTGCAGGCTTCAAAGAGTTATACAAATGCCAGCTATCTTCTGTTGTTGATGTTGTTATTATCGTCATTGTTATTGTTATCTCGCTTCTCCTACTATAAGGTAGGCATATATTAGAGAAGTGAGTCCTTGATGTTAATACATATTTAACCCTAAATGTCAGCATTTCGTTCTCAAATAAAATAAATTAGTTTATAATACGAGTGCAATATTGACAATTCATACACTGAAATACAGTAAATTTCTTCAATAAACACTTATTGAATCACAAAATCCTACATTTATGAAAGATCTAGGTTAGCTACTTAAGACAGGAATGTCTTTTCCAAGTAATCACTCCAAGTGACAAGGAGCTGATTATGGGGTTTTGTTTTTGTTTTTGTTTTTTTGTTTTGTTTTTTGTTTTTTTTTAGTGAGGCAATTGGGGTTAAGTGACTTGCCCAGGGTCACACAGCTAGTAAGTTTTAAGTGTCCGAGGCCAGATTCCACTACGCCACCTAGCCGCCCCAGAGCTGATTATGTTTTGGAGGAAACTATTTTGCTTGTGGGCAGTTCTCATTGTTATAAAGTTTCTCCCTATCATTAGTCCTGTGGGAAATATTGAAAACTCCTTGGGTATTGAAGTCTTAGAGTTGCCTGACTTGTTCCCCGTCACTTAGTAAGCATGTGTCAGAGTCAGGACTTGGAGTCAGGTCTACCAGACTCCAAAGTCTGTCCTTTATCCACTGTGGCACTCTGTCTCTGTCTTTGTATATGAAGAAGTTGATTTTGAAGTCACTTCTACCTTCTGATGCATCTGGAACAATGGGGGAATAAATCTACTATATTTTGATGTCAACCCTTTAATATTTAAAAAAAAAAAAACAGTTTCCAACTCCCACTGTCTTATTTCCTCCAGGCAAAGTATCCTCAGCCTAACACTCATCATTACCATCATAATAACTAGCATTTAAGTAAAAGCTTGGGTGACTAGGTGGTGAAATGGATAGAGTCAGATCCTGGAGTCAGGAAATCTGGCCTCTGACACTTACTAGCTGTGTGATCCTGGAAAAGTCACTTAACTCTGCCTCAATTTCCTCATCTGTCAAATGAGCTGGAGAAGTAAAGAGCAAACCACTCCAGTATCTTTGCCAAGAAAACACCAAATGGGATCAAAAAGAGTCAGTCATGGCTGAACAACAACAACAAAAGTAAAGGCTGGCAAAGCACTTTATAAATACTACCTCAATTTCTCTTTACAACAACCCTGGGAGGGAGGTGCTATTATTATCACAACCACCATCATCATCCCCATTTTAGATGCTTCAGTTCTTACCTCCACTTTATAGATGAGGAAACTGAGGCAGAGGTTGTGATTTAACCCAAGATCACACAACTAGCCAAGTGTCTGAGCTAAGATTTGAGCTCAGATTTTCCTGACCCAGTGCTCTATCTACCATGCCACCATCTTGCTTTACCCTTTTAGACTGTATTAAAATTAGACTTCTGTAGCCAAATATCACAGTACACACACACACACACACACACACACACACACACACACACACACACACACACAACATGTAGGAGAAGAAGGAACATTATTCCCTGGTAGAGTACAAAGGAGGCATTACTTCCCTTGAGTTAGATGCTATGTTTTTATCAGTGATAGCCCAGGATCATCGTAGCCTTACAACAATCACACTGCTATCTCATGCTGAGCATGTAATCAACTAAAACCTCAAGGTCTTTTTATATGAAATTGCTGTCAAGTCAGATATTCCCCATCCTGAACTTGCACAAATGATTTCTTGAACTCTGTTCACTTGCTCAGGATTTTTGCATGGAGAAAGAGCTTAACAAATGTGTGTTGAAATACAAATAGAGAATTCTGTATGTATTTTTCAGTTATATTTTATATCTCCCCACCCACCCAATACACACTTTTTGTTTGTTTGTACCCATTGATTTAGGTCCATGGAGATTCTGAGTTTGGATTCTACTCTGCCACATTGGGATCAGGGGAGCAAAGATTTAGAGCAGAAAGGGACCTCCCAGGTTATCTAGGAGGCAATGTGAAGCAGAAGAACAGGTCATGGATTTGACACAGAGGCCTTGTGTGACCTTAGGGAAATCGCACCCTCTTTGTCCCTCAGTTTCCTCCTCTGTCAAATGGGGGAGTTGGATTGGATGACCTCTTAAGTTCCCTTCCAGCCTAAAATTTATGCTATAGCATGATCTCATTTTGACAGCTGAGGAAATTTAGGAAAATTAAGTGCCTTTTCCCAAGTGTACCCAGTTCACTAACCTTCTGAGTTTGTCATCTACATAGGTTCTATGTCATCTAAGTCAGATGAAAATGTTCATCAATCCATGGAGAGAACCCTCTAGAATGATACTAGTGATCTCCCCCAAAGGTGTTGGGGATCCATTTGCCAACATTCAGTTTAGTCACATGAGCCATACTAGTGAAAAATGCACTGTTCCCCCTACAGACACACAATCTGGTCTGGGTGGATGGGCCAGCATAATTTCCAGGCTTTGGTTGCTTGGACAGGAGGATCAATACATTATTTCAGAGGACTGGAAGGGAGGGTATGACCAGCCCTGTCTAAACTCACCCCCTCAGAACACAGTGCTATGCCACAGATGGCATAGTTTCCACTGGGTGTTGCCAACACTGCAGTCAGCTTCTGCCTCAGGGTCATGCTACCCATATCAATATCCTTCAGCCCCACATAGTCATGCTCCTCCTGCCTTTGTCCAAATATTTCAAAACAATCGGGCATCCATTTAATATCTGAGCATCCCCTTCCCAGAAAGGGCCAGACATAAACATCACACTAACTGGCCTTTCTCTTAGGGAACATCTGGAGACCCTTTGGTTAATTTCTTGACATTCATCTCAGCCTCCAGTATATTAACCTTCGGTCCAAATTCCCAAACTGGAACTCCTCTGAGCTATTTTCTTGACCATGATGCAATGTTGTTTCAGAATATTATCTTTACTGAACTTCCCTTCAATACCATATTTCCTGTCTCCAAACCCACTATTCTTCAACCATACCATGATGCCCATTTTTGAATCAATCAACCAAAAGTCATTTAAAGTGTTGACTATGTGCCAAGGCATCATGCAAACAAGTATAGAAATAGTAATAATGATTCACATCCACAAGGTGCTTTAAAATTTGCAAAGCACTTTCCTCACAACTCTGCAAGGTAGTATAATCATCTCCATTTTATACTGGGGGAAACTGAAGCTTAGGTAAGAGAAGTGACATGCTCATGATCAACACTGTTAAGAGTCAGAACTGGGACTCAAACCCAGGTTTCTTGGTCCCTACTCTGATGCTCAGTTCACTCTTCCACATTGTCACATACTGTTTGTATCATCCCATTTTATATTATTAGTTGTAGTGTGGGTCTTGGGTCCTCAAAGGGAGTGTTGAATTTGTTAGTCTTTTAGGATTCTTAAACTCTCAATCCTTGGTTTTAGTCTCAATCCTAGTGGTTCTGATTAATAGATATGTGGTTTTGGGAAAGTTATCCCCCCTTTTCCTTATTCTCAGGTTCCTTATCTTTAAAAGAAGGAGTTGGACTGCATCAATTACTGAGCATTTTAAAAGTGCTTATTATGAGTCAGATACTTGACAAATACCTAGACAATAGTGAGACAGTCCCAGTCCTCGAGGGGCTTATATTCTAGCAGGGGCATATGATACATTCCCAGATAAAGGAAAACTTAAAATACCAAACAAAGGACAAAGTGTTTTATCCCAAGGGCAATGAGGAACCACTGAATCTCCTTGAGAAGTCACATGGTCAGACTAATACTTTAAGAATGTCAATTTGACAGCTATCTGGTAGATGGATTGGAGAGAGGAGAGACTGGATGCCAACAGGCTAATTAGGAGGGTATTATAATAGTCCAGGAGAGAAGTGGTAAGAGTTGGACTAGGGTGGTTGTGATATGTGTACACATAGGGTGATGTAGCTATTCTCATCCTCTTCTATACTCGTCTCACCCAGTACTTTTCACCTGCTCTCCCCTTTCCCCCACTCTTCTCCCCTCATACTTTTCCAAGAAAAAGCATTGGGGGCAGCTAGGTATCATAGGGGATAGAACACTGGCCCTAGAGTTAAAAGGACCTGAAGTTTAAATCTCACCTCTGACACTAGCTGTGTGACCCTGGGCAAGTCACTTTTGCCCCAGTTGCCTTAAAACATCCACGGCCATCTCCAGTCGTCCTGATGTATATCTTCCCACCCAGAAGGCTCTGGAGGAGAGAGTGAGGTTGGTGACCCTTTACAGCCCTCCCTCACTTAAATCCAATTCACTGCCAGCCATGACATCACCCCAATGTCACGGTCTTCTTCTAGAATGAAGGACTAACAGCAACAACTTCTCCAAGAAAATCATAGGCATTCTCATTTGACAACTTCTTGACATCACCTCTCATTATCTCCACCTTTGATCTCTTATGAACACTTGGCCCTTCTCCTTGCAGAGGCAGCCCCTTCCTCTTCTCTAGCAGATTGTCTCCCACTATTACATTTTCTTTAAAATCTTCAATCTATCCACTGGTTCCTTCCCTGATGCCTATAAAGAGGCCCATGTAGATCCTACAATCCCCCCATAGCTTTAATGCTGTATCTCTCCTCCCCCTTTCAACTAAATTCCTTGAAAAAGCTATCCACAAGGGGGCAGCTAGGTGGTGCAGTGGATAAAGCACTGGCCCTGGAGTCAGGAAGACCTGAGTTCAAATCGGCCCTTAGACACTTGACACTTACTAGCTGTTGTGACCCTGGGCAAGTCACTTAACCCCTGTTGCCCCCCCACACACACACTCAAAAAGCTATCCACAGTTAGACTTTCCACTTCTTTTTTCCTCATTCTTTTCTAACCCCTATGGAATCTGGCTTCTGACACTATTAGAACTCAAAATCCTCTCTCCACAGTTATCCGTGATACCTTAGTGACCAATTCTGGTGGCCCTTTCTCCATCTTGATCAGGTACACTTGACAGTATTGACCAGCCACTCCTCCTGAATATTCCCTTCTCTCTGGGTTTTCATAAAATCTGCCCTCATTTCATTCTCTCTCTACTCATCTTCTTCCTTCACTCTCTCCCTTGGTGACCTTATAAACCCAATTATCAACTCAATACTGATGACTTTCATATCTCTTCATCCATAAGCTCACTTTGTTTCTGAGCTTCAATCTGCATCACAAACTGTCTATTGGACATTTCATACTGGACATCCTTTGGGCATCTCAAACTTGCAATGTTCAAAACAAAATTTGTCTTTTCACTGAAATATATCCCTCTTCAAAACTTTCCTTTTACTGCTGAAGGTATCATCCTTCCAGTCCCCTCAGAGGCGTCCTTGACTTCTCACTTTCACTCATCCCACGTAGACCATCAATTGCCAAATCTTCTATCTACCCTATTTCTTATATACCTCCTCTTATCTTGAATCATAGCAACTATCTTGGCTCATCCCTCATCAAATTTTCTTTCACTACTGCAATAGCCTCCTAATTCATTTCCTGGACTTAAGCTTCTCCTCTCTCCAATCTATTCTTCATACAGCTGCCAGAGTGATTTTGCTTTTGCTTTTGCTTTTGTTTCTGTTTCTTTTTTTTTTTTTTTTTGCAGGGCAATGAGGGTTAAGGGACTTGCCCGGGGTCACACAGCTAGTAATTTGTCAAGTGTCTGAGGCTGGATTTGAACTCAGGTCTTCCTGAATCCAGGGCTGGTGCTCTATCCACTGTGTCACCTAGCTGCCCCTCCTCCACTATCTCTTGAAGTCTTTCCAAGCTCATGTTCATTGCTTCCAAGCCACTATCTATCCATCCCATTCTCTCCTGTCCCCTTCTCCTTTTGACTTCAATCTTTCCCAACATCAGGGTGTTTTCTGAGTCCTGTTTTCTCATCATGTGGCCAAAGTATTTACACTTCAGCTTAAGTATTTGTTCTTCCAAAGAACAGTCTGAATTAACTTCTTTAAGTACTGACTGATTTGATCTCCCTGCTGTCCAAGGGACTCTCAAAAGTCTTCTCCAGCATCTTTAAGATCAAATATACATTCTTCTCTTTGGCATGGAAAGCTTTTCACAATCTAATTCCTTTCTATCTGTCCCGTCTTCTTAAACATTACTCCCTGTCACGTGATCCCCACTCATCAGAATTGAGATAACATAACATCCTCATACATGATGTTCTATTTTCTAACTCTCTGCTGGCTATCCATATCCCAAGCCCAGAATGGTCTCCTTTCTCACACTGTGTAATCCCTGTTTCCTTTAAGACACAACATAAGCTCCATCTTCTGCACTACTCCTTTTCTGTTTCCTCTCCTCCCCAAAGTCAATAGCATCTTCCCCTACTTTGCACCTATTTTTGTATGGATCTTGCGTATACCAATACTAATAGCTAATGACATTTTTGGGTTTTTTGTTGTTTTTTGGGGGGTGGGGGCAATGAGGGTTAAGTGACTTGCCCAGGGTCACACAGGGTCACAAAACTCAGGTTTTCCTGAATTCAAGGCCAGTGCTTTATCCACTGTGCCACCTTGCTGCCCCCAGCTAATAACATTTTTATGGTACCTACTATGTGCCAGGCACTGTACTGAGAACTTTGCATCTCATTTGATCATCATAACAACCTGGGAGGTGGGTACCATTATTATTTCCATTTTACAGATAAGGGAACTGAAGCAAACAGAGGTTAGAAGTTAGGAGATTTGCTCAAGGTCACACAACTAATAAGTGGCTAAGGTCAGGTTTGAACTCTGGTCTTCCTGACTCCAAGTCTGACTCTATCCACTGTGCTATATCTAACTGCTCTGTACTGATATGTGTAGGGATTGTATCCTTTGTTAGAACATAAACTCTTTTAAGGCAGGGACTATTCACTTTAATCTTTTCTTCTCTAGCACTTAGCACGGTACCTAGTGCATAGTAGGCTCTTAACAAATGCTTGTTGAATATTATTATTGGGGTTAAGTGATTTGCCTAGGGTTACACAGCTAGTAAGTGATAAGTGTCTGAGGCCGGAATTGAACTCAGGTCCTCCTGAATCCAGGGCCAGTGCTCTATCCACTGTGCCACCTAACTGCCCCTTTTTTGTTTTATTTTTTAATTTTTGCAGGGCAATGAGGGTTAAGTGACTTGCCCAGGGTCACACAGCTACTTAAGTGTCAAGTGTCTAAGGCTGGATTTGAACTCAGGTCCTCCTGAATCCAAGGCCAGTGCTTTATCCACTGCGCCACCTAGCTGCCCCCACAAATGCTTGTTGATTGACTGAATGTGAGAGATGTTGAGAAGGTGGAGTCAAGACTTAGCCAATGATTAGATAAGCAGTGGTGAGTGAGAGTGAGAAGCGAAGTTTTACTCCTAGGTCCAAGAAACGCAGGTGATTGGAAGAAGAGAAGTTCTCATTAAAAATAGGAAAGTTAGAGGAGAGGTGGGTTTAGGGTACTGAGTTCTGGTTTGAGACGAGTAGAGCCCATCTAGCTAGAGGGGTCCAGGAGGTAACTGGAAATGTGAGACTAGAGCTCAGAAGAGAAATGGCAGCTGGATGTATAACTTAGGAAGTCATTCACATAGAACTGATAGTTGAATCTATGAGAGTAGACAAGATCCCCTAGAGGGAGATGGTTTCTAGGGTCCCTTCTGGCTCTGCACCTTAGTCTTCAGTTACACAATGCCAGGCAGCTTTCCTTTTGTCCTACTTTCTCCTAAAACTGGCAGTGGCTTCATCTCTTAGGTTTTTTCTTATGGTTTTCAGTGCCTTTACTTTACACCTAGATGCCTTCATTTGCTCCTGTCCTTCCATTTGAGATTACAGTTTTATATCTCCTTGGTCTGTCAATATAACTTTTATCCGTGTCCTCACTGAAGTTGGTAGTTATATTGCCTGGTTTTCTATCTTCTTTGTGTGGCTGCCTTGGTATTGAATAGATCAGACTGGATCCTTATGTTCCTTTTTTTTTGTTGGGGCAATGAGGGTTAAGTGACTTGCCCAGGGTCACACATCTAGTAAATGTCAAGTGTCTGAGGCTGGATTTGAACTCAGATCCTCCTGAATCCAGGGCCGGTGCTTTATCCATTGTACCACCTAGCTGTCCCTAGATTCTTATGTTCTACATCTTTTCTTTTTCTTTTAAATTTCTTTCTTTCTCTCTCTCTTTTCTTCTTTCCTTCTTTCTTTCTTGCTGGGCAATGATGGTTAAGTGACTTGCCCAAGGTCATGAAGCTAGTAAGTGTCAAGTGTCTGAGGCTGGATTTGAACTCAGGTCCTCCTGAATCCAGGGCTGGTGCTTTATCCACTGCCCCACCTAGCTGCCCCTGTCCATCTGTTCTTTTTAAACAAAGATTTCCCCTTTCCCCAAAGACAGGTGATCCCTATAGGTGAGGTAGAAACTCATATCTCTTAAAACAATAGCTTTTGTTTGTGAGCAACACACAAAATACATAATAATACACATGTACATACACACATACATGTATATGTATGTATGTATGTTTTGGCACAGAACTTGTAGTCAGGAAGACCTGAGTTTAAATGCTGCTTCAGATACTTATTAACTGTGGGACCCTGGGCAAGTTACTATATCCTCTGAGTCTTTCCTCATTTAGAAAACGAGAGGAATGAATATGACGACCTCTTCCAGATCTAAATCTATGTTCTTATGGTGCCAACCATACTGAAAATCCTTCCCCTCTCTCCTGAGTAGCTACTGACATCATGGCATATTCAAGGAGAAAGTCTCTCCTGAGATGAGAGAGGGAGGAAAATAGGTCATGGGTTATCTCTTTAAATAGACCCCCCCACCTCATCTCATCTCATCTCATCTCATCTCCCCTTCCCCTCCCCCACCCCCACCTCCCTCCCACAAGCCTTTCTTTCCAAAACAACTGGCAGGATCTGTTTGGGAGTTGAGATCAGCTGCTGCCAACATACAGCTGTGCTTTTTGGCTCAGAGGGGTTGGATTTGTACTTGACTGCTCAGAAAATTAGGACTGGGGAAAATACAGGCAAGGGACTTTGCAGTCACATGTGAAGGAGAAAGAAGGAATGGGTTAATTAGGGGAGTTAACGTAGGTCTCAGGAGTTTCCCCCACCACAGAGCCCATGCTATCACCCATAAACTGGCTCCTTGACCCTTGAGACTAACTAATGTGTCATTGTGTTTTCTGTTAGAGTGGACACAGCGGAAGGAGAGAACAGTTTGGCTACCTTCTCCGCTGGCACAGGTTGCAGCATCAGTTGTAAGAGAACTCCTCCTTCCAAGAGAGGGGATCTCGGGATAGAAGGAATTAGAATCTCGGAGAACAATTCAGACCCCTCTGGCTACTAATTCTGTTTTCACAGTCGACAGCATCCAGGATAATTCAAGTTCTCTGGGCTGCCCTTCACCTATTTCTAAAATGGATGCAACAACAAACTAGTCCGAGGCTTTCTCTCCTCAATGAAAGAAGCTAAGCATGAGGGTGTGGGGGGGGGGTAGGGGGAGGTAGGATAACTGTTATTGCTGAGGCTCTCAAATGCCCATATTCCATTCACTCTGATGGGTGATGGGCCCCTGGGAACCCAAGATGCATTGAGGCAGGAAGAAAATCATGTGGCAGCTCTGAATATGCCAAAGGCAACTCTTCCCAGATGGCTCTCCTTCAGCATGGCAGGGCATTCACAAGCTATGCTGCACACATCTCCCTTCCCCAGTGAATAGTGTGGGTGGCTAGGGACTGGAGTTGTGGAAGGGTGGGCAGAGTGGGCACTGACACCTTTCTGAGAGCTCTCGTCTGAAAACAAGCTGAGTTCCTTGGGGAAAGGACTCTGCAAATCCCATGTATTGCCATTTCTTTATGGATATATTACTCAGCATTGCTAACTCCCCATATTTTGGTCCCTTGCCTTAAATTCTGGCAGAAACATGAAAATATTACACCATTATTATCACATGTCTAATTGGGCACTGGATGACTTCTTAACTCCCATCATCCATCTTTGTTGTGGCTATAAGCTACAACTTGAAAACACAAAGATGAATGGAATAATAGAATTTGGGGGTAATAAGAGCATCCTAGACAATAGTCTAGTGGAAAAAGTACTGAACTTGGAGTCAGGAAAACTAGGTTTGTGTCCTTGCTCTGACACTGACTGTGTGATCACGGCCAAGTCTCATCTGCCTACCTCAGGGAAGTCATGAGAAAAATGTATCAAAAACCTGTAAGTGTTGAGTGTGCTTATGGTATTAATATTATCATTTAGTCCAACTCATCTACTTTAGAGTTGAGAAAACTAAAAGAGACTTGCCCAAGGTCTCATTGCTACTTAATAGCAGAGCCAGGAATTAAAACCCGGGTTTGCAGAAATAGTTCTGTAGCATATTTAAAAGGTGCCTCTTGGACAAGTGTTCTTAACCCTTTTTGATGTTTCAGGCAGCTAGATGGTGAAGTGGCTAGAGTACTGGACTGGAGTCAGTAAGACCTGAGTTCAAATTCAGCCTCAGACACTGATTCCTGCCTCAGTTTCTTCATTGCAAAATGGTGTACTTCTGTCCCAAAGTTTTCTTCCTCTCTCTCTCTCTCTCTTCCTTCCTTCCTTCCTTCCTACAATAAGGGTTAAGTGAGGGGCAGCTAGGTAGCACAGTCAATAAAGCACCAGCTCTGGATTCAGGAGGACCTGAGTTCAAATTTGGCCTCAGACACTTGACACTTACTAGCTGTGTGACCCTGGGCAAGTCACTTAACCCTCACCGTTTTGCAAAATAAATAAATAAAATAAGGGTTAAGTGGCTTGCCCAGGGACACACAGCTAGTAAGTGTCTGAGGTCAGATTTGAACTCAGGTTCTCCTGAATCCAGAGCTGGTGTTTTATCCACTCAAATGCTATATGGACCCCTTCTCAGAATCATATCTGTTGTTTATATCCATAATAGAAAGAAATACTAAATATCAGTTAGAGGTTAGTAAAAATTGAGGTATTTTTCCCCATCCAAATTTACAGACCCTCTGAAATTTATCTACAGAGCCCCTGTAGATCCATAGACCCTCTTAGGTTAAGAATCCCTTCTGGGGCAGCTGGGTGGTGCAGTGCATGGAGCACCGGCTTTGGAGTCAGGAATACGTGAGTTCAAATCCGGCCTCAGACGCTTAACACTTACTAGCTGTGTGACCTTGGGCAAGTCACTTAACCCCAATTGCCTCACTAAAAAAAAAAAAAAAGAATCCCTTCTAAGAGATTCAACAGAGTCCATGGAGAAATTCCTTGATACCCATGGAGAGCAGTCCCATTACCAAAATGAGACAGGAAAGGCCCATTTGGGACTCACTTTGGGGGAAGGAGCTTCAATTAAAAATAATAACAATAATATCATATATGTAGTGCTTAAAGGTTTGTTGGCAAAGCACTTTGCATGTTACCTCATTTGATCCTTGCAAGAGCCTTTGGACAAATGATAGTGGAAAAAAGAAGAGAATTGTGGGTTTTTTTTTTCATTAAAAGCTCAGGTATCTACTAAGATGTCTTCTATACCACCACCACCACCCCCCCAACCTGCTTAGTGTTTTTTTTTAGAATAATTAATTTTTTTCCAAATACATGTAAAAACAATTTTAACATCCTTTTCCCCCCAAATTTTGAGTTTTAAATTCTTTCTCTCTCTCCCCTACATTGAGAAGGCAAGCAATTTGACATAGCTTATACACATGTAGTAATACAACACACATTTTCATGTAAGTCATTCTGCATATACTTCAAAGCCTCCCATAGGGATTCCTCGCCCAAGTCCCTGTTGTACAAGCAAAAATTATCACAAAAACAACAAACAAAACAAAACTGTTTGAAAGGAAACTGGAGAATAGACTGACTAATTGTCGTTTAAAACCAAAAAAAAGAAATGAAATCGAATTTTTCTTTAGTGGATCCTTGAACAGGGGTATCCAATCTGCTTAGTGTTTTCTCACTCTCCTAATGACTTTATATTGATTTCTCCTCCTTACTCTCCACCTCCATCAGAAAATAGAATGCAAACTCTTTGGGGAAAAGGACTCTTTTTTTTTGTCTTTGGATCCCCCCAAACCCAGGCCAGAGGCTTGTTTAAAAAATGCTTGGATTGAAATAAATTGGTTTTGCATTGAGGGCCCCTTTCTTCTTCTTTCCCTGTGTCTTGCCAGCTCCCTTTCCCTCTGTTCTGTTTCTGGGTCAGCAGCTGGCATCAGCACTGGGGGCCAGCTCCTGTGCATTCACTGGGGAAGGGGGTGGAATGAATATAACTCTTTGCTCCCTTTGGTTCTCTTACCACCTCTTCTCTTACTGAGTGGGGAGGGTGGCGGTTGGCTCTAGAAACCTCCTGGTCCCTACTTGGCTTTACTCCTCCTTCTGCTACATTCCTTGGCATACAGGCCAAGGTAGTCAGATGGATGGCTGGAAGGCAAAGAGTTCTTGTGGTCTTCAGTCTAGTCACAGTCTACCTTGGTTATTTCAACTCCCAAAAAAGACACTTAAGAGAGTTATGATATCATTCTGTAGGGGATGTGTCACCATCTTCCCACCCCCAACTCACAATCCCCACTCATTCACCTGCTCACCACATCTAATGAGAAAGGAAGGAAGCAAGCACTTATTAAGTGCCTACTGTATGCCAGGTCTTGTTCTACGTGCTTTACAAATATTATCTAATTTGTTCTCCACAACAACCCTGGGAGGTAGTTATTATTCCTGTTTTATTTATTTATTCCTATTATTATTCCTATTTATAGTTGAAGAAACTGAGGTTAAAGTGCCTTGCTCAGGGCCACACATCTGGTGAGAGGAATGATTATTAATTACCAATGATGGGGGAGATCCAGGCCTTTTCTCTGTCTTATTTCCTTGTTCAAAGTCCAGCCTTTGAAGGACATTACTGACCTACATCAGAAATTTACCCCACCTAAACCATCTTATCTACGCCAAAGCTTCTTTAACTGTGGGTTGTGACTCCTTTTGGGGTCATGTAACTGAATGGGGGGAGGGTTGTGAAAAATTTGTCAACAGTAAAAGGTAAAGAAGCTTTGCTATATACCTACATACCTAGGGTTGCGTAAACATTTCTCAGACGAAAAGGGTTGTGAGTGGTAAAAATTTAAGAAGCCCTGATCTAGGTGACTCCCTCCCCATTGTGTTCCACTCAAGCAAGTTTGGGTGGAGGTAGATCCTTTCTCTAGATTGCCCAAGCATGGGGGTGGTCTGAGTGTAGAGATAGTTTCTTTGTCCAAGAGTGACATGATGTCACTCTCTCAGCCATTCATTGGAGTGAGCCCACTTCCCATCATAATGTTCATTCTCTCATTAATTGTTTTTTTGTTTTTGTTTTTTGTTTTTGGGGTTTGTTTTTTTTTTGGTAAGGCAATTAGGGTGAAGTGACTTGCCCAGGGTCACACAGCTAGTAAGTGTCAAGGGTCTGAGGCCAGATTTGAATTCAGGTCCTCCTGAATCCAGGGCCGGTGCTCTATCCACTGTGCCACCTAGCTGCCCCTCTCTCATTAATTGTTACCGAACTGAATTTGATTGCCACCCACCCTTCCAAGGACTGAGCCCACCACGAGGGATCTCTGGCATTCTAAAGTGCCACTGACTCTTATTAATAAAATGCTAGGATTATGAATAAATAAATAAAATTAATTATTAATTAATAATATTAATGGCTAATTATGGAGAAACTATGTCTTTTGAACTTTTTAAATATCACCCTACTGAGTGTTTGCGGTGGGATTTGAACTCGAGTCTTCCTGATACCAGGTCCAGCTCTCTATTTACTGTATCATCTAGCTACTTTTATAAAGATAAAGATAGGAATTGGACCTGTGATTTCAATGGCATAGAGAAGTCCTTAACCTAGGGTTTGTGAACTTTTTTAAAAATTCTGATCACCATATTTCAATATAATTGAGATTTATTTTCTTTGCAATCTTCTGTATTTTATTTTATGTACTTAACAGGATTATTGTGAGAAGGGCTGCCAAAAGGGTCTATGACTCAAAAAGTTGAGAATCTCTGTTATTGGCTGAGGAAACTCCCTCTGCCAATGCAAACTGTCACCTTCTTGGAAACGCATCTTAGAGAGCTGCCCAGAGCACCCAGAGGTTGAGTAACCTGCCTAGGGCAAGTCACAAAGGTATGATTTGAACTCCTCATGTCTTCAAGGCCTGCTCAGCTTTTGCAGCTTCCTTCAAGATTCAGTTCAAATCTTTCATTCTTCGGGAGCCCTTTCCTGTCCCAACCCCCGCCCCAGAGCTGCTAACACCAACCCCCTTTCCTCTCCATTTTCTCGGTATCTATCTTGCATGTTCCTAGCAATCTGTATGTTGTCTCCCTCGTTACAATGATCTTCTTTGAGGGCAGGGGCTATATTTGCCTTTCTTTGTATCTTCTGTAGTGTCTGGAACAAAGTAAGCATCAAACAAATGCTTGTTGACTGATGACACGACTAGCGATGTGAAAAAGAGCTCAGAGACTCCTGTTGCTGGGCCTAGTTAGTATTGATAGAGACCCATCTCTCCTGCAAAATATATGAGGAAAGCTGAGCTCACCAGTGTGTCTTACTGGCATTCAGAACCATAGCATGTTAGGCCTATAGTGGGTTATAGAAATGACCTAACCTTTAATTTAGAGCTGATGAAACTTCTAATTGTTCAAAGGAGGAAACTGAGGCCTAGTGAGGTAAAGTGTGATTAAGGCCAAACAATTGCATTACTGCATAGCTGGTATTTCAACTATGGTCCCCTGACTCCAAGTCCAGAGCTCTTTCTGTTTAGATCTTAGTTTGGGGTAAGGAAGCAAGAGTGTATGTGTATGAATATGAATCTCATGGAATATTATTGTGCTGTAAGAAATGACAAATGCAGCAAATAGAGTGAAGAATGGAAAGACCTTCATGAACTGATGTGGAGTGAAAGGAAGAGAGACAGGAAAACAACACAGACAATGATTATAACAATATCAATGGAAAGAATTACAAAAAATAAAGAATCAAAAGTGAATGTTATGAAATTACAAAGAACAAGCATGGCTGGAAAGAAAAGGAAGGATGCTTCCACCCACCCCCTCCACACCCCTTGGGTCCACAAGAGTTGTACATTATATATAATTTCAGGCTTTTTCAATGTATCTATCAATTATCCTGATCTTTCTTTTTCCTCTTCTCTCCCTCCTCCCTTTCTCTTTCCCTCACCTTCCCTCTCCCTTTCCCTCTCCCTCTCCCTCATTCCCTCCCTTTAAAAATACTACTCGTCGGGGCAGCTAGGTGGCACAGTGGATAGAGCACTGGCCCTGGAGTCAGGAATACCTGAGTTCAAATCCGGCCTCAGACACTTAACACTTGCTGGCTGTGTGACCCTGGGCAAGTCACTTAACCCCAATTGCCTCACTAAAAAAAAAAAAAATTAAAAAAAAATACTACTCGTTATCAGAAGGGCTCTCTAGGAGGTGAAGAGATATTGGGGGAAATTGTGAGGATTCTTCCTTCATCTATTCAAAAAAAGAAAAGAAAGGAGAGGGAAAAAATTATTGCCAATGTTGGAAGGGCAAAGTACCCCTTTCTTCATCTTTCTCTCACTGAGGACTGCTATCTGACCATTTCAAGTTTAGCACCTGGCATCAGCATTTGACAAGGAGAAGAGTACTTTCAATGATTAATTATTTAGTACAAAGAGGACAGGGCTTAAAGCCAGAGTGACTTTGGGTGGGAATCATAACCTCACTGAGCCTCAGTTTCCTCATCTATAAGGATATGAACACTAGCAGCACCTACCTCAGAGGGCTATTTAATTAGATCATAGGATTATACATCTCAGAGGGACAAGCAAACAAAGATTTATTAAGTGCCCACTATTAAGTGTTATCTCATTTGATCCTCACAACAACCCTGGAAGGTAAGTACTATTAATATCTGTCTGTCTCATTTTCCTCAACCATAACATGGAGCTAATAAGTGACTTACTGGATAGAGCACCGGCCCTGGATTCAGGAGGACCTGAGTTCAAATCCGGCCTCAGACATTTGACACTTACTAGCTGTGTGACCCTGGGCAAGTCACTTAACCCCAATTGCCTCACCAAAAAAAAAAAAAAAAAGATAAATGACTTACTAAGGGTCACACAGCCTGAGGCAGGCTTTGAATTCAGGTCTTCTTCACTCCAGGCCCAATCACTGTGTTACTTAGCTGCTTCAGGAAGCTCAGAAAGCATTGAAGCGCAATTCTTCATTTTTTTGGGGGTGGGGTGGGGCATTGAGGGTTAAGTGACTTACCCAGGGTCACACAGCTAGTAAGTGTCAAGTTTCTGAGGCTGGATTTGAGCTCAGGTCCTTCTGAATCCAGGGCCAGTGCTCTATCCACTGCATCACCTAGCTGCGCCCCCCCCCTCCTTATTTTACAGATGAGGATTTCAAGGCCCAGGAAGAATAAATTACTTTTTCAAGGTCACACAGGTAGAAAGAGGCAGAGACAGGATTTGAACCTACGGTCTCTGACTTTAAATCCAGCACTCTTTCCTTGCCGCCTCATGATGAGTTTATTTTCAATCTAAAAACCTTATATAAATGTGATCTCTAGCGGACAGTGTTGTTGTTCAGTAGTTTTAGTTGCGTCTGATTCTTTGCAACCCCATTGGGGTTTTCTTGGCAAAGATACTAGAATGCTTTGCCATTTCCTTCTCCAGCTCATTTTACAGATGAGGAAATGGAGGCAAACAGGGTGAAGTGACTCACCCAGGGACACACTGAACTCAGGAAGATGTCTTCCTAGCCATTGTACCACCTACCTGCCACCTAGCTGCCCTCTAAGGGACAGTACTTTGAGGTATTGACAACCTTCCTTCCCATTATCATCTATACCAGCTACAAATTCAGAAGGGTAGCAAACCCACAAACTCTCCTCCTTCTAATCATGCAGCTATCATGATTGGAAATAATATTGTCATAGAGCCCATAATCTGAAAAGTTGGTGGTAATAAAATCCACAGTGACCAGCCTGATATTTCTGGCTGTGGTTTCTTCTGCTGAATGCTCTGGGGGAGAATCCCTAAACTTCCTTTGAGCTGAGGCTTGCTTACCATACTGTAAGACCTAGAAAATGTCAAAACATCCACTCGAGTAGATGCCAAGTTGCTGAGCTGACTTAACGTTCTGCTGTGTAATAAAGTTTTTACTGTAACTGGGGCTTTGCAGCATCTCACAATAAATGGTCTGGTCTAAAACCTGAATTTTCCATGCCAATTGGAGCTAGGATTTCCACAGACTTTGTGGTTTCAACCTACCAAACCATACACACAGCACACCCTCAGCTGAGTTTCATTCTGACTTTTAAGGTTCTCAGTGACTTAGAATGAAACTTCAGATAAGCATGTGCTATTGGAAAGAAAGCTCACCCAATGCTTCCTTGGCTAGGAGAATGTTGGGTCACATTTCACACTTTACCATTACATCCTTGACTTGTATTAACTCAAGAGTCTTATTTTTTTAAAGCCATCTTTATATACTCAACAGAAATTCTCTCTCTATTCAGGGCTTCCTGAGGATTTAGAAAGAATATTTTAATTTCTGAAATATTTCTTGTGAAGTCTTTCCTTGACAAATGAAAAAAAAATCCCAAGGTCCTGCTTTTGGGAGGGGGCAATTATGATATTTAGATTTTAACCTTAATATTGACCAAGGTTCTAGGTACTTGTGCCAGCTGACCACATAACTCAGAATTCTTCATCACTAATTGGACAGCAATAGAAACCTTTTTTCTTTAGTTTTTTTAAAAAATCTATAAAATGAGAGGACTGCAACAGGTGATTTCTAAAGTCTGTTTCAAGCTCTATGAAACCTATTCTGACCTCAGATCTGTGGGCTAGCAACCTAACTACAAGGCTGAATTACCTTTATCCTTTTGTTCTTG
Organism: Dromiciops gliroides; assembly: GCF_019393635.1. Lineage (NCBI taxonomy): Eukaryota > Metazoa > Chordata > Mammalia > Microbiotheria > Microbiotheriidae > Dromiciops > Dromiciops gliroides. The sequence continues at coordinate 239,722,145 of NC_057862.1, forward strand.
CTGGCTCTATGTCAACATAGGCAGTCAATTTATACTTACAAATCCTTACCTTCTCCACATATGACATGGCAATTATATTGACCTATCTCTTCAGTTCTGGTATTGCAATTTTTATTTTATTATTTGTCCATGACTGATTTTATTTATAGCATGATTTATCAGACATTCCCCCTGATCCACTTCTTGTATAAAAGGAAACGGGGGAGTACCTGATCTACCCTGCTAGATCAACCTTGTTATACATCAGTACAGGGAATTCTAGGTGAAGAAATTTCCTTTACCAATTATTCTGCAACCTGTAGTCTTAGAGAGTTGGTTGGAAGCAATGAGAAGTTAAGTGAGTTGCTGTAGAGGCAGTATATATCATTGAACTGAAGTTTTCCTGATTCAGAGGTCAGGTTCTACCCACTAACTCATGCTGCCTCATCTGGTATTAACATTTGTAATTCTTCCATATGTCTCAGATGAAGTATTCATGCCACACTTCTAACAATCTCTCACATTTTGTGTATAGGGCATGCAGAAAGTTGCTAGAAAACCACAGATTATGTGGTTAGTTACCTCCATGTTAATGAGACTGAAGTCTGGGATTCATTGCATTCCTGAGTAAACACTTAGATTTCCTCTGTTCCATGATCACAGACTATATCTATGACCCTGCCTACCCATCTAATTAAAAATGTATTGTGAGTTACAAGTATAATCCATACAAAGTTTAGGGTATGTTAAATGGGGTGGGTGGACATATTTAGTAACTCCCTATTGCTCAGGGAAGAAAGTTCAAACTCTTTTATCTTAGCACAGTACCTACCTGGCAGAGAGTAAGTAGGGCTTAATTAATGTTTATTGGATTGTATTATTTGATTGGCATCCAAGGCTCTCTACAATCCTATGTCACTCAATCTTTTTATAGCTTTATCTATTATTCCAAATTCTAAAAGTTTGGAGGTTGGGATAATATTTTGCTTTCAGAATGCCCTGAAATATCCATGAAAGTTTCTCCAAATGGACATTTCATATATTTGGCACATGTCGGTTATCCCCAATACTTTGTTACTTGAATATTGGGAGCCCTTGAAATAGAGCCATTTTGAGGACAACATGATCTCATTCATTCAGTTCATTAAAAAAATACACACACAATTTATTAAGGGATTACCTTGGGTAGAGATTGGGGCTAGGAGGTGTAGTGGATGGAGAATTGGGCTTGGAATCAGGAAGAGTACTTCATGAGTTCAAATCCAGCCTCAGACACTTAATAGTTGTGTGACTCTGAACGAGTAACTTAACCCTGTTTACCTCAGTTTCCTCATCTGGAAAATGAGCTAGAGAAGGAAATGGCAAACCACTCCGGTATCTTTGCCAAGAAAACTCCAAATAGGGTCATGATAGAAACAATACAACATTGGGCAGAGAACAGTCCTAGGTGCTGGGGCAGAAACAAAGGTTGAACTGTTCCCAAGAATTTGTAGTTTAATAGGGGAAATGACTTCAACAGGTAATTATAGCATGTATGATCACAGGAAAAGTGCATTAAAGTACTATAGAAGGGGTGGGAGAGGTCATTACAGATCAAAGGAATTAGGAAAAGCTGCATGAAAGATGAAGCATTTGAACTAAACTTAAAAGGATAGGTAGAAATTCAACAGCTAAAGGATAAAGAAGATACTCCAGATATAGTGAACAATATAAGAAAAGACACAGACCAATTGTCAGGGCATCCTTGGGGAGTTTGGCTAGATCATAGAGGGAGTCAGATGAAATAAGGATGAAAAGGTAGGGTATCATCAACTTGGCACTGAATGCCAAGCAAGATCATGAACTTTAATCCCTAGGCAATGGAGAGCCATTTGAGATTTTTAAACAATTGGTATCTACACACACAGAAGATTTTTATGTGATGGCATGAAGAATGGATTGGTTGGGAAAGAGGAGAAGTGGAAAGCCCTCAGGAGAAAGAGTCCAGGGAAATGGTAACAAAGACCTGTCAGTACTAGAGTGGGATTTCTGGGAACAGATGTGACAGATATAGAAGTGTGATTGGAAGGAGTTGTTAAGTGATTAGAAATGAAGATAGCTTCTGAAACCTAGGAAAAGTTCTTAGGGAGATTTGGAATTACTCGTTCAAGAAACAAGGCCTCCTCTTTCATATCCTTATTCCCAACTTATCCATGTTAGGTGCCTCTGTAGAGACTGACCTTCTTTCAATTTGTACCTGAGAATCTAGGCTGCCTATTCCTTCCATTTTGGACCTGTTTGTAAAATCCCTCAATGTCATCAACAGAGAGCTTATCAGTTCTGGAGGGAGAGATGCTTTCTCTGGCCTCACCCCAAGTGCTCCAGGTAAAGATGTGAGACTAAGTCTTATAGAACTTTGCCTTTTTTTTTTCCTGCTGACCCGAAATGGCAAGAAGTTCATATTAAAATAGTTATTTAGAGGATGATGTTGATCATAATAATAGCTAGCATTGATATTGTGCTGGGCGGGGGTGGGGTTGGGGTTGGGGGGCAATGAGGGTTAAGTGACTTGCCCAGAATCACACAGTTAGTAAGTGTCAAGTGTCTGAGGCCGAATTTGAACTCAGGTCCTCCTGAATCCAAGACTGGCCCCAAAGCCTTTGAATTTAATGAGTCAGAGTTTCATAGTAGAAAGCAAGCTGGCCTCAGAACCAGGAAGATCTGGGCTCATCTCACATACCAGTTGTGTGGTCCTACACAAGTCACTTTTCTTCTTCATGTTCTACATGTTCCATGTAATCTAGGTAATCTCCTAGATTGTACATTGTAGAAAAGGTATCTTGGTCTTCTTGGGTAGATGGAATTTCCTTAGAATTCTTATACCAAACAGGTCCATTCCTTTTCTATGTTCTTTAGAATTCAGTATTTCCTTAGGATCATAGATTTGTTGTTGTTTGTCCTTCATTTTTTTAGGGCAATGAGGGTTAAGTGACTTGACCAGGGTCACACAGCTAGTAAGTGTCAAGTGTCTAAGGCCATATTTGAACTCAGGTACTCCTGAATCCAGGGCCGGTGCTTTATCCACTGTGTTGTCCTTCATTTTTGAAGAGACCAGTGACATCATGGGGTGGTTGATGTCTTGACTTGCTCCTGAATTGGATGTAAGGGATGCAAAGAAGCACAAAATCTTCAGCCTCACTCTCTCTCCCAGAGTCACTGACATCCAGCGGCAAGACAAAAGTCAGGATGGCTGGTGATTGCTCAGGATGCAGTGAATGACCTGGACATCTTCACTGTCTGACCAAGATCTAAGTGTTCTGCAGTTCCTGTTTTAGTTGCCTTCATGACCATTGGAACAAATTATTCTCATCTACCCATTCCACCAGGAGAAGTCTTCCCATCCCCCTGACTCACTCACTGGTAGCTTTGAGGTTATCCTTAACCTGGTTTAGCCTGTCTGCTGAGATGGTTTTACTAGGGTGTGGCTGCTGGGCATGTTACACCTTCTTGGAGCCACATGTGAGAGTTGAGTAAAGGAGGGCTCCCTGAGGTGCTATCATTTCTGAACACCCCATCCACTCTAGGATCATAGATTTAGAAGCTCTAAGGGACTACAGAGGTCATCGAATCAAAAACCAACTTCTTGGGGGCAGCTAGGCAGTGCAATGGATAAAGCACTGGCCCTGGATTCAGGAGGACCTGAGTTCAAATCCAACCTCAGACACTTGACTCTTACTAGCTGTGTGACCCTGGGCAAGTCACTTAACTCTCATTGCCCCACAAAACAAACAAACAAAACACACCTCTTCCCACTTTGCTGATGAGTGAACTAAGCCACAGATAGGTTCAGTGCCAGGCCCAGGATCACACAACCAGTAAATGTAGGTGGTGGAATTCAAACTCAGGTACTCATGACATTTTTTTTCCTCATAAGTTTGTGGCAAAGGTTTTACAGGAACTGTTATTCTCATTTTACAAAGGAAGAAACTAAGGCTCAGAAAAAGTGGTTTCTCCAGGTGCTGGGGCAGAAACAAAGGTTAGATAGGACGTGGTCCCTGTCTTCATGACCATTTCCTAAGGTCACACCACTTATCTAAGTTTTTTTGAGTTGAGACACAATCCAGGTCCTATGACTCCAGAAATTCAGTGACCACAACAATAATCAGAGTTCCAATTTACATAGTGCCTTAAGATTGACAATGCACATTATCCACAATGTCTTCTTTGGTCCTCAGAATGACTCTGAGGATCATGGAGGTTGTGACTTGTCCAGGGTAACACAGCTAGTGAGTACCTGAATCAGGATTTGAACCCAAGTCTTCCTGTTTCTAAGTTCAGCTCTTTATCTATATCACCTAGCTGATATTTCTACTATCACCATGGGTAGGTAAATGAGAGGATTCACCTATGTGGAGTGACTGTGAACTAGAGGGACTTTAAATCTACATGCCCCCCTATCTTTTGAAAAAATGACGGATGGAAAGCAGATAAGAGGATCAGATGCCCTACCTTAGCTATCATATATTACTTTTTTTTGTTTATTCTTCATTCCATGTCAAGCAGTATGTTCAAGATCATACTTTAATAGATCCTTAAAAAATGGTCAGAGGGGCAGCTAGGTGGCGCAGTGGATAGAGCACCGGCCCTGGATTCAGGAGAACCTGAGTTCAAATCCAGCCTCAGACCCTTGACACTTACTAGCTGTGTGACCCTGGGCAAGTCACTTAAACCCAATTGCCTCACCAAAAAAAGAAAAAGAAAAAAAAACGGTCAGATTAGGAGAGGCAAATGACTGTGTTGTATTAATTTCTAGCTTCTTGGAATTTAAACCAGAGGATCAAATAAGGGTCATGTCACTATTTCCTGCACTGGTTGGGCTTTATAATGACTTTTACTTTTAAGAAACAGCTAGGTGGTGAAGTGGATAGAGTACTGGGCCTAAAGTGAGGAAGACCTGAGTTCAAATCCAGCCCTGAGGCACTTCCTAGCTGTGCAGTCCTGGGCAAGTCACTTAACCTTTGTCTTCCTTTGTTTCCCCAGCTGTAAAATGGAGATAATGATAGCATCTACCTCTCAGAACTGTTGTGAGGATCAAAAGAAATAAGATTTGTAAAGCCCTCAGCACGTAGTAAATACCTAATAAATTCTTGTCTACTTCTTTCCTTCCTTTCTTAGGAAGAAGGAAAAAGCCCATATCAGTGGTATCCCCAAGGAGGAAAACATCAAGTTTAGGGTCACTGATCACAAATTTCAATCCTGGTCCCTTCTGATTAGATTTGAACAGATCTGTCCAGGTTCTTGCTTCTTGGTCATTTAGCAAGTGGTCTAATAAGATGAGCACATTCTGGAGACAGGATACAATGCCAAGTATTGGCAGGACATAGGAAAGAAGGAGAAGTCATGATCCTTGATTTCTTTCACCAACCTGGAAGGTCTACCCACCCCTGATGCTTTCCTACACTATTTACCCTTTGAAGCTCTTGGCTTATAGTGATCTCATCTATTTATATTATGGGTGTGTGAGTGAAATGTGGCCACTCTATAGAGTCAAGTGTTTTGAGAGGATAACAAGGGACCCTGACCAACAAGCACCAAGCAGACAGTTCCTACTTCCCATAATGGTCAATGCTATTTGCTGTGCCCAGTCACTCTATGAAGAAGAGGAGGGATATACTATGGTTAAGAATTCATGCAAAAGACACCGTGGCAGATGCACTCTAGTGGATACTTCTCGAAATCATGCGCCATTACTGCTCCATATACACATAGCAAAAGCAAGTGGCCACAGCGATGTCAACTCGGGATTGAGCCCAGCTTTGCTGCCAGAGTTCACGGGGGAATTTCAAGTTGCTATTTTTCTTTTCTTTTCTATTTTGGGCTATATATAGTTTGATTATTATTAATTTTGCAAATGAGCTATGACATTTGGCCAATAATTAACTTTTTGTGTGTGCACAGAAATGACCTTTCTGGGTTATTGCAGAAAAGACATGAGCTACTGAGCTCATAGAGGTATATGGATGCTTCCATTCCTCTAAAAGCAAGGGCAGAAAGACCACATGCCCAGGCCTGAAACTCAGTAGCTGTGCAGGCAGCTTTTATAAAGAAAATAATTTGCTCTTTTGCAAATCCATCCCTAGAAAAGAAGCTGCAAACAGGGTACAAAGGGGGTGTTGGAGGCGAGAAAAGCACCAAACTCCATCCCAGCCCAAATTAAACTTCAAAACAACACGAAAACAAACCCAAAAAACTAAAAAACAAACCAAATAAAAGGTGGAGGGGAATTAAAAAAAACAAAAAAACAAAAACAACTGAACTTACCACACTGCGAGTGAACTTTTCTAAGGAAGTTCTACGACCTTGCTCATTTTCTGGCTTTGGGGGGAAAAAAAATTGGGAGAAAAATACAGGGAAAAAATCTTCAGCTTAGATGCAGTTTTCAAAGGGCAGCAAAAGTCAAAGAAAGAAGCTAAAAGGAAAGCAAAAACAACAACAAAAAACAGGGGGGGAAAGCAGCCAGTGCTGTTTGCAAGAGGAAACAAACTCTCTAAAGAAAATGTCACCAACTTTGCCCAGGGGGGAGAAAGACTGAATATTTAATCTCTCCAGGTTTCATATCTTTCCTTAAATGCACAGATTAGAAGCTACCAACACTTTCCAGGGGAGTTACAAGGCCTGGTCAGCTTGCTCTAGAACTCACTGTTTTTTCATTAACCTTTGTTTATTAGATTGTGCAGACTGCCATCTTGGATTCTCCTCCCAACTCCCAATCATTTCAGGCCAAACACCTCAAGTGAATTTTTTTTTTTTGGTATCTAAGCATAACATCAAGCAGAAAAGCATCTTAGCAGGAAGAAATCAGCCCTGTGGATTTTAGGAAGGAGCATAGCAGAAAGCTTTTTTTCTCCTATAGCAATATCCTTCCCAGATACTCAGAAATCTGGGTTTTTCCTCAGTTCCTAATGACTTGTATTGATGAGCTTCCATGCGAATCTACCACTCTACCATTGTGGCAAGGCAGAAAGCAGCAGGCTGATCTTATCCATGCCCTTTTCTTTACAAAAGGATAGACTGTGCTTTAAAGGCCCTTCTTCAACACTGTAATTGGAGTATGCCAAAGCAGGCTTTCCCCCCAGGGCCCAGATAGTACTTGTAGTCTTATTTCATTTTAAAAAAAAGGAAGGGAGGGAGACTTAGCACCTAGTTGGCAAAAATAATTAGTTAAAATTGGAAGCTACCAGATGCTTCACTGTGAAACAGGGTCCCAGGTGATCTCTCCTCCAGCCCACCACTTCCCCTTTTCCCTTCTGTGGCTTTCCTCCCCAAGTGGTACACCAAGCATCACTTGAGGGGGAATCTGATGTTGCTTGCTCTGGCTATCATGGATGGTGAGTCAGAACTGGGGGAAAAATCTGCCAGCTCTGGGAAATAGGCCCTTTTGTCCATGTGAGGAAAAACTGGTGAAGACTCCCCCATGATCCTGTGGAAAATTCTGTTATGCTCAAATGCTGCCACTGACAAATATCCATCTAGTGTTCTGGAAACGGGCAAAGCATCCCATGGAGATCACTCAATGTTGCTTAAGCAGCAAACCTGAAATGATGGATTGGGGCGGGGGGGGTAGGGAGGAGAGGAAAGAAGTCAGGAACAAAGACCAAGTAATCTTCATGCTCTGTGGGGTGGATGGGTGGGCATGCTACCAGTCTGGAGGTACAGGTGTGTGCCTGTTGACTGAGCCTTTCTCCAGAATTTTCTGTCTGTATGACTCAGATGAGTGTGGTCCCAACCCACACAACTGCTAGTTTGCCCTCAAGCTCAGTTCCTGGGGCCTGTGTTTGAGGCAACCTTGCAAAGTAGAGGAAGGAAATTCTGAAAAGAAAAGAAAGAAAGAAGGAAAGAAAGAAGGAAGGAAAGAGGGGGAGAGGAAGGAAGGAAGGGAGGAAGGAGGGAGGAAAGAAAGAAATGCTACTGCTCACACACACACAAATTAAGGCAATGAAGAAGCCTGTGGATCTGCAGGATATAGTGAAAGCCTGGGGAGTGGGCCAAGGACACTCATCTGTCTGCATTGCAGATAACACATCCTGGCATACCGGCCCCAGCAGGACAGCCAAGTCACTCAGCAGGAGGAGAAGCAGATACTGGAAGTACACAAGGAAAACAAAGAAACAATGACCAAAAAGATCAAGGTTGAGCAGTTTTCCAGCATGCAGGTGATGAGAACTGTATGCCTGACCTTGGATAGCATGACCAGTCTCCTCTTCTTTGGGGTGACAAATAATTTAACTTCAGGCTGGTGGCTAAGGGATGGGGGCAGAATACACATTTGGCTCAGATGAGACCATTCCTAGTTTCTCCTGCTAGTTTACTTCCTCTGTCGACTTCTAGATCCTGGCTACTGAGTTACTTATTCACAAAGAGGTCTGTCATATGCCCAACTCTTCAGATTTCCCTTGGGGAGGAGGAAAGGTCTTTGACTTTCAACGCAGTAACAACTCACTCTCCTGGTAAGACTTCTTATTTCCCTGGGAAAGTCATATCACTGTCATTTAATAAATCCTGGGAAGCATACTAAGAATGATTCAGATCCCTGCTCATCTACCAATGCAGCCAAAGGTCACGTTACCTTTTGGGGCTGCCATATTACATTCTTGACTCATGCTGAGTTTGCAGTCTACTAAGATCCCAGGATCTTTATCAGAGAAACTCGTTTATCTCTCAAGGAACTTGAAGAGGGGATTCTTTTTATGTCAAAGGATCAGAAGGACATGCCTACACATGCCGTTAAAGGATTTTTCATAGCAGTAACAATTGAGGAGGAAGACATGCATCCACTCCCTTTCTGGAATAAGTGACCCTTATGAGGAGGTATGTGGGATTCCTACCTCCATCCCCCTTTTGATTCACATCCTCCCTCCCTCACCTTCTCTTCCATGAGCAGAGAGTGTCTATTCCCTATATTTGGCACATATGCAGTGGGTAAATCAGATCTACCAGAGGACATCCACTGGAAGGATAGAAGCCAAGGAAAATAGGACTAATCTGGTCTTGTATAGTACTTAATGCCATTGTCTTTGAATACAACCATTTTCTGGACACTGAAAGGCTTATATGAAAGATCTATACACTGCAGGAGTACTCGGTGAATTGCGGTCATATTATTATTATTATTATTGGTATTGGTATTGGTAATCCACAGGGAGGCCAAGAAGTTTCTTCCTTAGCCAAATAAATATTCTCTGATGAATTCACACATTTTTACCTGAGCATCTGCAAGTGACTTAGATGTTCTTTTTACCACTTCTCATGCCTTCAGTGGACAAATTTTTTCCTTTCCCACCCAAATCTCTACTATGGCCTAAAGGATCATTTTAACTTTCCCCTTCTTATCTTCCAAATAGGCTCAAATTAGCTGACTCCTCACTCATACAACTCTGGACTTCCCAGAAAACACACCAAAAATTGGTGTTCTTTGGGGGGATTCAAAGCCCACCTGAAACTTACTTTAACCTTCCTTGGTAAGAGCTGAATTATTGTGACCTCTCTTTTTATAATAACTCGAAAAGAAAGGGCACCAAAGGCATGTACAGGAAGCCCTGTCTCTTCTCTGCTCTCCCTTTTCCAATAAGAACGTCTTTTAGGCTATCAGGGATCCCTTACAGCGAGGATACTGTCATATATACTGAGGAGAAGAAGAAAGGAGGAAGAACATGATCAAAGACCATGGAGTTATGTGATACCAAACAATATACAGAGACAGTATTATAGAAATCCCACTAAGCAGCGGCCAGTGTCTGAAGCACACACTAAGTGGGCTACACAGTTGAGAGGGACATCAGCAAAGAGCATGTTGATGGAAAGCCACAAGCTTCAGGAAGAGGGACCACGAGGAGAGAGATGGGAAGAGAAAAGGAGAGGAGAAAACATTGGTTCTAAAGTGTCATGGAAGTCGACTTTGATACAAGTGGGCACCATGTTCATTCACATGGAGGACACGGGACTATGCTGGAAAGTGTAGAAAGCATTTAAACAGAGCCTGATGAAATGCAGAGTCGATTCTCCTGCTTCCCCTCTTCCACTCCACCCCCTCTTGCCTGGGGAACCAGCTAGATTTGATTGGAGTTTATTCACCTTTCTCTCACCAGCATTTTTTGGGATTTTTTCTCCCCACCCCCAATGGACTGCAGAGAACCATGACTTAGTTTTAAAGAAGGAAGAAAGAAGCCAGGGAACTAGATTCTATGCAAGGATTAAAGGTTCTTCTGGGTTAAACTAAAACAAAAAGGCTTCAGGTTGGGTGGGGGTGAGGAAAAGGGTCAGAGGGGATGTTATGTCGTGGAGCCAGTAGAATTTTCTAGGCAAAGAAAGTCACCAGCCCGATTCCCTTACTATCAAATGGCCTCATTCACCTCCCTGTGAGAGTCAACAAAAGGCCAAGCTCTGTATCAACCTACTTCTCTCATCTCCTGAATGGGATGCTGGGCTTTTATGACCAATGCTGATTGCAACCTTTCATCTGGCCCCCTTTTCCCTCTGTGGGTAGCACATGCAGAATATGGGAATAGGCACACAGCGGGAAGGATTTCATATCTTGGATCTTCGTGGTTAGGAAACAATCATTCTCATTCTTTCAACCAGAAAAAAAAAAAGTAGCAGATAAGAGAGGGTGAGAAGGAGGAAAAACAAACAGAAAGCTCAGGAAATAATAGTCTCATTTCCACACTCGCGGCAAGCAGCAGGCAAGAATCAATAGGTGCTAAGAGAGGCAAGCCTGTCTTTCCCCCAAAATACCTTCTTCTTTGCCTGTAGTAAGTCCTGGTAAGCATTCGATCGAAGGAACCGGGTGTAGCTGTCACTCTTCATCAGCTTGTAAATGTGCTCCTGGAAGAGGAGAGGAGAACAGGGGAGACATCAGAAAGAATTGTCATCTAACACCAATCAGAAATTACAAAACTAATTCAGTTAATTAAAAGATGGCGGGTGGGGTGGGATATGCTCAACTGTACCAGCAGATGAATACATCACATGCTCTTTCAGCCAGAAAAATACATTTTCCTTCATAGAGTAAAAGATCCTATAGGTCAGAGAAGTTGGATCTTATAAATGCTCTTTTTTTAAAAAAAAAATTCAATTTTATTTGATTTTCAGGCCCCAATTCTCCATCCCATTTTTACCTCTCCTCCCACATTGAGAAAATAAATAAGATGAAGCCCATTAAAGACATGTATAATTAAGCAAATTCCCACATTGCCAATGTCTGCAAACAAAAATTACCATCCATATCTATCACCCCTCCATTTAAAGGTGGGTAGTAGCATGCTTCATCAGGGCAGCTAGATGGTGTGGTGGGTACAGTGCCAGGCCTAGAGTCAGGAAGACTTATCTTCCTGAGTTCAAATCTGGACTTAGACACTTACTAGCTGTGTGATCCTGGGCAAGTTATTTAATATTGTTTGCCTCAATTTTCTTATCTGAAAATTAGCTGGAGAAGGAAATGGCAAACCAGTGTCTTTGGTAAAACCCCAAATAGGGTCATGAAGAGTCAGACAAAAAACTGAACCACAAAAACAGCCTTATCATGAATCCTCTGGAATTGTAGTTGGTCAATTGTGTTGAAGAGTCTTTTAAACTTGTTTGTTTTACCAATTCTGTTGTTATTATGTAAATTTTTCTCCTCCCTCTGTGCTCTGTTCATATTTCTTTGCAATAGTGTCTACAAGTCTTCCCAGGTTTCTCTGAAACCATCCCCTTCATCCTTTCTTTCTTTCTTTTTTTTTGGTGGGGCAATGAGGGTTAAGTGACTTGCCCAGGGTCACACAGCTAGTAAGTGTCAAGTGTCTGCGGCCGAATTCGAACTCAGGTCTTCCTGAATCCAGGGCTGGTGCTTTATCCACTGCACCACCTAGCTGCCCCCCTTCATCCTTTCTTATAGCAGAACAGTATTCCATCCCATTCATATACCATAACTTGTTCAGTCATTCCCCAATTGATGGATACTATCTCAGTTTCTAATTTGTTGCTATCACAAAAAGTTATTATACATATTTTTGTATAAATGAGTCCTTTTCCTCTTTCTTTGATTTCTTTGGTATAGACTTAGTAGCATAAAGAGTATGCTTACCTAGTTTAATAACTTTTGGGGTATATCTCCAAATTGTTTTCCACAATGACTGGACCAAATTTATAACTCTATCAACAGTATACTAATGCACCTTTTTTCCACAGCACCTCCAGCATTTGTCTTTTTTCCTTGTTGTCATCTTTACTAATTTGATAGGTGTGAATTGATATTTCAGAGTTGGTTGAATGTGTCAGACTCTTCTGACCCCATGGATGATAAAGCCAGGCACTTCTACCATTCGCTATCTCCCAAAGTCTGTTCAAGTTCATGTTTGTTGCTTTCCTAATACTATGTATGTATTCATCTTACCCTCTGCTGTTCCTTTCTCCTTTTGCCTTCTATCTTTCCCAACATCAGGATCTTTTCCAATGAGTCTTGTCTTCTCATTATGTGACCAACATATTGAAATTTCAGTTTCACTATTCGGTGAAGGTCTAATTTAATTTCTTTAAGTATTGTCTGATTTGATCTCTTTTCTGTCCAAGGGACTCTCAAAAGTGTTCTACAAGGGGCAGTTAGGTGGCGCAGTGGATAGAGCACTGGCCCTGGAGTCGGGAGGACCTGAGTTCAAATCTGGCCTCAGACACTAAACACTTACTGGCTGTGTGACCCTGGGCAAGTCACTTAACCGCAAGTGCCTCACCAAAAAAAAAAAAAAAGTGTTCTACCTGAGTTCAAATCTGGCCTCAGACACTAAACACTTACTGGCTGTGTGACCCTGGGCAAGTCACTTAACCGCAAGTGCCTCACCAAAAAAAAAAAAAGTGTTCTACTGTACCACGTTTTGAAAGCATTGATTCTGTGATGCTCAGCTTTCCTTAGAGTCCAACTCTCATAGCCATACATTATTACTGGAAAAACCATCACTTTAACTACATGGACCTTTGCTAGCAAGGAGATATCTTTGTTCTTTAGTATTCTATCCATATTTGCCATAGGTTTCCTTCCAAGGAGCAAACATCTTTCAATTTTATGGCTGCACTTGCCATCTGCAGTGGTCTTTGAGGCCAAGAATATAAAGTATAACACTGCTTCCATTTCTTCTCCCTCTATTTGCCAGGAAGTGATGTTGCTATGATCTTAGGGTATTTTTTTTGACAGGGAAATGAGGGTTAAGTGACTTGCCCAGGATCACACAGCTAGTCAAGTGTCTGAGGCTGGATTTGAACTCAGGTCCTCCTGACTCCAGGGCCGGTGCTCTATCTACTGTGCCACCTAGCTGCCCTTACAATCCTATTTTTCTGTTCTTTATATATTGAACTGTTGATGTTTAAGGGCACCATAGAAAAGTAAAACTTCTTTAAAGTCTAAAGATAGTTGAAAAGCGGGGCTTTGTCACTTAGCTATTGCTCCCCTAGTTGATCTCCATGGTAGCTACAGATTCTGATGAATATGTGGAGTGGATTTCAGCATCACTGAATCAGGGAGGTATTTTCAACCCAGTGGCAGTGGTGGATCACTTCCAGGGGAGCCATTCTCCAGCAGGGTAAAGGTGGGGGTGGTACATCGAGAAATGAGAAAGCAAGAAAGGGTCTGGTGATGTATTGGCCCTCTACCATGACCCCAATCCCAAACACACCTAGTTTCCTAGTCATTTTATCTCTTGACACATCACCACATTAACAAATCCCAAGGTTAATAGAGAGTGAGTTATAGGGAGGGAAAAGAATATATCCAGATGAAGAATCCAACCAGGTTGGTGAAGGGACTGGAGGAAATGCCATGCAGAGACCAGCTGGAGGAAATTGAGATGCTTAACCTGGAGAAGAAAAGACTTAGGAGATACATGATAGCTATCTTCAATTATTTAAAGGACTCATATAGAAGAGTCAGTCAGTCCATAAGCATTTAAGTGCCAGGGCAGCTAGATGGCGCAGTAGTTAAAGCACTGGCCTTGGATTCAGGAATACCTGAGTTCAAATTCGACCTCAGACACTTGACACTTAATAGCTGTGTGACCCTGGGCAAGTCACTTAACCCCCATTGCCTAAAAAAAAAAAAAAAGCATTTAAGTGCCTACTATGTGATAGACACTGTGCTAAGCATCGAGGATACAATGAAAGACAAAAGACAGTCCCTGCTTTCAAGAAGTCAAATGGGGGAGAAAACAAGCAAAAAACCCCAAACAACAAACAAATAAGATACAAATAAGGATAAAGTGGAGATACAACAAATGTAAAGTATTGGCCTTGAAAGGGATCAGGGAAGGGTTCTTGAGATTTTAAGGTGTGTGTGTGGGGGGGACGTTCTGCCTGGCCTCAAAGGGGACAGAACTAGGAGCAATGGTTAGATGATGAAGAGGGTCTAGGCTTAGACTCGATGTAAGTTGTTTCAGTTGTTTCTGACTCTCCATGTCCCCATATGGGGTTTTCTTGGGAAAGATACTTGGGAGAGATTGTCCAGTTCATTTTACAGATGAGGAAACTGAGACAAACAGTTAAGTGACTTGCCCAGGGTCACATAGCTAGTGTCTGAGGCCAGATTTGAGCTCACAAAGATGAGTCTTCCTGACACCAGGCTTAGCACTCTATCCACTGGGCCACCCAGCTAGGAAAATACTTCCTAACAATTAGAGTTGTCCAAAAATGAAATAGACTGTTTTTGGAAATAGTGGGTTCTCACTCCCTGAAGGTCATCAAGCAGAGGCTGGTCAACCACTGATCCATGATTCTACAGAAGGGATTCCTTTTTAACTATGAAACTGGACTTGATGATCATGGAGGATTCTTGCTACTCTGAGATACTGTGGTATTGAGATAGGGTCTGGCTTCATCAGTCCTTTTACCCAAGACTTGATTTGTGCCAAGCACAGTAGGTATGGAAGGATATTGGTGGCAACTTTCATTATTTTGGAAAGAGCCTCTGGGTAAGAATACATGATTCTTTTGCTCCTCCCTCCCTCCCTCCCCCTTTCCTTCCTTCCTTCCTTCCTTCCTTCCTTCCTTCCTTCCTTCCTTCCTTCCTTCCTTCCTTCCTTCCTTCCTTCCTTCCTTCCTTCCTTCCTTCCTTCCTTCCTTCCTTCCTTCCTTCCTTTCTTCCTTCCTTCCTTTCTTCCTTCCTTCCTTCCTTCCCTCCTTCTTTGCTGCTAGGTGGTAGTCATTAGAGGTCTTCTTGAAGACCAGAGTTCAAATTTGGCCTCAGGCTTACTGGATGTGTGACCCCCAGCATATCACTTAGCCTCTGTTTACCTCCATTTTCTTAACTGTAAAACCTACCTTGAAGAGTTGTTGTGAGGACCAAATGATATAATATTTGGAAAAGTGCTTAGCATAGTGTCTGGCACAAAGTAGCACAATATGAATGTTTATGCCTCCTTCTTCCCTATCTCATCTACTAGAATCATAGGAGGCATTCATGGGCTCAGCCCACTATTGATAAGCATATTAATCTGTTGTTTCTAACCTGGGCCAGTTTACCCTTCCTTAGGCAACTTGGTGGTCCCTTGTCTCAGGGATCAACAAATTAATGCTGAACTCAATGAGAGAATGCAATTGGCTTAGCTCATTGCAGCTCATTACTAAGGAGCTCAAGAGGTCTACCAGCCTCCATTTCCCTGGTAGCTGGGGTGACTGGGCATATGCTACCACACAACTTTTTGCTTGTTTCTTAAGAGGGCTGATCTAACATGAGAACACAGAACATGCAAGCTGCTTTACCCAAACCCACACTGAAACTCAAGAAGTGGCAATTCCTTATAACTAGGTGTGCGTGTGTGTGTGTGTGTGTGTGTGTGCATGCGCGCACGCGCATTTGTACGTTTAAGGGATGTGAATGTTTAAAACCATTAGAAACCTTCTTGTTGAAAAGAGTAGGCACCTGTTACAGGAAATAAAAGGTTAATTTCCCATAGGTCGAGGATGAAAGGGTACTAAACCATGCTAACCGTCTCCACCACGATTCTCCAAGGTAGAGAGGAAATCATGCCCCTGTAGTGGTTGACAGTTATAGTGTAGGGAAGTCAACTCTGATAAGATCTTCCACCACCATTTCCTCAAGCTGAGGCCTTGATAATGAAAGGCCCATTTGCTCAGAAGGGCAAAAGGGAATCGAAAAAGGACAACTTCTGAGGGACAGATGGGAGCTGAATCTAAGCTGCACCTGCTGCAAATCAATGTTTTGCCATGAGATCCTTCCTTCCTTTACAGATAAACCACCATGACCCTCACAGGAATAGGAGAAGGCAAGCAGCCAACTACCTGGGACCTTGGGAGGATGAGACAAGGATTTCAGAGCAGCTGAACCATTTAAAAATAACTTTGCATCCCTCTCTTTGCTTTGGAGATCCAAAACAGAGAGGGATTCATTTGCCCTGCTTCAAAATATCCTCTTGGAAACCACTCAGTTGGAGGATTGTATAGTAGCCAAGAGTTCTCATTAGGATTTAGAAGGGCCATTCTTTTTCTTCCTGCAGGTGTAGCTGCCTCCCACCTTCTTTCCACTTCCCTAAGCTTCCTGGCATAATATTGGAAGTTGTAAAAGTTTAGGAACTTGTACCTGAAAGGAAGGCACTGCTACAACTGATGGGAGGTGGGTGGGGGGAAGTAGAGAGAGTGCTGGGCCTGGAGTCAGGAAGTTCAAATGTGGCCTCAGATATTTATTAGCTGTGTGATCCTAGGCAAGTCACTTAACCTCTGCCTCAGTTTCCTCAACTGTAAAATGGGGAGAATAACAGCACCTACCTCACAGAGTTGTGAGGATTGGATGAGATCATATTTGTAAAGTGCTTAGCACAGGGCCTGACACATAATAGATGCTTAATAAATGTTCCTTTCCTTTCTCCCCTGAGACTCAGTTTCCTCATGTGTATAATGGAATTGAACCAGATGGCCTCTGAGATTATTTCTAGATGTAGTTCTATGATCCCGTCATCATACACCTATTTTCTGTGCCAACCCTCATACAACTCAATTAAGTTCTATCGGCCTCTGTTTCCTCATTTGTAAAATGAAGAGGGTTTCTGAGGCCCCTTCCAGCTCTAGGGCTATGGTCCATATTCACATACAGATATTATACAGGTACATATTGGGCAGCTAGGTGGATAGAGAGCCAGGCCTGAAGTCAGGCAGATTCATCTTCCTGAGTTCAAATCTGGCCTCAGACACTTACTAGCTGCATGATCCTGGGCAAGTCACTGAACCCTGTTTGCCTCAGTTTCCTCAGCTGTAAAATAAGCTGAAGGAAATGGGAAACCACTCCAGTGTCTTTGCCAAGAAAATCCCATTTGGGGGTCATGAAGAGTTGGGCACAACTAAACAATAACAAAAACATCATCATTGCTAGTAGGGGAGGGGTCCATCTGTAAAAAGAAGTAGTGAATCTCCAGGGGACGGGCAATAGTTGTGCTGTTTTTGTTGGCAACGTTCATCCCCATGAGTTAGTTACCTCTAGGTGAATGCTCTGTGGAGAGAACTGTTTGGAGTTCTCTACACGAGGCACAGAATCCCAAGTGTTTATGATCATCAGAATATGCCCATCTTCCTGGGAGTCTCCCATTCTAGGAATTCTAACCAAGATCATATTAACTATTAAAAAATGGGCATTTCTCTCATAATTTTAAACAAACTTTGTAATTTTCTTTTTAATATCTATTTTCAACTATCAATATGGTTGTGATACCAATAACAGAACAGGCAGCTTGTAGTGCAGGGAGTAGAGTGCTGGACCTGGAATTACTAAGTAAGACCTAAGTTCAAATCCAGCCTCAGACACTTAGTAGTTGACCCTGGGAAAAGTCACTTAACCTTTGCCTGCCACAATTTCCTGAACTATAAAGTTGAGATAATAATAGCACTTATCTCCTCGGGCTGTTGTGGGGGTCAAATGAAATGATATTTGTAAAGTACTTAACACAGTGCCTGTTACAAAGCAGGGATTTAAATTCTTGTTTCCTTCCTTCCCCTCCCCCCCCCTTCCAAGCTGGTACATTTCAATTACATACAACATCTAATGTTAACGCCTGTAAGCAAACATGTTAAAACATTTCATACTTGTGGGCAGACTTGGTTTGGACCTTGAGAATGAATCAAAGGATACAAGAAGGAATGCAGGTCTCAGCAAGCTAATGTATACATTCTCCTTCACTTGACTTTGTTACAAAGTGTCTCTCTTTTGTGCAACCCTCCCCATTTCTTTTCAGCAGGAAGCAGACAGAATGTTCAATGATATGTTGTCCACATGACATTTTTATATCAGTCTAAATTCATTTTATATTTTACATAGTATTGCAGAATTAAGCATATGAGCCATAAAATAGATCCCTGCCCTCATCAGCAGCTACTGAAATAACTGAAACATTAAAAAAATTTCAAAACCATCTGATGACTTCTTTTCTTTCTAATTAGAAAACCAGCATTTCAGATAGCAGGGAGAGGGAATGCTAATGGTCAATGAAAGGAGGGCATTAGTTATCAAATTCAAATAGAAACAGGGGCCACTATAATAATCATACAGGCAGGCAGCATATAGACTTAGAAAACCACACATTAGCATTATTTATGTTCTATTGTATTTTTTACATTTTAATCTGGTTGGGCAGATTACAATTTAGTCTGGTTGGGCAGCTCAGAGTGTGTCTGACACCTTTGTTGTAAGGGATATTACAATGATTCCAAAACCCTTATTAAGGATAGTGAGACCAAGGGAGCAAAAATGACCTGCCCAAAGTCACTTATTAGATATATAAGAATCAAGATTTGAACCCAGATTATCTGATCTAAGTGATCTTTCAACTACATCAATTTATCATTCAACAGAAACCTCTTATTTTGTTTTCCTGAGAGAAATTAAATGCATATCCTCAGATTTAGGGAATCAGCTGATGATGTAGTTCCCATCCTAGAAGAGCCATGAAGATATACTATACTCCCAGGAAATAAAAAGGAGCTCTCTGATTCTTACCTCCCATTATTCTCCTGTGTGCTGGAAACCACATATATTCAGACCAGGGCAGATGCTGATAGCTAATAGAAAAGTGAAAAGTTCTCCACTATGTCACTGTTCAGCGTCTTGACCAAATCTCAGGATATCTTACAGTTAACAGCCTCATTTATTTCTATCAAGGAGACATCAATTTGGGGAGAACGTTGACAAGGTGGAGCATTTCTAGACAAGGGTGATTAGGGCATTGAGAAGACTGGAAACCACACCAGATCAGAATCAGTTTGAAGGAGCAAGGAGTGTTTAGCCTGGAGAAGAGAAGACTTAAGAGAGGAAATTATAGCTACCTCCAAGAATTTGAAGAACTGTTATGTGGAAGCAGGATTAGACTTGTTTTTCTTGGCCTTAGGTGATAGGAGAAGGAGCAATGGATGGAAGTTATAATCAGACAGATTCCTGTTTGGTATAAGTGTATAGGGTATCACCAGGAGGAGCCCAGTTATCTTACCATGGTTAAAAGATGCATTTTTCCTGTCTTTGGCAATATTTCCCTATTCAACATCAGGATACCCTCAATAATAGCACCTTTGAGAATTATAGGATCATAGACTTAGAACTGTAAGGGATCTTAGAGATCATTGAGTCTCACTCTCTCAATTTACAGGTAAGGAAACTGAGGCTGGAAGAGGTTAAATGATCCCAAAGCCAGCAAGTTTCTGAAGCAGGAACTGAACTCAGATTCCCCCTAGCTCTAAGCCTAGTGCTCTACCACTGTCCCACCTAACTTAATGTGTTCCTATCTTCTTTACAGGTTATAAAGAGTACCTTGATGTTAGTTCACTGCATTAGGTGACAAATGAAGGGAGCACTGGGCCTGGAGTCAGGAAAACCTGAGTTCAAATCCAGCTTTAGATGCTTGTTAGCTGTGTGATCCTGGGCAAGTCATTAACCTCGATGTGCCTGAATTTCCTTATCTATAAAATGAGGAAAATAATAACACTACCTCCCAGGGGTGTTGAAAAGATCATATGAGATAATAATTGTAAAGTGCTTAGCACATAGTAAGTGCTATATAAATGTTATTGTTCAGTTTCTTCCATTGGGTCCTACTCTTTCTGACTCCATTTGGGGTTTTCTTGGCAAAGATACTGGAGTGGTTTGCCATTTCCTTCTCCAGCTAACACACACACATACATACACATATACATACATATACATACATACACACATATATCGACATATATACAATACATATAGACATGTAATTATTATTGGTATTCTTTTTATTGTTGTTATTCTTTTTATTATTACGTGACAGATAACTGAGTCCTATCATCTGAAAATATTTGATTGAATCATGGCTGGCTAGTCTTTGGATTTGGTCTTTAAAAGGAAACAGAATGGGGCAGCTAGGTGGCACGGTGGATAGATCACTGGCCCTGGATTCAGGAGGACCTGAGTTCAAATCTGGCCTCAGACACTTTATACTTACTATCTGTGTGACCCTGGGCAAGTCACTTAACCCCAATTGCCTCACAAAAAAAAAAAAAAAGGAAACAGACCCAGAATTGGAGGATGGGCAGAGCACCAAGCTAAAAGGCAAAGATAGGAGAACATGTAGAGAGGACCTAGATCCCTGGGGAAGGGAGGCCCTTTTATCGGAACATCCTTCTCCCAGGAATCCTCTTCCCCAGAGATGGAAATAGTAGACAAGTAGTAACTTAAAGGGTAGAGATCCTAGAAGAAGGAAGGAAGGAAGGAAACAAGCATTTATTAAGTGCCTACTATGTGTCAGACATAATGCAAGTGCTTTACCGATATTATTTCACTTGATCCTTGCAACAACTCTGGGAGGTAGGTGCTGTAATTATCTCAGTTTTACAGTTGAGCAAACTGAGGCAGACGGAAGTTAAGTGTCTTGTCCATATTCTTACAGCTAGTAAATGTCAAAGGCAGCATCAGAACTCCAAGTCTTCTCAACTCCATGTCCAGAGCTCTAGCCATTGTACCCCTCCCTTCTCTCTCCTCTCTCTCTCTCTCTCCTTCCCTCTTAATATATGTATGCATATGGGTATGTATAAATGAAAAGGGAAATAAGCACTTATTAAGCTCTTACTATGCCACTTAGCTACCTATATGCCATATGCATATATGTATATAATGATAAAAGTTAGGTGTAAGTGAGGATGTATGGAATCATTAAGATCTTAAATGCACCCATTCTCTTGGTCCACAAATGAGTACCACAGTGGATAGAGCACCATACTTGGAGTTAAGAAGAGTGAATTCAAATTCAGCTTCAGATATTTCCTATCTGTGTAATCATGGGCAAGTCTCTGCCTCAGTTTCCTCATCTGTAAAATGGTGATAATAATAGCACTTCCCTCCCAGGGTTGGTAAGAGGATCAAATGAGATAATATCTATAAAGCATTTTGTCAGCCTTTCAGAGATATATAAATGCTAGCGATTATTGTCATGGTACAGCAATTGCTTTTGTGGACAGAATGTACCACTCGAAGGGAGAAGTAATAGATCGTTCATCATTAATCTGTATGGCATCTGCATACATACATTTAGTTTAATGTACTAGAAGTTTGCATCCTCTGAACATGTTCATTTTGCTCTTCTAGGCAGGGGTCGCTACAAAGATAACTGGTGATTTGCCTTCTAATGTCCATAAACATTTTAAGAGTTGACTTAGAAAACTATTTTCTTTTTTTTTTCCACTTTCAGGGTCATTGAGTTTCAAGGAAAGTCTGCATCCTGAAAACATTAAAGGACTGGGGCAAGAGAGAACAAGCTATCGAATTCAATTCTTTGATTCAGGGTGCAGAAGGAGACCTTTTTTGGACATGGCCAATGCAGGAATTTATTTTGCTTTACTACATATTTACTTAAAGACTATTGTCTTTCTATTTCCTTCTTTTTAGTGTGGAGCACAGGTGGGAAGGAGATAACCTGGATTTTTGTTCATTGAAAAAATAAAAATTCATGAAAAAGAATTTAATTTCTTGAAGGTATTTGCTCATACAATATCTTTTCATGTAACAATCAGACACAAATCAGAAGCAAAAAGTTTTTTCTTAAAGCATTCCATCTCCTGTCACTTGCTCCTTGTCTCCCCCTAATAAACCACCCACAAGATGAAATAAGAATCTGTCAGTGTAGTAGCATTCCTTTGCTTGGTTTGGGTGTGTATACCAGGTAATGTCCTCCAATTTGAAATTGATTTTAGGAAATGTAATGTAGTCTTGTGATACTAGCATACAATGGCCATCACCTCCACTATAAGAACAAAGATTAGTGGCCTTCGGGAAGCTGGAGAAATTTCTACTCACTGGAGATGAGACAAAAAGACATTTTGGAGTGTTTTTGGTTTAAGTAAATGATAGAGGTTGTTGTGTGCTCAAATAAGTCCTCTTTTGAAAATCTGCATTTAGACATTATATTCTAGAATAGGGAGCTGAGAGGCACTACCAAATACTTAGGCAGATGGTGGCTTGTCAAGTTTTCTGAGTATCTCTTAGCTCATGCTCTACCACTGGCCTGAGCAGTGTCTCCTTGGTTACTTCATGGGGCTAATGATGGCTAAGTACAGGAAATGATGTGCTGTTACATGGAAAAAATGCTCGACCCCAGAATACTTGGTGTGAGATCTGACTTTGCTTTCAAACACGCTTCAATCCTGAGCAAACAAAACAGAACAAAACAAAACACAACGGACAAATAACTCTCCATCCTTTTATGGTGGGTATACAGGAGAGGGTTACAATTTAGGTCTCCACTGTCAATTAACCCATTTTGTTGAATATTTATGATGTTCAGTGCTCTGTGTAGGGAAAGAAATAAAGAAGATTAAAGAAGAATTAAATAAGGAAAATAATCTTGTCATTGAGGTGGTTCCAAACCCAAACAATGTAGGAAGATTAAGACAGGTTGAAGGCACAAGACTGAAATATCACCAATTGTTCCGGGTGTTTGAGACACCTTGGCAAAGCTAGCCAGGAAATCTCAGCAATGAATGTGAAATCAAGTGAGTGTCAGATCTTTTAAGGAGCAATGAATGAGAATTAAGAATATCGGGTGGAGGTACTCTGCTTAATGTGCTCTTGGCTAGATTAAGAAAGGCACAACTTCCAAGAATAAGGAGGTGATCAGCACTCTGCTCTGGTCAGGCACTTTCTGCCATATTGTGTTCAGTTGTGGGCACCACATCATAGGATGAACTAGAGATTAACCAGGATGACAAAGGGCCTTGACTTCATGCTACCTCAAGATCAATTGAAGGAAGTTGGAATGATTAACATGGATAAGAGAAGATTTGGGGATCATAGACTTAACACTGGGAGGGCTCTTTAAAGCCCCTGAGTCCAATCTCTTCATTTTACATATAAGGAAATAGAGACACAGAGAGATTAAATGACTTGGTCAGGGTACATGTCTGAGGTGGGATTTGAAGCCAGTTAAGTCTAGTGCTTTATCTACTACTTTAAGAATTTCAAGTCCAGTAATAAACATTAAGGTTTAGATTCATTCTATTGGCTCTATTGGCACCTGGAAGTCTTTAAGCAAAAGCTGAATGACTACTTGTGTTTGGGAGAATTTGTTGTAGGGAGAATTTGTAGGGAGAATTTGTATTTCAGGTACAGGTAGCTACAGTGGTCCCTTCCATCTCAGAAATACTGTGATTTTTGTTGTTGTTGTTTTTGTGAGGCAACTGGGGTTAAGTGACTTGCCCAGGGTCACACAGCTAGTAACCGTGTCAAGTGTCTGAGGCTGGATTTGAACCCAGGTCCTCTTGACTCCAGGGCCAGTGCTCTATCCACTGCGCCACCTAGCTGCCCCCAGAAATACTGTGATTTTTGCCCTTAATACTTTGAGTTCTATAGTTTACCTTTCTATTTGCTTAGCCTCAATGATTGGCATTTTTAAGCTTTGCTCTTCTTTTAATAAGCGTGGTCCAAGATATGCTATTCTTTATTGGTCTTATATAATTTTATGCAACACGAATAGAATTTTAGGTCAGATGATAGTGCTGGGCATCTGGAAGGTGCAGAGACCAAAAAGGTGGTAAGTCCTGGTGGTCCTCCATCTTATTGGAAGGAAAAGAGTTGGTTACTCTTATCTCAACGGGTGAGCAGTCGAGCACTTCACATTGGTTTGGGGTGGATTAGAAGCTGATAGAAGGGGTGACAAAAGTAAGATAAAGGGGATAGGCACCCCTGGTGTTGGTTCTGACATATGTGACATATTCTAGCAGAGTATAAGCTCCTTAAAGGCTATGTCATTTTCTATCTTTATTTCTCTCACAGGTTCTAGCACATTGTCTTGTACATTACTGTTGCTTAGTTGTTTCAGTTATGTCTCACTCTTTGTGACCCCATTTGGAGTTTTCTTGGCAGAGATACTAGAGTAGTTTGCCATTTCCTTCTTCAGCTCACTTTACATATGAGAAAACTGAGGGAAACAAGGTTAAGGGACATGCCCAGGGTCACACAACTAATAAGTGTCCGAGGTCAGATTTGAACTCAGGCAGATGAGTCTTCCTGAATCCAAGCCCACCACTCTATTCACTGAATCACCTAGCTACCCATTCTTTTTTTTTTCAGGGCTTTAAGGGTTAAGTGACTTGCCCAGGGTCACACAGCTAGTAAGTGCCAAGTATCTGAGGTCGGATTTGAACTCAGGTCCTCCTGATTCCAGGGCTGGTGCTTTATCTACTGCACCACCTAGCTGCCCCCTAGCTGCCCATTCTTAACCTTCTCTCATTATTCTCAACTTCAGCCAAACTAGTCTACTTACTTTTCCCCAAACACCGCACATTTCCCCACCTCTTACCTTTCATCCTCCTATTCTTCCTCCCCTGCAATGACTCACTCTTCCCCCACTCTTTGCCCTGACAAATGGAGGCATTTCTTGCTACTATTCTTCAAAAATCAGCAACAAACACCCTCCTCCAAAAAGCTTTCCTGATCATAGCAATGGGAAGTGAAGTGTTCCTGTCCTGAATGTCTGAAGCATTCAGTCTATAACAGAGGTTTCAAACATGTGTTCATGTCGCTCCAACTCACAGACATTCCCTAGTACCTGAAATACATGAAAATATAACTGGGAGATATTTAGCACAATAAATATTTGAGTTTGATACCCCTGGTCCACACCATTTGTTTTTCATTTGTCTCCTGCTGTTTTATGATTGTTATCTTTTCCTGTGTTTATGTCTCTCTGAGGGCAGGCAGGCAAGAGTGACGTGAGCAAAGGCAAGGAGGTGGGAAAGTTCACGGCATGGCTTGGAGGACAAAAATAGATCAGTTTGGGGGGCAGCTAGGTGGTGCAGTGGATAAAGCACCAGCCCTGGAGTCAGGAGGACCTGAGTTCAAATACGACCTCAGACACTTGACACTTAACTAGCTGTGTGACCCTGGGCAAGTCACTTAACCCTTATTGCCCTGAAAAAACAAATAGATCAGTTTGGCTAGAGTGATATTCCAGTCAGGAGAGTAGTGCAAAAAGATGTCGGGGCTAATCCCAATGCAGTTTTGTATCTTCAGGTACTGAAGACAACTGCCTTCTTGTACTTAGGCTTCAATATATCAATGGTTCTGGAATCTCATTATTGAGGATATTTCCTCAGGTGATACAGATTGCAACCCACCAAAGCTAACCCATCATATGCCACTCTTATTCATTTCCTATAAGTTTGCCAGTGGGTATTCCATCCGACATGGAGGAGGCCTTCTATTTATTCTCTTGACATTGTGAGAAGATCAATAGAATGAGTTCCCTGGTAAACCTTCATTCTCAATGAATGAACAACCCATTCATTTTGAGCATGCATTTCTTGTATTAAATATTTTACAGTTTCTCCTATGTAAGTCTTTATCTGTAATATGTTGCAACCTATTTATCCCTCCAACATGACCCTTCATTGCTATTGGAAAGATCCATAACTCCAATTCCTTGCAGTTAGTTAGTCAATATCCATTTGTTAGGCATCTACTATGGCCAGACATTGTGCTAAGCACTGGGGATACAAAGAATGGCAAAAGACAGTCCCTGCCCTTGAGGAGCTTACAATCTAATGGGGAAGATAACATGTAAACAAATAAGTACAGACAAGATATACATATACAGGCACCAGAATTAAGAGGAATCTGGAAGGAGGGATCCTATAAAATGTGGGATTTTTATTAGTATTTAAAGGAAGTCAGGAAAGCCAGGAGGCAGAAGTGAGGAAGTAGAACATTTCAGGCTTGGGAGACAGCCAGTGAAAATCCCCAAAGCAAAGAGAGGGATTGTCTTGTTCAAGGAATAGCAAGCAAGGAGGCCAGTGTCAATGGATTGAAGAGTATGTGTGGAGGTTTAAGTTGTAAGAAGACTGGAAAGGTGAGGGAGAGTCCTCCTTTGGGCTTTGATTACTAAAGGCATTTGAATATTAAACAGATGATTTTGTATTTGATCCTGGAGGTTTTAGTGAGTTTAACTAGAGTTTATTGAATAGGGGGGATAACATGGTCAGATCTGTGATTTAGGAAGATCACTTTGACAGCTGAATAGGATGAACTAGAGTTGGGAGAGACTTGTGGCAGGCAGACCAACCAGTAGGCTATTACAATTGATTAGTCATGAAATGATGAGGACTTGCACCACAATGGTGGCAGACTTGTGTTCCGTGGGTTACAGTCATACAACATCACTTGATGAGTAATGGGACTTTCATATGAATATTCTGCTGGTGGAACTGTGAATTGGTCCCTTCTGGAGAGCTTTTTGGGATTAGTCTATAAAACGTGAATAAAATGTACAAAGACTCCAGTGCTGGATATAAATATTCCCAAAGAGGTAAAAAACAGAAAGAAAGGTCTGATATACATCAAAATATTCATAGTAGGGGCAGCTAGGTGGCGCAGTGGATAAAGCACCGGCCCTGGATTCAGGAGGACCTGAGTTCAAATCCGGCCTCAGACACTTGACACTTCCTAACTGTGTGACCCTGGGCAAGTCACTTAACCCTCATTGCCCTGAAAGAGAGAGAGAGAGAGAGAGAGAGAGAGAGAGAGAGAGAGAGAGAGAGAGAGAGAGAGAGAGAGAATATTCATAGTAGCACTTTTTTGTAGTAGTAAAGAATTGGCAACAAAGTACCTATTGATTTTTTAGGAATGGTTACAAAAAACGTGACACATGGCAAATGTGATAAATTCTGAGAAGGAAAGATTTACATAAATTGATGCAGATTGAAGTAAATAGAACCAGGAAAAGTATACACACACACACACACACACACATACACACATATGTATATATGCACACACAAATAAAAATACCCATATCTATTCATATGTCTACAAATATGGTCATGTGTACACACGTGCATATTTATACATGCAATGACTATAACAATGTAAATGGAAGGGACAAAAAAGACCCAAATTGTATGTCATGTAATTATAATAAGCAAGTTTAGTCTTAGAGAAAAGTTGTAATTCCATTATCTCAGAGATGAGAATGTGTGGGTATGGAATATCACATATAATCTTAGACATGGTCAATGTAGGTGGCACAGTAGATAGAACCCCAGTCCTGTATTTGGGAAGGCTGGAATTCAAATGCAGCTTCAGGCACTTACTATCTGTGTGATCCTGGGCAAGTCACTTAACCTTGTTTTTCTCAGTTTTCTCATCTGTAAAATGAGCTAGAGAAGGAAATGGCAAGCCACTCCAGTATCTTGGCCAGAAAAGCTCCAAATAGGGTCACAAAGAAGCAGACATAATTGAAATGATGAAATGGCAATAATGAATACTTGCTAGATTGTATTGGAGTTAAGAGTCTAGAACTGGCTTTTGGTTATACTCTTGCTTCTAAATATTGCCTATTCAAAGATTGTATTTAAGATTTGATGGATTAAGGGCTATAATTAAGTAAGAAGTGTTTACTTAATTCAACAAAAATATTCCCTAAGCATCTAGAACATTGTGCTAGGCACTGGAGGAAGTTACTATTTGGATTAGTCCTGTGATTTTCTGGGCATGAGGAGCTCCTTGTGAAGGAATGAAGATCTGTATCTATTCCTGCACATCATTTAGGAGAGTTCCTGAGTTCTGTGGGGGTACCGAGAAAGTCACACAGCTGGTTGGTATCACAAAGAGGATTCCAAAAGAGGTCTATTCACTACAAAAGATGATAAAGATTAAATAAGAAATGACCCAGTATAAAATGCTTAGAGGTTCTGTTAGTCGTTTGGAGATGGTCTACTAGAGTGAAGAGATTGTACTGAATTTGGATGTTCTGGGGGGTGTGTGTGTGTGTGTGTGTGTGTGTGTCTGTGTGTCTGTGTGTCTGTGTGTCTGTGTCTGTGTCTGTGTGCTGTTAAGGGCTAAAATTCTAGCTAGTCTGTCTAAAATATCTAATGAGTGGTCGCCAATAAATTATAAGCTTTAGCAAGAGTTAGGCTTTTAAGCAGTTATTAAGGAGAATAAGAATTTGGTAAAGAGAGAAAGAAAAGGCCTACATTCCTATCTATTAAAGTGAGAGCACATTTCTAGCTCCGCTCTCCACCAGAGTCCAAAGGAAAGAGCGCGAGACAGAGCGCCCAGCTCTTCCTTCTTCGTCCCACTAGCCAACCTCACTTCCCGCCAAAGAAAAGATGCATGTTCTTGCCCTCAAAGACCTTCCTTTCATGGCGGAACTTTTCTACAGTAAGTCTCCAGCAGGTAGCGTCATTCCAATCGTTAAAGTGCGTTTACATGAAACTTCCTCCTCCTTATCAATTTGATCTGCATTTAGATCATAGGTAACCAAAGGGTGTAAAAATGTTCTGAAAAATACAAATTCACCCTTTACTACATTTCTGTCTTTGCCCACCTATTTCTGAACACAGCATTCTTTCATCATTATTTTCAAACTCATTCATGCATCCTTTTGGGGAAGGTCTTATATAAGGTCTCCTCCTGAGATGGGGAGTAATTCCTTTTTATAAGGCATCACCTTGCTAATATGCTACAGCTAAATACTTAGCATAATGTATGCAAACAGAAAAGAACTCAGCAAATATATGTATGGTGATTCTGTTTAGTTGTCTACTTCTTACTTAATTATAGCCCTTAATCAAACATCAACAAGCATTTATTAAAGACCTACTATGTGCTATGCACTATATTAGGTGGTAGGGATGTCACTAATGAAATGAGACAGTCTCTTTCTAATATTCCTACTAAGCAAACGTTGGCAGTGGGGCACTAGAAAGTGAGGGAATTAGGAAAGGCTTCTTGAAGGAGTCAGCACTTAAACTGAACTCTAAAAATATAGGGTTTCCAAGAGGCAGAGGGGAGGGAGGGAAGTAGGGAAGTATGTCTTGATTCTGTGAACCACAAAGGAAGAGAATTTGCTGAGATATAGTTGTAGGGAAAGGGTCTAGAGGCAGTAAAGAAGCATGCCTACCCCACTCCTGGCTTTGCTGATATTAGAGAAGAGCAAGCAGGTGCCAAAGTAGATAGAGATTTCCTGGAGTCATGAATACCTGATTTTGAATCCTGCCTAATATACTTACTAACTGTGTGACCCTGGGCAAATCACCCAACCCCTCTCAAACTAAGTTCTCCTTATCTGGGAAGGATGGAAGGAAGGAAGGAAGGAAAGACAGAGGGAGGGAGTAAGGGAAGAAGGGAATGAAGGGAGAAGGAAAGAAGGGAGGGAGGGAGGAAGGAAGGAAACAAGCATTTACTAAGGATTTTTATTGCCAGACACTAAATGCTTTAAAATATTATTTCATTTGATTCTCACAACAACCCTGAGAGGTGCTACAACCACAAATCAACATTATCTATGTGTTGTTGGGGGCAGTTGGGAGATACAGTACATAGATCACCAGCCCTGGACTCAGGAAGACCTGAGTTCAAATCCTACCTCAGATATTTACTGTGTGACCCTGGGCAATTCCAGGCAACTAGGTGGTGTGGTGGATAAAGCACCGGCCCTGAAATTGGAAGTAAATGAGTTCAAACCTCACCTCAGACGCTTTCTAGCTGTGTCACCCTGGGCAAATCACTTAAACCCAATTGCCTTAAAAACATCCATGGCTATCTCTAGGCATCCTGATAGATATCTTGCCACTTGACCCAGATGGCTCTGGAGGAGACCTAGCACAGCCCTCCCTCACTTAAATCCAATTCAGTGCAAATCACGATATCATCCCAATGTCATGGTCCTCTTTGAGAGTGAAGGACAAAGACCACTACCCTGGGCAATTTACTTAATTTTGTCTGCCTCAGTTTCCTCATCTGTAAAAATGAGCTACAGAAGGAAATGGCAAACTACTCCAGCATCTTTGTCAGGAAAACCCCAAATGGGGTCACAAAGAGTCAGGCACAACTGAAGAAAAAATGTTTTGGTTTATTTTTATTTATTTTGTTAAATATTTCCCAATTACCTTTTAACCTGGTTTGGACCACTCTCTGGTGTGTTCAGGTTGCATGTTTGATATGTTTGTAAACGATCATTATATTTTCCCAGGAGAACTGGTAATATGATTTGATTATCATCCCCTGAGTAAGAGGTGGCTTGCTAGTTTCTGGTATCCCTAGTGAGATGTCTGGAAACAATGAAGTTCAGTCTCAAGTCTGGCTAGTTTTAGGAAAGTGAGGTGTAATTTCACTTAGGAACCAATCTGCAGCTAAAACAACCCTTTAGCAGAGCCCACTGCAAAGCTGAGTGGACTCAATAGCTTCCAGTTGGGGGTGGGGTAGGATCCTTGGGAAATGATGGGTCCTGGTTGTGAAGAGTGGGTATTGGTAAGATGTCCAAGTTAGTAAGGTCTAGTGTCCTGGTAAGTGACTAGCTAGGACAAAACTCAGTGTGATGGAGTTTAGTTAGGTACAGAGGGCTGAGGTGTATCTTGACTTAATCTCCAATGTCTCCATTCTTTTATGTGAAAATGTGTTGGTTGACTCTGACCCGCTAACATGAAGTATAAAAGTTGTCTATGATCTCTCCTGCTATGAGCCTTGATCATGGTGGATTTATGGTTAGACTTTAGACATAATCTCATTCCACCCCTACCTAATGTATGACTTCCCTCCATACCATCCCTGACAAGTTATCATCTAGACTTTCTGAGGACCTCCAATGAAAGGGAGCTCATTCCTTTTGGGGCCCTCCATTCCATTTTAGATAGTTGAAATTGTCATGAAGTTATTTTTCATAAAGTTTCCCAAAAGTCTAAGAGCAGTTTTAAACATTAATAAGCCCCTTTGAAGTTTCAATAAGCTTAAAACTTTACTGAGACTTTTTTGGATATTCTGTATTTTATTGAAATTTTCCTCTTTATATAATCTATCCATTGGTTGTAGTTCTCTTGAACCTTATTAAAGACAATGACCATGGCTTTTCTCCCCTCTTCCTCAAAAAAGCTTTTCTTCTTTCAGAGAAACAGTTCCAGGTTTTTCAAATGATTTTCATACTTGAAGTAGGCTCACCAGGTTTGTTAACTTCAACCTTCTCAGAAAAAGTAGTTCCCAAACAGTGCACAATTCTCCAGGTATAGCATTTTCAGAGAAAAGCACCATGAGAACCTTTCCCTCATTCTGGACACCATTATCTCATTGCATTATCTTTTCTAGGATGTCATGTTATACTGTTGACATATTTTGAGCTTAAAGTCTCTTAACAAATACAAGTCTTTTATGTTATCTCTTATTTAGTTATGATTTCTCTATTCTGTACAGTTAATATTTTTACTCTAAATACAGTATAGGAATTTTTATTTATCCTTATGAAATTTCATCCCAACTAATTTGGTCCATTGTTCAATTTTTGATTCCCAATTCTGCCTTCCACTACATGACCTGTTGTTATTTAGATGTGTCCAATTCTTCATGACCCCATTTGGGATTTTCTTGGCAAAGATACTGGTGTGGTTTCCCATTTCCTTCTCTAGCTCATTTGACAGATGAGGAAACTAAGGCAAAGAGGGCTAAGTGACTTTCCCAGGGCCACACAGCTAGTAAGTATCTGAGTCTATTTTTGAACTCAGGTCTTCCCAACCCCAGGCCCAGTGCTCTATCCACTGTAAGGGGCTAAAATTCTAGCTAGTCCGTCTAAAATATCTAATGAGTGGTCGCCAATAAATTATAAGCTTTAGTAAGTGTTTAGATTTTTTAATCATTTATTAAGGAGCATAAGAATTTGGTGAAGAGAGAGAGAGAGAGAGAGAGAAAGAGGCCTAGATTCAGCTGTCTATCTCAGGGAGCCAATGTCTCTAGCTCCTCTCCCCACTGAGGTCCTTGTGAAAGAGAGCAAGAGAGCAAGCCTCACCCCTTCTTTGTCCCACAAGCCTCCTGTGAAACTGGGAACATCCCATCCACAAGTACACACAGCTCCATGCTAATTGGCTGGTAGCTTTGATAGACAGTACCCACAAGTAAACGTCACTTCCTGACACCAAGGAAAAGCCACATGGCTTGCCCTCAGATGCCTTCTCCTCATGGCGGAGCTTTCCTACAGTAACTCTCCAGCAGGTGGTATCACTCCAATTGTTATACCACTGAGCCACCTAGTTGCCCTATATGACCTGTACCCCCCAGCTTTATAGCATCCTGATAATCATGTTATCTGTTTAAGAAAAAATAGCTAGCTATCCTAAATTTTCGTCTAAATCACTGATTAAAATTTTGACACAATAGGGCAAAAGCTCTGTGGTCTGATAGTGGAAACTTCCCTTTAGGTTGACATCAATCCATTAATCAAAATAGTTGTCTGGTTGTTCAACCTTTTCCAAATGCATCGGCTACAATATTATTCAGCCCCAAAGTCTCCATTTTGTCCATATGTTATCATGAGTGATTTTAGCTTCATGTTTAGGAAAAAACAGTCATCTCAAATTTTTCAGCACTGGAAATGGCAAATGGCATCAGGATGTTATGTCATGTATGAGCATATTTTTTTAAAAAGATGGAGCAGTTGGCTACCTTTGGAGCTCTGGCCTCTGTTAAATATGCACACAGAGACAAAGGGTCTTGGAAGGACATCAAGAAAGACAGCAACCAGCTGTGCGTGTAGATAGCTCATCACAGGCCAAATCCATACTGGTTTTTGGGAACTCTAAATTCCAAATTATTTGCTAGTGAAGATGCAGAAAGAAGAGAACTGACCTCAGGAAGAGACACAAGGCTTTCATTGCCTATCCTTACCTCCAACCCCATGGAAGAACCACCACCACCACCACTGACAGCAACCCTTTGTTAAGGGACACTACAAGTGACTAGTTTTCCAGTTGTTTCAATCATATCTGATCCTTCATGACCACGTTTGGGGTTTTCTTGGCAAAGATATTGAAATGGTTCACCATTTCTTTCTCCAGATTATTTTATAAGATGAGGAACTGAGGCAAACAGGTTTAAGTGACTTGTCCAGGGTCATACAACTAATAAGTATGTCTAAGGCCAGATATGAATTCAGGAAGATGAGTCTTCCTGATTCCAAGCACAGGGCTCTATCTACTGTACCATCTAGCTGCCCCACAAGTGGCTAGACAGACACTCAAACAAAGTCAGCTAGTGAACTCTAAAGGCCTTAAGTCATGATGACCCACCGCACCAGAAATTCTTTCATATTCTTTTTTTTCAACCTCTCAACTGGGAGTTCATCTATGAGACAGCAAAACAACAGCTTCTGTCAATAGCCCTAAAGAAAGTATCAACTCCTCTCACACTCTGAGGATATTCATTCTACACCCATAAAATGATGGTAGTTGGTCTAGAATGACTCATTGCTCCTTCTTATCTTAAATGAGTTAGTTTATTCCATCCAGCCAATAGGGGAAGTTCTATGTATAGTCCCTGCTGAAGAGAGTTTTCTCCTTTCTGTTCTTCTCACAGAATCAAATTCCGTAATTCTCCTCCATTACTGCTGACAATATTTAAAAGTATTCTCTAGACTATGGCCTAGACTAGCCTAAAGTATGGATTCATTGCTAGGTTTATATCCCAAAGACTTACCCGCAAAGAGAAAAAGACCTATTTGTACAAAAATATTTATAGCAGCTCTTTTTGTAGTGGCTAAGAATTGGAAATCAAAGGAATGTCCATCAATTGAGGAATGGCTAAACAAGCTGTGGTATATGATAGTGATGGAATATTATTGTGCTCTAAGAAATGATAAGCAGGATGATTTCAGAAAGGCCTGGAAAGACTTGTATGAATTGAGATATAGTGAAGAGAGCAGAACCAAGAGAACATAGTACACAGAGACAGCAATATTGTTTGATGAAGAACTGTGAAAGACAACTATTCTCAACAATACAATGATCCAAGACAACCCCAAAAGACTTTCGATGAAACATACTATCCACCTCCAAAGAAAGAACTGATATTGATGGAACACAAGCTGAAGCATGCTGTTTTTCACTTTCTTTGATTTTTTCTTTTATTCAAGTTTTCTTATACAAAATGACTAATATGGTAATGTTTTATAAAATCATACATATATAACCTATATCTGCTTATTGCCTCAGGGAGGGGGAGGGGGGGAGGGAAAGAGGGATAAAGATTGGAACCCAAAAGTATAAATAAGAATGTTTATTACTTTAAAAAAATTAAAAATAAAGTATGGATTCAAATTTCATTAAACTCTGAAAAAAAAAAGTGGTCAGCTATGAAAAGAGATTGGTTGTATCAACTGGACTTTTTCCAGAACCAGTCTCTAACTTATGTATGGATGGAGGCACACAAAATAGTCCAGAGACAGATGTCAGGAATTAGAGAGAGAGTTTATTTTTCTAAGTGAGAAAAAGGCTTGCAAGCAAGATGGAGATATAGACACATGTGCCTGGGCCCCACCCTGGGGCAGCAGTGGGGGCGGGGGGGGGGGGGGACCCAAGATAGCATGGAGAGATCTCAATACTTATACTAGTGACTCCTCTGTGGTATATGGTTATGATGGAATACCACTGTGCTATAAGAAATGGTAAGCAGGATGTTCTCAGAAAAACCTGGGAAGACTTACATAAACTGATGCAAAGTGAAATGAGTAGAATTAGAACACCATACATAGTAACAACAATATTGTAAGATGATCGACTGCGAATGACTTAGCGATTTTCAGCAATACAATGATCAAAGACAACTCTGAAGGACTTATACTATCCATCTCCAGAGAAAGAACTAATATACAGAGAGAGAGTCTGAATACAGATTAAAGCATACTTGTTTTACTTTCGCTACTTTTCTTGGAGTGTCTTTTGGTCTATGTTTTCTTTTTATAACATGATTAATATTGAAATATCTTTTGCATTACTACACATATATAACCTATATAGAATTGCTTGCCTTTTCAATGAGGGGTGGGGCGGGGAAGGAGAGAAAGAATTTGGAATTAAAATTTAAAAAACAAATGTTAAAAATTGTTTTTTCATGTAATTGGGGAAAAATGAAATTCTAAATGATTTTTTTTTTTTAGTGAGGCAATTGGGGTTAAGTGACTTGCCCAGGGTCACACAGCTAGTAAGTGTTAAGTGTCTGAGGCCGGATTTGAACTCAGGTACTCCTGACTCCAGGGCCAGTACTCTATCCACTGCGCCACCTAGCTGTTCCTCTAAATGATTTTTTAAAAGTTGCAAGCCTAGGTGACTGGAAGGATTGTGTTGTCCTCTATAATATAGGAAAGTTTGGAAATAGGGAAGGTCTTGAGAAAAGATAATGAATACATGTTGGGTTTGAGATGTCTATAAGACATGCTGTTTGAGATATCCATAAGTCAGCTGGTGATGCAAGACTGGAGATCAGGAAAGAAGAAGGCCTAGATTTGAATATTGCATTTTACACTTATAAGCTTGTGGTAAAATATGAAAGTTTTTAACAGTCGGTTAGGATAACTGAAAGATGCCAGTTTTTCAAGGACCACCCTTTTGGGGAGGAGATGAACAGTCCGCCTGCTGCGCATGTCAGACTGCCTGCCGGGTACAGTCTGCCTGCTGCGCATGTCAGACTGCCTGCCGGGTACAGTCCGCCTGCTGCGCATGTCAGACTGCCTGCTGGGTACAGTCCGCCTGCTGCGCATGTCAGACTGCCTGCCGGGGTTTTTTTGACTTCCGGGGTGGAGAGAAGGGGAGTAGCCTTTTTTGCCGGCTTGGCGGGACTCCTGGCGGCGCGGGACTGACGGTCTGACTCACTCCAAAGGTGGCCTAAATCGGTTTGGTGAGTTTTTATAAGGAATATAGACTAAGCCTAGATTTAAGACGATTTGTACTGTATTTCTATTTTCCTATCCTTCTAATCAACAACACCTTATATACAATAAAGGCTCTATCTAGAAAACCAGAAGCTTCTTCCATTTACTAGTCTGGGAGATAAATTAAGGGAAGGGTTAAGTAGGGGAGATTTATGATCTAATATCCAATTTTAAATCTCACAGTTTGGCGACCCCGAAGGGACCTTAAGGACCCTCCCACCCTCCCTAGTATAAGCCGGCTAATTCGGTGGATTTTCCAAATACCCCCCCCCCCCCCCCCCCCCCCCCCCCCCCCGCGGACTTTCCCTTTGTCTAATCTCCCTTAAAGACTTTAAGCCTCTGAAAGTCTCGCTTTAAACAGAAAAGCCAGCCCAGTTTAAAGGGCAAGATGCTTGAATATTCTACCATCCCTTTGATTTTTCTCATCGGAATGTATTGGGACAGCATAACATCCCGACTTAGAGGAATAGTTTACTCAATGGTCCTTCATAACATTATTGGTTTTTCCTCATTCAGGCAGCAAAAAGTTTTTTGTATAATAGTATACGTGAGAATCTTTGGGAAAATACGTTTAATATAAGTAGAAATTTTATGCCTGCAATTGAAATACCTTTTAATACCACATCCATAGTTCATACGACTAAGGATTTTATTCTTTTTTGTTGTTTTTTTTTTGTTTTTGTTATTATCATTGTTTTTGTTATTATCATTGTTATGATGTGGGGGAAACTCTCACATATGGAGAGAGACCTCAAAATGGCTGTTTCTACTGGAGATGATCCAAGTTCAGAATCAGATCAGCAGAAACTACTCCCTCTGCAGGAAGCTATAGAACATAGTAAGAAGGGAGTGCCAATTCAAGTCAGAAAATATAGCCCCTTTAGACCAAGTGACTTGAGCGCATGGAAATCAATCATCCCTAGTTTTGAGAAAAATCCAAACACTGTAATTTCACAGTTAAGGACTATATTTAATGCATATCAACCCAGTTGGGCTGATGTTACTTGCCTTTTGGAAACTTTACTGTCCCCAACTGAGATTACAGATATTATCTCAGCAGGAAATGCCCTTGTTGCGAAAGGTAAGGCCGATGTGGAATGGCCTCTAAAGGATCCAGAGTGGAATTATAATGATGATAGGGATTTCCAAAGATTAAAAGATGCTAGAGAAACACTTCTGAAGGGAATGGAATCTTGCTCTAGAAAACCGGAAAACTGGCAGAAATTTTTAAGCCTACCTCAGGAGGCTAATGAAAGACCAAACAGATTTTATGATAGACTTTGTGAGGCCGCTAGACAGTACACCAGATTGGATCCAGTAGATTTAAGAGATTCCTGTATCATTCTCAACACATTTGTTTATAATTCACTGCCAGAAATACGCAGATACTTTCTGAAACAATGTCCAGACTGGAGAAATCTCTCAGTAGATAGAATTAAGGAACTTGCAAATTATGTCTTTGACTCACGTGAGGAAGATCCAGATCACCCTAAACAGAGCATTCTGGCACCAGCGATTCCTAGTCAGCCATGTGGACACTGGAACAAGGACACTAAGGTGTGTTGTTACTGTCGTAAGGAGGGGCATGAATTGAGAGAATGTAGGACTTGGAGAAGAAATTCTAATTCTAATTACAGGCGAAATCAAAATAGAAATAGATCCTTTTGGAGGAATACAGAAAGGCAGTACCAGAATAATGGTAACCAAGACCCCCCTCAGAAGAGGACACAGGAATGATGGTGTCTTGGGGAGGAATGGAACATAGATAATGAAAGCCATATATTCCCAGATCCGGATTTTTTGAATGCACTTGTGCCAGTCCATTCACCTCCCCAGAGTAATGAACCACATGTCACCTTAAAAGTGGGGGAGACTTATTATGATTGTCTGCTAGACACAGGAGCCTCTAAATCAGTATTAGTAAGCAAACCAGATGCTGGGTGTAGACCTGTAGGATTTTTGAATGTAGTGGGAGTCTCAGGAAAGAGCCAGAGAGTGGCAAAATTGAATCCTCGCATGGTATCTATGGGGCCCTTAACAGTGGAACATTCATTTTTACTCATGCCTGATGCCCCTGTAAATTTATTAGGTCGTGATCTCCTTTGCAAGCTTAGAGCAACCATATCTTGTGCTCCAGATGGGGCTGTCTCCTTACAATTGCCAGAGGATACTGTTCATTTATTACCAATTTTACTTACAGAAGCTCAAGGAACAGCAGGGGAGGTATCCAAAATCCCCTCTGACATTCCTGAGTCTTTATGGGCCTCATCCCCTAATGAGGTGGGGCTCCTTAAGTCTGCCATGCCTGTTACCTTTAAAGTTAAGGGGGGACCACCCCCCTCCATTCCACAGTATCCATTGTCTAGGGAAGCAATAGAAGGGATCACCCCTATAATTGAGGCTTTGAAAAGCCAGGGTATTATTATTCCATGTCATCACTCTCCATGCAATACTCCCATTTTGCCAGTTAAAAAACCCAAGCCTGGGCCAGATGGTAAACCTGTTTATCGTTTTGTGCAAGATCTTAGAGCGATTAATAATTATGTTATTCCTAGACATTCCATAGTTCCAAACCCGGCTACGATAATTTCCTCGATTCCCTATGAATCTACATGTTTCACAGTGGTAGACCTTTGCTCTGCCTTTTTCTCCATACCAGTACATGAGGACTTCCAATATTTATTTGCTTTTACCTGGAAAAATAGACAGTGGACCTGGACTAGACTCCCACAGGGATTTGTAGACAGTCCCACATTATTTTCCCAAATTTTACAGCAGGATCTGGCCTCTATTACCTTTAAGGGCTCCATACTAGTACAATATGTAGATGACTTACTTTTGGCCTCTCCTAATGCTGAAATTTGTCAGGAAGATAGCCGTCACTTACTGCTGGAGCTGCACAAGAGAGGACACAAGGTTTCCAAGACAAAGGTACAATGGTGTTTGCCCCAGG
Source organism: Dromiciops gliroides (assembly GCF_019393635.1). Taxonomy (NCBI): domain Eukaryota; kingdom Metazoa; phylum Chordata; class Mammalia; order Microbiotheria; family Microbiotheriidae; genus Dromiciops; species Dromiciops gliroides. The sequence goes on from NC_057862.1 coordinate 239,761,274, forward strand.
TAGAATATTTAGGATTTATTTTGGCTGCTGGAACTCGCTCTGTCTCTTCTAAGAGAGTCCAGGCCATTCAACAACTCTCTGCCCCCACTACTAAGAGGCAGTTGAGAGCCATTCTGGGAGCAGCTGGGTACTGTAGACAATGGATACCCTCTTTTGGTGAAATTACTAAACCCCTCATAGCTCTTACAAAAAGTTCTGTTCCAGACAGTTTACAGTTGGATCCCCAGCATCTCTCAGCCATAAAAGAATTAAAACGGGCCTTGTTATCAGCACCTGCCCTAGGACTGCCAGATTATAGTAAGCCTTTCACTCTCTTTGTGCATGAACAAAGGGGGGTGGCTTCTGGAGTCCTGACTCAGTCACTGGGGCCTAACCAACGTCCTATAGCCTACTATTCAATTCAGCTGGACCCTGTAGCGGCTGGAGCGCCACCTTGCCTTAGAGCAGTGGCGGCCACAGCGCTTTTGGTAGAAAAAGCCTCTGATTTGGTCCTAGGTAACCCTCTAACTGTGCAATGCCCTCACGAAGTGGAGGCTCTCTTACTACGTCACAGGACACAAGCCTTTTCAGATCAAAGGCTGGCTAAGTATGAAATAACCCTGTTAGGTAATGAGAATATCACTTTAAAACGCTGCACAGTTCTTAATCCAGCAACACTACTCCCTAACTTACCATTCTCGGGGGAACCATTGCATGACTGTGCTTCTTTAGTTGATATGGCTGAAAAACCCCGTGACGATCTTTTTGATACACCTTTAGAAAATCCTGATCTTGTCCTCTATACAGATGGTTCCTCATTTATGAGAGAGGGAACCCGTTTTACTGGAGCTGCTGTAGTTTCTGATTATGACACCCTCTGGGCAGCTTCTCTGCCTTCCCATTTTAGTGCACAGGCTGCTGAACTTGTGGCTCTTACACAGGCCTGTAATATAGCTAAAGATAAGAGTGCCACCATTTTTACTGACTCGAAATATGGCTTTGGCATATGCCACTTTATTGGTATGATTTGGCGTCAACGAGGCTTTCTAACATCCTCGGGCAAGGCTATTGCCAATGGGGACCTTATCAAGGACCTCTTAGATGCCCTAAAACTGCCTTCTTCCCTAGCCGTTGTACATTGCCCTGCCCACACAGGGAATAGTGATCCTGTTTCAAAGGGAAATGCACGAGCCGATTCTGCAGCCAAGCTTGCTGCATTAGAAGCTCCTGAACATGTATTTAACCTTTCACCTTCTGAGGATATTCCTTCCAACCTAACCTATGACGATTCTGAAGTAGAAAAGTGGAAAAAGAAATTTAAGGCGAAACAGATCAATGGCATCTGGGTGTCTCCGGAAGGTAAGCCATTTCTTCCCCGGAAATTCTACCACCAGGTATGCCTCTCTGTTCACAGAAAAGGCCATTTTGGTACACAAGGCATTGTAGACTCTATTAAGAGAACCTGGATAGCACCAGGTGTGACTAATACAGCATCTCGAATCTGCTCGGGCTGCTCCACATGTCAGTCTTATAATCAGTATGCTTTTAAGGCCAAAGCTTATGGAGGGCGTCCTCTAGCATATACACCTTTTGAGCACTTACAAATTGATTATATTACTATGCCAAAAGCAGGACATTATAAATTTTGCCTTGTTATAGTTGATCAGCTCACTCGGTGGGTGGAGGCCTTTCCCAGCCCCCGAGCCACAGCTGCCTTTGTTGCCAAAATTCTTCTTAAAGAGATAGTACCTCGTTTTGGCCCACCAGCCCGCATCGATTCTGACAAAGGCACACATTTCACTGATTCGATTTTATCCCAAATCTACTCTTTCTTGGGAGTGACTCCAAAATTCCACACGCCCTACCATCCACAAAGTTCAGGCCAAGTCGAACGTATGAATAAAGAGCTTAAGAGTATGATTGGCAAATTATGTACTGAAACCCATTTGAAATGGCCTGATGTTCTACCATTGGCATTATTCTATCTACGAAGTAGACCAAGAGGAGAACTTCATATATCTCCTTATGAAATGCTTTTTGGTCACCCTCCTATCCAAGCTAAAACTTTTTCCCCAGTTTATACATCACTGGTGGGAGGTGATACTTCTGTTGCTTCCTATATACAGGAATTACAGACCAGGCTACGTGAACTCCATGAGGCAGGAGCTGTGGTCCAGGCAGGACCATTAGACTTTTCATTGCATAAGTTCAACCCAGGAGATAAAATATATGTAAAGAATTTTCAGAAAACCAGTGGAACTCAACCTGCCTGGGAAGGACCTTTTCAGGTATTATTGACAACTCCTACTGCCATTAAAATTGGTGAAAAAGACTCATGGATTCATTGCTCTCATATAAAGCCTGCACCATTCATAGGTGAAGAGATTTCAGATAGACCTGAGGTAGACGCTAAAGAGGTAAAAACCCTAAAGATAGCAACTGTTAAAGAGCAAAGAGAGTTCAGAGGAAAAAGGCAGTTCCCATTTAATAATCCCACTGATCAGTTAAATGCTTTGGGACTCAGTCTTCGTAAAGTATCAGGAGACGGAAATTGCCTTTTTAGGGCTTTAGCAGACCAGCTAGAAGGTCACTGTAGAAATCATCTCAGACACAGACAAGAAGCTGCTTCTTATATGATTAACCATAGACAAGAGTTTGAGTCTTTTATAGTAAATGACTCCCCTTTTGAAGAATATGTTGATGAATTAAAGAAATTTGGAAAGTGGGGAGGAAATGATACAATTGTAGCATTTGCTAAGCAGCATCAGCTGAATGTTGTGGTTCATCAATTAAATCAGCCTTTATTGAAAATCAGTGGCACAGACAAAACTGATGCTAGAGAACTCCACATTTTCTACCATAAAGAACATTATGACAGCATTAGAAAGATCAATGACAATTCAGAAACCCCTGCCACTTTGGCATGCAGAGAATTGGGGAACCAGTTAAAACAATGTGGCATACCCCAAACTCTAGCAGCTTAAATACCTTAAAATTTAACAAGCATTTCCTTCCACAGGCAAAAGCACTGAAGCACATGGCCTAGTTTTCTGGCCCACCTCAATTTCTCCCACCCTTTTCCCTACCCTATACCTATTTTTTTTTTAATCCTTTTTGCTTTTTGTTTTGTTTTGACTTTTGAAAGGCACTGAAAAGACCTGGAATTCACCACACCTTTAAATTCTTTAAGAGCACAAAAGGGTGCTTAGCGAATCTTTTGCCTTTTATTTTTGGTTTTTGGTTTTGCTTTGTTTTTTTTTGTTTTTTTTTTTTGTTTGTTTTTTACTTTTGTTTCTTTTGCTTTTCTTTAAAAACCCGATTTTGTGAACTAAGTGACTTTTCAAAGGCATTTTAAGTATATGCTATTGAATATTGAATCTTGCTTATTGAAGTCTTATTTCTTTTTGATGAATTAATCACCACTTTAAGTATCTGCTACTGTTATACTAGAGAATTCATGTATAAGATGATGTGGTCTACTTGCTAAAAGAAGATTATGTAATAATGTCTAAAAGAAGATTATGTAACAATGTCTAATATAATCAGCTATTTACATTCGTTTATTATTTATATGTCATTATACTCTGGGTATGGTTTGGAATTATTGTATATATCACTAATATATTCTCAGTTATGCAGCATAGCACACATTTTTACCATCATATTGTCTTTGGTGAAATTAATGAGATTTCAGAAATATGGAAACTTATCATTTCAGAGACTAACTTGCTGTGAACTCTGATGCAGGCCCTGGAGAGAATATATGTGCAACAAAAGGAGAGACAGGTATACATAAGTCCATGGTTTGCTTATGATGGTGACCATGTAGAGCACAATTACTAGGCACAGTCCAGTATTCATCCTCTCTCCCTCCTAATTTAACCTAATTTAACTGAACTTACTTATCTTTTTATCTCACTCAGTTGAATTCACCTGTGGCCTAGCACAATCACTGGCTGTCTCGGAACCATGAGATATGGTATGATAACCTTTCCATAACATTTTCAGGTGTCATGAACACATACTAAATTTGACTTTGATCCAGACACATGGTGGTAAAAAGTGTTACTGATTGCAAAATGCTATGCTAAGGTTTAGTAAAAAAAAAAAAAAAATACAGCAATTCAAACAGTTAAAGAAGAAATCCAGCTTTCCAGACCAGAGTCCAGAGTCCAGAATCCAGTTTTCCAGACCAGAATCCAGTTTCCTCCTGATGACATCTTACCACTTCAAGAAGACAAGAGAACTCAGAGACTTTATATGAACTGTTTTGCTTTATTAGCTTTTACTATCTCCTTTCTGTTATATACTATCTGTAACATGTACTCTCTGCAGAGGCCCTCCCTTTGCAAGACTAATGTCAAAGCGTTGGTTCATGAGGAAAGAAAAAAAATCGCCCCTCTGGACAAAACTTTCCTCTCTTCCTTTTCTGTATTGTTGTTCGCATATTATTAGTCAGCAGAAGTTATTATATTCTTTTTACTGTTCCATCAAGGAAACATTCCATTTCTTGAGGAAGCAAAGGGGGGAAATGTGGTAAAATATGAAAGTTTTTAACAGTCGGTTAGGATAACTGAAAGATGCCAGTTTTTCAAGGACCACCCTTTTGGGGAGGAGATGAACAGTCCGCCTGCTGCGCATGTCAGACTGCCTGCCGGGTACAGTCTGCCTGCTGCGCATGTCAGACTGCCTGCCGGGTACAGTCCGCCTGCTGCGCATGTCAGACTGCCTGCTGGGTACAGTCCGCCTGCTGCGCATGTCAGACTGCCTGCCGGGGTTTTTTTGACTTCCGGGGTGGAGAGAAGGGGAGTAGCCTTTTTTGCCGGCTTGGCGGGACTCCTGGCGGCGCGGGACTGACGGTCTGACTCACTCCAAAGGTGGCCTAAATCGGTTTGGTGAGTTTTTATAAGGAATATAGACTAAGCCTAGATTTAAGACGATTTGTACTGTATTTCTATTTTCCTATCCTTCTAATCAACAACACCTTATATACAATAAAGGCTCTATCTAGAAAACCAGAAGCTTCTTCCATTTACTAGTCTGGGAGATAAATTAAGGGAAGGGTTAAGTAGGGGAGATTTATGATCTAATATCCAATTTTAAATCTCACAAGCTTTAAGACCCTGAACAAAGAACCCAACTTCTCTAAGCTTCACCTAATCCATAAAATTTGGATAATTATACCTGTAGTACTTCATTCTACTATTGTGATGATCAAATGAGATAATGTATGTATATAGAACTCTAGGTCCAGGGCAGCTAGGTGGTACAGTGCTGGGCCTGGAGTCAGGAAGACTCATCTTCATGAGTTCAAATCTGGCCTCAGACACTTATTAACTGTGTGATCCTGGGTAAGTCACTTAACCCTGCTTACTTCAGCTTTCTCATCTGTAAAATGAAGTGGAGAAGGAAATGGCAAACCATTCTAGTATCATCTCCAAGAACGTTCCAAATGGGGTCATCAAGAGTTGAACATGATTGAAACTACTAGACAACAACAGCAAAAGAGATCAGTCTGGCCATCCACATTTTAAAAACAAAGTGGATGAAGAACATGCATTTGTGATATGCAGTTGAATGGGAAGTCCATTGAATTATTTCAGCAAAATGTATATCTGGGACAGACGTATAGGTAGATGATGATAATGGTGTAGAATTGAGTAGGAGGAAATTTGGAAACTATGGTGCCTTAAAGTGATCTCAAAATACTTGCCTGATGCAAAACAAATGCTCTTCTGATTAATGCTAATGTTCTTCTGGTGTTGCTGCAGACTTGTGGAATGTTATGATCTCCGAAGAAGAATCAGAATCGTGGGTAAGTCAAAGGACAACAGAAAAAAGCGTAGTGGCTGTAAGTAAACTACAACATAACTATAAGTGATGAATTTTGTGCAAAAATGGAAGAAAAAAAGGTGTCCAAAGTATCTAATGAAGGATGTGATTTAATGAAAGTGATAGTTACCAGGTGTATCGTTTGAGGACTACAGGGATATTCATTCATTAAAAGAATCAGAATAATGCTGGGGCAGGGATTCTTAACCTAAAGTCCATGGATAAATTTCAAGGGGATCTATGAACTTGAATGAGGAAAAAAATATGCCTTTATTTCCCTAACAAGGTAGATAGATAAGAGGCACCTAGGTAATACACTAAATAGAGTTCTAGGCCTGGAATCTGTGGAACACCCGAGTTAAAATCCAGCCCCAGACACTTACTACACTCCACACTAGCTGTATGACCCTGGTCAAGTCACATAACCTCTGTCTGCCTCAGTTTTCATAAGTGTAAAATAGGGGTAAAAATGGCACCTACCTCCCAGAGCTGTTGTATGGATCAGATGAGACTATGTTTGTAAAGCATTGAACAGAGTGACTGGCACATTATATGCATTTAATAAACACTTGTTCTGTCCCCTCCACTAATCTCTAAGTGAAATTTAACATCTTCTTCAATGATTAAAATCATTATTTGAGGCCTCATCAGCTAGCCAGAGGGTCCGATGACACAGATAAGGTTAATAACTCCTGATCTACATAAAAAGGGAAAAGGTCCACATGTACAAAATATTTGTAGCTGCTCTTTTTGTGTTGGCAAGGAATTGAAAATTGAGGGGACGGCCATCAGTTGGGGAATGGCTAAATAAGTTATGGTATATGAACATAATGGAATACTATTGTGTTGTAAGAAATGATGAGCAGGCGGATCTCAGAGAAACCTGGAAGGACTTACATGAACTGACGCTGAACAAGAGGAGAACCAGGAGAACATTGTACACAGTATGAACAACATTGTGTGTTGATCAACTGTGATAGACTTGACTCTTCTCAGCAATACAATGGTCCAAGATAGTTCCAAAGGACTCATGAGAAAAAATGCTCTCCAAATCCAGAAAAAAAGAATTGTGGAATCTAGATGCAGATTGAACCATACTATTCCTATTTTTTGATTTTCTTTTTTTTTTGTTTTTCCTTTTTTCTCTAATTCTTCTTACACACCATGACTAATGCATAAATACATTTAATGTGATTATACGTATATAACCCATATCAGATTGCTTTCTGTCTTGGGGAGGGGGGAAGGAGGGAGAAAAATTTGAAACTAGAAATTTTATAAAAAACAAATGTTGAAAACTATCTCTACATGTAACTGGAAAATAATAAAATACTGTTATGAAAAATAATAACTCTTGACCTAGTGTGTTGGGTAGATATTCACTAGAGAATATTTACCAAAACAAAGATGTGGACAAAAATGGAAAAGAACGAGAAAGTGGAGGACGCTTATAACCTGAACCAGTCTCTAACAGTTCAGAGAGTTCAAGGATCCCCTGAAGTGTGTCAATGACCACTAAAAATAGATTCCTGGGCTGGATGGCTAAAGTGACCTAGTGTAATTCTGGTCTTACACTCTTTATGTTTTGGATTAAAGATAGAACATGAAAGGTTCTGTTTCAAATGATCCCTGTGGGAATTTTCCAGTAGCCTACCCTAATGAGTAATCTCAACCTATTCCTTTACCTCTTCATTCAGAAAAAAAATACTATTTAATAGGCCACAAAATGGTGTCTGGGAAGGGAGGCCTAGCTTGATTATACAAAACAAGTGGACAAGGAACAATAGAAGGAAAATCAGTCTAGTCCAGGCATTCATCCCTGACAGGGGAAGAGCAAAAGGTGCTGGGATTTCTTGAGTCAGCAATGTTGTCTGTTTAGTGTGGCTGCACCAGGGATATTCTCCCCAACCTGATCTTGCTAAAGTTTAACATTCTGCAAGGAGCATTTCTTAGTCCTCCATAATCTTAAATCCCTTCCTTCTAAGATTATCTTGAATTTATCCTGTATATATCTTATTTATACTTGGTTGTTTGAATGTTGTCTTCCTCCATTAGACTGTAAGCTCCTGGAAGGCAGGGGCAGTGTGTTTGCCTTTCTTTGTGTCCTCAGTACTTAGCACAGTGCCTGTCACAGAGTAGGTGCTTTATAAATGCTATTGACTTGACTTGAGCAAGGAACAGATAGTATGTTTCAAAGCTGTGACTTGAACCCAGGTCTTCCTGATTCCCACAGCCATGCCATACTACTTTTTCCTAGTTCAAATGATATACTTGGGATAATACAAAGCTCAGAATATCATTCTGTGCTTTTTCTTAATAGGTCCTGGCCATAGCCTTGCAAAGAGTGAAATTTGAACAACAATTACCAAAAGTACCTTGGTCCCTACTTAAAGAGTTGGCCTGGGGAGGGAGGCAAATGAACACTTGGCATCTGAATCAGTCAGGTAAATGAGCAAACCTGTGCATCCTCGTATGTGTATCGGCCCGGATCTTTGACGTTTTGACTTGTTTTCTCATAGCTGTGAGAATCCAGGTTGATTGCGCTTTGGGCTCCAGGAGCCAGAAACTCTTGCCAAATTTCTTCCACCCGAGTTGCCACATCTTGTAAAGGTTGTTTCTTGAGATCTTGGACTGCCAACCAGAACCTTGAATTGGGAACATAAAGACACCATTAATTCCATGAAGCAGGTACATAAATTCGTAACCCTTGCTTTTCCACAGAGTCAGGTTCTAGGGCTGACAGCCTAGAACATTAATTCTCAATACAGTTCTGTCTGGGTCACCTGATCTAATGTCATCTTGTGGGACCCATTTGCAATGGAATTGATGATATTACAAAGGATTGCATTTGCTCCTTAGGAGACATGGACATAAATGTTCAAAATCCAATCCATGGCAATGTTTTGCCTAGAGAAGGGAAACTTCTTTTCCTCTACATGTCCTAACTTGTGACTAAATATCTGATACAAGGATGTCAAGATAACACAATGATGACAAGATTATAAAGGAAAATAATTGGGAAAGACTATGATCATCTATGATCAATGCAATGGTCAATTAGAACTCTAGAAGACTGATCATGCTCCCCATCTCTTAGAAGACAGGTTGATGGACTGGGGTATAGAATGGGGTATACATTTTCAGACACAGCCAATAAGTCAATTTGTTTTTTGTGGCTGTACTTTCTTGTAACAAGGGAATGATTACACACACACACACACACACATATTCATTTGGAGGTAAGGAGAAATGAGAGGGGAGTGGGGAAGTATTAAGGGTGATGCCAAAAAAAGGAAGAAAAGAAAGAAAAAGAAAGAAAAGAACATTGAGGAATCATTAGAAAATAAGCAGAAGAGAATAGAAAAAAATTTATAAGAAGACTGACAAGCAGGGCAGTGTCAGAACTATCATGTAAAATTTAAAACATATCTTCCCCCTCTCCCTAAATAATAACAAAACCAAGCTGAATCTTTGTAGTGTGGAGATTCATAGCTTCCTATGGAGTCCCTCTTGCTGTTCTTTATATGGAGAAATGTTCATGCTCATTGATGTTTAAGTTCAGAATCACAAAAGGAAAATTTTTGTTAAAATAACCAAAAAAGTAGTTAGAATGAATTACAGGGAGACATATAAGAAGGAAGATTTGTATGAACTAATGCAGATCGAATAATATACACAATGACTATAGTAGTATAAATGAAACCACTAAAAATGGAACTCCAATGAAACACATTTCATTCCTTTCAGTAAAGAAGTGAGGGCTTTGCGTCCACAATGCTGCTAATGCTGTCAGATGGAGTTGTTTAGGATGGTTGGTTTTGTTTAATTGTTTTTCTTTGTTACAAGGGAGGGTGTGCGTGTGTGTGTGTGTGTGTGTGTAAATACATGGGGAAAATGACAACAGTGTAAAAAAATAAGTCTTCAATAAAGCTTTTTTTAAAACCCCAAAACAAAAGTAAGAGGAGTATAAGGAGGACCATAGAGAATTTTAGAGTTGAAGGATGGAATGGATCGACAAAGCTGCTTTTTAGAAGAATATGAACCAAACAGGTGTATCAGTATCTTAGACATGACAGTGCTACACAGGAGTTAATGTTGAAGGCAGTGGTGGGGAGTTAGGAGCAGTAGGGAAAGAGGAAGGAGCACTCTGATTAAGTACTCTGTGGGAGAAGACAAAGAGAAAAATCTCCCTCCCACCATCTGCTTTCTCACCCATTAACTTTACAAAACCTATACAGTTGTTAAGTTGCTGGGCACCAGCAACCAAAGCTGATCTCTTGACAGCACCTTCCTATCCCCGGTGATGGCCCCAAAGGAGATACAGTCAGGGGAAAAAGTATCTTTGTGATAAGGATAGATGATAATAATAAGAGTAACTTGCTCACATATATAGTGCTTTTTTATTTACAAAAGCCTGTTAGGTGTTGCAGGAGATATAACACTGACTGTGGGATCAGGAAAACCTGAGTTTAAATCCTGCCTCATATATCTGCTAGCTGTGTGACCCTGGGCAAGTCACTTAACTTCTCTCTCCCTCTCAGTTTCCTCATATATATATATATATATATATATACATACATACACATATATACACACACATATATATACACATATACACACACATATGTGTGTATGTATATACATATACATACATATACATACATATATACATATACATATATATATATATATATATAAATAATGGGGTAATAAAAACACTTACCTGCCAAGGCATGTAAAACATCTGGAAAGCCTTCAAGCACTCTAAATATTAGCTATTATTATTATTAACAAAAAAGTGTTTTCCTCATAAGAACCCTGTCACAGATAGGATAGTGTATTATTATTCCTATTTTTTTAAATGAGAGAATTGATTCAGAGAGGGTATAAGTTCAGTCACACAACCAGCTGGTAGCCTACTTGGAAACCTGAACCCAACATCACAGGGTGTTAGGATTGATATCCAAAATCAATTTCAGGGATCATCAAGTTTAACTCTCTCATTTTTGTAGTTGAGGAAACTGAGACCTAGAGAAGTGAGGTGACAAGCTGGAAATCATATAAGTAAGAAGTAAAACTGGTATTTAAAGTCAGATCTTTTGACCCCACATCTATTGCTTTTTCATATTTGGGGTAGTAGGTGCATCTTCTAAACTGAGAATGAGGACTGTCACTGGATCAATATCAGTTAAAGATGAGAATGTGGAGGCTGAAGTTGTGATCCACCCCTAACAACGTGAAACAGAGCAGTACAGAAAAGGACAGGAATACAACAATAACAACGATGATGATGCCATTCTCCTCTTCAGCACTATCTTCATCATCATTTACATTTATCTAGTATCATAAGGTTTAGAAATTACTTTTCTTGGGGGCAGCTAGGTGGTGCAGTGGATAGAGCACCGGCCCTGGAGTCAGGAGTACCTGAGTTCAAATCCGGCCTCAGACACTTAACACTTAGTAGCTGTGTGACCCTGGGCAAGTCACTTAACCCCAATTGCCTCACTAAAAAAAAAAAAAAAAAGAAAGAAAGAAATTACTTTTCTTACCACATCCTTATGACGTAGATGGATTCTATACCCCAACATCAGTGTTCAATCTGAATGTTAAGAAGGTGTATCCTAATCTTCATCCTCAGTGAAACCTACCTGTTTTCTTTAAAGTTAACTAGGTTTTCATTCCACATATTTTCGGAGTCAACTGCATATCGCTAAGGTGACATCCTGTGGCCATTTGAGAGAACTACAATCTCCTTTATGGGAAGAGATACCAGTTGAGGAATCAGTCCAGGAAAACTCACACCGACAGTCTACAAATTTGAAGTCTTCATTTCCTCCCCCTCCTTTTCCCTTCCCCTCCTCCCCCTCCTCCCTGGGAGGAGCAGAGAGCTCAAAGAGAACCCTGGGAATGACCTCCCTTTGGACAGTAAAGATAATTTAATGGGAAGAGTCAATATGTAGTATTTAAATTTAATGGCCTTAGATGTAGAGTAGGAAAACAGAGTCCTGTCATTGATAAACTATATGGTAAATAAACCATTTGGAGTACCAGTTCTGATATCAGACCTATGTTCCAATCCCCATTCTGCTACTTAGACAAGTCACTGAAATTCTTTGGGCCCTGGTTTCTTCATCTATAATTTGATCTCAAAGCTTCCTTCTTCCCCCTGTATCCTATGATCTGATCTGATCTGCTAAACTATCATTCCGAACTTTCATCTTCCTCGTCTATAATACAGGCAACTAACGCTAGTTGGTAGAGGCAGCATGGATAACAGGGTCCTTAAAATAACTCAGTTCTAGCTTTGGGGCTGATTTTCAGGAAATACCTACAATTCAGTTAGGCAAGGAAGTGGGATGGTGGTACACTGGACAACCTAACCTGATACTCAAATTACCACATAAGTCATAGAGACATCACAGTATTTGTAAATATGGTGAATACCTTCAATCAGGTTCTATCTTATCTTGGAGCCCTGGACATTTCTCATTGTAAATTTTATCTGATTTCATTTTAGGCCTGTAGCCAGTATCCCTTTTCCTGCCCTCCAACACCACCTCAAATTCTTTACTCTTTTCCTGTCATTGTTCCTAGGTAAACTTGTTCTTCTGGGAGTGGTGGTGAAAGTAACATGCAGGGGAGTCCCAAAGGACACAAGATGGGGGAATTCTAAATGGAGAAAATGCAGAATTGTTAGAGAACTACTGGGGCTGATTTCTTCCTCTCCGTGGTATGGTTCCCTTAACTCATGAGCCACCCCTTGTATTCTTTTCTTCTCAGCTTCTAAGGTCTGCTGTGATACCAAAGGGGGTGCAGTTGAAGCTAGGACCATAGGGATAAAAGAGAGATAGTTTCAACCCCCTAAATTCATACATGAGAAAACTGAGGTCCATGCTAAATCTAGCTCTTTTTTCATCTCACTACACTCATACAAATTGATATTTGATAATGATGTCTCTTGTGGGAATGATTGTGGGGTTTGTGTTTTTATGAAGCATGATGGGATACGTGGAAGGAAGTATGTTAAGGATGTTTGGAAATTACCACTCAAGAAACAAGTTAGTAGAGACTTTCAGTTAAGATGGTTGTGTGAAAGACTGTAAAGGAAACTAGGGCTCTCATATAACCTCCAGAAAAGATCAACGAAAGGCACCAGATCAAATACTGATGAAGAAATCCAGAGAGAAGCAAAAGTAAGCACTGTCAGCCAGCTGAGGACTGCATAAAAAGACAGCCAGAAGCCTGCAGGCATTAGGAGAGGGATCCTGTCAGGAATGCCAACATGAGCTCAGGTAAATCACCCAGAAACCTGTCAACACTCTCATGGGATGCTTCAGGAGGAAGTGAAACTTGCTAGTGCTCTGAGCAGACACACCAGGAGAGGTGGAAGACAATGGCAGGAACCCAGGAAATTTAGTTTTGGGAAAAACAGGGACTGAAAACCCCATATGAGACTATAAATATGAGGAGGAGCCTAATTTGGTATAAATTCACCAACCGGGAACTAATGCTGGAGATGTGACTGAACCTAAGAAGACACTACATACAATGAAGAGATCTCATGACTCAAGAAGTACCCAAGAGATAAAAGCAGATGAGAATAACTTCACAATAACTATAAATATAACCTCAGAGAAAAAATGGCTTGATCACAAGTACCACAAAAAAGAAAAGGGTAAAAAAATGAAATAAGAATTCAGGATGAAAAAATAGAATAAACAACTTACAACAGAAAATAGCAAATTCACTGAAAATCAGGATGGAGTAAACGAAGCTCAAAGATTCCATGAGACAAGAAGAAATATTGGGGGGAAATATTTTTTTAAAAACAGAAGAAAAGGTAATATATCTGCAATCATAAATAACTGACCTGGAAGAATGGATTATGGAGAAGCAATTTAAGAATCATCAGACTCCCTGAAAACATGACCAAACAATAAAACCTGTACATCATACTTCAAGAAACTTTAAATCCAAACTGCCCAGACATATTAGAATCACAGGGCAAGGTAAAAATTGGAAGAATCTACCAGTTACCTCCTGAGAGATAGCTCAAAATGGAAACTTCCCTAATATCATAGCCAAAATTCACACCTTCCTTGTCAAAGAAAAAAATATATAAATATAAATAACCAGAAAGAAAAGCATATAAGAACCAAGGAACCACATTAAGGATCACACAAGATTTGTCAGCAAATACTTAAAAGAGAGAAATTCTTGTAATATGACATTCCAAAAGGCCCCCAAAATACTTATAAAAAGACAGTATAATTTTACAGAAAAAAGGATCTTTAATAAAATAAGGACTTCCAGGTATTCCTGATAGAAAGATTAGAGCTGAATAGAAAATTCAAAATATAAACACATAAGTCAAGAGAAACCTAGAAAGGTAATTCAAATTTGAGCAAGTAGAAATGGCTAAACAATGATAACATTATTCTATTCTATTCTAATGAGGGTTAAAGTGATAAGTGCCCCTTCAGAATCTTAATATCTTTAAGGGTCTTAGAGGGATGTAAAAAAAGTTAAAAATACAGGGCTTGGGTGTGGTTTTATTCTGCTTTGATGGTTTACAAAAGTAAAGAAAAAGGAAGTCAAAAGGAATCTACTAGGGAAGAAGTGAGGAAGAAGAAAGAGGAACTAGTATAACTGAGGTATACAAGAAATATATGCAAACATAAAAAAAGAGGTGGGGGAGTGGGCATCATGTGAACTCTGCTACTATCTGAACCAGAAAGGCATGCATACACACACACACACACACACACACACACACACACACACAGAGAGAGAGAGAGAGAGAGAGAGAGAGAGAGAGAGAGAGGGAGTGAGTTAGTATAAAAATAAATTAAACTTAACAGGGTAAAGACCGAGAGAAGAAAGGGTGGGGTTTAAAAGGGAGCAAAACAAAATTCAACTTCAGAGGTGAATAATAAAGGGAGGTATCAAAAAGAAAGGAGGATAGGGCAGCTAGGTGCCTCACTAAAAAACAAAAACAAAAACAAAAAACAAAAAGAAAGGAGGATAAGAACCAAAGATTGGAGTCTGGGTGAGGTGAAAGGAGGAGCAGGGGAATGGAAGCTGAATATGTCAATGACAAAACACTTCTGTTTATCACAGTTTGTTTTAACCACCACCTCCCTTCCAAAGAGGGATATGGGAAGCAATGGGAGGAAATGATATTTGAGGATATGATAGAAGAAAATATAAAATTAAGAATCATAACAGTGAACATTGACAAGATAAAATCACCCATAAAAAGGAAGGGATCAGAAAACAGATTCCAACAATAACTTGTTTACAAGAAGTGGACTACATAGAAAGATTTACACAATTAGAATGAAGGGCTATAGTAGATGTTATTATGCTCCAAGTGAATTTTAATCACTTTTTTAAAAAGTGAGGCAATTGGGGCTAAGTGACTTGACCAGGGTCACACAGCTAGTAAGTGTTAAGTGTCTGAGGTCGAATTTGAACTCAGGTCCTCTTGACTCTAGGGCCAGTGCTCTATCCACTGTGCCACCTAGCTACCCCTCCAAGTGAATTTTAAAAAGCAGAAGTAGCTATCATGATCTCAGACAAGATAACAGTAAAATCAGATATGGTTAAAGGAGAGAAACTGCATTATACCTAAAAGCACCTTAAACAATGAAGTAATGTCAATATTTAGTATATACATACTGACTGGTATATCTAAGTATTTAAAGGAAAAAGTTACAGGGTAAAATAGAAAGCAAAACTCTAATAGCTGGGGACTCCTATGTGTTCCCTTTCTTTTTTATTAGATAAATATAATAAGGTTAAACAAACAAACAAGAAAAGGTAAACACCTGAGTAGAATTTTTTAAAAAGTAGATTTTATAGGTCCTGGCAATTACTGAATGTGAATTGTAAGGAATATAGATCTACCTCTGCTGTCCATGGTACCTTAACAAAAACTATGTGCTGGGGTATAAAAACCATGTAAACAATTGCAGAGAAGCAGAGTTTAAATGTATTTTACTGATCATTATGCAATAACATTTCCATCAATAAATGGCATCTGAAGAAAGGCTTTAAACTTAAATGAAGACTAAATATTTTAAGCCTAAATATTGGTTGGCGAATCAAAGAAGCATAGGTGAACTCCCAAAGGAAAAAAAATCTAGAGCCAAATGAATTCATAAGTAAATTTAATAAAGCATTCACAGAACAATTCTAACATTACAAAAACTGTTTGCAAAAGTAGAAAAGGAATGAATTCTAACAAATTCTTTCTATGAATCAAATGTAGTTTTTATCCCTAAACCAAGAAGAGACAAAAAAGAGAAAGCTATAGAGCAATATTCCTAATCAATAGCAACAAAAATATAAAACTATTATAGTAAAGAGGCTACAGGGAGAAGCTAGGTGGCGAAGTAGATAAAGCACAGGCTCTGGATTCAGGAGGACATGAGTTCAAATCTGGACTCAGACACTTGACATTAGCTGTGTGACCCTGGGCAAATCACTTAACCCTCATTGCCTCACCCCCCAAAAAAGAGGCTACAAAAATATTTTTAAAACTTATACACTATAACTAGATTGTATTTATACCAGGAATTCAGAGTTGGCTTAATTTTAGGAAAACTATAAACACAATAGACATGAAAATAAAAATCACGATTTTTTTTGGAAGTTCATTTGGGGTTAAGTGACTTGCACAGGGTTATACAGATAGTAAATGTTGGAGGCTGGATTTGAACTCAGGTCCTCCTGACTCCAGGGCGGGTGCTCTATTCATTGTGCCACCTTGCTGCCCTGATGTTTTCAATAGATGCAGAAAAAGCTTTTTAATAAGTACAACACTCACTTATGTTAAAACCATTAAAAATTATAGGAACAAATTAACCTTTCCTTAATATCACAAATAGTATCTATTTAAAACCAAGAGCCAGCTTTATTTCTAATGGAAAAATGCTAAATTAAGACCAGAGGT
The DNA here is from genome assembly GCF_019393635.1 of Dromiciops gliroides. Classification (NCBI taxonomy): domain Eukaryota; kingdom Metazoa; phylum Chordata; class Mammalia; order Microbiotheria; family Microbiotheriidae; genus Dromiciops; species Dromiciops gliroides. The sequence continues at coordinate 239,778,042 of NC_057862.1, forward strand.
AAAGCAATCCACTCATCTATGAAAGCAATTTTGGCATCATCTTTGATCATCTTTGGATCATCTTTGATCCAGTGACACCACTACTACTCATATATACCAAAGAGATAAAAAAGAAGGGAGATACCCCACATATACAAAAAAATATATATATAGCAGCATGTTCTATTGTAGCAAAAACCTAGAGACTAAAGGAATGCTGATCAACTGGGGAGTGGCTGAACAAATAATGGCATATGAATGTAAGAATATTATTGCTCAATAAGAAATGGTGAAAAAGACAAAAATCAGAGAATCTTAGGAAATACTAGAAACTGATATAGAGCGAAATGAGCAGAACCAGGAGTGCATTCATATTATGGCTATAACATTGTGAAGAAAAATAACTTTGAAAAACTTAAGAACTCTTTATAACATAGTGACCAACCATGATTATAGAAGACTAGTAATGAAGCATGCTTCTTGCTTCTTAGCAGAGAAGTGAAGAATTAGAGGAACAGAATGAGGCAAATATTTTCATATTTGGGTTTGTTTTCCTTGACTATGTTTCTTCTTTGTTTCTTTGTTTCTTTGTTCCTTCCTTCCTTCCTTTCCTTCATTCTTTTTTTAAAGGGAAAACTTTGTTTGGAGGAGAAAAGAGATGGAGGAGAGGGAATGCAGTTATGGTGAAACCAAAAAGAAAATAAAATACAGTATCATTGAAACTTTTTTTTTTTTTTGGTGAGGCAATTGGGGTTAAGTGATTTGCCCAGGTTCACACAGCTAGTAAGTGTCAAGTGTCTGAGGCTGGATTTGAACTCAGGTCCTCCTGAATCCAGGGCTGGTGCTTTTTCCACCGCACCACCTAGCTGCCCTCTCATTGAAACATTTTTTAAAATTCATAGAATAGAAGGAAGTCTTCTCGAGAGGAACACATATAAGCTGGACAGTTTTAGAACTAATGAGCTGAATTTGTTATATAATTAAAAAAAAAACCAAGTTATTTGAAAACAGATTTGTGGTTCACTTACAATCTTCATTTTATGTTGTCTGTATACGAATTTGTTCATGTTGATATTTTTGTCAAGTTCAGAATAACAAAAAAATTCAAATTAAAAGCCTATTAAACAAGAAAAGAAAAAAAAAGGTAGCAATATATCTCTAAAGGAGCAGAAAGGATCCTGAAGAATAGGCCTTAAAAAGATTACATCAGGGGGCAGCTATGTGGCACAGTGGATAAAGCACTGGCCCTGGATTCAAGAGGACCTGAGTTCAAATTTGGCCTCTGACATTTAACACTCACTAGTTGTGTTACTCTGGGCAAATCACTTAACCCTCTTTGCCACCCTCCTGCAAAAAAAAGATTACATCACTGACTTGTCTTGAGCCATGTAATGCAGAATGCTAGAATCACTGTGGTCCTGCTCCTTATCTTACAATGCCTCCAGTCACAAAAAAAGACTGCCCTTCAATTAAATTCAACAAATATTTACTATATGCATAGTACCCTTATAGGAAGATAAAAAAAAATGGTCCTGACCTCAAGGAGTTTACATTCTACAGAGAGAGATGATAGGTACACAGATAAGTAATGTCAAGTATATGCAAAGTAAAATATAAGAAATGCAAGAGGAAGAGAATACAAATACCTGGAAATTCAGTAAAAGCTTGCAGGAGATATCACCCAAGCTGTATTCTAAAGGAAGCTAGGGATTATAGGAGACAGAGTTGAGAAAGGAATTCATTCTAGACTATAGGATCATTTGTACATAGGTACAAAGGCATGTTGTTTATGAAGAATTGGCTATCAAGCCAGCTTGATTAGATCTGAGAGTTCACAAAAGGGAGTATAGATTGGGACCTATGAAATGAATTTATAATTTATTTTATAATTTATATTTATATTTATAATATGATTTATATATTTTTCCTAATAGGGAGCTACTGATTTTTTTTTTTTTGGAGGGAGGGGAACAACGTGGTCAGATTTGTGTTTTAGGAATATCAATTCGGGATGGATGGAGAAAGAAGAGACTTGAAGCAGAGAGACCACTTAGGAGGTAATTGCAACCGTTAAGGTGAGAGATAATGAGGGTCTGAAGTAGGATAGCAGCCGCATGAGTGGAGAGAAGGGAATGAATAAAAGAGATGTTGGGTGTAACGTAAGTAAGATAGACAAGACTTGACAACTAACTGATTACGGAGTGAGGGAGAGGCTAAGGTTACAAACCTGGGAAGAAAACCGAGTCACTGCTGGGAGGCTAGAGGATAAACTTCCTTTGGGCCACTACAGTCAACATCATTAATGCAGGCCTTCTTCCCAAAGCCTGCTGGGGCTGTGTAATTTCTCACACAAATGGGGGACATCTGGATCATTTCCTATCCTCATTACAGTCCCAAGAAGGCATTCATCTTGTGCAATTTTCTGTCCCTTGTGCCCTGGAAGAACTACTGGGTCTTCTGGGAAGACCTTTAGAAGAAGTAAAAGGCCATGCTGCTCCTGACCTTTGCCTGTCTCCTGTCGTTAGAGGCTGCCCCAAAGCTCTCTGTTGTCTGGGAGATTCTATACAGTGTGCTGTATGACCCAAGGGAATGAAGGGACACTTTTTTTGATCTAACCATGAATTTTAAAACAATCTTTAAAAAAAACCCAACACAATGAAATTCAAAATGTTGAGAATCTACTGGAACATAAAGAGATAATGATATGGGGGGGGGGCAGAGGGGTGTTCTCCCACAAAAGGAGAATTGGATGTGGCCACACGGATCTCTTTCCCCTGGCATTTCTTTGCTGGGCTCCCCACTCTGCACACATCATGGGCGCTCTCCTTGTCAGCTGCCCGCCTTCCCCTGAGATGACCTGCCGCATCTGGGCTATGGTCACATTGACAAAGCTGTCAAAATGGCGTCAGGCCATGACTTCAAAGGAGCCTTTGCTTGATTTGCAATTCAGGGCAGGAGCCGTGGTTTTGCTGTGCTATCTTCCAGCCCCACGGTCCTGAGCTGGGACCCTCAGACCCCCCCCCCCCCAATCTCCAAACACTTCGCTCCCAGGCAGATATTCCCACCGAAAGGACAACACAGCTGCTTTCTCAGTGCCCCATGGGTTAGGGGAGGCATGGTCCTGGTTTCCTTCACATTCAGCTCTTATCAAAGGATTGCAGGTATCTTCCTCTCCCCAGAATGCCAGCAGGGAATCAGCGGCAGAAAAGCCACCCGCCCAGCACTAAGCCCCTTCTGCTTAATGCAGAAGGCTGGGAACAAGGGGTGAGCCACAAAGACCCATCGGTATCATGGAGAACCACCTGTCCTTCCCTTCTCAGCGTCACTGCCAGTCACGGCCATCAGCCGGTGCGTTGGCACTTGGTACAGCCCTGACTCAAAAGGCAGGACTCCGAACACACCTTTTGGGGAGAAGGCAGCAAAGGGAGGCCGGGAGGGAGAGGGGCTAAGGACAAACACCATTAACGCTGGGGCGGGAATGTAAACGTCCACACGGGCAGGATCAAGTGACGTTCAGAGCCAACTTTTGATTTCCTGCCAACTTGGATCCTGGCATTTGTAGTCCCTTGTTCCCCAGGATGACTGGCAATTGTGGAAATGCTTGCAGGAAGGTCTACCTAGTACAATGGGAGAGCTCCTGGCTCACAATATTTTTCCTAACCAGGCACTGGCGTGTGTAAAACTACTTCGTACTCCCTCAGCTTGGCTCCCAAGTTAAGCAAACTCCTTTGTAAGAAAAAGAGTTTCCATGCCCTCTGCTGGCCAAACCCGGACACAGGCCGACCCGACTGAACTCGAAACCGGGTCCGTCTGTCTCCGCGTCTCTGGAATCTGTCATAGCAACATCAAGGATGTAAGTCTCTGTTTCCTCATCTGTAAAATGGGTAGTTATAGCCCCGACTTCACAGGGCTGCCTTAAGAATCAAATAAAATTAATTCAGTAAAGTGCTTTGCCGACCTTGACTTTGTTGAGTGGTTTCACTTGTATCTGACTCTTCCTGACCCCATTTGGGGTTTTCTTGGCAAAGATACTGGAGTAGTTTTCCATTGCCTTCTCCAGTTCATTTGACGGATGAGGATACTGAGGCAAATAAGGTCACACAGCTAATAAGTGTCTAAGCTAGATTTGAACTTAGATGAGTCTTCCGGATTTCTAGCCCGGTGCTCTTTCCACTGCACCACCTAAGCTTTCCCTTGCCAACCTTAATGATGTATAGAAATGCCAGCCATGATGATGATGTCATCGGGTGCTTAGTTCCATGGATGAAATGTTTCAGAGTCATATGACTTTTTTTCTCATCTCTTTAACTATTGGTCATATTTGGGCAAGGGACAAATTCCACTGGATATACCCTGTGGTCTTGACAGGACTTTGGGGTCCCTTGTGCTAGTTTGCTTCTCCTAGGGGGTAAACTTGGAGCCTCCCCCATGCTCTCTTTTAATTGCTTCTTATTTCAGCTGACACTGTGTGCAACAGGGGTAATCAATCTGCAGGTTAGAAGAACAACTCCATTCTCTCAGGAGATGGAACAGCTCATAAAAAATGTAAGGGGTTCTCTTTCCTGCCTGTTTGGATGTTTTAACTCATGCCCTGCCATCCTACAAATTGTGCTAAGCCAGAGAAAACCAAAATGAGAAGCATAGGGGACATTTTGGAGGGCTGAGACAGAGAGGAGAAGATAGGAAATTATTTAGCTTGGCATGGAAGACCTTCTCCAATCTCATTCCAGCCTACCTTTGTGACTTTACATTACATTATTCTCCTTCATGGATTCAGTGGCTGGCCATAACGAGCCACATACAGCTATTCCCTGAGTTCTTTGTGCCATCTCCTGCTTCTCTATAGCATATTGACCATTTCAATTCTGTTTCATCCCATTCTATCAAAATTCTTCTTTTTCTTCAAGGCTCATTTCTGGTGCTACCTTTTCCATGATCCCCCAAGTTGAAATTGGTCTCTCCTTAAATTTTTCTGGAGCATTTTGCCTGAATTTCTCCTTTGCCCCATCAGTCAACAATCATTCATAATAATCACTCTACTAGTATGACAAATATCTGTATAAGCTATATGTCTATACAGACATACATATATCTATAAATCTATCTATCTATGCATATATATTTATATCTATCTATTCATCCTTCCATCCATCCATCCTTTCATCTCTCTGTGTCTCTGTCTCTCTTTCTCTGTCTCTGTGTCCCTGTCTCTGTCTCTGTCTCTGTCTCTGTCTCTCCTCCCTCACCAGAGTGAGAACCCCCTGAGGGTAGGGATCCCGTTGTTTTTCAACTTAATATCTGTAGCACCTATTGCTGTTGATTTCTACACCTCCTACTCTGTGCCTTATACATAGTAGGCATTTAACAAGTGTTTGTTTATTTGAATTCAGTTGAAGAGAGGGAAAATTAGAAAGTATTTTGATCCTTATGTCATGAAAACACTGAGAGAAAGGAAAAGAAGCATAGATTGGGATCGAAAGAGATCCTATTCAACCCCTCTCATTTTTTGTCAGATGAGAAAGCTGAGGTCCAGGGGTGTTCAACGATTTGCCCAAGAGCACACAGCTAGGATTTATTTAGACCTAGGTCCTCTGGGCCCCAAAGCTAGCCATCCTTTCCATCATGAAAGGAAGAAAGACTTAATTTCTGCTCATGTTTTAGATGATGGGGGGGGTTACTATCCTTATCTGTGAAAGGGCATCCCATTAATTTCAGAGGGGACAATATGTCTCAGGGAACCAAGGCAGAAAATTACCTCTGAGTTTTAACTGAAGCTTCTATATATATGGTCACGGTCAATCGTAACCATTGTGTAATCTGGCATGAAGTAAAAGGGAATTTCTTGCCCTCAAAAAAAATCTAACTGCTTACACTGGTAAGGAGAAAATGTATTTGCTTATCTCCTGTATTTCCTGGGGACAATGCTCTTGTGTAGTTGTTTTTCTTTTCAGTCTTGTGCAACTATTTGTGACTCCATTTGGAGTTTTCTTAGCAAAGATACTAGAGTGCTTTGCCTTTTCTTTCTCCAGCTCATTTTACAGATGAGGAAAATAAAGGTGAACTGGGTTAAGTTATTTGCCCAGGGTCACACAGCTAGTCAGTGTATGAGGCTGGATTTGAACTCAAGAAGAGGAGTCTTCCTGACTCCAGGACCAGTACTCTATGCACTTCTTAGCTGCCCCAATGCTCCTTTATATCACCAGGCCATTGATAAGAAAAGTTATATGGTAATAATAATAATAATTCACATATCAAAGTTCTTTTAGAATATGTTTGTTAGGGGCAGCTAGGTGGCGCAGTGGATAGAGCACTGGCCCTGGATTCAGGAGGACCTGAGTTCAAATCCAGCCTCAGACACTTAACACTTACTAGCTGTGTGTCCCTGGGCAAGTCACTTAACCCCAATTGCCTCACCAAAACAAAGAAAAAGAAAAGAAAAAAAGAGAATATGTTACTTAAAGGTAGGGATTGTTTTATTTTTGTCTTTATATCACTAATGTCTAGCAGTGTTCCTGGCACATAATAAATAGTTAATAAATGTTTGTTGATTAATTGATACATGCATAAGACTTGACAGCTACAAATATTGTTCCTCAGAGTATCTCTGAGAGGTAGATAACATTGTACATGCATTGTACCATTTTTACATATAAGGAAGCTGAGACCCAGAGAATAAACTATAATGAAAAGCCCAAAGTGAGCATTTGAACCCAGGTCTAGAATCTAGTGTTTCTCCTACCTTCCCCCCCACCCCCACATATATCATGTCATGCTGCTTTGAATTCCAGATATGATATCAAAACACACTATACATCAAGTGTCCTAGAGATTCTTACATCAAATTAAAACAAGTTTGATTTACAATGGTGGGAGCATTGTATTCTTTGTCAATATCCATTCTGTGCTCCCAAACTTGGCTGGAAATTCAAATAACTGGTAAATTACAGTTGTGGAATGAAGTATGTGTGGTTAAACATAGGCAATGTGTCAGCTTATGGCTATATTTCTCTGTTACAAGGGAGGGACTATTCAGGAGGAGACGATATTTTTTTAAATGTTAAGATTTTTGAAAATCAAAACTTTTTAATGAAAAAGACAAAAAAGAAAACTTGTCCACATTTTCAAAAAATCCCTGCTCACTTACAAATAAGGGTCTTAAGAGGGACCTGGTGTGTAGTCGTTTGTATTATGAAGAACAAAGAAAACGACTCCAGTGAGCTGGGAAACAGAGAACATGAAAATAGAAGAGGAAAAAATCTGCATTGTTCCTGGCAACCGAAAGTCTCAATGATGAGCGACTGTAAATTGAGCTTTTCCCCAGATAACCAATTCTCTTGAAGGTAGTGGGAATAGCGATGGAATTTGGGACCCCTGAGAAAATTTTAACAGCTCTTAGGGGAATTTCTTAACTCCAGCTGTTCCATTTTTTCCAACCTCATCCCCGTCAGGGATCATTAGAAGACCCTTTCTAAGTCAGGGTTATCATTCTCTCTCCACACATGTGCATGCTGAGCACACAGAAGTCCAAGCCCTCCTGAACACACACACACACACACACACACACACACACACACACACACACATACATACACACAGAGTTTGGCTCAAGGTTAAATGGCGCCCTTCTTAGCATGGGAGAAAGGGGCTGGCGGTGACACACAGAGGCAGTGGCTTGATTTCCAGTTATGATCCCCTTTGGATTCATTTGAGAAGGATGAGTGTCTGAACACCTGGCAAAGACAGACTCTCCTACCCCACGCTGGGGTTTAAGCGCACGGCATATTTCATGAAACTAATCTGAGTTAATATGTGGTTTCAGTTACACCCAGAGCTTTCCTGGGTAAAGAATAAAATTATGTTTCTCATTTAGAGTGCAAGGGCCCCAACTGGACCCACAAGCAGCTGAGCCAGCAGACGCTCCCATTTCTGTGCCCTTCACAATAACGTAATACTTTAGCCACTCCATAATAGTGCACAGAGGGATGTGGCTGTTTACAGCGGTCCTTCCCAGTAAGGATGAGAAGCAGTAGGTCAGTGAAAACCCTACAGCAAGTTATCATGGGGATCTGGAAGGGAAAGGGGGTACTCAAGGGACTGATTAAATGGACAGCAGCTGAACGGGGCCTGGGGCTGAAATGACCCTTGAGTAAGCACTGAAATCCCTCCCCCCATTCCCCTCAACACTCTAGCAGACAGATCCTGCTGTGGCTGATTGTGATGCTTCTCTCTGCCTCTCAGACCCTGCGATGTTTTCACTTCCAAAGCATCACCCAGCCTCTGATGACTGCATGCTAGGCAACTCTGCTGCTGTGATGCAGAGTGGGGAAGGGCAGGAGCTTTCAGCTTGAGGTACCTAATTGGGACTCTTAAACAACCATCACAGATTTATTCCCCATAATGCTTCAGTATAGTCAGAAATCAAATAGTCAGTGTAACCTGGTTTATGATATATACATGTCTGTACATAAAGACATAATATTGATTTATGCTTATTCATATTATGCACAATAAATATTTCCTTTTGAGATACAGTGGCACAGGGGAGTCCCATTTCTCTGCTTTTTCTGTCCTATTTCCCTTGTATAGAATACCCGTCTTCCTCTTCGCCTTGGCAAACCACCCTGAGGCCCTCTCTCCACGTTGGTGGCTCTCTCTTAGGGAACTACAATTTTAGCCGGCTATGCATCCCCTCATTTTTGCTTTGACTCACACTGGATTCTCCCTCTTGTTTTCCTTGCCTGTCACATTATCACCCTCAGAAATCTTCCAACCCCTCTCTAAACATCTCCTCTTAAAAAGTGTTTGCTAATTTGAATTCAACTGAACAGAGGGAAAGTTACAAGGTATTTTGATCCCCTTGTCATGAAAATACTGAGAGAAAAGAAAAGAAGCATTTCCTCTCCCACACCCCACTTCCAGATACCCCTCCATGTGTTGTCTTCCCATATTAGAATGTAAGATCCTTGAGAGTAGGACTTGTCTTCCTTGCTTATATTTATTGTCCCAGTGCTTAGCACAGTGCTTGGCATATAGCGTTTAGCACTAGGAGAACTTGATTGTGTCCATTGAGGTAAGAATTTTTAGATAATTAAAAAGATAATTTTTATATAATTTACTGTAATTTCACCTAATTGTGCAAATGTAATACACACACACATATATATGTATATATATATATATACACAATTAGGTGAAATTATAGTAATATATGTAATATATTATGATATATTACATAGCAATATATACATATATTATATTTACATAATTGGGTGTATATATGTAGATAGATATAAATGTATATTACATTTATACAAATAGGTGAAATTATATATATATATATATAAACTAATTCCAAGTAGATTATAATTTGACTTTGAAATAAACATTTTCATCCTAGTATCTCTAGTATGTACAAAGACACTGTGTTCATTGATGCAGTTTGATCATCTGAAGTCCTTTTAAATTCAGTAAATGCTCTATCATCTATCTATGAGTCTCTCTAATCCTATGCTTTCAACTCCAAGATCCAGTACCACCTCTTCCATGAAGTCTCCTGCTATGACTCTGGCCCATGGTGTTTTTTCCCTTTAATAGACTCCTCTAACACTTGCAGTTGAGGCAGGCACAGAGTAGACAGAATGCTGGATTCAGAGAAAGGAAGAACTGAGTTCAAATCTCCTGCTGATTAGAGAAAGTCATTTAATCTCCATGTGCCTCAGGCAATTCTTAGGACTTGCCCTTAAGCAATTTGAGATCCTTATGGTGTAGTGCCCACAATCTGTGTCACACAATTTAACACTTTAATTACACGTTATGTTGTTTGGCTTTCTAATCTACCATCCCTCCAACAAGATGACAAGTTCCTTGAGGGCAAAGACCAAGTCTAGTTTTGGTCTCCTCAGCAACTCACAGAGTACTTGCCATCCACTAAGTGATCAAGGTGATGCCTGTTAAATTGTTGATGATTTCAGATGATCTCTTTAATTCCAAAGCAACGAATTGGATTTAGCATTTAAGGGCAATGAAATATGAATACTACTTTTTGTTTTTGTTGTTTTTGCTTTTATTTTTAGTTCCGAATTTGCTCTTTCCATGCCCTCCTTCACCCACTGAGATAGCAAGAAATGCTATCCATTACACATATGAAGTTATGCAAAACATATTTCTGTAGCCATGTTGTGAAAAAAACAATTTAAAAAAGAGTGTGAAAAGATCCTTCAATCTGCACTGAGAGTTCCTCAGTCCTCTCTCTAGAGGTGGATATTTTTTTTCATCACCAGTCCTTTGGAATTGTTGTGGATTATTGTTTTGATCACAGTAGCTAAGCCTTTCACAGTTAATTCTTGTTACTATATTGCTGTTACTGTATCCAGTGTTCTCCTAGTTTTGTTCACTTCACTTTGCATCAGCTCATCTAAGTCTTTCCAGTTTTTCTGAAACCATCCTCTTCATTATTTCTTACAGCACAAATGTATTTATTCCATTACAATCATATACTGCAACTTGTTTAGCCACTCCTCAAATGATGGAAATATAAATCCTGCTCTTTAAAGTTTCTAATCATTGTTGTATTTTAAGAAAAATAATTCTATATAGAACCTGCCAATTCAAATAAATAAATAATAAAATGAGATAATATTTGTAAAGTGCTTAGCACAGTGCTTCTCACATAGTAGGTGCTTAATAAATATCTTTTCTCTCCCCCCTTTCTATATTTGTTGAACATAGTTTTTCTGGTTAAGGAACAATGCTAGGTGTGATGTGATGATGTGAGATACAGAGAAGGGACAGAGTCCCCGGACTCTAGGAGTTTATAGGCCAGTTCAATATTGTGTGCATGTGTGGTGGGAGAGGTAAATAAAATAAGCTAAAACAATTATAACAATCAATTGCTTATTAAAACTATAATATAATATATTGGGGGGACTAAAATAAGGGAGGGAAGGGAAAATGGAAAGGAGGGAGAGACAGAGACAGAGACAGAGACACAGAAAGAGACAGAGAGAGATCCTGCAAATTCATTCATTCACATACACTATGCACATAGTTCAAAACTTATCAGAGACTTGCCTGAGGTTTTCTGAACTGAATTCTGACTCCAGGAAACGAAGGAACTGGTCTCGCCCCACTTGGTCCTTTAGTACCTCATCAATGGAGAATCCCCATCTCTTTACACGCTGTTGGCTGGGCTCTTTGCTTTGAGAATAAAGGATTTATTTGTTTGTCTTTTTAGAAAAAAAAAGATAAATTAGAGGAAAAAAAGCATGTGTCATACATACTTGGGTCAACATTCCAAATGGGCTGGACATCCAAAACAATTGTGTGCTCTATACATTTAGAAATCAGTGGCAGTTTCCATTGTCCTGGCTCTCTTTCTCTTCTCCCTGTATACTATTTCACTAGGTTATCTCATCAGTTCCCATTGATTTAATTGCCATCTATATGCTGATGTTTCTCTGATCTACTTATCTATCCCTAACTTTTCTGCTAACCTCCAGTATCATATCTCCAAATGATATTAGACATCTCGAACTCAACATGCCCAAAACTGACCTCATCATTCCCCTCAAACCCTCCTCCACTTCCAAACCTCTCCATTACTGTCTAGAGAACTACCATTCTCCCAGTCCCTTAGTCTTATACCCTATTTGTCATCTTTGACTCGACTCTCTGCCAGCACTCCCCATATCTGATTGTTGCCAAAGCTTGTCAATTTACCTTTGAAATACATCTCGCATATACTTCTTTTTCTCCTCTGATATCCCCACCACTGGGATTTAGGCTCACATCACTTCACACCTGTAGCAGTCTGGTTGTTCTGTCTGCCACAAGTCTCTCCCCAATTCAGTCCCATCCTCCTCTCAGCTGATATTCCTAAAGCTCATGTCTGACCATGTCAGCCCCCACCCCTTCTCAATAAACTCCATTGGCTTCCTATCACCTCCAGAATCAAATATAAAATCTTCTGGCATCCAAAGCCCTTCAGAACCCTTCCAGTCTTCCCATACCTTATACCACCAGTCTCCTCAAGTCCTCTTCAAACCAGTGACACTGGCTTTCTTACTGTTCTTCAAACAAGACACTCCATTTATGACTGGATATTTTCACTAGATGTCTTCCATGACTGGAATATTCTCCCTCCTCATCTCCACCTCCTAACTTTCCTGGCTTTCTTCAAGCCCCAGCTAAAACCCCACCAGGAAGCCTTTCCTTGTTTGTTGCTCAGTTGTTCAGTTGTGTCTAACTCTTTGTGATCCCATTTGGAGTTTTCTTGGCAAAGATACTTGGACTGGTTTGCCATTTACTTCTCCAGCTCATTTGACAGATGAGAAAACTGAAGCAAACAGGGTGAAGTGACTTGCCCAGGGTTACACAGTTAGTAAGTGTCTGAGGCCAGATTTAAACTGAGGTCTTCCTGACTCCAGGCCAGTTGATCTAGCCACTGTCCCACCCAATTGCCCCAAACCTTTCCTAATCCCTTTTAATTCTAGCACCTTTTCTCTTTTGATTATTTCCAATTTATCCTGTCTATATCCTGTTTATACACAGTTGTTTGCATGTTATCTCCCCCATTAGATTGTGAGTTCCCTAGGGGCAGCTAGGTGGTGAAGTGGATAAAGCACCGGCCCTGGATTCAGGAGTACCTGAGTTCAAATCCGGCCTCAGACACTTGACACTTACTAGCTGTGTGACTCTGGGCAAGTCACTTAACCCCCATTGCCCCGCAAGAAAAAAAAAATATTGTGAGTTTCTTGATGGCAGAGACCCTTTTTTTTTGTTTGTTTTTTGCCATTCTTTGTATCCTCATCACTTAGCACAGTTCCTGGGACATGTTAACTTGTTCAGGCATGTCCAACTCTTCATGACCCCTTGGACTTTGTCCATGAGGTTTTCTTGGCAAAGATACTAGAATGGTTTGCCACTTTTTTCTCCAGTGTGTCCCCATTTTACAGATGGGGAACTGAGGCAAATAGGGGTAAAGTGACATGCCCAGGGTCACAAAGCTACTAAGTGTCTGAGGCTAGATTTGAACTCAGATCTTCCTGACTTCAGACCTGATGCTCTATCACTGAACCACCTACTAATCCACATGGGACATAAATGCTTAATAATCATTGGTTGACTAACCCTCCTAGAACATAAACTTTTGAGGGAGGACCATAATTAGGGCAGGACAAATGTGGCTTTGTCCTAGGGCACTGAATTTAGTGGGTACTACCAACTGTCTCTGTAGTCCTTTAGCACTTTAGAAACAACAGAACTCAGCATCTAGTTAGCATGAATAGTTAAAATAGGAAGCTACTAAAGCTTGCTTCCTTCCTCTGTGGACACACCCTTGGTGAAGTCCCCCTTAGCTCAACCCTCCCTGCCCCCACGCCCACCCCATCCCACTCCATGCTCCTTGTCATGGACTCAGTTTGTGCTATTTGCCTCAGGTGCAAAAATTGCCAATTACAGCTCTGCTGTGAGGTATATATGTGTGTAAACCACAAAGAACATCAAAGAAGCAATTCTAAAGGGGGAGGGAGAAATTGAGGTGGAAACTGAAACGCAGAGCAATTCTCCTGAGCATGGAGTTCATTGCAATAAAAAAGAAACCCCATTAAATCACAAACAACCCAATACTTATACCATTTACCTTCAAAATACCAAGCTGAGAAAGACAGTGTGGAATAGTAAAGAGATGGCCTTGGAGTCAGGAAGACGGGGGCTTGAGTCCCCACTCCTGACACTGTTAGCTGAGTGATCCTGTCCATAGCTTAACCTCCCAACACCCCCAGGCAACTCTCTGTGACCATACATTGCAGAGAAGTTGCTGACCTGTATTGGTAAGGGAGTTTCCTTACTACCAATGCTTGTCTCCACCAACGAAATCACAGGTTTGGAACACAAAGAAACAGACAAATAAACCAATAACTGAATGAATAACCAAGGTGGGCCAATGCATGAGAGATGGAAATATGGATCTAAAACTTTTTCTAAACTCCCTCCATGGCATCATTCCCATTAAATAGTTCCCAGGTGATAAAGAAAACTGTTTTTAAAGAAATACCTTTGGGTTTGAAGCTACCAATAACTTTAGAAACCTGGGTATCATAAGACCGTTAAACCATTTGAATACAGAACACAAGCTCTGGTGCAGATGTCATTGGGTGCTTGTATTTTGAATGAAGCCTTTAGGCAGACTTTGATAAGTCTTAGAGATAGAATTACAACAGTGACAGTTACATCTGGTAACAGCTGCAGCAGTAAATTGAAGCCTGCATGCAGAGGGAAAGGACCATCAGTCCTTGGGGTCACTCTCTGAGACACAGATAGCAATGAACATGTTCTTTTGCTGTTCTTTGTATCCCTACCACTTAGCATAGTGCCTAGGACATAGTAAGGCACTTTGTCCAGCTAAGATGGCCCCTTGTCCAAAGAACAACACCATCTTTGTTTGTTTCTTCTGTTTGTTTCTTCTGACTTTTTAAGTCAGAGTTTGCTGGATACAAGTAAGAAAACCTGTCCCTAGGTCCTGAAATACATTCAAATGGCAGCTTCTACCTTAGCTTCACAGGCCCTTTTTAGGGTAGGATGAATTTTATAATCTAAGAAAGGGATGGATAATTAGCATGGAAAGATTGTTCTATCTATCATCTATCTGTTTATATTGTTGTTGTTGTTGAGTTGTTTTCAGTCATGTCTGATTCTTCATGACCCCATTTGGGTTTTTTGTTTGTTTGGGGTTTTTTGGCAAAGATACTAGAGTGATTTTCCATTTCATTCTTCAGCTCATTTTAAAGATGAAGAAATGGAGGCAAACAGGGTTAAGAGACTTGGCCAGGTTTACATAGCTAGTAAACGTCTGATGCTGGATTTGAACTCAGGAAGATGAGTCTTCCCTATTTCAAGCCCAATACTCTATCCACTTTGCTACCTAGTTGCATGTGTGTGTTGTGTTGTGTTGTGTTGTGTGTGTGTTATGTTTTGTCTCTGTGTGTGTATATATTTTAAGAATCCTAAATCCTGTAAAACCTGGACTATTGATTGGTCACAGTAATCATCAGATGCCCTATACAATTAACTTCTTTCTTCTAAACTCAAGCTACAGCCATTTGAACACTTAGATGAGCTTGTGGCATTTATTGTCCATCAGTGATTAATCATATAGTGCTTTGGGACCACTCATAATGCTTTTAAAGAACTCTTCATATACCTATCTTGTCTCTGCTTTCTCATGACTGTTCCTGGAATGCTGGACACAACTAAGGATAACTGAATGATGGAGCTGGTTTCACCCAATAGAAATTGTTGTTATATAATCTCAGCTCAACCCTCACTGATGCTTCACTGTTGTCTCTTTCCTATCTAGTGAACCTCAGTGACTGTTGCAAACCAATTCCATTCTCTTCAACACCCTAACCACATTTCCACCTTCTGACACTTAGAAGGTAACCAAGTTTGTTACTCCACTGAAAGCTGTCCCTTAGAGTTCCCTCCTTAATTCTCTCAGACTTTTCAGCATTATCTATCACCCACTCTCCCTTCTGTTACTGAAGTGACCTAAGGCTAATTCTTTGACCTATGCTCTTTATCCACTCATAGGCTCACAGATTTAGAGCCTCAAGGGCTCTAAAACCTCAAAGGACCTCAAAAGACCTCTAGTCAACCCTCTCACTTTACAAATGAGGAAACTGAAGCCCAAGAGAATGAAATGACTTGCCTGATTTCACAGAGGTGGGAAGCATAAGATTCAAGTTTTGAATCCGGGTTCTTTGACTCTATACCCATCTTTTTTCTTCCACAATCATACTTCCAATAGTCATCTTCTCTTTCTCTTACATCTTCAAACTCCTGCTCTCATCTAGCTCCTCATCTGCCTAGAAAATGCATTGATCTCAGGCCAGCTAGATGGCGCAGTGGATAGAGCACCGGCCCTGGAGTCAGGAGTACCTGAGTTCAAATCTGGCCTCAGACACTTAACACTTACTAGCTGTGTGACCCTGGGCAAGTCAATTAACCCCAATTGCCTCACTAAAAAAAAAAATGCACGGATCTCCAATTCTAATAATGCTTTCCTTTGATTTTTCATACTCCATTAACTATAGTTTCATATCCCTCCTCTAGCTGCTAAACCACTTTATTTATTTATTTATTCACTTTTGGATGGGGCAATGAGGGTTAAGTGACTTGCCCAAGGTCACACAGCTAGTAAATGTCAAGTGTCTGAGATCGGATTTGAATTCAGGTCCTCCTGAATCCAGGGCTGGTGCTTTATCCACTGCGCCATCTAGCTGCCCCTGCTAAACCACTTTGAAAAGTTTTCTATACTTGATGCCTCTACTTCCTTATACCCACTTCTCAACCTCTTAAAAACCTTTTACCCCCCACTAATCAATTGAAACTGTTCTTTCAAACATCACCAACAATGATGTTCCTAGTCATTTAATCCAATATCCTTTTTGTCTTCATCCACAATGTTGACCCTCCTTTCCTGTTGGATAGTCTCCTGTTCATTAACTTCACAGATATCACTCTCTCCTGGTTCTTCTCCCACCTAGCTAACCCCTTCTTCTCAATCTGCTTCACTGGTTCTGTGTTTTCTTTCTGAATGCTCAAGGTGCATACTCCCCAAGGTTTTGTTCTGGACCCTCTTCCATTCTCTTTATTATTGTTGTTGTTTTTAAAGCAGGGTGATGAGGGTTAAGTGACTTGCCCAGGGTCACACAGCTATTAAGTGTCTAGTATCTGAGGCCAGATTTGAACTCAGGACTTCCTGAATCCAGGGCCAGTGCTTTATCTACTGTGCCACCTAGCAGCCCCCTTCCATTCTCTTCTTACACACCTTAGCAATCTTATTCACTCCTGCCACTTTATCTACTTGTTATATGCAGGTGGCTTGTAAAACTTCATTTCCAAGACCTACATGAACTGATGCAAAGTGAAATGAATAGAACCTGGATAACATTGTGTAAAGTAACAGCAATCTTGTAAGATGGTCAACTGTGAATGACTTAGCTATTTTCAGTAATACAATGATCCAAGACAACTCTGAAGGACTTGTGATGAAAAATGCTATCCATCCCCAGAGGAAAAACTGATGGAGTCTGAATATAGAGCAAAGCACACTTTTTAAAAACTTTCTTTTTCTTGTTTTGTTTTGTTTTTTCTTTTTTCTTTTTTTAGTCTATGTTTTCTTTCTTTCCTTGAAAAAAAAATTTTTTTTTTGCAGGGCAATGAGGGTTAAGTGACTTGCCCAGGGTCACACAGCTAGTGTCAAGTGTCTGAGGTCGGATTTGAACTCAGGTCCTTCTGAATCCAGGGCTAGTGCTTTATCCACTGCACCACCTAGCTGCCCCACTATGTTTTCTTTTACAATATGACTAATATGGGAATATTTTTACCTGACTGTACATGTATAACCTATACCAAATTGCCTCCTCTGTGAGAGGGGTGGAGAGGGAGAGAGAGCATTCAAAATGTTAAAAACAAATGTTAAAAATTGTTTTGACATGTAATTGGGGAAAAATAAAATACTAAATAAGTAATTTAAAAACAACTTCATTTCTGGCTCTGACCTTCCTTTTGAGTTCCAGACGCCACTGCCAACTGCTTATAAGCTATCATTATCTGAATGTCCACCCCACCTCAAAATTAAGATACATGAAACCATGTTTATATTTCCCCTTATTCCTTATCTTCCTTCTGATTTCACTGTTTTTGTTGGTGGTACCATCACATTCATCTTGGTAATTATCTTCTATTTTCCCTCTCCCTCTCTTCTCTTATCTATTCAGCAGTCAATTCTTGTTGATTCAGCTTGTGGAACATCTTTTGAGGCAGTCCTCCCCCTCTCACTAATAGCCAATATGGCTTCCTTGAAAACAGATCATGCTAGACTAACCTCATTTTCTTCTTCTTTGAGGTTAGACTAACTAGACTGGTAGATCAGGGAGAGCACTTTACAAAATCTCTAATGCCAACATTATAGATAAGATGAGAAAGAAGGGGCCTAGATGACAGCACAATCAGGTAGATTCAGACCTTGTTGAATGACCAGGTCTAAAGAGTAGTCATTGATCAGTTGATGGCAACTAGGAGTGAGTGCCCCATGGGTCTGGCCTTGGCTCTGTGTCATTCAAAATTTGATGAATTATTTCAATGGAGCCATACAAGGCATGCTTGTCAAATCTGCAAACAACCCAAAGCTGAAAGATGTAGTTAATATGATGGATCCTAGATAGAGCTGGAACCTGGACAAAGGCAGATCAAAACCATCTTGACACCTAGTAAGATTAAATTTAGCTGGAACAAGGGTAAATCTATAACTGGACTATAATAAAATCAACCTGACAAATATGAACAAGATGTTAGACAAGAGTGCCCTTGTAGAGGGGGAAGACTGGGGGGTTTTAGTGTCTTGAGTCAAGAGTGACAAGGCAGAGGCAGCTAGGTGGCACAGTGGATAAAGCACTGGCCCTGGATTCAAGAGAACCTGAGTTCAAATCCAGCTTCAGACACTTGACACTTACTAGCTATGTGACCCTGGGCAAGTCACTGAACCCCAATTGCCTCACCCCCCCCCCAAAAAAAAGTGACAAGGCATTCAAAAAAATGCTAAACCTATCCAGCTTTCAGGCAGCTAGGGGGCACAGTGGAGTGCAGGGCCTGGAGTCAGGAAGACTCATCTCCCTGAGTTCAAATTCGGCCTCAGACACTAGCTGTGTGACCCTGGGCAAGTCACTTAAATCTGGTTTGCCTCAATTTCCTCATCAGTAACATCAGTAAAATGAGATGGAGAAGGAAATAGCAAAGCACTCCAGTATCTTTGTGCAGTGACTCTCAGGGCAAGTGTCATTGAGGGATCCTATCATTCATTTGTTTGTTGTTTGTCCTTCATTCCCAAAGAGGACCATGACATCAGGGTGATGTCATGACTTGCAATGAATTGGATTTAAGTGAGGGAGGGCTGTGCAAGGTCACTAACCTCACTCTCTCCTCTAGAGCCATTTGGGTCCAATGGTGAGATATAGATCAGGACAACTGGAGATGGCCCCTCCAGTGACCATAGCCTAATCCCAAATGTCTACCATTCTCTTTACTCAGTGTGTTTCTGGGTTATTGGAAGGTAACTTGCTGACCAAATGGGAGAAAGGAAGTTATGTTTGGGCACTCTTTTCACTAGTTGGTGCTGTAGCATCTAGTTTCTTACCTGGATTTTTTTTTAATGGAGGGGCAATGAGGGTTAAGGGACTTGCCCAGGGTCACACAGCTAGTAAGTGTCAAGTGTCTGAGGTTGGATTTCAACTCAGGTCTTCCTGAATCCAGGGCCAGTGCTTTATCCACTGTGCCACCTAGCTGCCCCCTTCTTACCTATATTTTTGGGAAGAAAATTCATGACTCACCAAATTTGGAGAAAGCCCTGCTTCTGGATGAAGTTATGAAAACAAAAACAAAAACAGGCCACCACAAACTCACAAGGGACCCTACACATTGGAAAGACCAGGAATGTCAACTGATAGAAAAATATCCTTGGTCCTTTGTCATATTTGGGTCCTACTTAATACTACAAGTGCTACTTGGCCTTCACAAATGGCCTAACAGTTCAGGGTACATGATTGTGGCCCGACCATCCTGTTTGCTTTTTATTCTGGCTTTGTTCTAGTGGCTCAGGCCAGATTTGGGGTGGCATTGGATGAAGGTGGGCTTCTCTTTCAATGCAGGGTGAAGAGGTATTCCTTTTAGTTTTATATATATACATATATATATACACACATATATGTATGTATGTATATGTGTATATCTACATAAAGAGAGAGAGCACTAAATTCATGTTCTCATGAAGAGAGCAATTACCTAATTAAGCTCTCTTGTGAGACTCTACTAGGCTCATGGATGAGGTCTAATGTTTGCATTAGAGCAATAAACTGGTTGGGTATTATAGTAGTACCTAAGTTATCTAGTAGTACCAATCACCTAGTGGAGCAGGGCCAGGGCCCTAAGAAGGTCCCTTGAGCTCAAGCACCTAAAATTGAGCCCATTTAGAGGGGCATGAGATATAGCCAGGTGGGAGGAAACAAGACACTGAGTTTTTCTCTTCTCTGCCTTTCAAAAACCAAAAAAATCAGGAATATGAACCACAGAAAGCTGTCTTATCAGTTCTCATGTTCTCATATACCTTTTCAAGTCTGAGATGATAGTTGGCAGTAGCTGAGGTGAGGGCAGAGACATGAAGCAACAGACCAAACACTTGGGCTACAGAGAGTTTTCGTCACTGGGTGGCCAGGGCTCTGAACAAGTCCCAGATCTCTCTGAGACTCCAAAGTCCTTATCCATACTACAGGGCTAACAGTAATAACCTCCTTCATTGGGCTAGTGCTTCTGAGAACAACAATTACTGTTGTAGAGAGACAGAAAGGAGTAGTGGACTTGGAGTAAGGAAGACTTGGATTCAAATCCTGCCTAGGATACTTACTAGCTATCTAACCCTGGGAAAGTTACTTACCCTTTCTGTCTGCCTCAGTTTCCTCACCTGTAAAATGGGGAAGAGGATTAAACAGCTTTCAAGGACCCTTCCACTTCTAATTCTATGATTCTGTGATTCATTAGTATTGTAAATGAACCCTAAGAACTATCAGACCCATTAGATTGATAACTCCTTGAGGGCAGGAACTGTTTTTTGTCTTTCTTTGTATCCTCAGAGTTTAGTACAGTGTCTAGTGTACTTTTTTTGGGGGGGTGAGGCAATTGGGGTTAAGTGACTTGCCCAGGGTCACACAGCTAGTAAGTGTCAAGTGTCTAAGGCCGGATTTGAACTCAGGTCCTCCTGAATCCAGGGCCGGTGCTCAATCCACTGTGCCACCTAGCTGCCTTTCTGGTGTATTGTTGTTCAGTTGTTTCCAACTCTTCATGACCCTGTGGATCAACTGATCATGAGGTTTTCCTGGCAAAGATACTAGAATGGTTTGTCTTTATCCAATTTTATGCAGGCAGGGGTTAAGTGACTTGCCCTGGGTCACACAGCTAATAAGTGTCTGAGGTAGGGGCAGCTAGGTGGTACAGTGGATAAAGCACCAGTCCTGGATTCAAGAGGACCTGAGTTCAAATTCGGCCTCAGACACTTGACACTTACTAGGTGTGTGACCCTAGGCAAGTCACTTAACCCTCATTGCCCCACCCAAAAAAAAAAAGTGTCTGAGGTAAAATTTGAACTCAGGTCTTTTTGACTACAAGCCTAGCTGAATCTATCCTCCTTTCCACTGAGCCCCCTAGCTGCCTAGTGAATAGAAGTTGCTTAATCAATGCTTTATTAACTAATCGACTGATCCTCAGAAGTCTAGTTCAAACCCTTCTTGAAATATGAATCCTGTATATGATATCTGCCTAAATCAACCAGTACAATAACCTGTCCCCATTTCTCTACTTTGTCTCCAAGATTATTTCACTCAATTTAACAAATATTTAGGAAATACCTATTAAGCACTAGGCATTTACACCTATTAGGATTAAGGTAGGTGTATGACATACAAAGTATATTTTAAGATGCCATGCTGTAATAAGGGGTACTACGCTAAAACACAGATCTACCAGTCTAGCAACCTTGTCAAAAAGGAAATGAACATAACCCGACATGTTTTGTTCTTAACTAATTATCCAATGGCCCTCGTTAGCCCAGAGACAATGGAAAGCTGCCTTGAAGAGCATTATTTGATCTCATGGAATTCCCCCTCCTCCTTCCCTTTGAAAAAGACTAATTTGTTGTTCTCTCAAATTAATCATCATCATCATCATTATTATTATACCTCATCTCTATGTCCCATAAAGTGATGTCATCACTGATCCATGGATTGGAAGGTTCGGCTGGAGTTATCAAAGGATCATATTCCACATACTGTTCCGTGTAAGCAATTAAGCTGTGGTAGGGAGGGAAGGGAGAGAGAGAGCAGACAAAGTCACCGATCACCATAGCAATGTCATGTTGGGGTTACGGTCTCCCACTTCGAATGGTCAATGCACTTACCTCTCTAGATGATGGGAATGAGAAGCAATTAACCGGATGCTCCATCTCATTCCCCAAGCAGCAAGGGGGCCATTGCATAATAAAGGGAGCATGTAGCCCAAGGTTTATTTCTCCCTTTCCCAAAGTGGGTTCATGTTCATTCATTTCCT
This sequence comes from Dromiciops gliroides, assembly GCF_019393635.1. Classification (NCBI taxonomy): domain Eukaryota; kingdom Metazoa; phylum Chordata; class Mammalia; order Microbiotheria; family Microbiotheriidae; genus Dromiciops; species Dromiciops gliroides. The sequence continues at coordinate 239,800,173 of NC_057862.1, forward strand.
CATTCATTCAAGGAATCTGAGATGGCTTTGAAGTTTTAGGAGACAACTGTCCCATTATCATTTCACTTCCCCATGGTTAGAAGAACTAGAGGGATTCATTAGATGAGATTATAATCTCTAATATCAGAGAAGTCATCCTCTCTAAGACATAAATCCACTAGGAATGGAGGACCCTGGAGCCTCATGTTTCATGAAGGGTTTGAACTGAGGGTCAGTCAATTAGTCAATAAAGTATTTATTAAGCAACTTCTATTCACAAGGGTATGCTGGAACCAGCTTGAATAGATAAATGATTTAAAAATTCTCAGTGTGAGCAGAAAAAATCACCTCAAAAATCAGCAAACACTACAAATCAGGGCTTCATACATTGTTTTACAGATTGTTTAGACTTCAGTGATGGAGAAAAATAGTGATAATGCAAATTAAACTTAAAAGTATGTGTCACTCATACAATTTTTTTCCAGAGAGCCGATTGTTAAACATTTGCCAACACACTCCTGCCCGATTCCATCATACAAAAGCAGTTTCGATTTTAGGTGATCATGTGAGTAGTAAGTGCCATTGCAGGCAAATTGAAATGGGTCAACTGAGTAGTTCAATCAAGACCCTGGATGCTTTCTTTTAGAAACATGAATCTTGTATATGACATCTGACTAAATTAATCAGCGTGATAACCTGTCCATATTTCTCTACCATGTCTCCAAGGGTATTTCACTCAAATCAACAAATATTCAGTAAATGCCTACTAGGCACAAGGAGGTACCACTGGCTTTGATGGTCCCTTGTCTCATCATGGATGGAGTTAGGCTGGCTACACAAAATTTGACTTAACTGAATCCCCAAAGCCTATTAGGAATCATCTCACATTCCTGCTTAAACAAATATAAATTTTAAAAGCCTCTTTAGCTAAGCTTAGAATAAACAGCTTCAAAGTCTTTGGGGAATGTCTATGTTTACCTTTCCTTTATATTATCCTCCCCCACACCTCTATTCATTTAACCTACAAGTCAAAAAAAGTGATAAGGAGTAGATTGATGGTTGAACAGAAAACAGCAGGTTGGTGCTAACCCTTTGTGAAAGTTCCTTATTCTAACATTTCGAACTCAAAGTGAAACTTGGGCTAGAGTAGCATTTCCACAGTCCAGTGGGAAGAATATTGGATTTCAATTTAAAACACCTGAGGTCCAAACCCAGATCTGCCCCTCATTTGACTTTGGGCAAGGAAGTCACTTGACCTCTTCTGGCATAGGTTACCTGGGACTGGACTAGATGGTCACTAAGGCCCTAGGTAACCTTTCAACTTTAAGTGATCATTATGACCAAATATAACAGGGGAGAAAGAGGGCAGATTCATAACAGCATTTACATAGGGCTTTCTTGTTGGCAAAATGCTTTACAAATATTTTCTCATTTTGTCCCTATAACAGCCTTTGGTGGTAGATGCTATTATTATCATCCCCATTTTATAAATGGGAAAACTGAGGTTGGCAGAGGTTAAGTGACTTGCCCAGGGTTACACAGCTAGTGTGTAAGGCAGGATTTGGACACAGGTCTTCCTGATTCCAGGTGTAGTGCTCTACCAAGTTAGAGTGAAGGCTCCAAGCCTTGTAGAATAACAACAAACAAGGGGCACACGTTAAAAATGCAAATGGTGATGGGGAGGGCCGGATTTGGAGGCCTTGTCTAAGGCCCCCCAAATGCCTTGTCCCAGATCTGGGCAACATTTATCTCTTGAAAAGTAATTTATTTTTCAGTCGTGTCTGACTCCCTGTGACACCATTTGGGTTTTTCTTGGTAAACTTAATGGAATGGTTTACCATTTCCTTCTCCAGATCATTTTATAGATGAGGAAAGTGAGGCAAACAGGGTTAAGTGACTAGGGTCACACAACTAGAAGTGTGTCTGAAGCCAGATTTGAACTCAAGATGAGTTTTCTTGATTCCAAGCCCAGTGCTCTATCCACTGTGCCACCTAGCTGCCCCTGAAAAAGTAAAAGGAGATGCTGATCTGAAGAGGGTTTAGGAGCTGGATAGTTGCTTCCTTAATTAGTGCTTTCTCCCCATGCGTGAAAGTCTAACAACTACTTGAAAAGAAGCTTTTTTATTTGTTCTTTTAAATCAAACATCATTGCTTTGTTCTTATAGGAGAAGTAACAGAATGTCCTGAGAGGCTTACAGAGAAGACCTAAGTGCTGATCAAAGGAACCCCAAGGAGAGTTGGAAGGATTTTCTGTTTAAGACAATGTAGGAGATGGGTTGTTATGCAAGCTGGAGAACAACAGACTATGAAGGCATGTGGGTATGTGCATGTATGTGAACGTCACTAACATTCTTTAGAATTCTAATAGACAAGCTGGAATTTGGAAGATCCAGTGTCAACTTTTGGTTTGTTAAACTTTTTACATGATTATATAACCACCTTGGGGGAAAAAAAGGAGGTCAGCCAGCCATCTTAAGAAAGGAGATGGATGGTTTTGTTAATTGGCACAGTCGGCAAAGGGGAAATTAGGGGCTGGTTTAGGAGGAAGGGCTCACTAGCATTAGAAAGTTCTCCACGGAGGACTTAAAAGTTGTATTTCCCATTATGGGATAAAGTTCAAGGAGGTGACTCTTTGCTGGTCAACTCAAAGAATAATCTAAAAGTGTCAAAAAGTAACTAAAATGTGATGTAAAGTTGTGGAGGCAGCTGGCCCCAAAGGCCTCAAACGATGTAGTAAGTCAGAGAAATGGTGCATTGGTTTAGCCATCTTCAGAGAAATAATAGAATGTGCTAAGAAGAGCTGGTGTGGAGAAAATAGCTGGATTAAGATGTGAGCCTGGATCAAGAGACTGCATTTGATAGGACAAGGAAGGATTTTCTCTGTAAAACCATGTGAAATGTGGAATACCATCTAAGCTAGAGAGCTATAGCCTATGAGAACATTCTGTGCAAATGTGACTAGCATTCCAAGGGTTGCAGTTTAAAAAAAGGAAGAAAGGGAGAGAGAGAGGGAGAGAGAGAGGGAGAGAGAGAGAGAGAGAGAGAGAGAGAGAGAGAGAGAGAGAGAGAGAGAGAGAGAGAGAGGAGAAGGGAAGGAAGGAAAAGGAAGGAAGGAAGGAAGGAAGGAAGGAAGGAAGGAAGGAAGGAAGGAAGGAAGGAAGGAAGAAAGAAAGAAAAGAGACAGGATGGATGGAAGAGAAAGAAAAGGAAAGAAAGAAAAAGAGACAGGATGGATGGAAGAAAAAGAAAAAGAAAGAAAGGCTGGAAGAAAGAGAAAGAAAAAGAAAGAAAAAAGAGAAAGGATGGAAGGAAGAGAAAGAAAGAAAGGAAGGAAGGATGGAAGCAAGAGAAAGGAAGGAAGAAAGAAAGAAAGAAAGAAAGAAAGAAAGAAAGAAAGAAAGAAAGAAAGAAAGAAAGAAAGAAAGAAAGAAAGAGATGAAGGTCATAAGGAGAGGGAGATGAGGATGTCCATGTAGCTCTTAGCTGTGCATATTGGCGAAAAGATACTTTAAAAGAAAAATTGCCAGTCTGAAAGTTAGCATAATGGATAGAAGTTACATGAACATGAAATGGAAATAGAATGGAAAAGGCCATGGAAGTCAAAGAATGTGGATTCAGTTCCTGACTCTTCCATTTACTACCCATGTGACCTTTTGTTCAGTTGTTGCTCGGTCCTGAGTGACTCTTCATGACCCATTTGGGGTTTTCTTGGCAAAGACACTGGAATGGTTTACTGTTTCCTTCTCCAGCTTATTTTACAGATGACAAAACTAAGGAAAACTGAGTTATGACTTGCCCAAGGTCACACAGCTAGTAAATGTCTGATGCCAGATTTGAACTCACAAAGATGAGTCTTCCTGAGTGCTCAATCAGCACTCTATCCACCACACCACCTAAAGGGACCTTAAATGTCATTGCATACAACTTTGAAAAAAGCTAGAAAATTTAGTTGAGGTTTTTTATTTTTCATCTGCAACTGTTTGAGATTTCTTAGCATGAATAAGAAGAAAGGTTTAACACTTGGAGAGATGGTAATGAATATGACAGCTCTGTATGGGTATTTTGTGGGTAAGGGTGGGAAATGTTGGAACATGGAGCATGGGGAACTGCATATCACAGGCTATAGGTACATTGAAAGTGAGGGGGAAGGAGAGAAAACAAGCACTTATTAAGGACCTCCTATGTACCAGGCACTATGCTAAATGCTTTACAAATATTTTCTCTTTTGATACTCACAACAACCCTGGGAGGTAGATGCCATTTTTGATCCCCATTTTACAACTGGGGAAACTGTGTGACCCTAGGCAAGTAGGTGACTTGCCTAGGGTCACACAGCTAGTAAGTATCTGAGTCATATTTGAACTTGAGTCTTCCTGACTCCAAGCCAGCACACTGTATCCATTATGCCATCTAGCTGCCCAAGTAAGAATCATGGAAAAGTCACAAAAGTGAGTATTTTAGAGGAAAAAAATATGTGTGTGCATGTATAGGTATAGATATAGATACATATGATTTATATTAATATAAAATCATATATATATCATGCACATAATATATATTACATCTTATAAAATGTAATTATATGTTATATAAACATATTATATAAATACATAATATGTTTACATGTTTGTGTATAATATAAAATAATATATTATGATTTATGTAAGATATATCATAAGTATATATTCTGATATAATTATAATTTTATATATTACAATTATACATTATATAACAACATATTATAGATTATAATTTATATTATATAATGCATATATATTAATATATATGTAAAAACCTTTTTAAAGTTGTAAAGGACTCATGAATTCAAGGTCATCAACAGAAAGCAATATAGGGTAGTGGAAAGAGCACTGAATTTGGAGTCCATAAACCTGGATTAGAATGTGGACTCTGTTGCTGCCTATTTGACCTTGGTTAGATCACTCTCCTCTCTTGGTCTCAGTTTTCTCATCTATAAAATTAAGGAATGGGACCATGCGCTCCCTTATGGTCCTGACCAGCAATAGATCTGGTAGGACACTTCTCCTTAAGGGGCAGTAGGAAGGACAATTGGAAACCAAGGAAATGACAGAAATCTTTTGGCCCACAGAGCTTCTTTTGATCTGACAGCTTCTGTCATGTGATGCATAAAGCAAAATGAAATCTGATGAAGATGGAAAACAGTCAAAACACTGGAGATACAGAGAGGAAACAAGAGAACTTGGCATGCCAGTCTCGTTAGTTTTGATTATAAAATTACTTGACATTTGGTTATATACAGTAGCACTTTGTAGGCTACAAGGCCCTAGAGCAGTGAAGCATTCCTTATCTTGTCACCCCAGAGAAATCTGTTCAATAAAAATACTCATGAGGATAAGTGAGATAACATATGAGTGATCGGAGTTCTCTGGAAAATACATGGCCACTCCAAGTCCATGGTTATGACCCTCCTTGCTCTATCGATGCTGGTCCCTGGTTTAATTGCAATTTACCTGGCTGTAACATTACCTCTAGTCTTTCCTTAATGACTTAAGAAGGTTTGAGAGGAAGAAGGGAAGCCCTGGTTGTATCACAAAATCATAGAAAAGGAAAGTTGTAATGATCTCACTTCTGACTTCCTTTGGTTGTGGTGGTGTGGTTGCTGTCGAGTTTAAGGGTTCTTTTTTTTTTTTTTTTTTTTGGTCCTAGAAGTTATCATTAGTCATTAAGATGACACATTTCCATCACCGTAGCAGGTTTTTAATAGACCCTTAGGGTTCTCAGTCCCATGCTGTCTTATCTCATTTCACTAATTACATTTCATGATCACTGTGGGTCAGAAGTCAGAGGAAGAAGCAGCAGCGATCCCAGAGATAGGTTAGTGAGAGGAGGTTGGAAAGAAACCAGTTCCATTGCTGGCTGTCCCTAATAATAGGAACAAGATGAGGAGAGTTGAGCAGCCAATGCAAAAGGCAAACATTTCCACTGGGGGGGCCGGGCGGGGTAGGGTGCTGTGATGACTTTAAGCAGGACTGGGGATTATCTTGGTGCCACTGTGAACATGGGGACCATTCGGGGGCAAAACGCAGACGACAGATGGGCAGAAAAGCATAGCAACTTCTCAGATGATTTGGGAATATCATTGGATCGTAGTGTTAATCCTGAAAGGGCCCTTAAAAGCCATCTAGTACAACCCTTTCACTTTATAGATGAGGAAATGCAGGCCTAGGGAGGGGAAATGATTTATTCAGCATCACACAGGCTGAGCTGAGATTTGAACGCAGATCTCCTAACTCCTAGTTCAGTGTTCTTTCCACTGAGCCACACTGCCTCTTCCATGATGATGATAATAGGCTCACCTTTCCTTAATTTGTCTCAAGTATCCTCCATATGAACAGACAAAGAGGCTCAATGGAAATCAAGCAATTCTAAAAAGATGTTATTCTAGAGAATATAATAGCTTACATACTGTTACCATGCACAACGATGCGTGTGTGTGTGTGTGTGTGTGTGTGTGTGTGTGTGTGTGTGTGTAGCAGACAGCATATAATAATGGAAGGATGGTTGTACTTGAAATCAGAAAAGATCTGGGTTCAAATTCTGCCTCTGACATTGCCAGCTATATAACCATGGGCTTATCTCTAAGCATCAGTTTACTTATAAAATGGGAATAACACTACCCTACAGTGTTGTTGTGAGGCTCAAATTAGATGATGAATATAAAGTGTTTTGCAAACTTTTAAAAGCACCATACAAATGTAATTTTAAAATTGTTTTTATTATTAATCTGGTTCTTATCTTTTTTCATGGGGCAATGAGGGTTAAGTGACTTGCCCAGGGTCACACAGCTAGTGTCAAGTGTCTGAGGCCCGATTTTAACTCAGTTGACTCCAGGGCCAGTGCTCTATCCACTGCACCACCTAGCTGCCCCCTGATTTTTATCTTTTTGTTAGAATTCAGATAGGAACAGCCTGTTTAGTTTTCTTTCTTCTTTTCTTTCTTTCTTTCTTTCTCTTTTTTCTCCTTCTTTTTCTTCCTTCCTTCCTTCTTTCCTTCTTTCCTTCTTTCCTTCTTTCCTTCTTTCCTTCCTTCCTTCCTTCCTTCCTTCCTTCCTTCCTTCCTTCCTTCCTTCCTTCCTTCCTTCCTTCCTTCCTTCCTTTCTGTCTTTCTTACAGCTAGGTGACACAGTGGATAGAGTGCCAGGTATGGAATCAGGAAGACTCATCTTTCTGTGTTCAAATCCGGCCTCAGACACTGTGTGACCCTGGGCAAGTCATTTAATTCAGTTTGTCTCAGTTTCCTCAACTATAAAATGAACTGGAGAAGGAAATAAGCAAACTACTCCACTATCTTTGTCAAGAAAACCTTAAATGGGGTCACAAAGAGTCAGACATGACTCAAAATGACTCAACAACAACATCTATCATCTTTCTAGTATTCTTTTATGCTTAATGTCCTGTGGAGTATTGCAGGTAGCTAAAACAAGTGCTTTCTGTAACTGAATAAGTCTTAGGGCCTCATCTTTGGCTCAGAAAAAAAATCCTTGGGACATCCCCAGTGTCAGGCAGGATAATGGGAGTGCTATATACTTTATCTTGTTCCCACACAATTTTTATTTATTCAGCTATATTATATATAATATATATTATGAAAGATTTTTATTCCATATATATTGGGTATGATGACTATTTATATTGTGACATCTATTAAAGTATTGCTCTTAACTTTTTATGGATCAGTGTTAGGTCTATGAATGAGAGGAAACAGTTCTATGTTCTATTATTATTATCTCATCCTTATTTTTTGGATGGAGTTCAGATGGAAGTAGTTCTAGGACATGGCTCTATATCTTTCTATAATTTCTCGTGGTAATTATCTGATCCTGAATCGTTATCATGAACCTCTTCATCTTTCTAAAGCTAAAACTAAAACCAAAAAGAAAAACACCCTCGAGATACCTTCACTTGACACTACTTGTTATTAGTCTTATCCAACTAACATATTTTTAGGCAGGCACATGTATATGTATTATCCTAATTATGATTGGCCCATGTGTGTTCACACACATATACATCCATGTATTGGAGCATTATTTCTAAACATAGTAATATCCCGGAGGTCCTGGTTCTGATAACCTTAATCATTCAGACTACATCAAGAATAAGAAAATAAGTAAAAAGACCTTGGGAAAACCAAAACAAAGGTTACAAAATCCATGTATTACAGCTCAGGTACTGTGGGGGCAACTAGGTTGCACAGTGGATAAAGCACCAGCCCTGGATTCAGGAGGAACTGAGTTCAAATTCAGCCTCAGACACTTGACACTTACTAGCTGTGTGACCCTGGGCAAGTCACTTAAACCTCACTGCCCTTCCCGCCCCCCCCCCCAAAAAGAAGATCACGAGTTGTTCTGGCTACATTTGCTCTGCCCACATAAAGCTCAGGTACTTATTTTGGTTCAGTCATTTAGTCATATCTGACTTCTTGATGCTGTGGACCACAGCACGCCAATACTATCCATGGGGTTTTCTAGGTGTAGATACTAGAGTGGTTTGCCATTTCCTTGTCCAGCTCATTTTACAGAGGAGGAAACTGAAGCGAACTGAGTTAAGTGACTTGCCCAGGGTCACAGAGCTAGTAAGTGACTGAGGTCATATTTAAACTCAGAAAGATGAGTCTTTCTGACTCCAGGCCCAGCACTCTGTGCACTATGGTGCCACCTAGCTGCCCTAACCCTATTCTATAGTAAATCAAACAGTTGTTGTATGGTATTACATTTTCCTGCTAAAGGATTGCATAGTTTAGTAGATGCGACATCTCTTCTCCCCAGTCTGTGAGTTCTGTGAATTCAGAAACAGTGTTAATTATCTTTGCATCTTTCCTAGTACACAGTTAGTACTGTTGAAAGATTGGCTAAACAAGAATATATTCAATAAGACCTGAGTTCAAATCTGGCCTGAGACACCAGCCATGTGGCCCTAGGCAAGTCACTTAAACCTCTGCTTGTTTCCTCATACATAAAATGGGGATGATAATAATAGTACGTCCTTCCCAAGGTTGTTATGGGATATTTGTAAAGTGCTTTGCAAATCTTCAATGGCTATATAAATTCTAGTTATTATTACTTTATTATAATAATAATTATTATTATTATTTAAGAAGGTACAGAAGTAGGAAAGACCTTTTAGAAAGGTTTCCATGAAAAAGGGCTGAAATAAAAATATTTGCTTCTAAAAAATGGAAGATTTCTTCATCCAAGAGCATGATGGCTCACAATGACTTGTCACCAACAATGCCACCAAAAAGGGGTTGACAATGAAAGAAAAGATAAGCAATGACAACAAGTCCAGGTTAGGATCATTTTGTTTTTCCAGAAGTTCTTAAGGGGTCCATTTATAGATTTCAGAGGGTAAAACATTCGGTGGGAAAAGCATTGCACCTTTATTTTCATTAACCTCTAACTGAAAATTGGCATTTTCTTCATTGACACCTAAGTAACAAAGCAGCATTCTAAGAAAGGCCCATAGGTTTCACCAGGCAGCCCAAGGGAATCATGCATGACACAAGAAAGATTAAGAACCCTTGATTTAGAAAAAGGGCTTTTCAGAGTCCAAGGCTGCCAAGATTAGGGAAGAGGGTGAGGCCATTGCCACAGAAAGTGAGCCACCATGCTCTCCTTATGCCCTGGCCTCTGGTCATTCCCTTGTTCAGCACCAGACCAATCCCTTCCTCCCTATTTATCTGGTTCCTTTTGCTTTTCCTAAGAAGCCCCTTTATCTCAGCTGCCAAGGCCCTCTGTATCTCTACATGGCTGTCCCCAAGGCCCATGCTCTCTGTTCCTATGGAACTATGTGAATAACAATGTCTTTGTCTCCTGGGGATGAGGTCCTTTGCCTCGTGGCTTAAGTTTAATTAACACTTATCATCTGGAGCAGGCCCAGGGAAACCTGATCCAGGATATGTGTGTGTGTGTGTGTGTGTGTGTGTGTGTGTGTGTGTGTGTGTGTGTGTGTGCCCACCTGAGAAGAGCTCTGCTTACACTTCAGGTGAGCAGTAACACCCAAACACAGCTGCCAGAAAGATACCCATTAGCTTGGGGCACAGTGTTCCTCCGTCTCTCCTCACCCCCCACACCCTGCTCCATAGACACTGACAAATGGTGAGTCTGGGATGCTTTATCTTTCGCTAACAGTCCTCCTTTCCTCTGCCCTTCTTCTCCCTGGGAGTTTCCTTATGGTTCTCATGAAAAACCTCAGTGTCACTTTGAAAAGGTGCCAGTTGTCACCGCATCCCATAAAATCTAGCTTCCACTGGGCGGGGACCCCGGAGAGCTCTGTGTTGTGAAGTGAGAAGTAGTCAGTTGGAATAATCCCTTCAATTTGAGCAGTCTCTCAAGCATAATTAGACCATACCAGGTGAGGGCTCCTCACTGACACTAATATAAATAAACAAACACTGGGACTGTGCCAGTCTGCTCTTCCTATTCCTGGCCCCTCCCTCCTTTTCTCACCCCTCCACCTTTTTTTTCCCCAAAGGAAGAAATACCACAATTGGTGCCCATAACACACTTGCATGTTGCTCTAGATAAGAGCCCTGTAGTCTAAGTCCTCTTCATAATGACTGGGGTAACAAGTGATTACCCCAAACTAAAAAGTGAAAAAATTAGATCCTGTTTATTTCAGTAAGGGCCTGAGCAGAATACAACTGAGGTGCATGATAACAATGAATGCTGGGGTTACAGGCTCACAGACATGGAGCTGGATGGGACCTCAGAGGTCTTCTAGCCTAAACCCTTCATTTTACAGATAAGGGAACCGAGGCCCAGAGAGTTCAAGTGATTTGCCCAACTGCCTTGGGTTACGCAAGAGACCAGAAGCAAGGAAAGGTGATCGATGGACAAAGAGAAGCTCCTGATTGTTATGCCACGAAGCTGTATTTGTAAAATTCTGGGAAAGGGCAGCGGATGCATTTAATTGGTCCCCAGATACCCTAAATTGTCTCCCTCACGAAATTTTTCCTGGATAAAGAGAAATGCAGCAACACGTCTAAAAGCAATTGGAGAGAGCCTGTGCTTTTGCCTGTACAAGACCAATATGCTCTAAAGAAAATATCAACATGGCTGCCGCAGCCACAAACCAGATCTCAGAGTTAACTGAGGTTACAATTTCAGAGCAAATGATACCTTTGCTGCCAAATGATCTGCTATCCTCGATAGGATTTGGGATGCTTTCTCTTGAGGAACATGTGAATAGGCCTGCACTGTTGAGAAAATACCTTAGCCCCAAACCAGCAAATCCTGTAGTCTTCTGGTGAAGATGGAAGATTCACCTCTCAGTTTAGTGGGGATTTTTCTTAGTTTCAGTGTAATTTTACACTTGGCTATTTTCATGACTATTTAACTTAGAAAACAAGTACCTGTTGATTAGGACATCAGATTTCATCCAAATGTCTGAAAATGGCGATTCTGTGGAGTGAAGGGCCACTCAATGAATCTGATGAGGGAGATTCACATGGAATGTAATAGACTATAAGTTCCTTAAAGGCAGGGACTGTTTTCAAGTGGATGAGCATTTATTAAGTTCCTACTATGTGCCAGGCACTGCACTAAGTACTTTGGTCTTTGTAACACCATTGCCTGGCACAATGTCTGCCACACAGTAGGCACTTATGCGCATTGATGCCTTTTTGAGAGACTTAACTCTGATGATGCCATGACAACCATGATTCAAGAGGACTGATGAGAAAGCATCAGTCCTGACAGAGTGGTGATGAACTCAAGAAACAAAATGATGTGTATTTTTTGACATGGCAAGTCTATGTATGACTATGCATATTTATTACAAGAATTTTGTTTTTCTTTTTTTCTATTGAAGGGTGTGGGAGAGAGAAAAATGCTTGTGAATGACTTTTATTAATTTTAATTTTAAAATGTTTGTTGATTGACTGAGGATATGGACATGAACAAGGGCACCACTTTGAGAGGAATGAGGACATCTTGTAACTTAATCAAGATGATTCAGGAGCTCCCTAGATCAACCCAAATTTCCTATGTGAATATTTTTCTATTGCTTCTGATGAATATTTGGATTTGACTTATTGTCTTGATGCCTTTAGATATTAGTGATCTCAGGGACAGCATATGGATCAACAAATGTTCAGTTTGGGCAGCTTGGCTAGTTTTATTTAAAAAAAAAAATTCACCAGGTGGTCTTGGTTTCTTTCAGTAGAGTTGAAAAACAGCCTATTTAATGGGCAAAATTAAGCCTCCAGCAAGATAAGTGGGCAAAGCTGGCTACCCATGCAGTCTGTATCCCAAAGGTATATGCCAAGTGTATCCAAGTTATCCATGACAAATGTTTTCTTTACAAAGGCTTTTTTGTATACAATCCAAAGGGTGGTACTTTGGAATCCAATAACTTTTGATGATTCCTTTCTGCTTATAGAAATAACACCTCAAAGGACACATAAGAGTTCTTTCCCTCCTGTAAAATCAATCTGTGCATTTTGTACATGGAAAGGGAACAATTTCCTTTAAAAAAACCAAGAGATCTAATGCAGAAAACACATGAGACAATTTATGAGGGACTAGTTTTTGTTTTTCTTTTTTTGGTGGGGCAATGAGGGTTAAGTGACTTGTCCAGGGTCACACAGCTAGTGTCTGAGCCTGGATTGGAACTCAGGTCTTCCTGAATCCAGGGCCAGTGCTTTATACATATATATACTATATACATATACTTTATACATATATATATATATATATACACTATAAACTAGGGGGCAGCTGCCCCCTAGCTTTTTTTTTCAATGACCATTTTTCTTTTAAACATTTTAGAGTAGATCTATACCCATTTATCTAGCTATCTAGCTATCCTTGTGATACCAGAGAGGGGAAGTAAGATTTGGTAGTTGTTATCTTAAATAAACTGGCATCAGTCTGTTGGACTTGGTTTTCAATTCAAGAGACCACCACTGACTTTTGTCTGACTCTTGGAATACCCTTGATATCAAGTGCCCTTGAAAGCCTGACCCTGGGCTTTGCCCATTTTGTGAACCCAGAAGAAAGCAGTAATATCAAGAGCAGACTCACCTTTCAGCTACTTTGGACATCTTTAAACGATGTCTATCTATCTGTGCAGTCAAAAATGTTATCTGAGGAAAGAGATGACAGGGATGTTAATACTCTTCTCCTTTCCCTCCACCAATCTTAAGCCTTACATTTCCTTTTAGTTCCAGGTCTAGACAATCCAAGAAGCTTTCCCCAACAATATCAGTTTATAATGCTGTTTTTCTTCTTCTGTATCACAAAGATGAATAACTGATTTTTCCTATTGTTTTCTGTTTTATATATGATTTTACATGTGTACATTTTAGATCCAAGATTGTTAGTTTCTTAGTGTCAGTGTCCATGTTTTTTTATATATTTTGGATCTTCTGCCTAGAAAAGTTGCTAGCCCTATAATAGCTTTTTATTTACTCTGAATCTCATCAGTCTTATTTTGTGTTTATTTTCCCTTTCCTTTCCTTTTCTTTCCTTTCTTTTCTTTTCTTTTCCTTTCCTTTTTTTTTTTTTGCCAGACCTATGATTTTATCAGGTAAGGAGCCCTCAGTATGGAGTTCCTCACACCAATGAAGAACAGCATCTACTCTGAAACTTAGAATAGCCTCAGAGAATCTGGTCACATGACCCTTATGTGGCAGACGTTGTACTTGAACCTGGGCCTTTTAAATTCAGCTCTGACAAGCTGTCATTCATACCATCTTTTCTATACTTAAACACACATAATTTAGAGATAATCTTACCTAATCTGATTTTATAGAAAATAAAGGTCAATTCAATTCAATAAAATGTAATAAAATTAAATAAAATATAAGGTCTTTGAAGACAGGGACTGTTTCATTTTTGTTTCTGTATCCCTAGCACTTAGCATAAAGTTGGATTAAATAGCTATGTTGTATATCTGTCTTCTCTTTTCAGAGCCAATAAACTACTCAAGGGCAGAAACTTTGTTTTCTTCCTTTGCATCATGTTTTGTATACAGTAGATACTAAAGTGTTGAATTGGATTTGTCTGTCTGAAGCCAGAACATGCTGTGACTTTATGGGTGAACCACCATAGCAGCAACATAAAATGTCATATGTAGTGAACTCTGTTAACTCTGCCTGGTACAAGTAGGCATTTAAGAAATGTTTATTGACTGACTAATTGGCCTACTGACCTTGGAGAAAAATAACAGTGACTGAATGGATTCTGAAAAGAGAATAGGTGGAGGAGCAGCAACCATTTTTTTTCAACCCTGAGACTCAGAATCTTAGAACCAAAACCTGTTGGTCTCAACCTGTTGCTTCCCCTAGAGAGCATAACATTTTTATGGGGTGAGGCAATGAGGGTTAAATGACTTGCCCAGGGTCACGCAGCTAGTAAGTGTCTGAGGCTGGATTTGTACTCAGGTCCTCCCGAATCCAAGGCCGATGCTTTATCCACTGTGCCACCTAGCTGCTCCTGAGAACATAACATTTTTAGGAACTCTAAAGAATAAAACATGATTATATCTTTGTAGAAAGGACACAGATAGAAGAATTCAGGAGAACAACTTTATTCTCTGTAGCCAGCTTGGAGTTAGGAAGGTCTGGGTTCAAGTCCTCTCCCTGTAATTATGGCTATGTATCTGAGTACTTTGGCACCTAGGTGGCATCAGAAAGACCTGAGTTCAAATTTGACCTCAGATACTTTCTAGCTGCATGATCCTGGGCAAGCCACTTCACCTTCTTTGCCTCAGTTTCCTCATCTGTAAAATGAGTTGGAGGAGAAAATGGCAAACCACTCCAAGTATCTTTGCCAAGAAAACTCCAAATGAGATCAGAAAGAGACAGGACTGAACAGGCTAAACTCTATTTGCCTCAGTTTCCTCATCTGTAAAATGGACTGGAGAAGGAAATAGCAAACCATTCCAATATCTTTGCTAAGAAAACCGCAGGGGGGCAGCTAGATGGCATAGTGGATAAAGCACTGGTCCTGGATTCAGGAGTACCTGATTTCAGATCTGGCCTCAGACACTTGACACTTACTAGCTGTGTGACCCTGGGCAAGTCACTTAACCCCCATTGCCCTGCAAAAAAAAAAAGAAAGAAATAAAAAAAAAGAAAACCCCAAATGAGGTCACGAACAGGCAGAGGGGATGGAAATAACTGAACAAGACTGTGAGTAGGACACTAAACCTTTCATTACCCCAGGTAACTTTCTAAGATCTGTGAGGGGAAACTCCTGGTGTGAAAACTCCATCAACTAATGTAGATCTGTACCAATTCCTCTTCCTCCCCATCAGCCATGCAGCTGAATAGTGTACTTGCTGGAACACCTCAGGCCAGCTATATTCCAAAGAGGATCATTCATTTAGAGGAAGAAGGTTCCTTAGGGGCCATCTAATCTAGTCCCCTCATTTTATAGATGAGCCTCTCTGAGGCTCAGAGAGAGAACTTATTTGACGTGGATAGCAAAGAGCCTAAATTTGTTGCTCCCAAAGTCAATGTACTACATCGTACTACACTGCCCTGCAAATGTCCCTAGGAACCCGGAAACTTGCTCATCTTTTTGGACCCGAACATAACCAGTTTCCCATCCTTCCTCTGGGATGTTAGGAACTGCTACGAATAATTCACACACACACCTGTTTTCGGATGTCCTCTTTTGTAGTTTTCCTGATTGGCTGGGCAGGTATATGCACAGGACTTTGGGACTGAGACTCTTCTGTCACTCCATACACTGACTAGAAAAGAAGGGAAATAAGAGAGATTCAGGTGCTGTTAGGAATCACTGCCTTCCTTTTCCCTCATCATCAGTGATCTTTTTCCATAGCAACAGACACATTTCTCAGGCACAGAAATGAAAGGAAGAACTTCACATCTGTTCATAGGACTCTGGTGATTCCTAGTCTCAGTTTCTTCCCCAGTGCAATTTTAAGGATAAGTGAGGATGGGGGCAACTAGGTGGCACAGTGGATAAAGCACCGGCCCTGGATTCAGGAGGACCTGAGTTCAAATCCAGCCTCAGACACTTGACACTTACTAGCTGTGTGACCCTGGGCAAGTCACTTAACCCTTATTGCCCTGACCAAAAAAAAAAAAAAAAAAGGATAAGTGAGGGTTAAGTTGTAACACAGCACAGTCTTAAGGAGGTTAAATTGTAACATAGCATGGAGAGTAGTCTTATAATTCCTTAGCTCCTGCCAAGAACAGGTGCATGGACTGGAACCAAACCTAAATGGATTGTTCTGCCAAAGTTGAGCCAATGTTATTGATGCACCGAGGTCATGATAAACTTAACCAATGAATAAACAACAGTGCCACAATTCTGAAAATAGTTGTATTGAATTAAGTTCTGAGAAATTTTTGTTTAGTCTTTCAGTCGTGTCCAACTCTTTGTGCCCATGGGGTTTTCTTGGCAAGGATGCTGGATTGGTTTGCCATTTCCTTCTCTAGGTTTATGCAGGCAGGGGTTAAGTGACTTGCCACACAATGAGTATCTGAGGTCAAATTTGAACACTGGTCTTTCTGATTCCAAGTCTAATGCTCTTATCTACTGATCTACCTAGTTGCCTGAGAAATAACTATATTGAGCTAAGTTCTGAGAAATAGTTGTCTCACACATGGGTTACCCCTTCATTATCTGTATAATAGTGTCCCTAAGGATTTCTCTTATAGTCCCTTTGGTGGGCTGCTTATCAACATGGACTCTGAAAGCTCCCATTTCCCCTTTTCAATAAACTCTCTATAATTTCAAGGGTCATCTCCATGTAGGTTCACTTTAGCCTAACAAATGGTAGCTGTGACATAGACATTTCTTTTCCTGAGAGGATAGACTGACTAACCAGGGACTCCAGCATGGAAAAACAAAAAGTTCAGTGGCATTGTGATTGAATTTTATCAGGCCCTGTACACAGGGTGGAGAGACATTTGTCTACCAACTTCTGGAATACTTGTTTTTGTTGTTCATCCTTCATTCTCAAAGAGCACTAATGACATCATGAAGGGGATGTCTTGACTTTTGTCATGTGTGTGACTTGACATCATTATGTGACTAAGGGAACCTTCTCAATGGCTGAAAGGAGTAATTTTAGGAGAAATTATAACAGCTGATATTTTATAAGGCACCTTAATTTTGGAAAGTTATTCACATATATAATCTCATCTGAACCCCACATAAACCTTGCAAAGAAAGTACTATTGGTATTATTATTGTTGCCATTTTACAAATGAAGAAACTGAGCCTCCAAGGGCTTACGTTTCTCATCCATACTCAATTAGCACTGGGGATAAAATTCAGACACAGAACTTCTTGATTAGATTTAGCACTCTCATAAATAGGCTATCATAAGTAAAAGTAAAATGTATCTCTACATTACAAAATGGCGCATGTTACAACAGAACTTGAATACTTCAAAAATCAAATGGATTTGGTTGATGTGGATGTTCCCTCCAAAGATGCATATTGCAACCCATTCATGCCTGCCCATCCTGAGAGACTTTTGTTCATGTCTCCTCATAGGGTTGTCACTGTAGAAATAGGACTTTGTTACCTCGGTAAAGGATAAAATAGACTTGAGAACAGCTTCAATTTTATAACTAGATTTCATAGTGGGTTATTAGAGGGAAAGAGGGATATTTTAGACTTTACTCCTAATCTTATGAGGTTAACATTATAGCTTATGCTTTCTATACAGTACTGGATGGTTACAAATGACTTTTTGTTTTGTTTTGTTTTTACAGGGCAATGAGGGTTAAGTGACTTGCCCAGCGTCACACAGCTAGTAAGTGTCAAGTATCTGAGGCCGGATTTGAACTCAGGTCCTCTTGAATCCAGGGCCTGTACTTTATCCATTGCACCATGTAGCTGCCCCCATCAATGACTTTTTAAAAAATTCATTTTATTTTCAATTTATGGAATAACAAAATTATCATGCAAATTTTTCCTTTTTTCTTTTCTCCTTCCCCCCCCCCAAAAAAAACTTTTAACTACATTATCCCATTTATTTCTCATGAGAGCTGGGTAAGGTAGGTAATACTAGTACTGTGAATCCATTTACTAATGAGGAAACTGGAGTTTTGAGATATTAAGAGCATAGAAGTCAATAAGTGGTCCAATTGGTACTCAAACCCAAGTCCAGAGTTCTTTCAGCTCCAAACAAGTCATCCAACAACATGTCCCTCAGGACCACAGTCAGGCAGAATCCTGGGTTAGTTGGACCAAGGCTTAAGGCCCAGGCATGGCTTTAATGGAGAACCATGTAAGGAAGGGGACCCTGCCAGATAGTCATGACTGCCTAGAATATGAAACACTCCTTGCTCTTACTCTATCACACAAGCAACAGGAAGAGGGTGGTTTTTTACATAGAAACATTTTAAATTCAGCTAAAAGAGCTGACCTTTTTGACCTTTTGTGGATTCTTCATGCGACGACATTTTCTGATATCCATTTCTGTTGTATTCACACAACCTGGCTGAGAAAGGAATCATTGTAGAGATTACTAATTGAAGCTCTGATTGACCCAAATGACCACCAGTATGTCAAGTACCACCAGTAAGTCAAGTCAACAAGTATTTATTTAGTGCTTATTATTTGCAATGCAACATGCTAAGCACACAAAGACAGACAAAATTCTATTAAAAATACATAAGTATACAAATACAGGGTGTCCCCAAAGTCTTTGTATGGCATTAAGTTATTAATAGCTTAGAGTATTAAGTTTGTGTAAGCTAAGAATAGCTTAAAGCTAGTATTCAGTTATAAATAGCTTAGTACTGCACAAAGACTTTGGGGACACCCTGTATATGTCAATTTTTTCCAGTGAACAAATTAATTTTGTTTAGTGGATCTGTGCTTGCCTTATGCCAAATGACAGGTTCTAATATGATGGGGATGATGATATTTCTAAATGGCTTTTAACAAATATGTTTTCTCTGCTGACTACTACTACTGGAAGGAATAAACATTTAGATAGTTCTTGTTATGTGTCAGGCAGTGCAATAAGCTTTTACAAACATTATCTTATTTGATCTTCACAACTTTGAGGTAGGCGTTATTTATGGCTCCCATTTTACAGTTGAGAAAACTGAGATAAAGATAAAGTGACTTACCCAGGTTCATGTTGTTGTTCAGTCATTTCAGTCATGTCTGACTCTTTGTGACCCCTTTTGGGGTTTCCTTGACAAAGATACTGGAGTGGTTTGCCATTTCTCTCTCCAGCACATTTCCCAGATGAGGAAACTGAGGCAAACTGAGTGAAGTGACTTGCTCAGGGTCACATAGGTAGTAAGCTTTGGAGGCCAGATTTGAATTCAGGAAGATGAATCTTCTGCATCCTATCCACTGTGCCACTATCTATGGTCCACACATTTGGGAAATGAATTTTTTGTGCCAGAAGTCTGAGTTTGAATACTTTAACCATTTTTAATTATGTGAAAAGGATAAGAAAATGGAACAGTTCTTAGTCTACCCTCCTGTTTTATGAAGGGATATGCAATTCATTATGATTACATGGAGTTGTTTAAAGTTTTGAAAAAGACCAACTTTAACTGTTACATTTAAATATTTGTGAAAATGGAAATGTTTTTACTCTGGTAATGTGAACTGTGCTGTTTTCCTGAGAAGCTGCGGGGAGAGAGGGGAATCCCTTGTATTTTCCAAGGATAGATATTTTAGAGTCAACTTTGTGAGTCTTTTAAGGAAAATAATCATATGAATGAATAAGGGAAGCTAGGTGGTACATTTGACAGATCTCTGGCCTAGAATCAGGAAGACTCATCTTCATGAATTCGAATATGGCCTCAGACACTTATTAGCTGTGTGAGCCTGGGCTAGTAACTTAAACTCTGTTTGCCTCAGTTTTCTCACCCAGAAAATGAGCTAGAGAAGGAAATGGCAAACTATTCCAGTATCTTTGCCAAGAAAACCCCAAATGAGGTAATGAAGAGTCAGCCATGACTGAATATGACTGAAAAACAACAACAAAATGAATGAATTATAGAATGGCTGGCTATACATCAGCTATTTCCCAAAGATAGATGTTTGTAGGTTAAAGACTGCCTTTGATTTTAAGAAGGTGGAAAAGGAAAAATGAAAAAAACCTATAAAACTACGCAAAACTGTCTCACCACTGGTCTGTGGACATCCCAGAAGGCTCGTTCTTGACTATCCAAAATTTTTCTTTCTGTCTTATCTTTCTTTCGATCAATCCTAAAAATGGAAACAGAAAAGGGAAATAATTTGCATTTGTTTTTTTCCCTTTGCAATAATTTCTAAGGAACTAGTGTATCTATTGCAAATGGAACAAACATGTTTACCCTGTGTTTGTTTTAGGATCATGAGGCCTATATGTGTAAAGTGTTGGTGCCTTCCCTCTTCTCCATCACTTTACTTGTCAATGAAATTAACAGAAGAAAATATGTTTGGGATCATGAGTTTATTGTAAGGAATTCTCTCTTTAAAGTACTATATAAATGTAGTTTACTATTAAAAAAATGATGAGCAGGATGCTATAGGAAAAACCTGGGAAGACTTACATGAGCTGATGCAAAGTGAAATGTACAGCAATATTGTAAGATGATCTGCTGTGAATGACTCAGTTATTTTCATCAATACAACACTTCAAGACAACTCTGAAGGACTTATGAAAAATGCAGTCTATCTACAGAGAAAGAACTGATGGTATCTGAATACAGATTGAACCATAATTTTTTTGTTAATTCCTTTTTTCTAAAGCTTTCTTTGTCTGTTTTCTTTCACAACCTGACTAATGTGGAAATGTTTTGCATGACTACACATGTATAACTTATATTGAATTTCTTGAGTTCTTAAGGGGAGGTGAGGAGGGAGGGAGGAAGAGAATTTGGAACACAAAGTTTTAAAAATAGATGATAAAATTTGTTTTTACACGTAATTTGGTAAAAATTAAATTCTAGATAAAATATTTAAAAAAGAAAATATGTTTGGGGTCAAATTTACAAAGAGCTCTATAATGGAAAGAAATTTCAAAGAATGGTGGGGAAAATCAGTTGGCTGAGGATGGGTTGGAATGTAAGCTAAAACATATACTTCTTGAGGGCAGGTATTGTTTTAGTAGGTGCTTAATAATGGCTTGTTGAATTGAGGTGGCATTGAGTGCATAGAATTAAAACGTAAGCCAGTCCATTTTCCTTCCTTAAATTTGCACAGTTGCTTTAGGTCCAACTTGCTATGATTTTTAAATTTTTTTTTTTTGGTGAGGCAATTGGGGTTAAGTGACTTGCCCAGGGTCACACAGCTAGTAAGTGTTTAGTGTCTGAGGCCGGATTTGAACTCAGGTCCTCCTGACTCCAGGGCTGGTGCTCTATCCACTGCACCACCTAGCTGCCCCCCCCCAAATTGCTATAATTTTAAAACTTCAATTTAAGATGAGCCTCCTCCCACTCCACTTTTTCCCCAAAGCAGAGGAAGGGCCTCAGCACATGAGAGGATCTAGAAATCAAATATCAGCCCCATTTTGATTTCACTGGCCCCAGCTGGTGGATGAACAAATTGTGAAAGGTAAATTACAGGTGACAAAAGAAATACTTTATTTTCTAATCAGTAGCCCAGATGAGAAGCTTTTATTAAAACAAGAAAAAAATGTGTATTGCTTCATATTCCTCCTGTAAGAAGTAACTCAGATTAATTGCCATGTACCAGGGAACTTCTAGCTTTCAAATCTCACAGGAGCACTTTAGTTTACTGGACTGAAATAAACCTATAATCACCCTGTGATTTTCATGATAATTACCATGTACTTAAATGGTCCACAATTATAAAGTAATCACAGAGTTAATCAAAAAAGTTCATGGAGAAATACCATATGTGTATCAAGTGACAATCCCCCCTCCTTTTGTAACATGTGAGGCTCTTTTATTCTGAAAGTACAAATTAACTTTTCTCTTTGTTTTCCAGGATCTTCTGGGTGTGAAGAGATTATAAACCTTGTTATCCCTGTTCCCATTTCTGCCCCACCCACTATCATCAGCTTCTCCATGGGCCACAGCTCCTTCTGTAGCAGTAACCGACTATGGAGTGATATACAACACTCTGCAGAGAGCACCTAGCTTTCTAAGGTTACTGAGAGAGAGTGATGAGATCTTGGGTGAGAGGCAGAGCATAAATGAATTGTGGGAAGGAAGAGGAATGCAGGAGAAGGGTCAGATGGATAACCTGTCAACAGAATCCATAATATAGAAGTTAACACAATGGCATCCTAAGAATCATCAATTTGAACAAAGTCACTACCATTTTTCTCTTTTACTGCACCATAGGGGGCTGTAGGGCTTGGCAGCAGGAGAGGTTGTCATGAGTAAGACCGGTTGTAGTTAAGGCGAGGCTTTTCTGCCTCATTCCACAGTATATCTGTCAATGGCTATGTCTGTCAGCATAAATCTAAAAAAGGTGGGGACGGGGGAGGAAAAGAGGGGCATGGGGTATCCTATAAGCATTCATAGTTAGTGGGGGTGTCAATATGCCAGCATCGAGAATGGGAAGGATGGGGAGAGAAACCTTTGGAAGGATGGCATTTTGCCGTGTTAATGGAGGGAATTAGGAGAGAAGAGACTAGTAGTGATTGGGGAGAAATTTAGAATATTATAGATCAACCTCTTTTTCCAAAGTGAATATCCAATGAGTTCCAATTTAGAAGGATAAAATGATGAAAGAGAAAGAGGATACAGGGCAATGGTCCATGCAGAGATGCCCTCTAGATCTTATATTGTGGAACAAGGAAGGCTTTGAGTAATACATGCTGGGTTACTTCTTGGAGTATGGGTCCCTAACAACTGGCTTATGGGATGCTTTTCAAGAGATCCAAGAGTCTTTTCTGTGTAAGCTATAAGTAGCATGCCCTACATCCTCAAGGGTGGCTACACCTTTCCAACCTCCTCCTTCCGCAAAGAATTTCTTGTATCTACAGAGTCTGCCAAACCTGAAAGTAGTGCAAGGGAAGCATACAGACTCCCTCACTGTATCCACCCCTGGTACTTGGTATAGCCTATACCAATATGGGGGGAGGGGGAACATACATTGTTGAAATCAAAAGAAATCTCCAGCTATCTAATGCATTTCCACACAGAACATAAAGTGGGTTGGAAATTATTTGGGGAACTACAGACTGTTCAAGTCAGGGTTACAGGTTAAGAAAGGGTGGAGGAAGGATTTTCCTACAAGTATTCTAGAACACCCACTTCATAACTTTCCTAGTGTGAAATTAACCAAGAAGAAGACACACATCAAATTATAAGAAAAAACACCATCTGGGCTGAACATTCAGAGTGATTTCTAGGCAAATTCTGGCCTTTATTTCCACAAAGCTGTTTTTATTAGAAAATAAGGAGGAAAACCAGAAATCCTAACTCTGGTTGCTGACTCCTTTGAACACATGCAATGAAGACACCCATTTGGAATGAAACCCCTCCTTTTTCTGGACGGGGCTCTGTTCCATTCACATACTTCACTTGGGCTTCCGCTTGCATGAAGATGAATTCCCACTTTCTCGCAAAGGCCCTCTGGAGTCTTGCTAGGTTTTCCTGATAAAAAATGAAAATCAATGAGGGCATTAATCATAATAAGTATTGGACCATGGCTACCATGCTCATTACATGTGCGCTCATCCATATTGGTTAGACAGAACCAAATAACGGTCCTCCATTTTAAAATCACTAGACTGGAACTTGATTTAGCTTTGTACTAGATCCTGCTCCACAGCAATGCACTTCCAATCATCATCAGCATGCCAACTAAAGGAATTATCTGTCTGAAGTTTGGAGGGAACCACCCGAACCTCTCTTCCTATAGGTCTCTTCTATGTATGTAACACCCATTGTTTTGGCTCTAGGGTCTAGAGGTTTGCTTCAGTTTTCCATTAGTGTTCTGCAGATTTGGGGGTGACTGAGACCTGCTGGACATTTCTGCAAACAAAAACTAAGAAGAATGGGGGTGGTTTCTCTGGACCGATCTTCTATATTTAAAACTAGGTCACTCTAATAGAGGAGAAGCCTATGAGACCAAGTTAGTTTTCTAGAATCTGACCAATGCAGAGATGGAGTTGCTAGCATTATAGATTTAGTGCTAGAAGGGACCTTAGAGGTCATTAATTCTAACTTGTCTCTTAGTCTTCACCATGCACAAAGCAGTTACATTAGGGTTGGGAGCCAGGGAAGGAAGGGAAGAGAATTCCATTTTCTAATTGAAAAGTGAAAAAAAAGGCAGAGAGAAAAAAGAAAAAAAACATTTCATTAAAGATCTCTCCCAAAGAAAAAAAGGGAGAAGTGTTCTTTTTAATTGTTTAATTCAGTGGGATTACACATAGTGCGCAGTAGATAGGATAGTAATTTGACAGGCCTGCTAATCACCTGCCTAATTCTGATTGAATGCAAGTCTAGAGTTCACATTCTGCTATGTATTTTCATAGAGTCAGTGCCAACGCGTAATTGATTGCTTTTATTAGAAGGTTATTAATATAAAAGGAGATTTAACTGAGAAATATCATACAGGCAGCTAACAGTGTGCCTGTATGTACAAATAGGCACAGGAACAAAAATGACCCTTGGAATATTTTTTCTTTACTTTCTTTTCTTTTCTTCCTTTCTCTTCCTTCTTTCCTTCTTCCCTCCCTCCCTAACTACTTCCTTCCTTCCTTCCTTTCAGAATCCTTTGAGTTTCTTATACTATTTAAACTTCACTGGGAATTGGTGCTGCTATCTATGCTGAACATTCTTTTACGTGAAAAATGGAAGCTCTGAGTGAGAAATACAAAGTGGATCATGACATTTTTAGGTCTGCGTCTTTCCCCTAAGGTTAAGGAAGTTACATAGGCAAAATTTTTAAATGTCCCAAACCTATTACATCTAGTAAATAAACAAGTAAAAGTTTCAGAGAAGCATTCTCTTGACTGAGGGTTAAACATCTAGGACATTTACAAGGAACTCAAAGGTGTCAAAGACAGGATGCTTTGAATCCCCAGGATGCTTTGAATCCCCAGCACATGAGAAAGGAAGGAAACAAGTATATATCAAGTATCTACTATGTGCCAGGCATTATGCTAAGTGCTTTACAAATATCATCCTATCTAATCCTCACAACAACCCTGAGAGGGAGGTGCTATTATTACCCCATTTTACAGTTGAGGGAACTGAGGCAGATAGTGGTTTAGTGATTCATCCAGGTTCACACAATTAGTATCTGAGACTGGATTTGAACCCACGTCTTTCAGACTCCAGGCCCTGCACTCTATCCACTGCACCACCTGGGGGCTTCTAATGGAAATTTTGCAGTTTGGTGGGAAAGTCCATTGAAGTCAATGAATGACACTACAGAGAGGTGGATAAGAATCTGCATGGTATTAGTGAAAATAATAGTGGACTTAGATTCAAGAAGACCTGTGTTCACATCCTGGCTCTGATCCTTATTAGCCAAGTGAGTAGGGGCAAGTCACTTAACCTTCTCTGAGCCTCAGTTTCCTCATCTATAAAATGGGGATAACCACCTGTGGTACCTGGACCTCATGAGACTTCCGTGAGGTTCAGATGAAATTGTGTACATCAAGTTCTTTGTAAACTTAAAAGCCCTATATGAATGTTAGTGATAATATTATCCGCCTAGCCCTGTAGTCAGAATCAAGTGAGACCATAGAATAGGTAAAAGTGCTATGGAGATAGAAATGATCATTATTACTGCTATTATTATTATTATTATGTCTTGTTTTTTTGGTGAGGCATTTGGGGTTACATGCCTTGCACAGGGTCACACAGCTAGTAAATATCAAGTGTCTGAGGCCAGATCTGAACTCAGGTCTTCTTGAATCCAGGGCCAGTGCTTTATCTACTGTGTTACCTAGCTGCCCTATATCACCGCTATTATAAAAAAAGGCTTACTAGGGAAGTGCCTCATCAATTGGACGAGATTACAGGCTGTTCAGAGGCACCTAAGGAGCACATCTCCCAGCATCCACACCAACTTTTATCTGAGAAGACACGGAGAGCTCCTCTGATGGGTTCCTAGTGACCAGGGCTGCCTCCAAGATGAGTGGGAACTAAAAGGCAGTTGGGATGGTCTCTTACTGGAGGAGCTGTCCCAGGTGGTGGGTAAGGAGCCAAAGAGAGAAACTGACTCCTTGATTGGACCCAACCTGTGTGAGTGTAGAATCTTGCAGCATCCTAGTCCATGAATGACACAATTGTCAGTTCCCTATTCACGTGGGAAAGTTTCTGAAATATCATTAATGACTAAATTTAGTCCACACTATTATTTTTGGTACTTTTATCCCCCGTGTCTGGGGATAGTGCCCGGTACATAGTAGATGCTTAATAAATACTTGTCATGACAACAGTTTCAAGAGATAATGGTCTAGTCCGGTCTCTACACTGACCCTCTTGCTGTTCCTCCAACAAGACATTCCATTTCCCCAGTCTGATTTTCCTTGGCCATCCTTCATGTCTGGAATGCTCTTCCTCCTCATCTCTGCCTGTTGGCTTCTTGGCTTCCTTTAAGTACCAGATAAAATCCTACCTCCTAAAGGAAATCTTTCCTGATCCCACTTAATTATAGTGTTGTTGTTAAGTCGTTTTTAGTCACATCTGACTCTTCATGACCCTCTTTGGGGTTTTCTTGGCAAAGATACTGGAGTGATTTCCCATTCCCTTCTCCTGCTCATTTGACAGATGAGGAGACTGAGACAATCAGCATTAAGTGACTTGTCCAGGGTCATAAAGCTAGTCTCTGAGGTTGAATTTGAACTCAGGTCCTCCTGACTCCAGGACTAGTGCTCTATCCACTGTGCCACTTAGCTGCCCCTAGTGTCTTCCTTACTAAATCTCCAATTTATTTTGTAGACAGCTTGCTTGCTTTCATGTTGCCTTCCCATTCGATCATGAACTCTTTGAGAGCAGGGACTGTCTTTTGCCTTTCTTTGTATCGTCAGCACTTAGCATAGTACCTGGCCCATAATGCTAAGCACTTAATAAATGTTTGTTGATTAACTGAATGACTGAGATAGTCTGTCCTGAACGGAGAGCCTAAGTGTGGGTATAGCACAGCATAAGTAGGGCTTGCTGGCCCCTATGTCCAATAGGCTATACTGGGCCTCAAGTTAATTGTGGAAGCCCTCAAGAGCAGGAAGGAGAGGAGAATTTGGTAGGTGGGTGGAATTAAAGGTAGGGATAATGTTTGATTATACAAGAGAAAATTATTCCTGGTCCTCTGTGCTGTCTCTCTTCCCTGGGCTGCCAGCCCTTTAGCCATTTCACTATTCATTAGTACCTCCACAAGAGGGTGGGTGGGGAACAGAGGAGGAGGAGGAAGACTTAAAATTAGCCTTATAAAGATGGGTTTGGTGGAGGAGGTGGAAATCATTGGCTACAGTTACATTTTTGATCATCTGTGTTGATTTTGCGTTTAAACTTCTCTGAACTTCATTTTCCTCCTCTTTGAGATGGGGGCAGCACTTCTGGGAACAGAATTCCTGGGATGATCAAGGGAGATGACTGACAGTGCTCCTCTTGAACAGTAAGAGACCCTCTGCTCCATGATGTAACATGTGGCTTCAAGGCTGGTAGGGAGGCGGTGTGGGGGATCAAGTTCTTGGAAGGAATTATGGAGAGAAATCATGAATCTGAGATTTGGAGTGGGAAGAGGGGCATTGGGAAATATGTCACATGAATCACACTGATCCTCTGGGCTAAATCTACCCTAAGAGTTTCCCTCCAATACTAAGAACTGTTGAACGTGTAGGGACACAATTTTATTCTAAAAGTAATAAAAGCTGTCAGAGTGAGGACAGTAGGAACTGAGAACAAAGGGGGTAGAGGGAGCCTCCCTTCCCCTCCCCACTGTGCCTACAAAAGCTGAGGGCTGAAAGGGGGGGGGAATGAAGGTTCAAACTCAGATAAATACAAAGCTATCTTTTAACCCTCCTCCTCCCACACCTGACCAGGGAGGTGGTTATACTTACAGCTTCATAATCTGCCAGTTCCAATCTTGCTTTATTCTGCATTGTCCTCTTACACAGATAAATGGCTAAGAGAAGAAGAGAAATAACATTGCACCAAAAGCCATGAGTGTAGCATCAGGCAAGGTAGGTGACAAGAGACCAGGACTCAGGATCATGCATTTGAAGCTGAAAGGGACCTCAGCTAGTCCAACCTCTTCATTTAACAGATGAAGAAAATGAGATGCAGATAGGTTGATTGATTTTCCCCAAGGTCACAAAGTAGAATCTGGGCCAATATCAGAACCCAAATTTGAGCCAATATTTGAATGCAAAATCTTGCCCTCTGTACCCTTTGCATTCAAAATAACCTGGTTTAAATCTCATCTCTTCTATTTACTAGTCCTGTAGCTTTGAATAGGACTATCAGTTTTCTCATCTGCAAATTGGGAATAATACTTGCACTCCCAACCTCACAGGGCTATCCTGAGATTCAAATGAAAGAATTCAAAATATTAAAGTGCTATAATAACTACTGATAAGTGGCATTAGTGCAGTAATCAGTCAACCATTCACATATTTGTTGGGCACCTATGTGCTCGGTACTATGCTAGACACTATGAGAAATATCAGAAAAGTAGAAGTCATGAATAGCCTTCCCCCTTAAGGAACCATGCATCATGTCTGGATTTGCTCAGCAAGAATGGAAATATGAGCCATTTGTTGATTTCAGGATATAGTACAACACTTCCGTGCAATGTTCCCATGGGCCAGCAGAGTACAACAGGTAAATACTAGATGAATGAATGAAGGTATCTTGGAAACAGAAATGGAAAAGGCTTCAAGTTACTCCCTCTCTTCTTCTACCTCTTAGTTTCAATGATTTCTTCAAAATTCACTTCCAATCTCTTTTATTCCTTGTAGCTTTTCCTCGTCTCCCCTGGCCCTCTCCTCATTGAATGTCTCCCATCTATTTTTATATATCTTATATCTACCTAGTTATTTCTCTGTTGCCTACCCTGTTAGAATGTGAGCTGCTCCTAAATATTTTTTGGAGTGAGGTAATCAGGATTAAGTGACTTGCCCAGGGTCACACAGCTAGTAAGTGTCATGTGTCTAAGGCTGGATTTGAACTCAGGTTTTCCTGACTCTAATTAACATTTGGTTATATGCTGTTTTGAGTTATTCTCTAATTGTTTCTTGTGTGCAGTTCTTGTTTCCTCAATTTGACTCTAAGCTTCTGAGACTATATCTTTGACATCTTCTGAATTCCCTACAGTGGCTTGCACATTTATAGAATCATAGTTTGAGAGCCGAAAGAGACCTCCATCACTTAATCCAATTCCTTCAATTTTACAGAATAGATGCTCAAAAATAATTATTGGCTGAATGATTACTAGTCCTTCTTTGTGAATAAAATGAGTGCTTTGCTATCTTTGACCCTTAATGACTTGATCTGTGAAACAGGAATGAAATAGTGGGGACAAGACAATTCAAAGTAAAGACTTGATCTCAAACAGAGCCACATGCAGTGTTGCCATAAATGAAAGTGGGTGCACATTTAAAATATGAAATCCAGAAATGGTCTGGAAAGAGGGAAAACACATGCTCTATTTTTAAAACCTGTCAGGTCTATGCTTTGTTTATAAGACACTGAAAACTTGACTTTGACCCTTTTATCTAGTGTCCAAGGCCCTGGAAATAGTTTTTCAAATTCACAAGAAGGAATGATAAGACGTGAAAAAACAAAGTGATTCACTCTGGAATTGGGTTTTCATGGGCTGTATTTCAGTATATCCAGAAGCTTTTACTCATTATAAGCCCAGTGTAACTCCTCTTCTTGGTCAGAAGCATCAGCCAAAACCATTGATTATAGCATTGAAGGAGTGGATTTTTAGGGAAATGAGTCATAATACATGTTGACAGCTGAGGAGCCTTTCCCCTTATACATTTGTGCTGTCCATAGCTATTTGGAAGTCTAATAATCTGAACTTTATTAGGCTATAAACTATTGTTATTCTATTCCTTCCATTGCTTCCATTTAATAATTTCCCCTTCCTTCAAATTTATCTACTGCAGAAGTTATAAGGTTGGGTGTTAGATTGACTGCTCATTGGTCACCCAATCAGATTTATCAGTCACCATCTGCTAAACATTAATTCAGCTGCAAACCCCCATCATTCCCCCTGCAGCTGGAATCCTCTCCCACTAACGGACAATAATTCTCTGAACTGTCTTGAAAGAAATAGAATTTGATTGCCCCACTATCTGAGGATAGGCATCAGCTGGAACTGCCACAGAAGCATGTATTCAAGTCCTACTTCATGTTCTGATAGGTTCTGCTAAGCTGGAAAAAAAGGCTTTGAATATAGGCCCAATGATGGGTTCTGTGTCTGGCCAGCTTAATTAAATTTGATGAGACTTGTCAGCAGAAGACTAACTACTAATGATGATTTTTTTCTCAGCCACTAATCATGAAGGCCATTTAGTACAAAGCAGGGATTCTTGATCTCTTCCTTCCTTCCTTTTTTTTCCCTGAGGTGCTAGGGGGCACAGTGAATAGAGCATGGGGCTGAGATTAAGAAGATATGAGTTTCAATTTGACCTTAGACCCTTACTAGCCATGTGACCCTGGGAAAAGTTACTTAACCTCCACCTGCCTCAGTCTCCTCTATTGTAGAATGGGGATAATAATAGCACCTACCTCACAGGGTTGTTGTGAAGATTAAATGGGGCTAATATTTGTAAAGCACTCAGCACAGTGCCTGGTGAATGTAGTTAGGTGCTTAATAAATGTTTATTCCTTTCCTTTGTTGTCCCCCTTCCTCCTTTTCATGTCATGAATCCCTTTGAAACTAAATTGTGTAAGTTAAGCATGGGGGTGCTATAACAAGTGGAAATCATCCACAGACTTCTTTTCAGGATAAAGTTTTAAAATGCATTTAATAAAATACACAGGATTACAAAGGAAACTGATCATATTAAAATACAATCATCAAAATACTAAAAAAATCATAAGACCCCCTAAAATTTATCCACAGATCCCTTAGGGGTCCACAGAGCTCATGTTAAGAACCCCTTGTACATGTGGGTCCCTCTCCCCTTTCTATGATCTCTTTGGGAAAAAGACCCAAAAGTGGTATTGCTGGGTCAAAGGGTATGCACAACTTTATAGCCCTTTGGGCATAATTCTAAACTGCTCTCCAGAATGGTTGGATCAGTTCACAACTCCACCAACAATGCATTAGTGTTCCAATTTTTCCACAGTTTCTCCAACATTTATTATTTTCCTTTTTTGTAATTTTAGCCAATTTATATGTGTCAGGTGGTACCTCAGAGTTGTTTTAATTTGCATCTCTCTAATCATTAGAGATTTAGAGCACTTTTTCATATTGGAATAGATAGCTTTGGTTTCTTCATCAGAAAACTGCCTGTTCATATCTTTTGACCATTTCTCAATTGGGGAATGACTTGGATTCTTATAAATTTGATTTAGTTCCCTATATATTTTAGAAATGAGGCCTTTCTGGCCACAAAAATTGTTTCCCAGCTTTCTGCCTTCCTTCTAATTTTGGATGCATTGCTTCTGTTTGCACAAAAATATTTATAGCTGCTCTTTACATGATGGCAAGGAATTGGAAGTTGAGGGGATGCCCATCAATTGGGGAATGGCTGGACAAGTTGCAGTGTATGAATACAATGGAATACTATTGTGCTATAAGAAACAATGAGCAGGAGGAGTTCAGAGAAACCTGGAGGGTCTTGCGTGAGCTGATGATGAGTGAGATGACCAGAACCAGAAGAACATTGTACACAGTATCATCAACATTGTGTGTTGATCTACTGTCATGGACTATATTCTTCTCACCAATGCAATGGTACAGAAGAGTTCCAGGGAACTCATGATAGAAGAGGATCTCCAAATCCAGTAAAAAAAAAAAAAGAACTGTGGAGTATAGATGCTGAATGAACCATACTACTTCTTTTGTCTTTGGTGCTGTTGTTTTTCTATTTTGAGGTTTTTCATCATTGCTCTGATTTTTCTCTTATAACATGACTAATGCAGAAATATGTTTAATGTTATTATATATATGTGTGTGTATATGTATGTATATGTATACATATACATATATATACATATACATATACATATACATATATATATATATATATATATATATATATATATATATATATATATATATATATAACCTATATCAGATTACCTGCTGTCTAGGGGAGGGGGGGAGGGAGAAAAATCTGAAATTGGAAAGCTTGTATAAACAAAAGTTGAGAACTATCTTTACTTGTAACAGGAAAAAAATACTTTATTACAAATTAAAAAAAAAAGAACCCCTTGTGAAGTGGGTCCATTACTCAGAAAGGAATATCCAGACTGATGATCTCATATTTCTCTGAAGCATTAAAGTCCCTTATTACTAAAGATAATGGTAATGAAGTGTCAGCTGTCACTGCTTCCTAAGCTAGTATATATCCATTCTCTTCCATTAAGGATATGAAATCAGATGAGCCTTGAAGGATCTCCTTGCCCAGATATGATCTAAATCTGCCAAATCTTATAACATATTTCCCAGAGTCAGGGTGAATTCTACTCCTATCCCTTCCTAAGCTCCTGCAATGATTCTTATTATGATTTTTAACAAGCCTGTGAAGTTGGATGTGGAAGTTGGCCAGTATCATCTTGGTGCTGCCTTCATCAGTCACATGGCATCAGTGGAAGGCTCAGAAGTCTCTGGGATTGCGAGTATTGAATGGTCCTTATAAGAACTCTCCTGCTCCTCTCCTGGGACTTCCTCATTTTCTGTGTGCTGTGCGCCTTCCTCCATTATGAAGAGTTCCCAAGAGTTGAGGGCTTATTAAATGTCAACTAAATGAAAAAGAGCCAAACATGGGAAACCCCCCAGGACACAGACAAATTACTCTACAGTTGCTCAGACACTAAGCATTTGTCTTGCAAGCTCCCAGCAGTAACCTGTAAGAACTGGAGGTTGCTTCAGTTCTCACCATAGTCAGTGTTTTCAGGTTCCCAGCAGTTGGAGGGCCAGAAGTATGGAGCCTGCAAAACAACAGAGGATCAGGAAACAGGAGTCCCCTGGTATCATTCCCTTTTCCCCCAGGTTCCTGAACCACGTTCCACCTTCCCCTTTCCAAGGTTGTCCCATTCTGATCAGATGAAGGGGAAATTGACAAAAAGGTGCTTGGGAGAAAGGAAAAGGAAAGGAAGAGAGGTGACTTACCTGGAATCGATAAAAGGTGCCATCATCCTTCAGGGTAAGGACATGGTCTGATATGGGAAAGATGTAACCCTGGGCAGCTACAAGACTTCCCAAGTGTATTGCTTCAACTATAGGTCATGAGAGAAGAGAGAAATAATTAGAATAATTAGGCTTAGCACCTGCATAAGGTAAATAAACATGGGGGTGCTATAATAACTTGATACCTATGTTTATAACTTCAAAAGGGGTAGAGATTATATGGAGCAGGAAAGTATGAAGGAGAGAGGTCTTGATGGCAAAGAAAAACTTTAAGTTCCCTGTTGCCTCTCTGGTCTCTAGGCTTTGGTTTTTCAAGAATGCAGATCTGTTGCTCCCTCCCCCGCAAAAAAAACAAAAAACAAAAACCACCACGTTCTTTCCTCCCAATCAAATCTCCAAATTCCTTCCCAAACTCCCCTTTTGAGTATTACAAACTTCTTTTGTAATTATTAAAAAGCCAGGCATCAAAATTTAAATAATAAAATCCCAAACCAATTCAAGAAGAGGTAGCTTCTGTTTGGTTCCCATCAGTGACACCAAGTGTCACCAAGCACCTTTATGTCTTACACTGCACACTCTTCCATAGCTCTCCCAAAACAAGGGTAGAAGTGAAATTGAAATCACCTTTACCCTATGGAGATAAAATAGAAATTCCTATCTCAGACTCTGGAGGAAGGAAAGTATAGAGGCTAGTGAGATAGTTAAAAGTTGTAACTAAAGGGATACTTTCGGACATTCAGCTTTGCTGCTTTAGAATAGAAAGTATCGGGGCAGCTAGGTGGCGCAGTGGATAAAGCACCAGCTCTGGATTCAGGAGGTCCTGAGTTCAAATCCGGTCTCAGACACTTGACACTTGCTAGCTGTGTGACCTTGGGCAAGTCATTTAACCCTCATTGACCCGCCCCCCCCCCAAATAGAATAGAAAGTATCCAGTTGAAATATGGCTGGATTGTGAACCAGAAAGCCTGGGCTTCAGTATCTGTTGTAGTCCTTCCTTAGGCCAATCACTTAGGTAGCGAAGGCTGATGTGGACCATGGGAACCATCTCAGAATGTGTGCACCTAGAGCCCTCCGAGAACTTTGTAGGGACTTCAGAAGCATGATGTAATTTTTATATTGTCTAAGGTTATAGTTTAACCGAAGTGACTCCATATTGGAATTCTATCGTCATGAGTGGTCCCAATGCTCATAAAGTAAATAGGCAAAGACAAAGTCCTACTTTCCCACTGTTCTGACCTATGTTAATCCTGTGATGACCACTTAACACTCACAGCTTCCAATTGGTTAAAACTCCTGGTTTGTGAGCCATCTCTCTTCTGCTGCCTTGGATAGCCAATGGAAATCTCCCAATTTCTGGTTGAGATAAAGAACCTCCCCCTATCCATACCTCATCCAATCCTGGCATAATAGATGACCCTGAGAATTTCTCTACCACACCTGTGTCTGATTAGGAATACCCCCTCCCCTATATAGCACCAATTACTTGTTCTTCACCAACTCCATTTTGGGGGTGTCAAACTTCCCCATATGAACCCCAAATTTATGCATGTACTTTCCCCTATATAGCTCTCTCGCCATCCCACTGAGCTAATTTCTTATATCCATGGGAACAAACCCATGTGACCATAATGCCACATAGTGTGTGTGTGTGTGTGTCTTTTTACCTCCTCACTGCACCATATGATTATAAAGCTTTTGTTTGCATCAGCTTCACTAATCTCAATTTTTCATCCCCAAACCCATCTTTCCTTTAACCTGAACCCTGAGGCCAAATAAAGTGCATGGTAATTCAGCTTTGGGGCATATTAGAGATGATGGATTCCCTGGCTGCTACTGGTCATGTGGTGACTCAGCACTGAAGAACAAGGACACTTTGAAATAATAAAGCAATCCCCTCATTAGCTACTGGACAAGAAGAGCTGATGACTCAATGGAACTTTTAAAAGGCGAGACAGTTTCTGCTTCAGTTGCTTTGCTCTGATTTGCCTGTGTAGAACACTGTTCTCTCAGTCTCCAAACTCCCCGTGAGGAGGTTGTGGGTATGGGCTATGCTCTTTTTCCTTAAACTATTGGCACTCCTAAAGTGGAAGGTCCCTGGCTGCCTTTCCCACTTTGTGTTGCCTTTCCTGAGGAAGTGATTAAACATTATTCTTGAGGTGGACATGTTCAGGTTTGGAGATAACCTTGTGAGCTTGAGAGGTCTAGAGATCCTGGGTCCCATTGGGTCAATTAACAAAAAGAAGAGGACTCTCCAGCAATCATTCTAGTACTCTTGGAGGAGATCACCAATAAGAAGATTGGCCCAAGCTTATTTATTTTATCAGAAATATGAGCTGGTTGTTATTTGGACAGTGCAGAGCTCAGGTGAAATGTAAAATATCTAATCGGTATTCTTGCAAACTACTCTATGTCCAGGTGAGGTTGAAGTATCAGCCACCAAGAAAGTATAATAAGTAATTTTAAGCTGTCATTGATTCCTGTTTTAAGTTGTTCTGTCAATGTGTTGTATCAATGTGTGTTGTGAATCTTTTGTGTGTAGGAAATAAATAACTGTCCTACACCTGATTGAGTACCTTTTTACTCCCCACCTTTAAAGAGGTCCTAAACATTAATTAAAACCTAATCTTTAAATAATTTAGCTTTAACATAACAGGGTGGAGGCTTAATGAGTCATAGACTGTGAGGAATAAGAGCTCTCTCATTAGAGACTAGACTTCCTAGGTTTGAACCTAGTGTAATGATTGGAGTGATGCCACCTAAAGCTCTGCCATGAGGGGAAGGCATCTGAGGGCAAGCCATGCGGCTTTTCTTTGGCATCAGGAAGTGATATTTGCTCGTGGGTACCGTCTATCAAAGCTACCAGCCAATTAGCTTGGAGCTGTGTGTGCGTGTGGACGGGATGTTCCCAATTTCACAGAAGGCTTCTGGGAGGAAGAAGGAAACATTGGGTCTTTTTTGTTCCTGACCTTGCCATGGCAGGTCAATGATGGGGTCTCTTAGAAATAAGTTAGATTTTTACCTTTCTCTCTGATCCTAATGCTCTTTAATAAATACTTAAACACTTAAATACTCTCGCTAAAGCTTATAATTTATTGGTGACTACTCATTAGATATTTTAGACAGACTAGCTAGAATTTTAGCCCCTTACACTAGCCTTAATGGTAGTCCAGAATATATGGGCCCCTTATTGGAAAGGGAATGAGCACAAATCCAGCACTGTGGGTTTAGTTTCTTTGTGTGCAAAAAGGGGAAAATAGTAATTACTCTACCTCCCTGCCAGAGTTGTCATGAGGATCCAGTGTGACAATTTGTAAGCAATTTGTAAGTAATTTTTATTATGTATAAAGTCAGATACAAATGGATATTGAAAGGTAAAATGAAGAAAAATAATGAAAAGTTAATTCTTAGAAAATCTACATTATATATTAATGTAGCATAACAGTCTCAACATTCAAAAATCAAATGCTAGACCTAGAAATGAAAAACATATTCAAGGAATCCTTAACTTCTTGAGTAGTCAGTTTGAAAAAACTACTTGTTTCAATTTAGGATGACAGAATCATAGCCCGATGATTAAAGGATGAGTTGGAAGGGATAGACTATGGAGATCAAGAAATTACCTAGTGCAACCCCTTGATTTTACAGGTGAGGAAACTGAAGGGGTGAAGGAACTTAGTTAAATTCACATAGGGAGTCAGTGAGTGCCAAAACTTTAACCCAGAGCTTTAGAGGTCTCAGTCTAAAGTTTTCTCCCCTACATAGTAAGGTATTTATATATACATACACATATACATATGTGTTCTATATATACAAACACTTATAATATATGTATCTATAATATATTCATATATTTAATTATTTAAATTTCTTTTCTATCATATGTTAATTTAATTTATTATTAGTGTTTATATTATATCACATTTATGTTTATGATATATTTAGACCTCTATATTTATTTATATGTATATGTATGTGTGTATGTGTATGTACACACATACATGTGTACACAATACAAATCACATACATATGTGTACATGTATATGTATACACATATGTGTATATATTCAAACATTTTTCTCTAGTAAGAATGACATATAAAGTATATAAATTGGATCACAAATTCTGAACTGGTAGAGTCTGTGTAGATGAAGTTGTTCTGAATTCTCTTTACTACTTAATATTGACCTCTTTGTCTTTTTACAAATTCAGTCACCCAAGTCACTGGTTTAATTTCTTTTGAAAAAGCTGTTGGCAAATATTAAAGACAGGATGTTTTTGCCATTTACTGCCTCCCCTCTTAATTTCCCTCATAAAGAAGAGGGAGTCTTCTTTTGTTATTGTCAAGGTCCAAAAAGTATCATGGAGTTTGTTTCCTTATCAGGCTATGAGTTGAGAATTTCAGATTGTTCTTCGAATGGATTTTTAAAAAGCTCATAAAAGTAAATGGTGGTTTTTTTGGGGGGGGCTTTTTAAAAAGTAGTCATCTCTATGACAGAACTCACATGCAATCTAATTGTGTGTCTTCTTAGGATGTGATATAGTTCTCAGCATAGACCTTGCTGAGCAGAAGAGATGACTGCTCAGAATGCTGGCAGATTAGAGGGAAGTAGAAGAGGCAACATGGTATAGTAGTTTGAGGTCTGGCCTTAGATTCATAAGATATGGGTTTAAGTGCTGACACAAACACACTAACTTTATGACCATAGGCAAATCACTTATCCTCCCTTCCTAAAGTCTCTGGGGCAGCTAGGTGACACATTGGATAGAGTGCTGGGTCTGGCGTCAGGAAGACTCATCTTTGTGAGTTCAAAGTTGACCTCAGACACTTACTAGCTGTGTGACCCTGGGCAAGTCTCCTAATATTGTTTTCCTCAGTTTCCTCATCTGTAAAGTGAGCTAGAGAAAGAAATGGTAAACCACTCTAGCATTGTTGCCAAGAAAACCTCAACTGGGGTCACAAAGAGTCTTATACAACTGAAATGACTGAACAATGATAAGAACTCAAGTCTCTCCCTATTCTAATCCATCCTCTAGTAGGTTGCCAAAGTAATTTTCCTAAAGTATAGGTTAGATCACTTCATGACCCCTATGCAATAAACTCCAGTGTCTTCCTATTATCTCCAGGATTTAGTATAAAATCCTCTGCTTGGTTTTCAAAACCATTTATCACCCGGCCCCTTCCTACCATACTGGTCTATTTGCAGTCCTCCTGCACTCATGGTGTGCTGAAACCAACTCTGACTAGCTCTCTAGAGCTGATAGGTAAAATTTCACTGTGAGTACTTACACCTTAGAA
Organism: Dromiciops gliroides; assembly: GCF_019393635.1. NCBI lineage: Eukaryota > Metazoa > Chordata > Mammalia > Microbiotheria > Microbiotheriidae > Dromiciops > Dromiciops gliroides. The sequence continues at coordinate 239,838,671 of NC_057862.1, forward strand.
ATTGGCAAATGCAGACTTGATTTATCAATCTATTGATTGCCTAGACTTAAGAAAGTAATGAAAAAATATTGAAAATGTAGATTAGTGGGGGCAGCTAAGCTAGGAGGAGCAGTGGATAAAGCACTGGCCCTGGATTCAGGAGGACCTGAGTTCAAATCTAGCCTCAGACACTTAACACTTACTAGCTATGTGACACTGGGCAAATCACTTAACCCTCATTGCTCTGCAAAAAAATATAGATTAGATTTTAAAGTATGTCAGGAATACTCTTCGCCCCCTGGAAACTTAGTTGTTAAACCACCAGATCTATGTTCACATTCTATCTTTCAATTCCTTTTCACTGCCATTTCCCATCCCTGGAATGCTCTTCTCTTATTCTGCCTTTATTTTCTGTAGCCTCCTTCTTCAAGACTCATTTGTCTTTCCTAGTTCCCTTAACTATTAGTGACTTCTCCTCTCAAATGACCTCTCAACTATTCTGAATCTATCTTGTCTCTACCTATTCATATGTCACCTTTCTCCAAAAAAGGTGAACTTTTTGAGGGCAGTCTGTTTTTGCTTTTCTCTGTATCTCCGTTGCCAAATGCAATACCTGGTACATAATAGACAATAAATACTTGTTGATGAAATGACTGAGGACATCTCAGCAATTAGGCAACTCTCTAGGTCATTGGCATTCTTCCAATCTACATCCAGTGAAGAAAAGAAAGGCAGTAAGCATTTATTAAGTATCAGACACTGTGTGGTAAACACTTTACAGATATTATCTCATTTAATCCTCACAATAACTCTGGGAGGTAGGGGCCATTATTATCTACTTTTTGCAGTTGAAGAAGCTAAGGCAGAGAGTGGTTAAGTGCCTCAGCATAGACACATAAAAATGGTCTGATTTGAACTCAGGTTTTCCTGACTGCAAGCCCAGTAATATATCCACTGCATCACCTAGCTGCCATTGTAGGGAATTCCCTATACAGATAAAATCCATGTCTTAACAACAACAACAACAAAAAGGTGGGTGGAAAGAAGGAAAGGGAATGGAAACACACTCAGTAAGGAGTAGTAAGTGGGAGCCATAGCATAGTTTTCCAGAATTGGGGTTTTCCCATCTTCTCTTTTTTCCTATTTAACTACTTCCCAGCAGTTATCTGAGGTTAGGACACAAAACCAAACCCTCCTATAGTGGGATCATGGAACTAACTCAGCTGGGCTTGATAGGTCTGTGGCTTTTAGAATTCAGTAACAACAATTGGACTGAGACTATTAACCTTATTATTCTAGAAGGTTGAAAGAACCTGAATCTTGGAGTGGGAAAAAGCAAAACATAACAAAAGGAGGATCGTTTTTTACTTTAATGAGAACGTCACCTTCTAACATGGATATAAAACTTTTAAAAAAATTGGAACTAAAGAACAGAAAATAGGCCCAATGGTTGAGGCAGATGGAGAAATATTAATAAAGGACAAAAAAAAGAAAAAAAATTTTAAAAAAAATAAAGGACAGAAGTTTTAAGTCTTATTTATGAAATCCTATTTGGCCCAATTTGCTGACCTGACAATGAGAAGCTACCATGAGTAAATTGTCATGAATAAACCCTTACAGCTGTAAATTTCCTTCTCCTTTCCAACAAAGGCAAACCCTATTTAAGCATCAGAGGCACAATCTTAGTATCCCAAGGGGAAAAAATGGGATGACTGGATGGAATTTTCTAATCTGCTAGAGAAGGAGGCTTATTTTACTTATATTTATGATTCATTTATTAGCCACTTCAACTTCTTGAAGCCTCAATCACCTTGAATACAAGTGGGAAACCCCAAAATAAGCAAATGAGCAGATACATAAGTATAATACAGTGCTCAGGGGCAGATAGCAAAGTGTTAATAATAAAGAACATAGAGAAAACAATAATACATACTCCACTCTTTAGTGAATGGGTTCTGTAACAGGTCAGGTTCTCATTCAGAGGCTCAAGTTATATTGGCAATGTAAAGTTATTTTGCACACAGTTTTCAGAAGTGTGGTTGTCTATTTATCTGTAGTATTGAAGTATCGGGTTTTCTAGGCCATAGCACATTGGAAGCATCAGATTAGAATGGGAGACACTTTTAGAGGCAGTCATAATGATGACTGTATGAAAGCGTACCGTAAAATTGGACATCTAGGGGAGAGGGTGTAAAAATCTGAAATAAAAAAATGGCACACAGGGACCATTTAATTCAGGGGCAAACAGCCCTTCACACTCTAAGGATATTATTGTACTTTGGTACAATAGTGTTTGGTGTGTATCATAATGATCCCAAGGCAAAAACAAATGGCTATGTCCTATTCAGTACACTCTGTTGAAGAAGGCAAGGAAATATGAAATACTTTTTAGAAATGCAATACTCTGGTGTTCTCATGGGTCTGTGATCTCATCAATCGGGCCCTGTTTCCAGTGACAAAGATAAAAACCCTTCCATGCCTTCTCAATCTCTTGACTATGTCCTCCCATATATTCTACACAGGGGGACATACCAAAGATGCCAGTGGCCTTCCTCTGGAGAGCTTGACCCTATGTAGATGCCAATAAAGCATAAGCTTTCTTCCAGCTGAGCCTAACTCTTGATACATGACCAGCCTACCTCCTTACATACCCAGTCACACATTTCTTTTTGAATATTTTTTACACTACCTCTCCTGTGCAATTCTTTATTAATAACATGCTATGCTCACAACCCACCAATCTTCCCTCCATGGCTCTCAGGGTGGCCTATGGTTTTAATTCTTTGGAAACTATGGTTTTCCATGCTTCACAGCCCTATGGCATCACCAGGTTATTGGTGATTTTAAAAAATGGGCCTCTGTTTGAGGGATGAACTTAACGTTATTAAAAGCACTGTACAGTTTCCCAAATGCAATCTAGCAAACTCCTTTTCTTAATCAAATGTGAACCCAGATCATTGTCAATCTGTAATATCTGTCTGAGGTATGCTGGTGAGCTCTATCCATTGTCCATCAATCCAATTGTATATATCATATCCTAGACAATCAGCTTTTTTCATTCACTTGGCTTTTCTGGTATAAATAACTTTTCCAATGAGAGGTCAAACTCTTTTTAGTGATTGTAATTTAGTGGAAGAGGCTTTGCAACATTCTAGGCCTTGAAATAACTAGCACAATTTCATCCACAAATAGGAGCATCAGAAGGACCAATTAATTTCAGAGAATTCCTCTTCTATTAGAAATTTATGGTGAGGGGCAGTTAGGTGGTGCAGTGGATAGAGCACTGGCCCTGGATTCAGGAGGACCTGAGTTCAAATCTAGCCTCAGACATTTGATACTTACTAGCTGTGTGACCCTGGGCAAGTCACTTAATCCCAATTGCCTCACCAAAAAAAGAAAAAAAAAAGAAAAAAAAGAAATCTATGCTAAACAGCTTCAATGAGAGTGGTAAACACCTATGGTAAGCATAAATCTCCCCATTTTGCACCTAGCTTGATATTTATAATCAGACAGTCATTGAATAAAATTACCTCTTGTATCTTTCAAATAATTTTATGTTATTTTAAAATTGGTGGGGAGACATCTTATTGGGTGAGAAAGTCGAAGGTTGACTTTCATTGAATGTTTTAATTTTTTTAAATGTTTACTTAATTATTTATCTATTTAAAATATTTATTTATTTGTTTGTTTGTTTATTTATTTATTTCTTGTAGGGCAATGAGGGTTAAGTGGCTTGCCCAGGGTCTCACAGCTAGTAAGTGCTAAGTGTTTGAGGCTGGATTTGAACTCAGGTCCTCCTGAATCCAGGGCCTGTGCTTTATCCACTGCACCACCTAGCTGTCCCCCTGAATGTTTTTATAGTAAAAAATGAGCATAGAGAGACATTGTTTACTGTAGAATATTGTTTGCTAAATCCTGTCTATTCCCTTTGCATACCTTCTTTAAGGATACTCTCAATAATTAGGCAGATTATCCTCATGTATGTTTTTTAGATATGAAAAAGTCAGAGGTTATTATTTTCTTGATCACTTTTTTTTTTTAGTAACACAGGATATCCCAAACATCTCAGTGTAGTTTTAGATTTAATAGGGTTTTTTATTTAAGTTTTAAACTTAAAAACTGAAATAAGACATTTGGGATACCATATAATGTTCAAGGTTTTTCAAATCTTTTGTATTGTCCTCTCAGCTTGTGAATTGATTGCTCAACATTGTTCAAATTGTGTTGCTTTCAGCATGAATCTCTTCTGCTTGGTCTCTATAAACTACCTTAATTTTCCTTAGGGACATTTCTACTTCTTTATATAGTACATTGAAGACTGTTGTGTTAGAGTCCCAAATGTGGCAATTCCACTTTCATTGATGAAGAAAAATGGTTGTAGTGACCTTGACAGATCTTTTCTATTTTTGTCTGTTATATTTCTAATTTTATCTTTAAATGTTCTCAGGCAGGGAAGCTAGATGGCGCAGTGGATAGAACACCGGCCCTGGATTCAGGAGTACCTGAGTTCAAATCCGGCCTCAGACACTTAACACTTACTAGCTGTGTGACCCTGGGCAAGTCACTTAACCCCAATTGCCTTACTAAAAAAAAAAAAAGTTCTCAGGATGATCTGCCTTAAGTTGGGTGTCTTACTAAGATTTTTTTGTAAGCTTGTTTTTCTATTCATCATTCCTTACTTTTAAAAAATGAAATAGCACTGCTCATCATCTTCCAATATCCACTTCTGAAAGATTATACAAATGAGCTTATAATACAAACCGGTGCTGCTCTTGGCTGCCATAACTCTCTTCTTACCAAGAAGACCATGTTTTCTAGTTAAAGACATTTCTAGTCCCTTTTGATTTCCTCAAAGTGACTTTCATTACTTAAACTGCCTTAGGAAGTGGAGATAGCCTATTTCAATATCTGTTCCTCTATCTACTTCCCAAATTCCAGTTGCTTAAATAGGAGAGATTGCTATTAACTCAATTGCAAGCCATGATTTTATTTTTATTCTTTCTCAATTGGCATTGAATTAAACCTGTTCTAACTGCTGATGCTCTGATTTTACACATTCAACTTATTCAGAATGATAAATAGCAATTTCCTGTCTGTTAGCATAACAACAATTTCATTTTGTATGTGATTTTTTTTTTTTAGTGCTTGCCACATTTAGTGCCTTCTAACCCTATTCCCAAAGAAACTATTCATAATATATATGTAAGAGGGTTCTGTGTATTTGGCATGCCTTTATTATGTAATTTTTACTCCTAAACCATATTCTCCAACATTTTTCTCTGCCTTCCCCTATGTCCACTTTTATACTGAAGTAACCAAATATTAAAATTCAATTGAATTATTCTGGAGGTCCTTATCAAGTTCTCCACAGAATTTCTTTTGTTGTTGTTCAGTTCTGCCATTCATATCTGACTCTTCATGACCTCATTTGGGGTTTCCTTGGCAAAGATATTGGAGTGGTTTGCTATTTACTTCTTTAGCTCATTTTAGAGATGAGAGAACTGAGGCAAACAAGGTTAAGTAATTTGTCCAGGGTCACACAGCTAAGTAAGTGTCTAAGGCCAGATTTGAATTCAGGAAGATGAGTCTTCCTGACTCCAGGCCCAGTACTCTATCTACTGTGCTACTCAGTTACCCCTAGAATTTCTTTACTTCATCATTATCTGCAACATGTGTTGGCATATTAGTTTCCATTGGTATTTTAAAAAATAAATACTTATTGTGAGTACTGCAGTATGACATCAGAGGAATATAAGATCATAAATTTAGAGCCGTAAAGGGCCACAAAATATTTACTTTTGCCTTCCCTGTTGCTATGATAAACCAACTCCTTTATCTTCTCCAAGAGATGTGAACTACTCTTTCATTTAGTTTCAGCTTCCTTTCATTTCACTTGAGTGAGTATGTCAATATTAGTATAACTCAGTTTCTCCCTGTAGTATATTTACTTGTAGGTTGGTGGGCAGGGATCTCTCATTTAGAATCCCAACAGTTAAGGTGTTGCTTATAGAGAATCTAAAAATGAGATGGGGCAAAATACAATAGAAAAAAGTCTTGGCTCTGGAGTAAGAGGACCTGGCTTTTAAATCTTCCTCTGATACTTTCTTAGTTGGGTATAACTTGACTCTTCTCATCTATAAAATTAGGGGTTTGGACTAGGTAGCCTCTGAGAGTTTTTCCAGTTCTAGATTTATAATCATCAGTATACTCTACCCCATTATCATTTTTATTTTGCCATTGCCACAATAGGAACGGAATGAAGCCAAACAGAACCAAGGGCCACTTTTTGTTCATGAGTCATTTAACAAGCATTCATTATATGAATGGACAAAATGTTCATACTCTTTGCCCAAGAAATTCCACTACTAGCATCTACCCTAAGGAAGTCATTGATAAAAAGGAAGGCCCTAAATATATACCAAAAACTTATAGCAGCATTTTTGTCTTAGCAATGAATAGAAAATAAAGAATCTCATTATTTGGGAAATGGATAACCAAAAATTGTGGCACATGAATATAATGGAATATTACTAAGTTACAAGAGATTTACAAATGTGGTGAATACAGAAAAGCATGAAAAGATTTAGATGAACTGATGCAGAATGAAGTAAGCAGAGCCAAGGAAACAAAATAGCAACATAAATGAAAAGAACAACCATAAAATAATTGAAAATGAATATTGCATGGAATACTATTGTGCTGTAAGAAATGATGAGCAGGAAGAGTTCAGAGAAACCTGGAGGGTCTTACGTGAGCTGATGATGAGTGAGATGAGCAGAACCAGAAGAACATTGTACACAGTATCATCAACATTGAGTGTTGACCTACTGTGATGGACTATATTCTTCTCACCAATGCAATGGTACAGAAGAGTTCCAGGGAACTCATGATAGAAGAGGATCTCCAAATCCAAGAAAAAAAAAAAGAAAGAAAGAACTGTGGAGTATAGATGCTGATTGAACCATATTATTTCTTTTGTTTTGGGTGCTGTTGGTTTTTTTTTTCTTTCTATTTTGAGGTTTTGCATCACTGCTCTGATTCTTTCTCTTGTAACAGGATTAATGCAGAAATAGGATTAATGTTATTATGTGTATATATATGTGTGTGTGTATATATATATCTATCTCTATATGTATATGTATAGAGATATATAGATATAACCTATATCAGATTACCTGCTGTCTAGGGGAGGGGGGAGGGAGGGGTGGGAGGGAGAAAAATCTGAAATTGTAAAGCATGTATAAACAAAAGTTGAGAACTATCTTTACATGTAATGGAAAAAATAAAATACCTCATACATTAAAAAAAAAGAAAATGAATATTGCAAAATTACAAAAATCAAGAAGAGATATGGGAAGATAGCTCTCCCATTTCTTTGCAGAGGTGTGGAGGTGCAGAGGTACATTAGGGTTTTTTGATGTATCGATCAGTTTTGATGATTTTTTTCCTTCTTTCTATTTTTCCCATTTCTTTAAAAATATCTTTGTTCTAAAAAAACCAAAAACATCCAAATAATGCCGTAGGAAAATGCCCGGAGCAGCAAAACTCACAGAACAATGTGCTGAAATCATCTTCTAACCAAGAACAGCTTGGAAGGTCAGAAGGAGGGAGCTGCTGTGCTAATACAGGAGTCGAGCCCAACCCCACAGTCACCCTGACAAAGATCCAATCCCAGGAAGGCCTCACCAGAGAAGCAGACCCCCAGAGCCTGTGAACTGGCTGAAGCACCAGTGTTGTCTGGAACTAAGCTCACAGTCTGGTGAGTGGACTGAGCCCTGAGCAGGGGGGAGACTACAGGGGTCTATGTTGGTGCTAAGGCAGAACTTGGATTTTACACCCCTGCTGAGAACTAGGAGGTAGGCTCAAGTAGCAGTGGCCCAGGTGGGGGAGGGGCACAGGCTCATCAGAGCTAACAACCACAACACACAAAGCTGGTTGATTAGCAAGTTGGTCTGGGGTCATCTAAGGACCAGGGAACAGGCCCGGTGAGTGAAGAACTTGATTCTCCTTAAATCATACCACCTGGGACTTCTTAAGCTTGGGATACTGAAGCCTGGAAACAGTGCCCCACTTTAAGGAGCTAAAAGTCAAGTAAAAGAAAGGTAAGATGAGCCGACAGAGAAAGGTGAGGACTATAGAAAGTTTCTTCAATAACAAGGAAGATCAAGGGGCACCCTCAGAGGAAGATGTCAACATCAGGGCCCCTATATCTAAAGCTTCCAAGAAAAATACGAATTGGTCTCAGGCCATGGAGGTGCTCAAAAAGGACTTTGAAGATAAAGTTAGAGAGGTAGAGGAAAAAATGGAAAGAGAAATGAGGGTGATGCAGGAAAGACATGAGAAAAAAGTCAACAGCTTGAAAAGTCAAATTGGCCAAATGGAAAAGGAGGTACAAAAGCTCTCTGATGAAAATAATTGCCTAAGAATTAGGATTGAACAAATGGAAACCAGTGACTTTATGAGAAACCAAGACACAATAAAGCAAATCCAAATGAATAAAAAAATAGAGGGCAATGTGAAATACCTTCTGGGGGAAACCGCTGACCTAGAAAATAGGTCCAGGAGAGATAATTTGAAAAGTATTGGTCTACCTGAAAATCATGATCAAGGAAAGAGCTTAGACACCATCTTCCAAGATATTCTCAGGGAAAATTGCCCTGAAATTCTAGAAGAAGAAGCTAAAATAGAAATTGAAAGAATCTACTGATCACCTCCAGAAAGAGATCCCAAAAGGAAAACTCCTAGGAATATTATAGCCAAATTCCAGAGCTCTCAGGTCAAGGAGAAAATATTGCAAGCTGCCAAAAAGAAAGAATTCAAGTACTGTGGAGCCCCAGTCAGGATAGCACAAGATCTAGCAGCTTCTACATTAAAGGACCAGAGGGCATGGAATATGATATTCCAGAGGGCAAAGGAAATGGGATTACAACCAAGAATCACCTACCCAGCAAAACTCAGCATAATCTTTCAGTGGAAAAACTTTAATGAAAAAGAAGACTTTCAGATATCTGTGATGAAAAGACCTGAACTGAGTGGCAAATTTGACTTTCAAATACAAGACCCTAGTGAACCATAAAAAATTGGAGCTGGGGGACATACCTGGGGTCGTACAGTGGGCGACTGTCTTGTGTCTGAGGCCGGGTTTTGGTTGGGATTCCCTTAGGTCCAGGGGTGATACTTTGTCCACTGTGTCACTTAGCTAGGTGATGACATCTTTAGGGTTAGATTGAGGGGTGAAGGGAATTCACTGGGGGAGGGGGAAGGGCAGAGGTGAAATCCTACATGAAAGAAACAGGAAAAGGCTTATGGAGTGGGGGAAGAGATGGGAGAGGAGCAGGGCAGTAAATGAATTTTACACTCATCAGAAAAGGTTCAAAGACCTTAAACTCATCAGAGCTGCCTCAAGGAGGGACTAACAGACACATCCAACTAGGTGGAGTAATCTGTTTAATCTGGGCAGCAAATGAGCCTAACACTCATCAGAATTGGCTCAAGGAGGGAATAATGTACACATTCAATTGGGTGGAGTAATCTCTCTAACCCTGCAGGAAAATAGGAGGGAAAGGGAATAAAGAGAGAGGGGCAAAGGAAGGAAGGGCAGAGTGGGGGAGGGGACAGACAAGCAAATCCCTTTTGAAAAGTGATAGTATGAAAGAAGATAGATAATAAAATAAATATCATGGGGAAGGGAATAGGATGGAAGGGAAACAGTTAACAATAGTAATCATGAAAAAGAGAAAAGGGGGAAAATTGTGCAAAAAATATTTATAGCAACTCTTGGTAGAGGCTAAGAATTGAGAATCAAGGGAATATCCATTGATTGAGGAATGATGGAAAAAGCTGTGCTATATGATTGCAGTGGAATGGTCCTGTGCTACAGGAAATGGCAAACAGGATGATCCCCGAAAAACCTGGAAGGACTAATGAACATAGATGTATAGCGAAATGAGCAGAGCTGGGAGGTCATTGTGCATAGTGACAGCAGTATTGTTCAATGAGCAATTGTGAATGACTTAAGTACTCTCAGCAATGCAAGGATCCAAGACAATCCCAAGGAACTAATGAGGAAGCTTACTATGCACCCCCATAGAAAGAACTGATAAAAAAAAAAACACTTGTGGATTGTACATATATAACCTGGTTGTAATCTTGTGGAGGGGGGAGGAAAGGAAGGGAGAAAAATTTGGAACTCTAAATCTTATGAAAGCGAATGTTGAAAACTACCCTTACATGTAACTGGAAAATAAAATAAATGTTTGTTGCTAAAAAAGAAAAAAAATATCTTTGTTCTATAGTATGGCTCTCTGGGAAGGGGCAGGAAGAGGGAAATGTAGGCTGTGTAAAAACAAAAATTATCAATCAAATTTATGGTTTTTTAAAAAAAGTTTCCTATATTCTAAGTACTTTTCTAGGCACTGGGGATAGGATAAAAAGACAAAAAGGGAAAGAGATAAAGAAGGAAAGAAAGAAAGGAAGAGAAAGGAAATAAAGAAGGAGGAAAGGAAGGAAGGAAGAGAAGAGAGAAACAAGAATGAGAACCTGTTGTCTAGGAACTTATATTCTACTTGGAAGAGACATATACCCCAACAAGTAAATACAAAATAAACGTAATATTGTTGTTGTTTATCTTTCATTCTCGAATAGGACTATGACATTGGGGCGATTTCATGACTTGTAGTGAATTGGATTGAAGTGAGAGAGGACTGAGCAAGATAAACAACCTCACTCTCTCCTCCAGAGATATCTGGGTCCAGTGGCAAGATATAAATTCGGGTTAAGTGACTTGGCCAGGGTCACATAGCTAGTAAGTGTCTGACGTGAAATTTGAACTCAAGTCCTCTTGACTTCAGCATCAGTGCTCTATCCACTGCGCCACCTAGCTGCCCCAAACATAATATGTTTTTATTGGATGGGTGGATCGATTCACAACTCAGCTAAAGCCTCTTATAGATAGTGGCATTTGAGTTGAGCCTTGAAAGAACCTAGAATTTTCAAAAGGTAGAGGTAGAAGAGAATACTTTTCAGGTATGGATGACTGCCTGTGCAAAGACATAAAGATGGGTACAAGTGATGGGATGGTTTGGGGAAAAACAAGTAAAAATATAAATATAAAATATATGAAAACTAAATGCATGGTAATTTAGAGGGAGTAACGGCAACTGGGGGAAGCAAAAAGGCTTCACATAGGAGGAGGTGACTGAAATGAACTTTGAAGGACGGTAGGGAAAGGAGGAATTGTTGAAATGAAAGTGCATACCAGGCATGGGGAATCAGCCTGTGCAAAGGTTCAAAGATGAAGTTTCATGTGTAGGAAACAGCTGGTGAATCGGTTTGGCTGGAATATAGAAAATGTGAAGGGAAGCAGGAAATGTAGCTGGAATCCACTGAGGCAGAGTCAGATTCATCATGTTAATGGCCGACCTACTGATGATTGAGTTCTTCATCCCTAGCTAGGCTGGTCTACAGAAAGCAGACATAGACCATACCCAAGGTCTTTCTAGCTCTGCCAAAATTTGTAAAGCTGAGCATGAATGATGGGGAGCTGCCCCCTGGTGGATGAACTAGGATGTTTATCTGGGACTCTCAGGTAGGCTGACAATTGTAGGGGAAAAGCTTCTTCACTGAAGAGGAGATAGGGGCTGCTTCCCAACCCTTCCCCTTGGGGTTATTCAGTAGGTTTTAGAAGGCCCTAGGGAGCTGTGCTCAAAATGCATTTTTGCAATAAAAATAACCACTTGATTAGCATACTGAATCTCCAAGTGGTTAGAAAGTGTCCGCTCTTAGAACTTTCTGAGAACACAGTCAGTTATATGCGATGTCGAGGCATCAGAGTAGGACTTTGGGGAAGGGGCAAAAGACTGGTTTAAAAAAGTTTCTGCAAAAAAAGAAAAAAATTAAAAATTTTAAAAAGTTTTAAAAGTTTTGGGAATGGTGGGTCTTTTGGAACATGGGGGCTAGGTGAGAGAGGGGGAAAGGTTGATTTAAAAGATAGGCACAAAGGGAGGGAAGGGTAGAATTTGGAACTCTAAACCTTTTAAAATGTAACAAAAATTGTTTGAACATGTAATTGGGAGAAAACCAAATATTATTAAAAATAACTATATTTTACAATTCAAAAAAAAAGGCACAAATGAAATCAGAGAGAAAACCTGTTCTCAATTCATGTGTTGGCTTCCTGTAGAAGCAAAAAAAGTGAGGCATCTTAGCAAATAATTAAACATCTCAATTGTGGATCAGGCAATCTGGCCTTAATGACTGGCTCTGTTTACCTTTAATTACTGCAGTTATAGAGATTTCATCTTGCTTCACTAGGATCTCCTTTATTCTTACTTCCCTCTTTATGGTATTCAAGCACATAGGACATTTCCTCATAAGATGATGAAACTTTCAATATAGATACTTGGTTGGTGTCAGGGGGTAGGGGGAAGGAAGAAACCTTTTTCTTCAATAGAGTTATTTTTAGTGATCAGAACACTTATTTCTAAACCCAGCTATGAGGAGAATGGTTTAATTCTAGTTCCGCCACCTGATGATGGGGTATCTACTGACACAGGGACCACATAGCCAGCTCCCCAGAGTTCAAATACCTGGATCTTCGATGGCAAGATTCTTCATAAACCACTGCACAATGTCGGTACCTGTAATGACAAAGCATTTCCATCTCAAGGCTTCAAGGTATTTTAACATAAGTTCTTAGAGTTCTTGACAGTGAAGAAACATTCTACATGAGAAACTCAGATGGAGGTCTTGTGGTCTGTTGGAGTCTGTTGGAGAATTACTACTCTTCATGACCAAGGAAAAGTTTTTATTTTGTTTTCATGTTCTTAAGCCATTCCAATTATTCTTCAAATATTATACAGTTGTGGTTCTCAGTGACCATATATCCATCCCCTAGAGCATACCCCCTAGATCAAGGGTTCTTAACCTGGGGTCCACTAATTTAAAAAAATAGATAGATAATTCTATTTTTATATTTTTAGTTTTCTTTGTAATTCCATATATTTGATTTTAAGCATTTAAAACATAAACCTGAAAAGGGATCCATTGTCTCCACCAGACTGCCAAAGAAGGTTATGAACCTATGTGACCTCCTGGGTGTGCCCAAGTTTGGAATGACACATATAGTGCTTTATGACTCAAGATGTTCTTGTAAGGTAGTTGACATTGTTATTCTCATTTTGCAGATGGGAAAATGAGGTTCACAAAGTTTAAGTGGCTTCTCCAGGATAACTCAGCTTATTGGGATCTAGGTTGGGATTTGAACCTCGGTCTTACTGACTTAAAATCCAGCATTCTATTGCCATGATGCCAAGTCATGAGGCATATCCCAGAGAATCAGCCCACAGCTATTCTCTCCCACTTCTAGGAAAAAAACACACAAAAGTATAAAAAGTATATTGGGACAGCTAGGTGGCACAGTGGATAAAGCACTGGTCCTGGATCCAGGAGGACCTGAGTTCAAATCTGGCCTCAGAAGCTTGACACTTACTAGCTGTGTGACCCTGGACAAGTCACTTAACTCTCATTTTCCCACCCAAAAAAAGTATATCAACTTAAAAAATTGTTTTATTTACCCTTGGTGTCCTGGTCACTTCTCCTTTCTCCCTTATCCATCTGGAAGCTCTCACCAAAAACACAGGACAGACTTTTAAAAGGATGAGTTCAGTAGGTAGAGGTGAAGTGATTAGAGTGAACCTAATCTGCAAGAAGAAACTTTTCCAGGCAATTGATTTTTCCTTCTAGCAGGCATCTGTGGGCTTGTTGTTTATTGTAAGTGTATCCAATGGGTAATAGGTATGTTTTGTGCTTTCCCATGAGAGAAGGAACAGAACAGTCAAGGCCTTCTCTCCTTTTGATCATCACTTTAGTCTTCCTTTGATTCTTTTTTTTTTTTTTTGCAGGGCAGTGGGGGTTAAGTGACTTGCCCAGGGTCACATAGCTAGTAAGTGTCAAGTGTCTGAGGTCAGATTTGAACTCAGGTCCTCCTGACTCCAGGGCCAGTGCTCTATCCACTGCACCACCTAGCTGCCCCCTTCCCTTGATTCTTAAATACAATTCAAGAGATTCCCCTCCAACCACCCTGAAGAACAGGTTTGACTATGTTAATCCCTTGCCATGAACTTTCAGAGGTTCTCTTCACAATTTGGCTCCAACCTAGCTTTCCAGGCTGATGACACATTACTTCCCCTCAAATTCTCTATATGCCAGTCAAACTGGCCTACTTGCCAGCAGGAAGCAAGCTTATATGGAGGGCACTCTTGCTTCACCATCACCTCTGGGAATTGCTGGAACTTTCAAGGTCCAACCACTTCCTAAAAGAGGCTTTACCCAATTCCCCCAGTTGCAAGTGCTCCCCTCATCAAAAAAGTACATGTTTATTTTGTACTTACTTGTTTCTTCCATTAGAATATAAGTTCCCTGAGGGTGGTGTCTTTTTCCTTTTTTTCTTTTTCTCATATTTGCAAGGCCTAGCACAGTGCCTGACACATAGTAGACTTTTTAAGTTGATTTTTTTTTTGCAGGGCAATGAGGGTTAAGTGACTTGCCCTGGGTCACACAGCTAGTAAGTATCAAGTGTCTGAGGCCAGATTTGAACTCAAGTCCTCCTGAATCTAGGGCCAGTGCTCTATCCACTGCACCACCTAGCTGCCCCCACATAGTAGACATTTAATACCTGCTTCCCGAATAGCATAGAGTCAAGCCACGGCAAACCAATACCTACTCTGTGTCAGGGATTGTGCTATGCATTTTGCTGTTGTTTAGTCATTTCAGTCACGTCCAACTCTTTATAACCCCATTTGGGGTTTCTTGGCAAATTACTGGAGTGGTTTGCCATTTCCTTCTCCATCTCTTTTACAGATGAGGAAACTGAGGCAGACAGGATTAAGTGACTTGTTCAGGGTCGCACACCTTGTAAGTGTCTGAGGCCAGATTTGAACTTAAGTAGATGAGTTTTCCTGTCTCCTGGCCCAACACTCTATTCATTTTGCCACCTACCTACCCCATGCTAAGGATAGGGGGTACTTGTTTTTGTTGTTGTTTCTGCTGTTATCCATTCTTTGTTCTAGAAGAGGACTGATGACATTAAGTGGGTAATGTCTTGACTTATAAAGAAAGGCAAAAAGCAATCCCTGATCTTGAGGAGCTCACCACTTAAGGGGAGAGGCATGTAATCACTCCTTAATTTTGAATATCCATTTTCTGAGATTCTTTCTTCATCCATGTCCCCTGACAATATTTCTAAACCAAACATCAGAAGTCAAGGCTCCATATTTATTCTCCTCTGAGGAGTTTCCTTGCCCAGTTTTTCAAACCCTACAAGTTCAACAGTTGTTCCAGGAAACAAAGGGGGAAAAAAGGCTGAAAATAAAGTGAAATTTTTCACCCTGAGACCAGAGTAGGGGAGTCTAACCTGTTTACTTCAGAAAAAAGAAAAATAGTTCTTTCTTCTGTGTTGCCTAGGAACTGGAAGGTTTACAACAGGGCTCAGCTTTCCCCAGGGCAAGAGGATTATCTTTCTGCTGAGCTTGCTGAACCATTATTTATCACCTGCCAAGATTGATTACTCACCCCGGGACAATGACAGTCCTTCCTTTCCCCTGTTAATTACTGTCATCATTAATATCCATGTCACTAATTAGTATTCATTCACACTGAAAATTCCTTCTCTGCTATCATATCAGCTCTCCCTAGGTCCCTTGAACCCAACTTCAAGTTTCAATACTATCTTCTACTCTTTAATCAGCATCATTCCCATTTTTCCTTATATACTTGTTGCCTTTCCTCCAGACTCCCCTCAAAGGGTTCCAGGGTTTCTGCATAAGCTGCACAAAAAAAAAAAGGAATTGCTATTTGGATATTCATCCAGAAAACCTTTCCCATCTTCCTCTTCCTCTTAACATCTGGCTTCTCCTTCCTGATGTTGCCACACTCTGAAAGGAAGGAATAGCTCTCATCTGCATACTCTGATGACTTGAGCCCAGATGACCTTAAGGTTATCTCTTTGTTTGGACCCTGGTGGATTGAGATTGGTCACTAATTTACTTTGGGGTTTTCATAACTGACCCTTCAGATTTAATCAAACTAATTTAGGGGTGGGCATCCAGCTGGTCTTGGACTACATGAAGCTTTTCTGAGCATCATGCATGCCCCCTGAATCAAGCAGAAAGAAAAATCAAATGCTATAATGAATCCCAAAGAAAAGAAACACACCACAGTACCATTTACTCCGAGAGACCTAAAATGATACTTTGATGTAAATGTGTCTGTTGCTTCTAAAATTTAGTATGGCCTTGTCATAATTTATTGATTCTTTTTTTTTTTTTTTTGGTGAGCCAATTGGGGTTAAGTGACTTGCCTAGGGTCACACAGCTAGTAAGTGTTAAGTGCCTTGAGTCCATATTTGAACTCAGGTCCTCCTGACTCTAGAGCTGGTGCTCTATCCACTGTGCCACCTAGCTGCCCCAATGTTATTAATTCTTATGAATTCTGGCTTCTTTCTTTGGTCAGAAGAACTGCCTTTTAGAACTAATACCTAATATTTTATATAATGCTTAACTGTATATTCATTATGTCATTCAAGCCTCACAAAAGCCTTTATGAATTAGATACTATGAGTGCTCTTGCCACCATTTTACAGATGAGGAAACTGAAGATCAGAGAAGTTAATTAACTTGCCTTGGGTCACACAGCTTTTGAGGTTCTAAGAAAACTAAACCAAAAAAGTGATGAGATGCTTTTCACCCTGAAAATTCAAGAAGGCTTTTTCAAAGTTCTTTTGGGTTTTAGTCTATCAAAATGTTTTTCTAACAGGCCACTAAACACTGAATCATACTTGTGTCAGGGTGTCTCCCTTTCAGATTTTGGAAAGATTGTTAGTCATAAGGAGCATGGATGAGTACAAGGTGAATCTTTGAGTAACTAATTTATAAAACTGGGAAAGCAGCAAAGACAATGTTCTTGCACCCAGAACATGTACTGGCTCAGTACCTTGTTTCTCACCTCCTCATTTGAGGAGACCAACAGGAGAAACTTAAGAGTTTAAAAAACAACAACAATCCAACAACAAACTGTAAAACACTGAACCAATTTAATAAACATTTATTAAGTGACTACCATTCATCAGGCACTGTGCTAAGAAGCGATGATACAAAAAGAGGCAAAAGAAAATTCATGCGATTAAAGGAGTTTACAGTCTAAATGGGGGGGGTGACAACATGCAAACAAATATATACAAAGCAAACTACAAGATAAATTGGAAATAAATAACAGAGGGAAGGCGCTGGAATGAAGATGGGCAGGGGAAGGCTTTTTGTGTGAGGTGGGACTTAAAGGAAACCAGGAATGTTAGTAGTTGGAGTGGAAGAGGGAGAGTATTCCAGGTATAAGGTTCAGCCAGAGGAAATGCCTAGAGCTGAGAGATGTGAGTGTCTTATTTGTGAAATCACAAGGAGGCTCATGTTGGGGAGTAAGGTATGAGAAGACTGGAAAGGTGAGAGGGCACTAGGTTACAAAGGGCTTTGAATGCCAAACAGAGCATTTTGTATTTGTACTGGGACACCATAAAAATGACTGGAGTTTATTGAGTAGTAGGGTGATGTGAACCACAGAGTTATTTGGTGATTATTGGGCAAATGGTTTATCTGCAGAGATGAAAAATTAGGAAATATGCAGGATCATGACCATATGTGAGCATGAAGTCTCATTGAAGAGACTCAGTCCTAAGCCAAGAAAGGTTATTAGACAAAAGAAAAAGAGAGTCTATACTTTTCTTCTTTGCTACTTGCCTCCTGGGTGGTGAAAATGAATAAACCCGAGTCCAGCTAAGGAGCAGAACTGGATGAGCTCCTGTGAATCCTAAACTATCAGAGTTCAAGTCTTCAACTAAGCCTGAAGCAGGAGGGAGCAGAGACTACAGCTGACAATGACTTATCGAGCTTAGATATGATGCCCTATAAGGAGCTAGCCCAGTCCCAGAGTGGAGCTACCCAGACTAGCAGCAGGGTCAACTATTTAGGGGTAGAAGGAGAGCAGAAAGAAGGACTGACAGAGAAAGCACTAAGGAGATGCAAAGGAGACCACCAAAAGTTTTTCCCCACTTGATTATTTTTTGAAATATCAAGATTCAGTGCTCCTTTTCTGGGGACTTTACCCCGAAATCCAGTGGAGAAAAAAACTGATGCTGTAGTCAGAGGAGATGAGTGTCAAATGTTGTGGGAATTGGGGTACAATCTGCTGCAGATATTGCCATTATTTATTGTATCATTTAGTTATTTCTTAACCATTTAATGTGAATAAAGCTTTGCTGCCATTTTTCTTTTTTTTTAATGTGTTGAAAATTTTAAGTTTTGTGTTACTAACCCCAATTTCCCCATAAACCCTGTGGTTTTTATTGCCCAAAACAGATAAAAAAAAAGATTTCAGGATACTGTACATCACCCCTTAAAAAAACATTTATTTTGGTTCTCAAAAAAACTCTCAAAATAGTATCTACTATTTTCAGGACATTGGCTTCTGTTTGTGCTCCACATAGCAAATGCTGCTCCAGAATTTCTAGTAAATATGGGGAAAATATGGAATGCTAGGATTGTTCCAAGGAGCAGCATATTAGTATTATGGTGTATCCAAGGGTTTCTTTAAATCATATAGAAGATTTAATACTCTGGGGACTTGTCCAGATGATGTATACTTTGAAAAATGGACTTTTAAGTCAAAGAGAGCATATCAAAGCAAAAGGGTAGAATAAAACTCTTCCTGGTGATTCTCGATGACAAACATTTGGCCCTGGAAGATATGTCCCACCAAATAATGTAATGTTAGTTAGCTACCTGCTATGCCCATCATGGACAGACCTGTCTTCAGGGTCAATGCCTGTGGTTTTGTTCAGTTGTGTCTGACTCTTCATGACCACATTTGGGGTTTTCTTGGCAAAGATAGTGGAATAGTTTGACATTTCTTTCCCTCGCTCATTTTACAAATGCAGAAATTAAGGCAAACAGGGTTAAGTGACTTGCCCAGGGTCACACAGTTAGTAAATGTCTGAGGCCGGATTTGAACTCAGGTCTTCCTGACTCCATGCCAAGTACCTTTAATCTACTGTGTCACCTAGCTGCCCCCAAAATAGGATAGAATCTATGGAACCAAATTATATACTTCCTTTTCTTATGGCCAGGAGCCTAAGTCTCTTAAGATATTGTTCTCATCAATTCTTTCCACTTGGAAATTAATTGAAATTAAAAAAAAAAAAGCTTTAGGCTGAAATAGTAAGGATTTATAAACATTCTGTTATTGCTTGCTTTAAAAATTCATCTCATTACATGTGGAAAGAACGGGGGTATTTAAAAAATAGGTACCTATTTAAAGCCCTCTTTCTTCTCTCATCCCCAAGAATAACAATGGACAAAAGGAAAAGTCACTCCAGCTTGAAGTCCCTTGGGAAGATTTGTAAACTCCCTCCCCTCAGAGCTTGGAATAGACTTCTCTGTGTCCCAAGTCTAATTTCCCTGCTCTTTAATTCAATTGCCAGTTTGTAGCATCGAAAAGCTATTTAACTTAGCTCCATCCATGTGGTGTTTCTTCTTTTCTAAACAGAAGACCCGCTAAAATGACAAGGTTTTGAACTGGTCAGAAGGATTAAAGCCAGAAACACCTAACAGCATTTTGCTCTCACATGTAGAGATGAGTAACATTACTGCAAATGTACCCAAAGCAGAGCGGGCTGGCAAAGTCTCTCAAGGGAGCTATTTGTGGGCCAAGTTAATCACCTTGATCTTTTCCATCAGCATGTGCCAACTGCGCCACTCAGTGCTGTTCAGCTTACACAACAGGAAGACAATCAGCCTCTGAAAATGACACAAGGCTGCCCCCCCCATCCAGTTTCAACCATACACCCTCCCTCCCTCCCCCTTCTCTGTAATTTAAAGCTTCCCAGTGCATTACAAAAAATAATAGGGGGCAGGAGACCAGGCGAGGTTATTACTAACTCATAAATCAAGTGGGAGGCTTTTAGGGGTGGTGGCAAGGTATTTGAGATGGGCTTTCTTGGTTTGTTATCTCACCAAAGCCCCCACAATTGATTCATAACCTCATAATCCTTCTGTGTCTGCATCCTAAGTCTTATATCTAATTGTCAGCAGCTGAGTACATGATTTGCACAAGGGATGCTAGATGGCAGCAGATGAGGGGGTGGAGGAGAGAGTTTTGTCAATCAAAAATGTCCAGGAGGAGGCCTAGGGCACGTGGGATTTAATTAAACAATCAGCTTATTAAAGAAAAGATGAAGTATTGTTTCATTGATTAAGCTTCAATACTGGGAAAAAGAGGATCCTAAACTGAGTTTATTATAACCAAAGTGCTTTGGGAGAAGGGATGGTATCATTTATTACCATCTAAAGCTTAAAACAACAACAACAGCAAATATATGTATACCCAGTGCTTTGGGGAAAGGGGAAAAAAATCCAGCCCTATGCACTCAATATAAACTGAAGATGAGGGATTATGAATGTTTTAGTGGTTGTTAAGAATTCAGTAAAGGAAGAAAGGAAAAGAAGAAGGGGAAAGGAAGAGTTGGGGGGCAGAAAAGAGTAGAGAAGGGACCTATTTCTTTTTCTATTACCTTGTGTTTGTCTCATTTGTGACAATTTGATTTTTAAATGTGGCTCAGGAGCATTTTCTGTTTCAGTTGTTGTGCAGGTAAGCCCCTTCTTGAGCAGGACAGAATAAGAGGGAAGTTCTCCATTATGATGCAAAAGCATGCCATATGTAGCTCAGTCCAGCAATCTGATAACGCTAATAACATTATTAGGGTAATAGGACAGATAACACACTCTAGGCTGGGTCAGAAGGCTTGATTAAATGCTTGCAAACTATTTCTGGGATAAGAAGGGCCAACTGTGATCTGAATTGGAAGCAGATTAGCAGAAGACACAGGAGAGGAGTGAATACACAGTTAAGTGCATCAGTTTTCAGTTTAAAATATCTTAGTCACAGGACAGCTAGGTGGTGCAGTAGATAACGCACCAGCCCTGGATTCAGGAGGACCCGAGTTCAAATCCGGCCTCAGACACTTGACACTTACTACCTGTGTGACCTTGGGCAAGTCATGTAACCCTCATTTCCCCACAAAAACAAAAACAAAATACTTAGTCACACCAGACATTTCCCAAAATAGACTAGTAAAAAGCAATGTTGAACTTTCACCAGTCTGGCTATTCCCTCATGGGGACTGCATCTGGGGTCCTTCCCTTCCAAATGACCTTTACTCCTCAAATCTCTTCTCCATGAAATCTAGCCATCACCTAACTGTGAGATAGATCTACAGATTTTAGAGCTGGGATCTTAAACATCATCTAGTTCAACCCCTTCATTTTGCAAAAGAAGAAGTTCGGTCCAGAGAGGTGGGGTGACTTGTCCAAGGTCATAGAGCTAGAAAGTAGCAGGATGGTATTTGAGGACATCTGCTTTGCCTTTGTGACTTATACATCATATTTTTGTTGTTGTTCAGTCATTTTTCAGTCAAGTCCAACTCCTTATGACCCCATTTGGGGTTTTCATGGCAAAGATACCAGAGTGGTTTCTTTCTCCAGCTCATTTTATAGCTGAGGAAACTGAGGCAAGCAGGGTTAAGTGACTTGTGTAGGGTCACATAGCTGTTAAGTGTCTGAGGCCAGATTTGAATTAAGGAAGATGAGTCTTTCTGATTTTTTTTTTTACATATAAGGTATTTTATTTTTTCCGTTACATGTAAGGATAGTTCTCAACTTTTGTTTATACAAGCTTTACAATTTCAGATTTTTCTCCCTCCCTCCCCTCCCTCCCCCCTCCCCTAGACAGCAGGTAATCTGATATAGGTTATATCTACATATCTATATATCATATCCATATCCATATATATATACACACATATATATACACATAATAACATTAATCCTATGTCTGCATTAATCCTGTTACAAGAGAAAAAATCAGAGCAGTGATGCAAAACCTCAAAATAGAAAAAAAACAGACAAACAACAGCACCCAAAACAAAAGAAATAGTATGGTTCAATCAGCATCTATACTCTACAGTTCTTTTTTTTTTTTTCTTGGATTTGGAGATCCTCTTCTATCATGAGTTCCCTGGAACTCTTCTGTACCATTGCATTGGTGAGAAGAATATAGTCCATCACAGTACGTCAACACTCAATGTTGATGATACTGTGAACAATGTTCTTCTGGTTCTGCTGATCTCACTCATCATCAGCTCACGTAAGACCCTCCAGGTTTCTCTGAACTCCTCCTGCTCATCATTTCTTACAGCACAATAGTATTCCATTGTATTCATATACCACAACTTGTCCAGCCATTCCCCAATTCCTTGCGATCACGTAAAGAGCAGCTATAAATATTTTTGTACATGTGGGTCCCTTTCCCCCTTCCATGATTTCTTTGGGAAAAAGACCCAAAAGTGGAATTTCTGGGTCAAAGGGTATGCACAGCTTTATCGCCCTTTGGGCATAATTCCAAATTGCTCTCCAGAATGGTTGGATCAGTTCGCAGCTCCACCAACAATGCATTAGTGTTCCAATTTTCCCACAGCTTCTCCAACATTTATTATCTTCCTTTTTTGTCATTTTAGCCAATCTGATAGGTGTCAGGTGGTACCTCAGAGTTGTTTTAATTTGCATCTCTCTAATCATTAGAGATTTAGAGCATTTTTTCATATGGGAATAGATAGTTTTGGTTTCTTCATCAGAAAACTGCCTGTTCATATCCTTTGACCATTTCTCAATTGGGGAATGACTTGGATTCTTATAAATTTGATTTAGTTCCCTATATATGTTAGAGATGAGGCCTTTATCAGAAGTACTGACCTCAGAAATTGTTTCCCAGCTTTCTGCCTCCCTTCTAATTTTGGATGCATTGCTTCTGTTTGTACAAAATTTTTTTAATTTAATATAATCAAAATAATCCATTTTGCATTTTATAATATACTCTATCTCTTGTTTGGTCAAAAACTGTTTTCCTGTCCAAAGATCTGATAGGTAGACTATTCCTTTCTCTCCTAATTTACCTATGGTATCACCTCTTATGTCTAAATTGTGTATTCATTTTGACCTTATTTTGGTATAAGGTGTAAGATGTTGGTCTATGCCTAATTTCTGCCATACTATCTTCCAGTTTTCCCAGCAGTTTTTGTCAAATACTGAGTTCCTATCCCAGAAGCTGGAGTCTTTGGGTTTATCAAACACTACATTACTAGTGTCATTTACTACTGCATTTCCTGAGCCTAGCCTATTCCATTGATCTACTACTCTATTTTTTAGCCAGTACCAGATAGTTTTCATGACTGCCACTTTATAGTAAAGCTCCAGGTTTGGTACTGCTAACCCACCTTCCTGTGAGTTTTTTTCATTATTTCCCTGGATATTCTTGATTTTTTGTTTTTCCAGATGAATTTTGTTATTATTCTTTCTAGCTCTATAAAATAATTTTTAGGTAGTCTGATTGGTATGGCACTGAATAAGTAAATTAATTTAGGCAGTATTGTCATTTTTACTATATTAGCTCTGCCTATCCATGAGCAATTGATATCTTTCCAATTATTTAGATCTGATTTGATTTGTGTGAAGAGTGTTTGGTAGTTGTGTTCATAGAGTTCCTGGGTTTGTCTTGGCAAGTAGACTCCCAAGTATTTTATATTATCTACCGTTACTTTAAATGGAATTTCTCTTTCTATTTCTTGCTGCTGGACTTTGTTGGTCATGTATAGAAATGCTGATGATTTATGTGGATTTATTTTATATCCTGCTACTTTGCTAAAGTTGTTAATTGTTTCAAGTAATTTTTGAGTTGATTCTCTAGGATTCTTTAAGTATACCATCATATCATCTGCAAAGAGTGATAGTTTTGTTTCTTCCTCGCCTATTCTAATTCCTTTAATTCCTTTCTCTTCTCTGATTGCTAAAGCTAACATTTCTAGGACAATATTAAATAATAGGGGTGATAATGGATATCCCTGTTTCACCCCTGATCTTATTGGGAAGGCCTCTAATTTATCTCCATTGCATATAATACTTGCTGATGGCTTTAGGTAGATACTGTTTATTATTCTAAGGAAAGCTCCCCCTATTCCTAAACTCTCTAGTGTTTTTATTAGGAATGGGTGTAGTACTTTGTCAAAAGCTTTCTCTGCATCTATTGAGATAATCATATGATTTTGGTTGCTTTTCTTATTGATGTGGTTGATTATGTTAATAGTTTTTCTAATGTTGAACCAGCCCTGCATTCCTGGTATAAATCCCACCTGGTCATAGTGTATTATCCTGGTGATCACTTGCTGTAATCTCCTTGCTAATATCTTATTTAAGATTTTAGCATCAATATTCATTAGGGAAATTGGTCTGTAATTTTCTTTCTCTGTTTTTGCTTTGCCTGGTTTGGGTATCACCACCATATTTGTGTCATAAAACGAATTTGGTAGAACTCCTTCTTCACCTATTTTTCCAAATAATTTGTATAATATTGGAATTAATTGTTCTTTAAATGTTTGGTAAAATTCACCCTTAAACCCATCTGGCCCTGGGGATTTTTTCTTAGGGAGTTCATTAATGGCTTGTTCAATTTCTTTTTCTAATATGGGTTTATTTAAGGATTTTATTTCCTCTTCCGTTAACCTGGGCAGTTTGTATTTTTGTAAATATTCATCCATTTC